>NC_041807.1:12373817-13014442 GCF_900964775.1 Scleropages formosus
ATGCATGTGATGTTTGCAATGCAAAAAAAAAAAAAAAAAAAATGTGAATAAACCTCTCAGACACTGGAGCAGCAGGTTAATCACACTTTTGGGGAGGCGGCCAGAATGCTTTTTCACTATGAATTTCACTGAGTTTCACTTTTTCTTGCTTTATAAGTTGTACTCTTTTCACATGGTGTAGTACTCAATTGTTGTACTGAGATTTGCGTTTCCATAAAACTCCCAGAAGACAACACAAAAATTGTGGCCCTGGAAAGTATTGCAGAATGTTTTAAAAAAGCATGCAACACATTTTAATCATCTGAAAAAAATAACATCCTTAGTCAAATTAAATGCAAAAGGAACTGTATGCGATATTATCTCCCTTTCATTTCTGCCACATCACACAGTACAAGAGCACAGGCGGAGCATGCTTTAGTTCTGTCAGCAGAATGAAATATTTTTATTACGAACACAATTGGACGCATACAGGTACTGTAGGTTATGTCAAAAAGTTAGGCAAACAGGCAATAGAAACAGCCAAGCACATTTCTTTAAATGACTCCCACTGCAAAATCTTTACGGGTTTTGCTGAGACAGGATGTTTTGTGGAGTTAATGATCTCGCTGAGGGCGGACACTTGTGGATTGGACCATCTTGCTGAAGGAGGATGTTTGTGGTGAAGCGGCTGACAGCTTGCAGTGAGTAACCCCTGAGAATGGCAGGAGAGCTCAGACAGGAAGCTTGGGTAGAGTGGGGGGTTGTAGTCAAGGAATAAAGTGCATCTGCTCAGTGGGGCATCAAAACACTGTTGAAACCAGGTTGCCAAAGAATCACATGGAGCTGGTTCTCCTTTGCTTGGTAACCATGTTCTGGTGCAGTAGACTAATGGCCCCTTTTCTTCTTTCGGTAGGGTTTATAAATGGTCTGGGTGGTGCGGCGGGTTTGGCTGGGTTCGGCTGGGTTCTGCTCTCTGGCGGGTCTGGGGTTCGAGTCCTGCTTGGAGTGCCTTGCAGCGGACTGGCACCCCGTCCTGGGTGTGCCCCCCCCCCCCCCGAGCCTCGCGCCCTGCATTACCGGGTTAGGCTTTGGCTTGCTGCGACTCCGCCTGGGACAAGTGGTTTCAGACTGTGTGTGTATAAATGGTCTGGCTTCAATGATGGGAAAACTTGTGGTCCGGGCAAGAAGGGACCTATGCAACGCAACAGCAAAAACACTACATCTCAGGCACTAGCATGGGGCGGAATTCAGTAGTGAACAGTAAATCAGATGTAGTTCGTTGTGAGGATTAAACATTTTACAAAAGAAAGAATAAAATATCCCTGAAAGCTTTCAGCTTCCTCGTTTTATGTGGACTCCAGAGCAGTCACATGGTGTTCGATGAAACAAGTCAAGTTTGTGGTGTGTCCTTGTGCTTGTTTTCCCAGCACACAACAAAACTAACATCCCTTTCCCCTATTTTGATGCGTGCAGGAACAGCTTCTTGATATCCCTGCAAGCAGTTATAGTACAATATTGCTTATTTATGTTTTAGTGCTTATGCAACCCTGTGCAGGATAAACATTAGTGGTGTACATTTTAAATACTTATCCCTCTCGTAGAGACATTCTTTGCATAGATATTCACTTATGTCTGCGTTTTATATAAACGCAGTGTTTTGTTATCCTTTGCACATCCTTATTTTCAAATTGTGTGGTGAGCGAAACAGTGGTGTGATAACTATAGTTTACCGTACAACATAATTTTGAGCCTTTTCCGTACTTGTTTTTGATACATTACATCTTACTTGAAGTCTTCAGTTCAGCACGTGATAATGATCAGATAATTAATATCGACCTGATAATTATTATAATCTATGGCCATGGTTTGCTGTTGTTTCCATTCCCCTTTTTGACAAATTGTCTGTCTGGACAGCATTGCAACATGCCATCTTCAATTTTGTCTGTTTCACATATATAAACTGCTAACAAATAGCCTGTTAAATATTTGTTTTGCCCTGCTGATTTCAGGTAATTGTGAAAATTGTCATGGAAATTGCACACAGGTGGCTGAATAATTAAAACACCCAGTTCAGCTGCATCAAAATACATAGACATCTTTTGAAATTTGATATTAGCAGCTACTGTTTTGATAAGGAGGACAGTAAAAGAACATTACAATAACATTACACACACACATTTTCGGAACCGCTTGTCCCATACGGGGTCCTGGGGAACCGGAGCCTACCCGGTAACACAGGGCGTATGGCCAGAAGGGGAGGGGACACACCCAGGACGGGACGCCAGTCCGCCACAAGGCACCCCAAGCGGGACCCAGTCCAACCTACTGCGCCACCGCGCCCCCTGTTATCAGTAACATTACATACTAACATAAGAACTTTTAATAATATTAGAAATAATATATATGAAAGAATCATAGAATTTTATATTTTAGTTGTAACAGCATGTGTATATTGAGTGAATTTTCTTTTTCCATTGCCCTTTTGCACTTGTAATGAATTATTTTTTTCTATAAGAAAAAATGGGAACAGGCTCTTTGCTATCTGAAACCCAGGCCTTATGGATGGATTTTCAAGCAATTCTTGGATTTAGGAATAGCTATATGTTTAACTATATATTGTTTGTTCACTTTGGTAAAAAAACATATAAATTCAATATTGAGTACAGTGTACATTCACACACATTTTCAGAACCGCTTGTCCCTTACGGGGTCACGGGGAACCGGAGCCTACCCGGCAACACAGGGCGTAAGGCCGGAGGGGGAAGGGGACACACCCAGGACGGGACGCCAGTCCGTCACAAGGCACCCCAAGCGGGATTCGAACCCCAGACCCACCGGAGAGCAGGACTGCGGTCCAACCCACTGCGCCACCGCACTCCCTCCAGTGTACATTCATTTCTTACTAAATAAGCTCTTGTTTGTTCACATGACATAAATGTTTGAGACAAAACGAAACAATCCTTGAACTGCCACATTATCTGAAGCAGTTTTTTTTTTTTTTTTTTAAAGCTTCCTCCACATTTTCAAAAGCAGTTACCCCTCCCCAAAAATCAACTAACTCAGGTGTGTGGGTTTTAATAAAAGGCTGTAGAACAGTGAGAATAGTTTCCCTTTGATTCACTTCTGTATGTATTAATGAAGTACAGGGTCAGTGTATATTTTTCAAAGAACTTAATGTTTTTGTACGCATTTTCAACTGGTTGTTTACTATACTATGATAAATTTTGGGGTCTTTGTTCTACATAAAGGCTGGATTGTGAAAGATAACTTGTGCAGCCTCTATAAGATCAGGAGAACCATTTTGGAAGTTATTTGTTAGCTCTTTGGGCTCTTGGATGTGTTCATCATTTGAGACAGGCTGTTAGTTGAGATTCCAGGGTGCCAGCTTAGGAGATGCCCTTGCATTGTGTACTGTATGCTTGTATGACTGTGCTGGGTCTGCCAGCAGCAAGTATAAATTAATTGCTGTTGTGTCCCGGAGAAGCGCATACATTTTCTAGGGAAGGAGTCCCATGATATTGGAGCCCAATTTTTCAACAAAAATATTTTTTTATGCTTCTGACCAGATAGCTAATTACCTGAGTTTCCACAGAGGGTTTTTTATTTTAGGAGTTATGGTTGTGCAATATTGTGGAGTGGTGGGGAAAAGGGCTCAGAGGTCAGGATTTGGGCAGGTGGGAGCAATCCGTGGTTACAGGATGTCAGTGCCTCCTCTGTTTCCCACAGGCCTGGCCACTGCGCTGCCTGACTACATTGTAGATGTGGAGTCCATGGATATCTTCCCCCTGGGGTGGTGTCAGGCCAATGGCTACCCCCTCACCCCTCCGCACAAACCTGTCTGTACGTATTGAACTATGGGATGTTGCCTGTGGCCTGCTTGTGCGTGACAGAACTTAATGCAGTGCTAGGGTTGGAATTGGGGAGAGTCATCTGTCCACACACAGACATCTATGGTGCTTTGGCGCTGGTGAAGGCGCATGCTGTACAAGAATGCGCTCTAGTGATTAATGAGAATGCTAGTGATGCTATACTTTGTTAGATGCACAAATTAAATAGCCTTTTTCCATAATAGCTATGCCATTTATTCTGGGTATGAGCATCAACTAAATTCATCTATAACAAATATAGAAAAGCTTGAAACAAAGTGAAGTTTGATGTGATTCTGTGCTAGTGGTTTTTACTGTTTTTTTTTTTTTTTTTTTTTATAAAAAAACCATCAAATGTGGGATCCTCAGTTTTACCCATTTGCTCTTAATGAGGATCCTTGAGTTAGGTGAGCAGGTGTAAGTGTTTGCCTGTGTTACAGGTCAGAACCATAAGAAGATTGCGGTGGTGCAGCCGGAAAAACAGTAAGTTTGGATTTTGCCCCCATTGTTCACTGACATCATAAACGGAGCCTTTGGCTAAGTGATCACAGCACCTCTTCTTCTGTTTCTGCTGGGGCCTAAAGCCATTGTGATTGCATTTCTCTCTCCCCTGAGATTTGGCCCAGTTCACCCTCTCACTCTTTTGCTCTCTTTCTCAGCTATACCAGCAGCAATTGCCTGTTTACCTGAGTACTGCATTTACTGGAAAATAGATTCCTTCCTTCTGTGACTTTTTAAACCATGTGGCTGATGCCTAAAGAATTTCACAACCTCTTTCCTCAGAACATACACACAGCAGTGTATAGAGTGTATTTCCAGAAACTGGGATCTCAAGTTTCAACCTTTAATGCCTTTTTCCCCAATTCAAGTGTTCTGCTTTTATAAAGTGGTTGTTGGACTGTTGATAAAATATTGATGTTAGTATCATTACTGTCTACTAGGCGCTGACAACATTTTTTCCATTTTGCAGGTCGGTTCCAGCACAGCCAGTGGAGAACAGCCTTCCAGGGCTGTGTCCTACCCAAGCTCAGGATGCAGGTAAGGGGTCTCATGAGAAACTCTCAAAAGAAAACCTTCATGTCTGTGGGCTGCAGTGATACAGTAGGTTTATATGTGGGAGAAAGCAAGTGGGCCCTTGTATCAGGTATATAGTCCTCCATGAGGGAAGTGTAATTTTTAAATGTTTTTAAATCATTTATCATACCCACCCAGCTATGAACGATGTCCTCTTCAGATACTGCAGTCTCATTGATATTTATGCACTTGTTAATTAAAAAGATAAGCCTTTGCAAGAACCCTCTACAGTGATGCAATTTGCCACAGGGTGGTAACAATTGTTAATGTGACACTGAATTACAAAACAGGAGCTGAAGAACCATGTTGTAAATACATCCTAAAGCTGTTGTGTAAACTGAGTCATTATTTTCTAAAAGAAATGGTGCAACTGGAGAATTATCACTGCCTTCTCTGGCACTCTCTTGATGAGGAACTCTCATGATACTTTTTTGTTCCCCATCTCCTTGCAGGCTCTGCCAATGGGAAGTATTGCTGCTCACAGATTTTTGTCAACCACCGGTGCTTCTCAGGGCCTTACCTAAACAAGGGGCGGATCGCTGAGTTACCACAGGCTGTTGGCCCGGGCAAGTGTACTCTGGTCCTGAAGGAGGTTGGTGTTGCTAGAGTCATAGGGGTAGGGGTATGTGTATGTGCATGAGAACAGTAACTTCATCCCGGGTGCCCTGCTATTATTCAGCCATACATACAATCTATGTGTCTCATGGGATTCATGACTATACAATGTAGCTTGTAAGTGGTTAAAGCACAAGTTTTTCTCTCAATGCTATAGGTACTCAGTATGCTGATCAATGCAGCATACAAGCCAGGGCGTGTTTTGAGGGAGCTACAGCTCGTGGAAGACCCTCATTGGAACTTTCAGGAGGAAACGCTGAAAGCCAAGTGAGCCCAACCCTCCAACCGCATGCATAGTCCACTATAGTACAGGCACTCATTAAGATTAATCCCTTATACCCCAGAAATGTCCCAAACAGGGACAGACTTTCTTTAGAGCTTCTGTGTTCCTGTGGTTGTTGATGTGATGCAGTGATTGGAGACACTTTTAGAGCCTCTGGTCCTGTTGACTCCTGGCTATTGTTTGAGGACTGTCCAGTGTACACAGATAAAAAGACAAATGAAAATTAAGCACTTAAATGGTTGAAGAGAGTGTCAGTGCTGGAATCACATGTCATATGTGGAATCGCCACTGTGCATTTAACATGTTTCTGGCATACTCTGCAGGTACAAGGGGAAAACATACAGGTCAACCATCAGGATTGTGAGAAGGTCGGATCAGGTGTCGGACTTCTGTCGAAAAGTCTGCCTAAAGCTACAATGCTGTCCAAACCTGTTTAGCCCCCTGCTGATCACCGACAAGTGCCCTGAAAACTGCTCTGTGCACACTAAGACCAAATACAGTGAGTATACCAACCAAGATACAAAGTTGGCATGAGAAATAAGAAAATTATACAATAAGCGTTAAGTGTAAGTCACTTTGGTGAATAAGGTGTGTGGGCTCATAACAGTACATAGAGTTCACTAGAAGTTGCTTTGGAGAAAAGAATCTGCTAAATACATAAATGTAAATGTAATAAAATCTGTAAATCTCTAAGCAGAAATGTGTTTTTTTTTTTTTTTTTATTATTTTTTTTTTTTTAAATCGGGCAATAAAAACTGGGTACACAAAGGCATGTGACCCATGTCCCAAGGTGAACTGACATTAAAATTCATTTGTTGCTCTTTGACATGTCACTGGAACCCCATTGCCGGAGGGAGTGCATCCATTCTTGGGGGTGATTGAATTTGCTTCATCTAGTCAGTGAGAACATGGTGCAAATGTTGGCAAGTACCACGTTTGCACCTGTTGATAGAAATAAGTCTCCTAAGAAAATCAGTATATTCAGTGATCCTGTTAAATGAATACTTATAGATCATATCCTTTAACTTGCCTCCTTTCAGAGAGGGTTAATCCCAGAGCAGAAGTTGACTGCTTCTGCACAAAGCTGTCTGACTGAAAACTAAATGTGGTTAGTTTGGGGTGTAATTTCCTACACCCACACCAAAGCTAAATACAACATAGGTATGAAGACAAAGCTCAACATATGTGCACTGCACCCTTTTGTAAATCTGCAGTGCTCACATTTTTTGGGGAGGTACTTCTACTGTATGTAAATCATCCTGCTACTTTTCTGTATGGTGGAGATGTCACTTTACTCTGTGACGTATGACAAATGGTAGGCTGACTCCAGAATTCAAGTCTAGTTTTCTTTTTTTTTAAATATACATCTGTGCAGCGTTTTTATTACAGGCTACACGGGTTGTTTTTGTTCAAATGGAGAATAACAAATTTGTGTTCATTGATTTTCTTGATAGTGGGGAAGCTGAATAATGATGTCCATTTTAACTTAAATATTTCACAAAGCCCCTCCTGGGCAGTTTGTCTTTTTGAAGCAAAGCATTTAGCTAAAAAATGTCTAATGTAGTTTGGCTTTTGGTGCTGCACTGTGATGTTGCTGAGCTCTGGTCTCCCTTGGGTTTAAAGCCTATTACTATGGTAAGAAGAAGAAAGTGGGCCTCACATCAGTGGGAGAGGCTTCTCCAGACAGCATGATCTCTAAGCCTGCACGCCGCAGAAAGAAGCGCAAGTCCATTTTTGTCCAGAAGAAGCGTCGGTCATCTGCAGTAGACTACACTCCTGCAGGGTCACCTCAGGTCAGCCATTCCCATCCCTTCTCTGACTTCCAAAAGTGGTGGGAACAATCTGATATCCTCTAACTGCTGCTGTTGTGAGCATGGTATATTTTTGATCTGTGGTCGCCGATTCCTCTGCATGGTATGCTCTTTGTAGGACAGTGAAGAGGATGATGACAATGGTGAGGACCAGTCAGGCAGTGAGGAAGGGACCAGCTCAGAGCCTCGGGGGGACCACACTGACACTTCATCCGTTGAGGTGGCAGCCAGCAGCCGCCCACGCAGAGCTGTTACACTCCGCAGAAACACTGACTCTGGGGTCACTGGGGGTCCAGATAAAGCTCGCCGTAAGAGGACGACTCGCTCTCTGTCTTATACAGAGAGTACGAAGTACCACCCTGCCAAGCGGCATGTCACCAAGGTACGAGAGATGCCAGCATCTGAAACCCTGAAAGAGGTGTATCTGGCCATTGTCTCAACTCTCTCAATCCATCTCCCATGGTTCCACAGGTAGAGAGCTGTGAAGAGGAAGACAAGTTGGTTCTGGACAGTAACCCCCTGGAGTGGACAGTTGCAGATGTGGTCCAGTTCATTCGCTCCACCGATTGTGCCCCACTTGCTAAAATATTCCAGGAGCAGGTAGGCCACTTTTTTTTTTTTTTTTTTTTTTTGTAGTTGGTTTAACCCTCAACAATGTGAAGCTTCTGAAGTGTAGTGTGACGTGGCTTGTGTATACTGATGATCCTTCACTTACGACAAGGTTTGGTTCCAACGTCATAAGTCGACTTCACTGTAAGCAGAAAATTCCCTTGTACTCTATTGTATGGACCATTAGGAAATGGAAATAGTTCCATCCATCTTCCTCCGCTATCCGGGGCCGGGTCGCGGGGGCAGCAGTCCGAGCAGAGTCCTCCAGGCTTCCCTCTCCCCGCACACCTCCTCCAGTTCCCCTGGGGAAACCCCAAGGCGTTCCCAGGCCAGCTGGGAGACAGTCTCTCCAACGTGTCCTGGGTCTGCCCCGAGGCCTCCTCTCAGTGGGACATGCCCGGAACACCTCACCAGGGAGGCGTCTAGGAGGCATCCGGAACAGATGTATGAGATCGTGGATACAAGCGGCAGAAATGAGTTTCATCCGCAGAGTTCATGACCATAGGCATGGGTAGGAACGTAGATTTCGCCTTACGGCTCAGCTCCCTCTTCACCACAACAGACCGGTGCAATGACCTGCGGACGCCGCACCGATCCGTCCGTCGACCTGCTGCTCCATTTTTCCCTCACTCGTGAACAAGACCCCGAGATACTTAAACTCCTCCACTTGAGGGAGCGGCTCCCCCTTAACCCGGAGGGGGCAATCCACCTTTTTCCGACTGAGAACCATGGCCTCGGATTTGGAGGTGCTGATTCTCATCCCCGCCGCTTCGCACTCGGCTGCAAACCTCCCCAGTGCACGCTGCAAGTCTTGGTTTGATGAAGCCAACAGGACCACATCGTCCGCAAAAAGCAGAGACGAGATCCTGCGGCCACCAAAACAGACACCCTCCGTTCCCTGGCTGGGCCTAGAAATTCTGTCCATGAAGATAATGAACAGAATCGGTGACAAAGGGCAGCCCTGGCGGAGTCCAACATGCACCGGGAACAGGTCTGACTTACTGCCGGCAATGCGAACCAAGCTCCTGCTCTGTTCATACAGGGAACGAACAGCTTGTAAGCAGCGAGCCCCGAACCCCATAATCCCGAAGTACCTCCCACAGGATGCCACGAGGGACACGGTCGAATGCCTTCTACAGGTCCACAAAACACATATGGACTGGTTGGGCAAACTCCCACGAACCCTCCAACACCCTAGTGAGGGTATAGAGCTGGTCCAGTGTTCCACGGCCAGGTCGAAAACCGCATTGCTCCTCCTGAATCCGAGGTTCGACTATCGATCGGATTCTCCTTTCCAGTACCCTGGCATAGACTTTCCCAGGGAGGCTAAGGAGTGTGATCCCCCTATAGTTGGAACACAATCTCCGGTCCCCCTTCTTAAAAAGAGGGACCACCACCCCGGTCTGCCAGTCCAGAGGCACCGTTCCCGAGCTCCACGCAATGCTGCAGAGGCGTGTCAGCCAAGACAGCCCCACAACATCCAGAGACTTGAGAAACTCGGGGCGGATCTCATCCACCCCCGGAGCCTTTCCACCGAGGAGTTTTTTGACTACCTCAGCAACTTCGGCCAGGGTAATGGACGAGTCCCCCTCCAAGTCCCCAGCCTCAGCTTCCTCTATGGAAGGCGTGTCGGAGGGATTAAGGAGATCCTCAAAGTACTCCTTCCACCGCCCGAGGACATCCTCAGCTGAGGTCAGCAACACACCACTTCCACTGTAAACAGTGTTTGTGGAACACCGCTTCCCCCCTCTGAGTCGCCGGACGGTTTGCCAGAATCTCTTTGAGGCCGACCGAAAGTCTTCCTCCATGGCCTCACCAAACTCCTCCCAAGCCCAAGTTTTTGCCGCGGCGACTGCCAGAGCCGTGTTTCGTTTGGCCCGTCGGTACCCGTCAGCTGCTTCAGGGGTCCCATGAGCCAGCCAGGCCCGATAGAACTCCTTCTTCAGCTTGACGGCATCCCTTACCTCCAGTGTCCACCACCATGTTCGGGGATTGCCGCCACGACAGGCGCCGGAGCCCTTATGGCTACAGCTCTGAACCGCCACCCCGACAATGGAGGCGTGGAACACAACCCATTCAGACTCAATGTCCCCCGCCTCCCTCGGGTCCTGGTTGAAGCTCTGTCGGAGGTGGGAGTTGAAGACCTCTCTGACAGGGGCCTCCGCCAAATGTTCCCAACAGACCCTCACTATATACGTTTGGGCCTGCCAGGTCTGTCCAGCTTTTTCCCCCGCCATCGAATCCAACTCACCACCAGGTGGTGATCAGTTGACAGCTCAGTCCCTCTCTTCACCCAAGTGTCCAAGACATATGGCCGAAGATCAGAAGAAACGACTACAAAGTCGATCATCGACCTCCGACCTAGGGTGTCCTGGTGCCAAGTGCACTGATGGACACCCTTATGCATGAACATGGTGTTCGTTATGGATAAACCGTGACTAGCACAGAAATCCAATAACAACTCACTGCTCGGGTTCAGATCAGGGAGGCCGTTCCTCCCAATCACGCCCCTCCAGCTGTCACTGTCACTGCCCACGTGGACGTTAAAGTCCCCCAGTAGAATGACAGAGTCCCCAGTGGGAGCGCTTTCCAGCACTTCCTCCAGGGACTCCAAAAAGGCCGGGTACTCTACACTGCCGCTAGGCCCATAAGCACAAATGACAGTGAGAGACCGTTCCCTGACCCGAAGGCGCGGGGAGATGACGCTCTCATTCACCGGGATAGACTTCAACACATGGCGGCTAAACTGGGGGGCTATTAAAAAGCCCACACCTGCCCGCCGCCTCTCACCCTGGGCAACGCCAGAATAGTGGAGAGTCCACCCTTGGTCGAGAAGAGTGGTTCCAGAACCCAAGCTGTGAGTGGAAGTGAGCCCAACTATATCTAGACGGTATCTCTCAACCTCCCGTACCAGCTCAGGTTCCTTCCCCGCCAGTGAGGTGACATTCCAAGTCCCAAAAACCAGAGTTGGCGCCTGAGGTTTGGGTCGGCCAGGCACTCGGCCCTGACCACTGCCCAAATCACAATGCACCAGCCCGTTACGGTCTCTCCGGCAGGTGGTGAGCCTGCCGAAGAGCGGCTCCATGTCATGGCTTCGGGCTAAGCCCCACCAGGCCCCGTGGGCATAGACCTGGCCACCAGGTGCTCGCATGCGAGCCCCCCCCCCCCCGCAGGCCTGGCTCCAGGGTGGGGCCCCGGTGACCTCATACCGGGCGGGGTAAATGAAAGCCTTGGTTTTAGTTTCTTCATAAGGGGCTTTTGAACCGCGCTTTGTCTCGTCTGTCATCCAGGACCTGTTTGCCATGGGAGACCCTACCAGGGGCATATAGCCCCAGGCAACATAGCTCCTGGAGTCATTCAGGCACTCAAACCCCTCCACCACGGTAAGGTGGCGGTTCACGGAGGGGATGGAAATAGTTAACGTGCATTAATGCTGCGTTCCGTACTAGGGCTTTCCTACATTTTTTTTTTTCCAATTATTTCACAAATTATCCATGTTAAAATAATAATATATAATAATGTAAATACAGTACCATGCTATAATTATTTTTTGCTGCACTATTATTTTCACTTTCAATTCCAAATCTGTTTTTTCACTTTTTATTTTCTGCACCACCAGAAAACTCAACTTTTCACTTGCTAGCCAAAAAGTAACTTTAGTCACAAACAAAATGTTCTGTAAATGAAATGTTTTTGTAAATGACACGCAGTCACTGGTAGACACACTGAGTCATTGCAAAATATGGTGCCTTGCGGCAGTGCATCCAGCTGATATTATTGCATAGCAGATGCAACGGTCATCGTTAGGCATTACAATCAAACACCGTCACTCAAAAATAAGATGAGATCGACAGGACAGCTGTCTTATGTCCCGGTTTGTATAATTCACATATCATAAGTGAAGGACTACCTGCAGAATAAAGGGGTGCTCTGGGTCACTCTTTCTATTTTTTTTTTTTTTAAGAAAAAAATTCTGCTCTGATAAGTGTCACCAATCTTTTGGTAAGATAATTACACTCCAGAGATGTAGAACAAGACATGAAGTGGAGCCTAATGAGATTTTTTTTTTTTTTTTTTTCTTCTTCTCCAAAGGAGGCTATCCTGGACCCTTTGGGCCAGGCCCTGACATTTCCTCTGTGTGTTTTTGTGCATTTGTGTGTGTCCCACTGGTCAGCCATATGTGCTGCAGGGTCCGGCCCATGAGGTCATCCCTCTCTTTTCTTTGTACAGGACATTGATGGCCAAGCACTGCTGCTGCTCACACTGCCCACGGTACAGGAGTGCATGGACCTCAAGCTGGGGCCTGCCATCAAGCTCTGCCATCAGATTGAGAGAGTTAAGGTGGCCTTCTATGCTCAGTACGCCAACTGATTGGCAGTCCCTCGGGCAGCGCTGGCCATTTGACCATCGAGAGCAAAGGATGTTGGAAGTTTTTTTTTTTTTTTTTTTTTGAGTATATCATCTATTTGAACTTGAATGGACTTTGGGATTAACAAGAGGATTCATAACCTGGAGACTGTGGTGGTCAGTCTAGTGGAGCTGTAACTCCCTCTGGATTATTGACGATTATTTTTGATGGATCTGTTGTTGAAGAAATGTTCTGCTGCTTAGTTTTTCTTCTGTATCTCAGCAAACGTGTAACAGATGTCACAGGCACCTGAGGAAGTGGTATCAGACACATCTGCAGAAATTCCTATTTGGAATCAGTGGGAACTTTGTAAAATGATTTACTTTCTTTACATTTCACACAGCTCATAGCTGGAATGCTTGGTTTGTAATGCTCTGAGTATAAGCGAAACACCAACCTGTGCAGTGGGACATTTCTAGAGTTTGGATCCCACTGCTGTTTACCTTTTGGAAGTTTTGCACCAATGAAATCAACACAGACCTGAAAGCTGGATGAACAGTCAAGCTGAAAGGCAAAAACAACAGCACAGGGGTGTGATTCTCCATCCGCAGTCTACTGTATGTCTGTTTTTCTCAAGATGTTTTGTAAATGGAAACCAGCATGGATACAGTCTTGATTTTGTTTTCTACTGTGTCTACAGTGACTTATATTTCCATGTTTTTATTTCCTTTTGCATTTTATTTCCACGAAATGCCATAAATTCTGTTCCCTACCGAACAGGCAAGTTCTTCATCAGCAGGGATTTTAGTAGAGATAGTGCCATACAGTAATACATGTGAAATAATTTGTTCAGCCTTACTTCTCAGATTTTCTCAGTCATCTGTGTAGTTTTTTTTTTTTTTTTTTTTTTTAAACCAGTCTCATTAATCACAGTTCATATCTTGAATCTGAAACATAACCCTGTTTGGGCGTTTACAGTGTAAATGGGAACGGAAATAGAACTCGTAAACAGGGTATGAGACCATTGTTGATTTGCCACTGATGTCTGATTATCAGTGAAAAGGCACTTTAGCGAGACCTGAGCACCACAGAAGGAGAGTCAAGCCTCACAAGTACAGAGCCTCATGTCAAGTGAGAAATAAGATTTCAGCACAATCACCATTTCTTTACCATATATATTTATTTACCTTCTTGTATATGCTGAAGTTCTAAGGATACTATGAGGTCTGAAAAGCCATTGACTTCTACGCTGTATTTATGTTAGCTGTTTAAAAAAGCAACATATTTATGCACACCCTTAAATTATTTTACATTATATTTTAATTTAATATTAGAAATAATTTATTGGTCAATGGCTTTAGTTCAGTGTATGAACATCAGTGTGACAGCAAACATTTGATAACATCAAGATCTGGAGAAAATGTTTCCTTTATGATGGGTACTGTATAGGAGTGCTTCAATGCATACAGTAGTCTTTTTTCCTGTGTTTTGCTCTCACTATTGTTGAATTTGTGCTTTTTTTGTGAAAATTCACCTTTATCCATCTATGCAAAATGCGGTGCAGGAATTTTTCATATGCCATTGACTGAAATAAAGTCCATTTTGTATTGGTTTTTATAAAAAAAAGAAATTAGGGAGACTATGAAGGATTCACCTTCTGTCTTTTAAGAGGGGTTATTAATACTAGTGTGAAAATTTTTTAATCTTCACATTTATGCAATGCAGTTCATATCTGTCGAAGCTTAATTTATTAGTTTCAGCTAGAAAAACTTTGGGACCCTCATGCACCTGGACCACAGAAAGAACCTCTCCCGGATGGGGCGCAAGGAATTTCACTGGCATTTGCCCTGTGCAGGTGACACAAGTGAACGTGGAGAACCAGGAGAACAAGAAGTAATTGTTTAAATGCTTTGTGCATCTTCTTTGTCTTGTCTTGGCTTCACATCTCTACACCACACCCCTGTTTTGAAAGAAACACTGAAGAGGCGGTAGAGGACAGTGCACATCTTGGTGCTGGAAACATAAACACCCATCATACTTAGTCATTTTAAATTTGTATTGACTGAGGAGGAATCAAGCTGTATGAATAACTGCCAGCTTTTCTTCTAAAATTGTTTCTTTTGTCCTGTTCAGTTTTCACCATCCTGTCTGTCTGTTGGTGACTGTGAAATGAAGGGTTGATATGAACCTGCTACGCAGCAGTTTTGGCTGCATTTATTTGGGCAGTGTACATATTCAGGTTTTTATTTCAGATGTTTGCTCAGTGTGAATACATACATTTGTACCTGTTGAATTCAGTGGCACAGAGGAAATAAAACGAAGGCAAACCAAGGTTTGATTGCATCAGTGATGTCAGTGCCTTTTTTGCTTGATGGATAAAGTATTAATTTCTAAATCCTTAAATGAGCAACAGTGCTTTGGAAAAACAAAAATATGAATCAACATAACAGGCTAATCATTGCAGCATTTCCTTGTTTTAGATCACCTTTTTTCAATAAATGCCCAACCCCTACCCCCTCCTGTGACTCTTGTGATTCCAGTGTGCATGCGTGAATTATGGTCTGGCTAATGTTGTCGCTGCTGGTCAGGAATAATTATAGATTGCTGTATTACAGTGACCTTAAAGGACAAACCTAATAACGAGCTGCTTTGTGCAGTTATGTGTTGGGTTATTTTAATACGGAACACTACAACTCCCTGACATTTTCTATTGAGTCATTGTGAAAATACAGTCTGATCAACTGCCACCACTCAAGGTTGCCAGGCAACATAATTTTGAACGTCTGCTGTGTATGTTTCTCCCAGCTGTTTCTCTACATAAACTGGACAAGTTTGAATTGCAGGAGAATTAACAAGTTGGAAATGGTTGCTGTGAAATAAACTATAGATTGAAAAGTGTAAAATTAGAAGGCAGTAAAATTAAATATTACATTGTTTCATCACAGCATAGATCCTTTTGTGGCTGCTATGTGCACTGCAGTGATTCAGTAAAATAAGGTTGCTGATGAGATTTAATAGTTCATACTGCAGTGGTAGAAATAAAAGAGATATTTAGGATATTTTTCTGGAACATAAGACTATAATGATATCATACTGAAAACACTAAATGTGCATGTTAGACATTGTGTGAGCTGCACCCCCTCCTCAGGGACTAGTCCCCAGGAGGTGTGTTGGCGTGTTTGGCAGAGAGACCGTTTGTATTTTCACTTACTGTGAGGAATGTTCCTCAGAACGACAAAGAATTCATTAGCTTTGTAGTAACAATGCAGTTTGCAACCAGTTTCTATTTAACGGGAAATACAATGTCTTGAAAAATGAAACATGTTGAACAAAAGCTGTAATAGAGCAGAAAATGTGTCTCTTGAATTTATACAAATGTTTTTAAAGTTTCCATCAATGTTCTAATGAAAATATAATTGTTTAATATTTTCTATTTCTAACTTTAAATCTCATTTTCAATGAACTGAAGTATGAAAATTGTAGATGAGCTGAAGCATGAACAGAACATCCCATAGTCATATTTTTGGGCAAAGCAAGGCAGTCTCAAATGGGTTTGGACTGCTCTAGATACATAAGAGAAGATAATTCTCCAGAGCTGTGAAGAATAACCACTCCTGACTCGAACATCCTTTTTAAGTGAGTTTGACTCTGTAGAAGCAATGTGTTCCCCTGCAAGAGAGACAAGAGTTTTGCTGTCACAAACACACACGAGCATTCAGAAAACTGGATCTGCTTGTGATGATGCCATCAGTCAAATTGTATACTGTCCCCCGTGTATGTTTGTTTTGTATCCTGTTCTTCAGTCAGTTTGATGTCTCGCACAGAAGCTCTCCTTGATGCCAATGAATCCTGTTAATCCTAGGATTACACCAGTTTCCACTGTTGGTTCTTCGTCTTCTTCTTCCACCCCTCCTGGGGCATAGGCCACCAACAAGGGTTCTTCAGGTGTCCCTAAGAGCTGAGATGTGATGACGTTTCCTTGTTGGTGTTTCTGTAGCTGGCAACGTTTTTACGGCGTGAGGTAGCTATCCCCACGCCCAACCCCCCTCCTTTCTCAGCCGGGCTTGTGATCATCCATGGCGAAGTTTTTGCTGTTGGTTGGCCTTTGCATTTTGTTTTGGGCTTGTCTGGGCTGAGGTTAGAACGCTAGGACCTGAATGAAAGTGCAACAGTGTAGGACTTTGCCATGCTTGTCAGGTGTTTTCCCAACACAAGCACCGTGTCCTTGACTCAGACTCAGATTGTTACCCTTCTGTTTTCAGGAAGCACATGTTTAGGTTTCAGACACATATTGGCGAATGATAGCAGGTTTTACGCTAAAATCCTTCTGGGGTACTGACTTTCATAGTACAGTGGCCCCACAGGAATCTGTAAAAGTCTAACTGCGTAAATGGGAAATGACTCCATCCAAAGTGAGATTAACTCAACAGAACGACTGCAGTAAGAACATCCAGCTGTATCAAGGAGCAATTTGTAAGTAATCTCAGCAGCCTCGTGTGAATGATAAAAGTAGACAGACATCTGCCAAAGGAAATGAGTGATGAAACCATTGACAGAGGTGGTGTCAGTCTATACACTGTTTAATGTGATCCACTATTCATCATGGCTCAGACAAATTTTCCTTCTTGTCTTTGCCTTCGCTGCTGATACAGTCCTTTTCTTTTGTTCATTACTGACTAATCATCTGCAATCCCTCCAGGGCTGTTTCACCATCTGCTAATGTTTTATTTTACTCTTGCTCTACAAATGAAGGAATGTATATAGAGTAGAGAAAATAAAATAAATATACTCAGGAAATGTGTTTTAAATTTCCCCTCAACGCTCAGTGTGGTGTATTAGTGGAGGATTATTAAAGTAATAGTTCTGTGGGCTTAAGAAAAAGTACCTTTCAAGGCCAGTGGGAAACCATATCAGACGGCAAGTCCCTCCAAGGCACGAAAATGAAAAGAACCAGTGTTAGATTAGAGTTAATGAACATAGGACTGTTAACAATGGAACTATTATCACCCTTTATTTTATATATTAGTCTACGTTGCAATCACAAAGTCATCGCGGAAAAATCCATCCATCCATTGTCAACAACCGCTTGTCCTAAGTGGGGTCGCGGCAAGCCGGAGTCTTACCCAGCAACACAGGGTACAAGGCCGAAGGAACACACCCAAGACGGGATGCCAGTCCGCCGCAAGGCACCCCAAGCAGGACTCAAACCCCAGACCCACCACACAGCAGCCACTGGCTGAACTCGTCGCGCCACTGAAAATGGATAAACTTAATAATGATCATAGTTCTGAATATGGAACGCGTGACATAACATCACAGTGCATAATATCACAGTTTAACAAATCCAGCAACGACTGTTATGTTTTATGACTGCTCATTGACAAAAAATGTCTTGACAGAATTGTTGTTTAAGGATATGGACTTCTATGCAGTGAAATGTCAAAGAAAAAACAACAGAAAAGAAAAATGACACGAGACTGTAAGGGGCAGTTGCTTCTGACTGCCTGCATTATGTTGGGAATGATACATCAACAGCGCGTGACAGTATGTGGTGAAATTTCACTCAGTTCCACCAAAGGCCACTAAATGAATTCAGCAGCAAAAAGGACTACGGAACCAGAGAACTGGCATCTCCAGACCCAAGAACAAACATGTGAGCAAAGCCGAGGACAGAAGAGTACAGTCTTTATACATAAGGCAGGCCTGAAGGTAATTCACCCAGATGTTTAAGCAATCATAGCTTCAGTTTACTGCATCTGTGTGTGTGTGTGTGTGTGTGTGTGTGTGTGTGTGTGTGTGCATGCGTTTGCATGTGCACACATTCTGGAACCTTTAAGGACCATGAGACACTACACTTGTTTTATGGGGCTCCATAATGGAGCAGCTGTATCATCAGGGGATTTAGTCTGTCATTAAAGCACTTGTTTCAGACTGTATCTACTGGCAGTGGAACAGAAAAATCCCAGTTAAGGACTGAACAAAGACAGTGACTGTGAATGAGAGAAGAACAAATGTACCTCATCTGATCTGATTGTGTAGAAACAGTAGCAAAGAGAAGAGCATCGGGTCACAGTTGCACAGTGGGTAGCACTGGTGCTTCACAGCCCCTGGGCTTCATTTTTGGGCATGAGTGTCAGTCTGGCTCAGTCTGTGTGGAGTTTGCTTGTTCTCCATGAGTTTCCTAAGGGTAATCTTGTTTTTTCCCACACTCTAAAGACATGTTTCAGGTGAATAGCACACACACACATTGACCAGAGCCTAACCAGGCAACACAGGGCATAAGGCCAGAGGGGGAGGGGACACACCCAGGACAGGACGCCAGTCTGTTACAAGTACCTTAAGCAAGACTTGAACCCCAGATCCACCAGAGAGCAGGACCCAGCCAAACCTGCTGCTCCACCACACCCCCTTCAGGTGAATTGGTGGTTCTAAATGGCTGTGTCTGTGTATGTGAGAAGTACTGTAATTGTCCGGCAATGTAACACCATCCTGTCCAAAGTGTATCCTGTCACATGCCCTATGCACCTGGGATAGACTACAAACCACCATTGTCCTGAACTGAACAAGTTGCTATTATTATAAGGAATGAATTAATTGGCTGCAGCCAGTTAATAGCCCCCCAAATGAATCCTCATCAGGTACAGACAAAGGGTATCTCATTCAAGGATCAATGACTGGTAATTTTTACATTTCAGAAGTAAAACATCATAGAGTAACTGCAATGGGCATTTATCTAACACAAAAAATTTACTTTTTCAGACCAACAGCAGCAATAGATATTGAAATTAGGTATGATATAATGTTCTTCAATCACGTCTGTCTGGTTCCCAGATTAAACATGAACAGATTTAAATATTTTAAATATCTTCTGCTGAGAAACACACATAGTCAGCATAGTAAAATGATTATCAGAGAAAGAATGCTGATGAACAGAAAAGCAGCTGTGATTTAGATGTCTCTCTAACAACTAAATGGAGTCCTTCCAAGAGTGCTGGGGAGACACTGCTCAGCCCCTGGGCCACTGCAGAGAACATCACAGATGCCCGATTCAAGAGTGGCTCGAGTGCTGTTGAATTCGCCTCTCCTTGATTTATTATTCTATAATTAATACAAACAAGCATATAACCATAAATTACGTTTCAGAACCTACTGTAGGTTTACTCCTATGTAGTGTCCAATGTCAGTTAATAAAATGAAAGACGTTTATTTGTACCAGTTTGTCCTTGTCTTACTGTTCTAAAATGAAAGCACGTAAGAAAGAATTGCGCTGCACAGTCTTTATTTATGAAATTGCAATGCAAATGAAATGTTTTTGGGTCATTGCATTCTTTGATTAATTCTAGTTAAGCTTAAAAAAATAACTGTGTGGCCTAGAATTCAGACTGTGCTTCTCAGTTTATTCATTCTGAGACCCTTTAAAAATAGATTTATTGTGGGAACATCTGGAAGAATAGACAGATAATGTGAATCGCTCTCCCAAAACAACAATAATCAATAAGAATTCTCTTATATTACTCACACAATATTTGGATGAACTAAATATGTTTCCTTTGAATGCCAGTGTCTGCGCCTGGAAGTCCCATTATGAACAACTCTTTTCAATCATCTGTAGCTTTGGTAGCTGTACGGACTTACGGAATCAAAGTCCCCCAAAGCTTTTAAATGTATTTGCATGCGTCATGTTTTCACAGACTGACAAGGTGTTATGTGATGCTGGTATTTTGTTTTTGAGTTCTGAAAGTGAATTTTGCTCTGAAGTTGCATAATGAAAAGCAAGTTATTGAGGGCCTGTGTTTTTTTGTGCCATGCGCCTCTTGTGTCATGCAGCAGAAAAGCAGTGAAATTTGCCAGAGAAACAACCCAGTTTCTCTCAAGCAGCCTGCTCTTTTTCATTTCTACCCCAGATCAAAGATTAGGAGATGCCGTAAGTCTCCACCACAGAGTTTAAAATAACTGATGAGTGGAGGAACCGTGCATTGGGCTATTTTGGCTTCCAGTGAATCTTTTGCAAATGGAGAGGGAGATCAATCGGGTAGCTGGGCCGGGATGCTGAGGCTTAGCGTTCATGACACACAGTGACCTGCATTGCTCTGGGGAGATGCTTCAGAGAAGAGCGGACATAATTGATTCTCAGCGAAGAGATGGCAAACCTCTCAGGAAGTTTAAAATAGCCAGGAGTGGGAGAAGTGCTGCACATTATGATGTTTTAACATTAAGTGACTTCTTGCAAAAATGAAGAAAGGGAAAAACATAAACAGACATTGTGGTCAAACACTTTACGTGTGTCAGTGAATGTGGACAAATGGCAAAAAAAAAAAAAAAAACACTGGGTAAAATCCCAAGAGGGAAACCGGTCATGTACTGCCGAGATGTAGTTCATTAAAAATGTACTTTGCAGGCATTTCTTAGGGGATGCTGGACATGGTTCCTTGTTGGTAAACTTCATGTAGACAGTTGAGCTAAACGTAGTCCAGTATCCAGCTGTATTCAAGGCAAGGAGTTACTAGGTTAGTTCTCTTTAATTTTACTCAAAAAAATTTCTTGCTCAGTAGACATATTAGAAAAAGGAACAATGTACAGTACTGTGCAAAAGTCTTAGGCATTTAAATGTTTCACAAAAATATTTGTTTTAGACGGTTATTGAATGTCTTCTGCATTAGTGTGATGGGAAAGAGCATATTTTAGATTTCCAAGCATTCCTTTTGAAAAAAGTTTTACGGTAAGGGTTTTGTATGTCATTAAAGAGAGAAGGTACACACACACACACACAGTCTGAGACTGCATATGGCGAACCGGAGCCTAACCCAGCAACACAGGGTGCAAGGCTGGAGGGGGAGGGGACACACCCAGGACAGGATGCCAGTCCATCGCAAGGCACCCCAAGCAGGACTCAAACCCCAGACCTGCCAGAGAGCAGGGCCCAGCCAAACCCACTGTGACATCTCTCGAAGCAAGTGGTTGTTGACAATGGATGGTTACTAAGCTTTGTAGGAAGCTTATTAATTAAGAGCATTATTTTTGGAAGCATTCTCACTTTACAGCCTTTTTCCCCAATTTCCTAAAACTTTTGCACAGTCCTGTATGTTAACATCTGTTTGGTTTGGATGATGAATTTATCATCATTCTTGCAACGTTATCTGGTGGTAAAGCTGCAGAACTGTGGTTGCAGACATTTTGGGTTGGGCTAGGGTTTCTAGATGAGCTGAAAAAGAACATTGGTCATGGAACGCACCAAGTGCCGATGCTTAGGTTGGGATGACTGGACAGGATCCTGGAAACTAAGCATTTGACACCAAACTGTGAGGATGTGGGACAAGATCACATTCATATTCACATATAGCAGCTTTTTGCCAGACCCCCAGACTGCAGTCAGCGGACAAATGGCTGTGAATCAGATTGTTGTTTCACAGTAGGATCATGCGATCTGCAGACACACTGGTTATCTGAACACACTTGTCTTCCTGCTTTAGTTTCTCAGGAGGTAGATGCTTAATGTTCTCTTCTGAGGTTCAAAAAAATATTGCTCCTGAAATTAATTCATATTAGGCCTGCAGATTTATGTGTCATTTCACAGAGTTTTGTCACTACTGGTTCAAATTGATTGTGAAGTTTAAAGAAACAGCTCAAAATTCATCTCCCTGATAGAGCACAGTTACATTTACATTTATTCCTTTAGCAGATGCTTTTGTCCAAAGCGACATACAACTTAGTAAAAGTACAACTTACAGTGTGCATTACATTAAGAGAAAGAGACAGTTGCAGACATGTGATTCAAGTAAAACTAGTTTGTTACCTACCACTTGCGGCACTGAGGTTCATTGTTCGAGTAGGTGCATAAAAACACAGGATAGACAAATCCTGATACCCTCCTACCAATTTTTTTTTTTAAATATTATAAGATACACAAGCAAGTAAAACACTGCCAGAGTAGTGGCTGAATAAAGGCTTTATCTAGTGATGCTCATGAAGTTACGGTGCATGAACATTTACACCATACATGAGCTGGAGAGATCTTGGGTGAAATGGGTCCAGAAAAGGTGAGTTTTCAGACCCTTCTTGAATGTAAACAGAGTTTCTGCAGTTCTGAGTGAGAGGGGAAGGTCGTTTCACCACAATGGAACAAGAATGAACCTCCGTGCTTTACCTTCCGTGCCTTCCGACCTTCCGACCACCAAGCGAGCAGAAGTAGACGAGTAAAGGGGTTTAGCTGGGGTGTAGTGGTTGATCAAGACCTGTAAATAGCTGGGAGCAGTCCTACTGATGCATTGTGGACAATAACTAGGGTCTTGAATTTGATTCGGGCAGCTATAGGAAGTCAGTGCAGAGAAATGAGAAGAGGAGATACGTGGGAACACTGGCAAATCAAACACAACTCGTGCAACAGCGTTTTGTAGAAGCTGCAGAGGTTTGATGGCAGTAGCAGGAAGTCCACAGAGGAGAGAGTTGCAGTAATCCATACGGGAAGTCACCATGACCTGGACAAGTAGTTTGGCAGAGTCAATTGTGAGGTAGGGACAGATCCTACGAATATTATGCAGGATGTACCTGCAGGACCGGGTTGTGGCTTCAGTGTGCCTAGAGAAAGACAGACTAACGTCAATCATTACTCCCAGACTCTTAGCCGAGGATATAGGCAAGATGAGTGAGTTGTCCAGTTTAATCGATAGATCGTGACACAAGGACGGGACAGCTGGGGGGTATAGAATCTCTGTTCTGGAGAGGCTGAGTTGAAGGTGGTGTCCAGACATCCAGGAAGCGATATCTGACAGGCAGACAGCAATGCTTGCCGAGATGTCTGATGCACCAGGTGGAAAGGAGAGGAAGAGCTGAGTGTCATCAGCATAGAAGTGGTATTTGAATCCATGGGAGGCTATGACCGGACCAAGGGAGGAGGTGTAGATCGAGAAAAGAAGAGGACCCAATACCGAGCCCTGCTGGACACCGGTTAAGAGAGACAGAGGAGAAGAAGGAGATCTCTGCCAGACAACTTGATAGGATCTGTCAGATAGGAAGGACTCAAACCATCTCAGTGCCACACCTTTGATCCCAAGATGGTTAAGAGAGGAAAGTAGAATCCGGTGGTTGACTGTGTCAAATGCCGCAGACAGATCGAGGAGGATGAGGACCGAGGAGAGGGAGGCAGCTCTAGTGGCTTGGAGAGCATCACAGACCGCCAGAAGGGTTCTTTCAGTGGAGTGACCAACCAGAAAGCAGAAACCAGACTGATAACCATTGAGGAGATGGTTCCGGGTAAGGAAATCAGACAGTTGATCATAGGCAGTTGTTTTGCCAAAAGAATCTGATTTCACAAGATAAACTTTTCGCTGTGACCCTCTTAAAGAGAACAGGCTCCCAGCAGCAGATCAGCGAGCAGAAGTCACCCTGTTTTCAGATATCTGAATAATGAATGAGCAGCTACACAGTACTCAACACACTTCTCCTCACCACCTGAGGTTTTTCTTTAAGTTTCAAAAAATCTATACAGATGATGTGCAATCAGGAAAAGTAGTGTGTGAGTGACACCGAAATCAGTCAAGTCCATCTTTTTTAGCCTCATCATCCATTTTTGTCAATCTGAACGGTTTGCCGACCAGTTATTACTAATTAATTATTTTATAACTATCTCCCAGAGGTTCTCAAAAACATCTGTCACATCTGTGCATGTGATGCTGCGCGAAAACAAGCTGCGGAGCGTTGTGGAGTGGCACTGAGGTGGCTCGTCCTGGATCAGCTGAGTGGGGTCCACACGCCACTGTGGTACCTTTAAGTAAAACCACAGTGCTTTGATGTCACACTTGGATGGCTAAGATGTAGCACAGCCATTAATACACACACTCGGAGCATGCTTAAAGCTTGAATAAAACACACACATTGTGTGCAACTGGGTCTCACTTAGGAGGCTCTGACACATCCCTTAAAGAAGTGTAACTTAAAATGTCATTACCCTGTCTTTCTAGAGGACTAATCAAGCACAACAGACCTCCTGGATGCACACATTCTCTCTTGTCCTTTTTTTGCAACTCATTTTTTCTCTCATTCTTAGTCATCTAGCTATTAGTCATTCAGAACTATCGACAACAAATGTCAGCTATTTTAGACCACAAGGATTTCTCTTTTTCACTTCCTGAAAGCATTTTCAAGCCAGCAATAATAAATTTAGACAGACTGACTTGCATATTCCTTTATTTGAGCTCAGGAATATGCTGTTTAGATTGCATTACTCGACTTGATCTGAGGACTGAGGAGTTACTTGACTCCGATTGAGACGTATCCTGACTGAAATATTTTCTGTGTGAGAAAACAAGAGGAATGCGCACCGGGGAGCTGAATCTGCAATCTTTGGGTCACAAGCAGAGTACACTTCTAATCTCATTACATCTTGCAATGCCTGGCTCATTCACAGCATTTAAGTCAACATTACCATGAGCAGGGGTCCCAATGAGAAATACATTTGCTTATAATGTCGTTGTGTGGTTTGCCTGATGTTGGACGCATTGCTGCTTGAGAGTGTCCTATAAGTGTGTTAAAAGTGCAGGCTACTTCATCAGCAACAGCTGACCCCCGGGAGAGCGGTGCTTTGCAGGCTGCGTGTGAAACACAAACTCAATAACTATAAAGAGACATTTTATAACTGCAGTTGGGAAACAGTCATTTTAATTAAAGAAAAGATTCCCCTTGCACTAATTGGAAATGGTGATTCACAAACGTCGCACATCCAGTATTTGCCTGATTTGGAATGTTCTCATAATTACTTGTGCAGGATTTGTTTTCATTTCACATTCTAGAACAATGATTTTATAGAGAGCTCCCCATTGTGAGCACATTATCACTGCAACATTGCTATGCAGCTGTTCTTTAAAGAATTCAGTTTGGCAAGAACTGGCAACTACTTGATGTAATTGCATTTATAGCTTTGAATAGACCAAAAAATATCTCCAATTTTGATATTTCAGAGTATTATTACGATACTGACAGTGGCCATAATTAAAAACAGGAAATATTTTCTTTTACACGCTCAACTCCTTGAGTCTGTTTTCATTCTAAACTGTTTGGGAATATTAACCGTAACCACATATGTGTTGTTCCATAGTTCTATAAACGTGCATATATCTTTGTACTACTTTAAGGAAATGTCAAAATAATCCTCTGACTAGAAACATTAGTTGAAATAAAAAAAACTCAGCTGGTTCTCATGGTGTGGTCATTGAATTTAAAAAAGTTTAGATATTTTCTTCAAAACAGGAGTTTAAAAGGGTGCTGTTATTGGCATTTTCAATCTTTACATTATATTCCGTTGAGATGAGATTGCTTTCACAGCTGTCTTAGACTGACACGAACTTCTAGAAGTCATTATTCTCCTGCCTTTGTGTGTCATCTTACTGTTCACACCATACTCGCACACTTGTGATTCTGTTACTCCACAATATGTTACTAGTTTAACATTTAAGTCCAACTAACCTTCATCATTAACCCACAATTTGCTTGACACCTTGCATAAAGCAACCTCATTACATGAACATCCCTTAGTACATTTGAATTTATTAAAAATTATATACACTAATAACATAATGTAAACAATAGACACACACACACACACACACACACACACTCCGAACCGCTTGTCCCATACGGGGTCGCGGGAAACCGGAGCCTACCTGGCAACACAGGGTGTAGGGCCGAAGGGGGAGGGGACACACCCAGGACAGGACGCCAGTCCATCGCAAGGCACTCCAAGCAGGACTCGAACCCCAGACCCACTGGAGAGCAGGACCCGGTCCAACCCACTGCACCACCGCGCCTCCCCCCCCATGTAAACAATAATTCCTGTAAAACAAATAAGGAGAATAGGAGAATATACATGTGTATGTATATACAGTATGTAGGTATGTATACATATATATATATGTATGTATGTATGTATGTGTGTGTGTGTACATGATGGGTAAATCACCACGTTGACCTTATATTTTTTGTTTCTGTTTCCCAGAGATGTGAAAAAGTTTTTTAAAAAAGCCATACAGCAGAATTGATTTTTACAAAGAGTAATAATAAAAATAAGAACAACAGATCTTTTGGAGACTAAGAAGTGAATCATAGAACCCACACACTGTACACTTCAGGGAGGCACCCAACTTTGAATTTCTCTATCATGTTTTAGCAGAATGTATTACAGAAAACATTATAACTTGTGAGGTCTGTAGGGCTAAAGCTTCACCAGTGGGTTGTGGTATCTGGGGTTGTGGATGGTGTTTCCTATTGCCTTCCTGCTGCACCAAGGGTTTCCATAGCAACAAAAGTGTTGAATGTATGGCACCGTCCAATGGTTTTGCTGTGTAACCTATGTCTATGAAAAACATTCATTATTATTATTATTATTATTATTATTATTATTATTATTATTGTTGTTGTTGTTGTTGTTGTTATAGTATAATAGTAGTAGTATGATTATTGTTATTTTTGCTGTTGTTATGTTGTTATAAATATTTGCAGAAGGCAGAAGCAACAGTAACAATTCAGTTTTTAAAAACTGAGTGTGATTCAACCTATCTGGAATGTGCAAAAATGATAAGGATTTCAGCAAGATAGCTAGTGAACTAATTAGCCTCAAGATTAGCTATATCTCTGTCAAGCAAATAGCAGACTTGTCACCCAGCAACTGACCTGCAGTATCTTTCAAAGGCACACAGCAATCTTGCAATTTTCCTAGCTCATCAGCAAAGCTATATCTTTCTAACTTGTACGCAGGCAATCACATAACTGCACTATGTTATTAACATGCAGAGCATATATCTTACTTACAGTGAACAAACTGGTAATTTACAGCAGCCTCACTTAATATGAAGAAAGCAATGCAAAAATAGTTGTTCGTGAAAGCAATTAATACTGCATTCTATGAATAGCCTCACCACCATAGTCTCACCAAGTATTTCTAAAAATGTACATTTTTTTATGAGTACGTCAATACAGATTAAAAAAAATAATATATAATAAATAGCCTCCTTCAGACTTGGAGACACTGTGAGGCATTTCTGCTGTATACCCACATGAGGTTCCAACTCCTCATTCTCTACGCAAGTAGGAGGCCTTAGGAGAAAAAGCCAATGTTATGTACACAGAAATGTTGTTTTTATATTCATCTCAGCACCAAGCTCAGCATTATAACTCAGGCATTACCAAGAATTGCTGAAACATTTTCAACTCAAAGGCCTACAGGCTCATTAAGATCAAGAAGCAGGCTCTTACAGGATTCGCCATCATTTATTAAGTGATCATAGCGAGAAGCTCTGAAAGTGCACAGTCAAGCCTTTTTCAGCAGAACTGCTGGAACATACTGTTCAGACTGGAGAATAACTGAATAAAGCTGAAAGAGATGTCTCTGTTCTGGGGTGACTGGGGAAAGTCAGTGGGATATTTTGATCTTTCTCCAGGAAGTATAGCAGAGATCAGCAGGGCTCCTGATCTCTCTCGCTCTCTGTCTAATGTGCACATGACACTTGTCTCTTCCCACTCTGTGTGTGTGCGTGCGGGTTTGTTTGTGTGTGTGTATGTGTGTGTGTAATTGGCCTCTGCCATACATGTAAGGTCTTTTGCTATTACTACTTGTTCATTTAGCTGAACATTTGCAAAGTTAAGTAACAAATGTACAGTGTTAATGGTCAAAAAAACCCTGACTTGTGCATTCTTAGGGGTCAGTTCTGTAAAAATATTCATAAATAAATAAATAAATAAAACTGACCAGACTTCGATTTGATGTGCTAACAACAATACTTTGTTATCGTGGTTACGGGGCCATAGTAAAAACTCTAAAATGTCAGACAGTTCTTCTTTTGGAGGGCATAGAAAAGTCTATTAAGCATTAATGGGTCATTTATGCGTCATCTTTAGCATTCTAAGTAAATATTTGTTTAAGTATTTTATCATTTCCTTTTTGTCTGTTAAAATTTAAACATAGCTTTCAAATTCTAGAATTTTGTCTTTTTGCAAAAACATCTTATATTTTCATTCTATTCTTCAAAATCTCAATCTTAATCTCAAAATCTCATTCAGGGAATTGTTATGAACTATAATAAGTATGGGTGTTTTGAGGTCCGAAAAGATCCCACCTGTGCATCCTGTTGCACAGCATGGTAATTTTTTATTGCAGTAATTCAGGTTAAATAGTTTTCCCATGGGTTCTACAGCAGGAGCAAGGATTCAAATGTGGGTCCTTCTGTAGCGAGTGCACTAGCTGCTATACTAATGCAAGAAAATATCATGTTTTTCCTGTTTATTGAGTGCAGCTACATGAAAAGACTATGTGATGTGATGTCTGTTTCTGGAGGGCTGTTCTATCAAACCAGACAAGAGAGGTACCTAAGAAGCACTGAGGAAGACAAAGTCCAGCAGATAGAACTTTTTGATACCTTATTTGTTTCAGCAAAAAGCTGAAAAGGTTCATCCCCTTTGCAGGTAGGGCAAAGTGAATACCACAACCTGTTTAAACCTCAGTGAACACAGGACGTCGGAAGCGGCAAGTGGCAGCAGTCAGCTCCAAGTGCAGCATGACTCAAGAGTTTGTGCGTCAAGCCGACCGTCTCTTCACATGTTCCTGGAAACCGTGGCAGCACATTGATGTCATCACAATGTCCTTTGTTGTCTTCCTGGCACCCGAAGTGACCTGGGAGGCTGTAGGTGATCACACCAGGTGACCCCACTGCCCTTTCCACTATCCTCGGTACAAAAGCTGAAGTTGCCGCAGGAGTGAATGTCACAGTGGCAGTGGAAGCACCTAAATTCTGACAGCGATTGCAGCTGAAATTGTATAGCAATTTAATGAAGACCAGTAGCAATAAGTCATTTTAATAGACTTTTGCACACCCTATAACGTAAATACATATTAACTGTTCTTGAAGCTGTAATGCTGATGGTAAACGACAGCAGTCGTCACCAACAGGGGTTCCTTTCTTGCGACAATAGTGTCCCTCATGAACTATATACACTGCTGGTATTCATACTCCCTCTCAATCTCTTTACTGCAGCTTCACAGGCAGTCAAAATGCTATTATCACTCACAGTAACATGCTATCAATTTAATACATTTTTAAAACAGACATTTATACTCATTTACGTTGACGTATAGTTCCTGAAGAAAACTTTCCCCCAAAGCATCGAAACAAGGCCCTCGTGAGATTTAAACCTTCGATTTCACATAATCAGACGTTTGCTTTTAGATTAGCGGGCACCGAATTGCTTTTATTTAACCAGTGCGCGTTACACGGTGTGTTCGTAGCTTGTTGTCCCTGTCTATATATTCAGTTGCTTTAGGGTTCAAACACAAAGGGAAGCATTTGAAGGTTTAAATATAGCTCAGTTCAATTTACTGTTTGTTGGAAATGCAAAATCAGTTGTGGCCTAATCCTGTTTCTGTGAATTCCCATGCAACAAACTGGCAGTGGTTCAAAGACATTTCATCATCACTTTTGATCACTGAACGTCTTATTCTTCCAGTAATAGCCATGCCTGATTTATATAACATCTTAGTTATATTAGCAATGGCCACTCCAGAATATACAGGTTGAGTTATAATATAAAGTATTCAAGTCTTCTCAGTCAAATGAAATAGGATTAAGGCAGAGCTGGAGGAGAAGGGGTACTGTTAACAGAATATTCAGCATTTATGATTTAAGGGTTTTTTTTTCTTGCAAACGTCTGGCACATTCTTGGGGGCGCTGTGAGGTTATAAACAGGGTGGGTAGGTGAAGAAAAAGCACTTCACAAAAGAAAGCAAAACGAATCCAGCGGCACCGCAGCCATTGTCGCTCTTTTCTGATCGTTGGAAAGGATCCGACTAACAGGGCAAGTTGGGCGGGGACAAGAAGGGTGGGGGCGGGGACAAGGAGGGCGAGGACAACTCAGACTGAGGGCTTCTGGCGGGCAGGTTGCAGCGGGGGCGGGGACAAGCCTGGCTAATTACTTGGGGGGCGGGGATACGCCGGACTAGTTCGTGAGGAGGCGGTGTAACGTTGGCCCGGTTGCCAAGCCACGCACTGCGATAGGGATGACGGCCAGAGGCGGGACGGGCGCTGACTATTCTCATCCAATGAGCTCTGTCTGCCTTCCGGTTGATCGCTTATCCCTTCATGACTCAATTGGTTTATCCCACAACGCTAAACTTCAATTACATAAGTAAAAAAAATCAAGACTTCTCCCATATCTTTAATTTTCTCTGGTTATTTCAAAAGTTACACTTTTGTACATTTTGATTATTTCTTGTTTTTCTTGATTAATGTCATGATGTCATCATTTATCGTGTTTACATGAGTATTTTAAGTATTCCATCAAGCCTAAATGACAGCTGGTTTCCAAATATTTTGTCTATTAAATAGATAATACTTTGTCTATATTATTGCGCTAAAATTGCGCAAAAAGTGAGTATTTTATTGGAAAGGTGTTTGTAGCAATGCACGTTTCATGTATAGCGCTGTACTTGATTGTAAATCTTTGCTTGTGCAACGGCGTCCACTAGTGTCCATAAAGAGAACTGCACGTTGTCTGAGGTCGAAGCGAAAAAAGCTTACGGACTCTATTGAGTAAACTCCGTGTTCGTTCGTTCATTCATTCATTCATTCATTCATTCATTCCTGTGTTTATCAATGTTTTAAAAAGTAAGTAAATAAATACAATATCACTAAGATAATATCGAGTTTACGGAGAAAATGCAACTTACCAAATCATTGCCTATTTACCTACACAAGATTAAAATGACATGGTGAACCTACTTTGAAAAACGGTGAAAAGCATTTGTCCCTTTCTCTCACCTGCTCTCCCACTTGTACATTCAGTTAATGTATGAAAGACGCACCCTTTTGCAGCAGAGACACAGATGTGTCATGAATAATGCATTTGAACAAAATAGGTATGTGCTACAAAACATATTTCAGCTGACACAAATCCTGTTCATGACATCAGGCATAGCGTTTCCCCAGCAGAAACCCACAGGACACCTGCTTAAATATTCATACAGGTGAACCCTTTGCATTGCACAGCCTGGTATTATGCAAAATATCCTGGCCTAACTCACTGATCCAATGCCTTCGAACGTTTAATCCAGTCCGAGGAATTACTATGAAACCCTGTTACCAAATAAAGCTGTTTTAAATTTATTTTTCTTTTTTTAATGAAGGGGAGGGAATGTGCTGCCACTTGCATGAGAGAGCATGATCAGTGGAGGTAATTAGCTGATGGGAATGGAAATGAGTCAATGAGGGCAGGTGCTGAATTCAACCGGAGAAGCGGGTCTCATATATGAACCCCACACAGCTCTGGCTTTGATGTATTTTGCATGAACAAAACTCACTCTGCAAACCTCCAGCCTGCTGCTCTGACCAGTGTATTCCAATCTATTCCACTGTTTAGTTATAGAGCACCTAAACTGTGGAATAGTCTACTGGTTACTGTCAAAAATGCCCCATCTGTTTCTATTTTCAAATCCCAACTAAAGACTTACATGTTGACTCAGGCATTCCACCTTGGAATGTAATTCCACCTGCCTTGGTTGTTTATCACCTTTATAAAAATGCATATTAAATTTAAGTAACATATTACTAACTCTGTTCTAGCTTCTTGTTGAGCACTACCTCGCTACATAAGGCCTGAGGAGGCCAGCCAGTGGTGACAGACGAATCCCGTGCTGACAGAGGATGATGTCCATCTGCCATGACGAACGAGACGTTTCATACTGAGCTGAGGATCCAAGATGCCATTTGGCAACATGATCACTATTACTTGTTACACACTGGCTTACAATTGTTACTTTCTAGAATGCCCAGGAGGGGTTGGGCAACTACTGGCCCGTGGACCCCAGAGGTTTTTTTCTCCTTCAAACTTTAGTTGGGAGTATTTGTTCCTTTCTCCGGTGGCCAGTAGGCATACTTATAGCTCTATAAAAAGTGCTTCATTATGGTAGCCATTAGTTGACTGTCTTCCTTGTTTGTACCTGTTTTTCTTGCCTTATGCCTGTGTTAAAGCGCTCTGTGTCACTGCGTGAGAAGAGTGCTCTATAAAAATAAGTTGAATTGAATGTATCAGAATGGTTCATAGTCCATTTTTATGCATTTTTCACAAATTCACTTATTGTCTCTGATGCTTTGATCAGTTATTGCTTGTGTCTTCCCACACATGCCAGGAGACATGAAGCCCTGTGTGCTCCTCTTCTGCCAGATGTACTCGTCAGCAGTGCTTAGTCTTCTTGTCCAGATGTGACTCATTGCCAGTGATGTGTGTTGGAATCTGAAGTCAAATCTAATCTAAGGGTGTGTTCAAAAGACAATACAGATCCACAGCTGTGGCAAATCACGTTTTAACATTTAACCTGAAATACCTACCGCAGATCTAGCTCTGCTTTTTGGATGTGACCTCATATCAGAGTCAAGATAGTACTTTATTTCACTGACACACTAAGATATTTAAAAGTTTTATTCCATTTAGACTGTGAAGTTTTTTTTAATCATTTTATTAATTAAAGATATTAAGAAGCTTTCACTTAGAACAAGTAGCATCATCTGAGACTGGCTACTTCATAGAGTGTAGTTGTATGTGTCTGGAGACCATAGACTTCAGTGTCTTTAATAAAAGTGAACTACATCAGTGTCTAGTCTGGTTTTGCTGATGTAGGAGAAAATACTACATTGTGCCACATGTAATGAAAAGGTCAGGGTCCTGCTTTTGTGCTCTTAGGCAAAGTGCTTAACAAACTGGTCCTGGAAACATGAATGTAACTGCTATGCTGCACCTGAGAATGTAACATATGTTAGATGCAAGTATTTGTCTATGGAAAGATAATTCAATTCATCTGTGAACTAGCAGGCAGGTCAGTCTCAATGGCTTTCTGGCACAACTTTCTGCAGACAGATTCATTATGCATTCAGTTCTCAGGAAACACACAATGTTTCACCCACACAGTACCAGCATTCCTTACCTGTGCATAGAAAGGAAACAGACGTTGGGCCACTATGAGCCATCACAACAACATCAATGGACCTTGCGATAGATTCTGCTGTATGACCTGTTTAAAAAGCGTGACACCATTCTTCCATGAGAAGTTCCATGGTGGAGAAGGAATACACTGCTGACACCACTCCAGAATATTCCTTAAGTGCTCGACTAGGTTGGCTGGGGTGTTGCTGGTATATGTTTTACTCTATTATCATACTTTCAATGTGTTTGACGATGCCACCATCTTAGACTAATATTTACGGTCAAGTGATTCAGAATTGCTTAACAGTTTGTCCTTTCATCCAGAATCAGTGCATGAACATCCCACTACTGTAGTTTGCTCTTTCACATGCAGTTATTCCCCACTGGTGATCTTTCCCTCTTACTTCCATGACTGCATCATCTAAGTCAGCATTCTTTCTGATGATAGGAATTCCAGCAGAAGAACCACACGACGTGTGTGGGAGCACATGGCTTCGGATTAATGTGAAGGCCTCGGAAACTGAGTGTTTCCCTTCTTCTGCGCGTTACCTGTGTGACACCAGCACATCACACGTGGGTTGGAAGTGTTATTTCACCGTGGCCACTAGGAGGCGACCTAAACGTTTCCTCCCTCGAGGTAAGAAAACGGCCTTTACGCGGTTTCGTATGAAAGAGTGGAGTAAAAAAGACACAGCCTTTTCTCGGCAAACTGCTCGTTGTACTTGATGAAACAGAAACTCACCAAAATCGTGGCGCCGCGATGAGATGCGTTGCCCTTCCATGAAACCAATACACACACCGATGAGTTTCCACTGCAGTACAAGTTTAATTAGCAGTGTACTGTAACGGAGGGGGTGCGGTGGCGCGGTGGCGCAGTGGGTTGGACCGCAGTCCTGCTCTCTGGTGGGTCTGGGGTTCAAGTCCCGCTTGGGGTGCCTTGCGGCGGACTGGCGTCCCGTCCTGGGTGTGTCCCCTTCCCTCTCCGGCCTTACGCCCTGTGTTGCCGGGTAGGCTCCGGTTCCCCGTGACCCCGTAAGGGACAAGCGGTTCTGAAAATGTGTGTGTGTGTGTGTGTGTACTGTAACGACCCGCGTTATAGTGAGTTTGAACGGGAAAATTAGTTTATTGTAACCAGTTGAATTATGGGTAAAATGGAATTGTATTGAACCGTTGTGGGGATTTGTGGGGAATATAAGGTGACTGTGTTTGCTAGGAAAAAAAACCCTGGGGCGCTAGGTAAACTGGGAAGTCTGGCTTGAGGTAGATGCTTGAGGAAAAGGGGTCGTAGGTCCGAGAGCATTATTTCCCTGTATCATGTATGCTGATGTTCCAATAAACGTTCGTAATGAACACGGGCTGTGCGTCCGCGTCCTTCTTCGCCCCATCGGCACCCAGAGCGCAGCGCTGCAGTTCATTTTCACCGGAACATCTTGAAGCGCATTCATCACGACACATTGCCCTGGAACATCCACTGAAAGCTTTCACAGTTATGAAATATACCATAACATGCACAGAAGTGGGGTCCAACCCCTTGGTCTGATGTAGTGCCTTTCCAGACGTTTTCCCTCCATCTGCTCATTCCTGTCGGACCCCACACAATGCCATATTATGACTTAATTCATGACACGTCATATTACTTAAATGTAACTTAAATGTAAAAACCAAATAGGTATTAATAGATAACAGCAATAAAGTTATTAATCTGGGAATTTACCTAGTGACACTCAGATAGGAGGAGCGCATTACCATGTACTGCATTACGGATTACTTTGGATGGCATGACGAGGACATTGAACCCACACAGCGGCCCCAGCTGTGTGAGGAAACCAGAGACACCCGACCGCAAGGCTTTATTTTTCCCCTCCGCCGCGCGGCGTGGGTGTCCCGAGTGAGGAAGGACGCGATCGCGGTACTTTCCGCTGGACGTGTCACCTTCTCCGAAAAAAGAGCCCCACGCCCACCTATCACATCATGTGTACTGAGTGACACACACACGCACGCTGCCATGTAAACACTGCATGTGCACATGGACTGTCATCGGCAGCCACGTTCATTCCGAAATATGGTTCTAATGTAAAATACTAGACCATCATCACACACACACACACACACACACACACATATACACACACACACATCTACTTTTATTCATTTGGACGAAGCGACGCCCACCTCTGAGAGCGATGCAAACGGTGCCTTACATCAGCAGATCAGGATGCAGACACGTGGTTTCTGGGCGCAGTCCATTTGTCACACCGCAGTTCTGAGCAGTGTGTGTTACACGAGTAGCTGCAGACAGACTTTTTCTTGTTTTAAACAGACAACACAGCAGTGCGCGTTTATTGAGCACAGAGAGTCAGGGGAGGTGGTCGGGAGAAGTGAGTCCTAAAAAAGAGGTGTTTGGAGACTCTTCTGGAATGTCGAGGGAGATTCATTCAGCAGTTCTGAGTGAGAGAGAGAGCGGTCGTTGTACCACACTGGGTCCTGATCGTAGCGATCTGAGCCGTCAGCTCTTGTAGGTGTCGGACAGTACAATACTGCAGTTAATGAGGAGTCGCGACATACTACTGAAACTAAACTGTTATTGCCGAAACTAGAGTAACCTGTACAATGGGTTATTATAGACTATAATAAAACTATAAATCTGCGTATTATGAGCTAAAATACACTTTTCAGTGCTGTTAAACTTAAAGTGAAATGAACATCAAATCAGTATTTTTTTTGAGGGGGCGTGGCCACGCCGAGGGGCCGGGTTAGCGCGTGGGGGTTCTGCGTCTGGGGGGTGGTGTGTATGTGTGTGTGTGTGTGTGTGTGTGTGTGAGATGGGGGGGGGTGTGTGCGAGGAGCTCCGCTTCGCTCCAGAGGTGCGACGGAACGCGAGGAAACACTAAGATGCGCGGCTGAACAGAGGAGCGCGTCCCATCTTCATCGCTCATGGTCTCATGACAGATTCGTCTAACCCCCCCCCCCCTCCCGTTTACGGTAAGACCTGCTGTGAGGATGCGGCTGCTTCTTCTTGTGTTTCTTTAACAGTCATTTCAATCGTATCGTCTCTTTTTGTGAACCCTGCTCCTGCTGTGTTATTGAAAAAGGTCGTTAACCCGGTACATTAATTCCTCTAATAAACTTTGAGTCTTTCCGTTTCTTCCGCACTTTCTGTAACATTGCCGTGTGCGACTGAAGGATTCAGTGGATTCAGTCCAGTCTGCTGCATCCAGCTGAAAATGGCATGCTGGGCTAGAAATAACTTCATTCTGGTTACTGAGGAACAGACACCTCATGGGTGTTTCAGACTCAGAGCACCTTCCAGGCTTCCTTCTTGGGTTCAAATCCAGTGTTTTACTGTGTTTTACCCTTCTGGGCGCAGTCGTTTACCTGTCCTGTCTGTAACAAGCTGGTACACTCAAATCACTAGTATTTTCATTGCCTTATGATGTGGTGCACTAATTATGAATCTAATTCATCACACAGGGTAATCTCTGTAACCAAATAAACTGGATGGCGTTGTACTACAGCAACAATTCTGCCCCATTTATGAACCTTCATGGGTTACTTATACTCCAGTATTTTTACTATATATTTCTAAAAATGGAACTGTGGAGTGTGCAGGGAAAACTGAATCATACCTTAAGCTGCATGCAATGTGACACTTGATATGATTATACTATGTGATTCTTGTCCAGGGTTATTCTAGTTTTCTCCCACTCTGCTGGTGAAATTTCCTCCCGGACCTGTTTTGCAGATCTTTTCCACTGATGCATGGTTCACTCTACCGGTGCAAAAAAAGGCTTCTTGTTATCTGGGGGATTTAGGAACCTGTAGCTGCATGAGGGAAATGTGTATTTTGTATTGGACCCTTCTGTCTTTTGGTAATTTGCTTGTCACCTTTTTTTTTCATGTTAGTGAGCAGACTAGTTACATTCATTTAGCTGATATCTCTCTCCAAAGCAACTTCTCATGTTAAGGTTACAATGGTTTACCCATCTGGGTAACTTTTAGTGGAGTAATACAGGATAAGTATCTTATGCAGGAGTACTACAGCTAAAGGTAGGGAATCAAACCTGTAACCTTTGGAGGCAAAGGCAGTAGCATTACCCACCATGCTGCCAGCTGTCTTTTCTGTTATTTGAATGAATAATTCCCTCATTGCTGTCATCCAGTATGTTAACCCATGTTCAGATGGAAGACTTGAGCTACAAGTAGCAAGTTGCCCAGGGTAACAGGTAGCACAGTGGATAGAGCTCCTACCCTTCAACCTAATGCTCACAGGTTTGAATTCCCCCCTGCTGTTGCAGTGCCCTTGAGCAATTAATGTCCTCTAAAGCTGAAATTACACAGCTGTATAGATGGGTGAATCATTATGAAGAGCTTAACATTCCAAGTCACTTTAGTGAATAGTGTCATCTAAATGAGTAAGCATTAAAAGTCTTTCATTAGAATGGTAGGTTAATGTAAATATTTGTGGAAAATGAGACACATATGCATGCTTTAAATGCAGGTTATAAATTATATTATAGTCATACATGCATTTATAGCTTCTTCATTTTGGAGAAAATGTTGCTTCAAAAGATATCAGTGTAACAGACATGAACTTTTACCTAAACTATTTTTGGAAAATATGCCTCAAATTGATGTTCAGTTTTTATCTGAAGTGTAACCTGTATGTGCTGGTTTTTAGTTATATTTTCCGAACGGCCTGATGTGCCAGATTCTAGTTAAGCAGCTATCTGAAAAATTGCTTTCTTTGCTTTGCCACTGGATTTTTAACCTGGTCACCCGCATACCGTGGGCAGCATCATGCAAATAGGAGCTCTATATGTACCAGGAATAAAAAAGCATGTGTATAGAGCACGGCTCCCCTTTCTACATGCAGTAAATACTAAACAGATCCCTTGTTTAGCAACAATTTTCCATGACTTATTCAACCAGTCAAAGTCACACGGACACAGAAACAACAATATGTTTTTTACCATGACCCAAATAGGGAGGGACATAACATTCCTGAGATGAGGGTGGATATATTTTAAATAAGAGAGGTGTTCTGTTAGCATTGGATTAGGGTGAGTTATGGCAGATTTGTACAGATTTACATTAGATTTGGTATTTAATTCAACTCCAATGAAGATTTGGATAAAACATGAGAATTTGATCTATTAATGTTGAACTCTAGTTCCATAAATGCTGGGGACAAGGATTGCTCAGGGGTACACACAGGGGGAGTTGTTGATTTAGCAGAAATGACTGATGAAAAAACTCCATCCTAAATTAGCAGGAAAGTGGGAATATACAGAATAATTAAAAAAAAAATAAATTAGCTCTGACCGTGTAAAAGTTATTAGTCTATTCAACTTCAACAGCCGAGGAAAGCAAAAGCGAATAACAAAAACGAATAACAAAATGAATAAAACAGATTTATGTACGTTTGGTAACGCTTCAGCTGGGGTAGGTAAAATGCAGTACGTAAATCATGTATTGTAGCCTTTTAGGAAATGTGAATAGAGGACATTTTACTTATTTAGCCAAAGCTTGTTTCCAAAGTGACTTTCAACAAGGTATGTACTTATAGAGCCGGATCATTTTTATCTGAGTAAGGGTTAGTGCATTGGTCAAGGGCGCTACAGCAAAAAGGCTCGGGGTTCAAGCCCTGGCCTTTTGCATGCAAGGCAGCAGCACTGCTTTGCTCTCTTCTGCCCATCATTGATGCTTTTTTAGATATTATATTTGCATTTAAATATTGGAATTATGTGATAATTATATCCTAATTTATATTCTCAGTATAATTAGTAATGCCTACACTACAGTATAAATTAAAATTAAGTAATAAATAAATACTTGGTCATTTATTTCTGTTTAAAGTTAATTGGCCTTAGTACTGCATTTTTGTGCTGTTTTATTTATCTGGAAAATCTTTGTTCTAAAAAACTCATTGTAAAGCGTATCTACAGAAAATTTTAAATGAAGTAACTGTTGTAACGATTGTAGCTGCTTTTAAAATTATGCCCATATTTTTTAGAGATTCTGGTAGAACAGAAAAATATTATCAAGTGTGAAAAAAGAGCTGAAGATTCTTGTTTTTGTATCTCTTTGGGGCTTATCAAGGCAGTTAGGTGAAAGACCCACCTGTGACATTTTTCATAACTAAACACAGGAAGTGTGGTTACCAAGCAGTCGTTCAGCTGCAGGAGGAAGTTCTCTGTTAACGAACAGCACGTCTCGCAAAGGCACTTCTCAAACAAGGATAGCCACCATGGGCAATTGTAATGTTTCTCTTGTAATGCTTTTCACAAGTCGATGGTTTCTTTTTTGTTGTGCTAAACAGAGCCATCATCCAGATGGAATGAAATTTACGAAAGTCACATGCAAATTTTAAATTTGACCCGGGAAAAAACAGGAACATTTGGATTTTTTTTTCCCCTAAGTGCATGGGAAATAATGCAATATAGAGTAAGAAGATTGAAGGCAACTATCATAAAGTTGTTCAGTTATAAAGGCTACAGAGGTTATAGTAGCTACTGTAACAGAAGCATATTTTCCACCACTGGAGACAGATTGTTGAGGTACAGTATTGTATAGATAAGTATGAAAATTATGTATGTGTATACGTGTGTGTGTGTAGTTGCGTGCGTGTTTGTATGTGTATGAGCATTTTGTGACACGGTGCTGAGATCTTCCTGGCAGCACTTTAGTCATGGAAACTAAGCTGTCACGTGAGCAGCACCAGCATCTGAAGATGGAGCTCGGATAACTGAAACCATCATGTTTTCCGCTGAGCTTTACTGAAATGAGGATGAGCTGGGGGGCAATAAGCAGGGGGTGGTGGTAAAAATAGAGCAATGTTGAGGAAACACACTTTTTGCAGTTGTTTTAATTTGTACATCACTTGGGTATTTTTGTACTACTGTAAACAGAGCACCGCAGGGTAGGATGGACACTAAATGAACACCAGAAGGCTGGAAATGACAACATTTTAGCTAAGGCACAGTTCATGGAAGAGCAGTGTTGTTCCTCCTTTAAAATGTCATGATATTTTAATAGTGTTGCATGACATCTGATTTTGCAACATGTAAATATGGTGGTGGGGGTGCAACGGCGTGTGGCCGCTCTCTCGTGGGTTTGGGGTTTGAGCCCTGCTTGGGGTGCCTTGCGATGGACTGGTGCCACACCCTGGGTGTGCCCCCACCCCAGCCCTGCACCCTGTGCTGCCAGGAAGGTTCGGGCTTGCTGCGATCCCGCTTGGGACTAGTGGTTTCAGTCAATGCGTGTGTGTGTGTAAATATGGTGTGTTTATTTATGTGCACCACGTGCCCATTACAAGAGCGCAAAAAGGTTGAGGTTGTGCTAATTTTGAAATGTACAAGTTCTTAGCTAACCAACAACAACATTGTTAATTCTGCTTTCTATGAGTTCATCAGTCTGGGTGGAACCAATATAATGGCACTGGGATGTTTTCATTATCATCAGATGGCGAGAGGCCTGTCTGATTCGGTGCGATCGGAGTGAGTCAAGACTCATGCTGCTGCCGTGTCAAGTCTTTACTGTTTGACTCTGCTGTTTTTTCTTCCTTGCAGCAGTGGTGAGTCACTGGAGTTCGGGGCAGCAGACCGGCGTGGCTTCCGCAACCCACCACAGGCTGACATACAGTCCTTATCCAGACTGATAGGGCTTCTTGGCCTAACTTGCCAACAGCAGCAGTGCCCTTCCTCCACACAAAGAGGAAACTGCGTGTCATCATCCTCCTGGTGAGTGTTCGTATTCTGCAACGCTGTGCTTCTTGGTCGCTCTCTTAGCTGCCTCTCTGCGTCCTGCCTCTTGTTCCCTCTCATCTCTCCGTCTCTCCCTGCAGTTTCACTTTTCTTTCTGCTCTTAAAAGCTCAGGTCTTCTAGCTGCCTTACAACGTACTCAACAAGGGCAGTGCCATGTCCCCCTTCCTGAGAATCGGTTTGTCAAATTTCGAAATGGACCCTGGACTGCCGCAATATGAGGAGAACATCAACCCCTACTGTGCAGTCTACATAAAGGAGGCGGTGGAAACAGGTGAGCCACCTGCAGCAGGTACTTGGCAGGCCATGCAAAAAATGTTTGTACCCAGTAAGATTTGTTTTATCATTATACAATACAAATAATCCAAAAATTGTCACTGTTATATTCTTGAACTGAATGAACAAGGGCAATGTTCAAAGAGTCAATGCAGCCAGCTTACACTGGGTCAGTCATCATTACTGTCCATGCTATGGGTCAGTACTCTCTGCAAGTACTTTGCACTTCGCCATCAGATGACCCTGGTGTTTGTTTTTCCCCAACTTCCCAAACAGAAAAGGGACAGGTGTACAAACAGAAGAAGCCCACCATGTACCCCCCGTGGAGCACCACCTTCGATGCCCACGTCCACAAGGGCCGTGTGATGCACGTGGTCGTCACGGACAAGACCGCCCAGTTCAAGTCTGAAGCAACCGTGCAGCTGGACACACTTGCCACGCGATGCAAGAGGGAGAACGGCAAGCTAGAGATCTGGGTGAGTCTGTTTGAGTGTGTGTATGTGTGGGATGAGAGATCTGAACTAACACTGTGCTTTTGGAACGGAATCTAGTTTGAGTCTCGAGAGCTAGACTGGGGTGTAGCTGTGCTGTAACTTTCTTCTTCAATTTCCTGTGTAAAACCAGGTAGAACTGAAGCCACTCGGTCGCTTGCTAATAGAGGCTCGGTACTTCCTGGAGAAGAGCGGTAAGTTTGAAACGAAGCATGACTGTCTGTGGTGTAGTTTTTCTATTTGCTCCAGCACTAGTGTTCACATTTTACATTCCTCTGCAGCATCACCTTAATAAAGAGCACACTGAGACAGTTAGAAGACCCACCAGAATCGTAACGCAGCATGGAACCATTAGAATATAAATTGTTGAATTAAGCACTTCACATCATGTGAGGACACACACGCACATCCTCAGACACGCACTCACAAGCACCAGCCTTGCACTCTGATCTTTCTACACCAGTTGGAGGGTAAAGTAACCACACTGTAAGTCACTATCCTATAACTCAGATTACACCAGTTTTCCATTTCTCAAGCCCCCCACACCTCAGTGCATCTGCAGACATATTGATAAGACATTTTTGTAATTCACATAAATGTAGACAAAAATGTCGCTAAACGTCAGCTAAATGTCGGACCTAATTTGCACACTGAGCTCAGGGTGACCTGTATGTTGGATAACTCATGTAAGTTCCAGCCAGCCCTGATGTAATTGGTTCTCGACACTTCTGTACTCCTGTTGGTACTACAGTGCAACACTGAGCAGTGTAAGGCTGCCCAGAGCAATGAGAGCTGTTCTCTTGACCAGATGCTACAGGACAGAGCAAGGGTGAGGGTGAAGTTGATGGCGAGAGACCCTTCGCCCTGCACCAGCGCCGAGGTGCTATCAAGCAGGCGAAGATCCATGTGGTCAAGTGCCATGAGTTCACAGCCACCTTCTTTCCCCAGCCCACTTTCTGCTCTGTCTGCAAGGAATTTGTGTGGTAGGCCCCTCTGTCTTTGTTTAACACCTCACAAGATACGCACTCACACACCTATGGAGTACGTTACTTGGTATCCATAGACTGCTGGCTTCCTTATTGAGTAGAATGAGGGAAGCATCAACTCCAGTGGGGGTGCATTATGACCAGCATTTGTGTGTGATAAGAATGGTTGCTATGGCAATAAAATCAACCACTGGAATGAAGAACAAAGTGGGCTTCATACTGTTTGAATCTCACTTACTTCTCTAGTTATGTTAATATAGGCAAGTCCCAGATCTACAACAGATTTAATTTTTTTCATCTTTTCCTTGTTCTCCATGAGAATTGTCCTGGTGATTTGCAGACTAAGCCCACATCTTTTCCGTGAAAAATAACATTTTCACATATCTTTACCTCCTGTGTGCTCAAGTTTACATTATAGTGTATTGTTTCATAGAATAAAACTAGTACAACATTTTATATAATATATTACTTATATAGGGGGTGCGGTGGTGCAGTGGGTTGGACCGGGTCCTGCTCTCCAGTGGGTCTAGGGTTCGAGTCCCGCTTGGGGTGCCTTGTGGCGGACTGGCGTCCCGTCCTGGGTGTGTCCCCTCCCCCTCTGGCCTTACGCCCTGTGTTACTGGGTAGGCTCCGGTTCCCCGTGACCCCATATGGGACAAGTGGTTCTGAAAATGTGTGTGTGTGTGTGTGTGTGTGTGTGTGTGTGTATTACTTATATATTAATATATAATATAAAACTGGTACAGCATTTTATAAAGTTTTGTGCAGCTACTTGTGTGATGAATGTTGGTACATATGGTGAAGGAAACAAACTAACTGTACTTAGGAATCACACGTCTGCATCTAAGTGCTTCTTTCTCCTAATGTAATGCACACATTGTATTTTCTGTGAGATGTACGTCGCTTTGGAGAAAAGTGTCTGCTAAATGAATACATACATACACACACACACACACACTTTCAGAACCGCTTATCCCATACGGGGTCACGGGGAACCGGAGCCTAACCCGGCAACTCAGGGCATAAGGCTGGAGGGGCAGGGGACACACCCAGGACGGGACGCCAGTCCGTCGCAAGGCACCCCAAGCAGGACTCGAACCCCAGACCCACCCAAGAGCAGGACTGTGGTCCAACCCACTGCGCCACCACACCCACTCTAAATGAATACATGTTAATGTAAATTTATTCATTTTGTAGAAGAACTTCAGTCCATGGCTGCAGTCTACTGTTTCTCAAACTGTCTTGTTTTGTTTGTTTTATTTTTTCAGGGGTCTCAACAAACAAGGCTACCAGTGCAGACGTAAGTGTAGCTCGACTTATTAGAACTTTTTGTACTCTCTCAATACCCCCACTGGCCTGGATGACTCACATTTAAAGTTTCCTCCTTCTCTTTCAGAGTGCAATGCAGCCATACATAAGAAATGCATTGACAAGGTGATCGCCAAGTGCACAGGATCAGCTGTCAACAGCAAGGAGACCATGGTGAGGACAATGGGGAACTCAAATGTCAGAGGGCGCAATAACATCATTATAATGTTCCAGCATTTCCAGTATTAACACAGTTCTATTTGTTTCCATTGTAATTTTATTGCTGTTAAATTTGTTATACTAATTACTGTGTAGACTTGTTTTTATGGTAAAAAGGTGATGGGTGACAGGAAAACATCAAAGAAGCTGTGGTCTTCAGTGCTTCAGAGGGTTGCTTTGTATGATCTCTGATGCTTTGTGTTTTTCACATTTTTCCTACTTTCCTGGTGTCACTGAAAGACATCAACAATTGTCATTAAAAGGCACCGTTGAGTCACACTTCTGTGAAAAGTTGGTGACTTCCTTATAGATAGATAGATAGATACTTTGGTGGTTGCAGCAAACACTGTGATGAAAAGATGCCAAATATTTTGAGCACAGGAAAGACTATGTAATGTTTTTACGTGCTGGGTTTGTTGGGTACATCTGTGTGTAAATGTAAACCGCTCTATGAGTTTTAGTTCAGAAGGTGCGCTGCCAAAAGCCAGCACGTGAGACAGCCGAGATCAATTTACCAATGTACTGTATTTATGTTCATAGGACTTCAGTTAATAGAATTTCTTGTTCTACTTGCCCATAGTGATACAGCTTACAGTGGCATCTCTTGAAATTTGATCAACTTTTTGTGAATCCATGCCTAATGTACCCTATGTAAAAAACTGAGTATACAAAATTTTTTTGTTGATTTGAAACAAGGTTTTTATCTAAACGATTTTGAATCAAATTAACAATCTACACTTTGTCAAGAATAATTGCTAATTCACTTCAGACAAAGCCTAATTTATATCTTATGTATCAGAGTAAAATGATGCTTTCATAGTCAGTCTGTGTCTCTTTTGCTGTCCTCCCAGATCCACAAAGAGCGGTTTAAGATCGACATGCCGCACAGGTTTAAAGTGTACAACTACAAGAGCCCCACTTTTTGTGAACACTGTGGCACTTTGCTGTGGGGTCTGGCGAGGCAGGGCCTAAAGTGTGAAGGTGAGAATGAGTCTCTGGACACACATGTGAAAGCTAGTTTCTTTGCATGCATCACAGAAAGTTATATATTATGCTGCTGTTTTGCAGAGTGTGGCATGAATATTCATCACAAGTGCCAGACAAAAGTGGCCAATCTTTGTGGTGTTAACCAGAAGCTGATGGCTGAGGCACTGGCCACGATTGAGAGCACTCAGCAGGTGGGTTCAGCATATACACGCACGAGACTTGACTGGTTGTGGAAATCTCAGGTTCAGTTATGATATGTTCACTCTCAAGGTTTACTTGTGGACCTTAATTTCTTAAGATAAATCCAAGGCTGATTGCTCAGAAGTAACATTAACTGGTCTATCCCTAGGCCAAAAACTCCCGCGACAATGATGTTTTTGGGAGACAGGCTCCATTGGCGATCAGCACGCCAGGAACCAGAGAGATGCTGGAAACCCCTTCAAGACTCCCAAGGCCAGCATCAGGCCGGAAAGGTACTCAAGTGAATCAAGAACCTTAGTTCCGGGAGATGGGGGAGCCCTTTGGTACAGAAGGATGATAGCATGGGTCCTCCAGAAGATACCCATCAACTTCTAGATGTCTGGGGCTCTGCAAATAGCATGCTGGTGCTCCATGGTCCATGGTGCTCAATGGAGAAATCCTACTGGTCCATGGTACAGAGCTTGTGAAATATTGGATCCTCTAGAAGATACTTGTCAACCTCTAATGGCCAGGTATTGTGCATATAACAGCTACCTGGAGAGGCAGGAAGTTCAGCGACTGGAGAGGCTCAAAGGTTGCCAGTGAAGGGCAAAGTTGGTAACCACATGTGAATGAGAAATGTTTTAAGGAGACTTTTGAAGGTAGCAGATGGCTTGGTATTTAAACTGACAAGGGCAAGCTAAAGCTAAGCAAAGACTCATTCATTAGCTGCAGTTTGTATGGGGCTGTGAAAGATCCGTACCTACAAATTACCTGCAAATCTTGTCTCATACTCATGGAGGTCTACTGAGGTGATGCTGTACTGCTGCTGCCTCCTATGGTGTAATGTCAAGAGTTTGTCTAATTGTGTCATTCACAGTATGATTTTAAAGACCTTTGCTCAGTACTCCATGAAGTGGATTGTGTTCAGCCAGTGGCCATTTTCTTCTCCCTGCATCCTAAAGACCCTCAAGGGATCTCCTGGGATGGCCCCATGGAAGGAGAGCAGTCAACCCCCAAAATACAGGACCCCCTCTATGCTGTGCCACAAAAGGATGTGCATAAGTTCACCATTGACAACTTCATCCTACACAAAATGCTTGGGAAGGGCAGCTTTGGAAAGGTTAGTGTATGTTGGGTCTGAGAAAGTTAGATTACAATACATGTAGGGAAGGGCAGGTTTGGGAAAGTTAATGCACACTACATACAGGGTGTCAGCATACACTGTATCTATGATTTGGTCTCTATGATTTTAGGTTTTTTTGGCAGAACTCAAGTTGACCAATCAGTTCTTTGCTGTGAAAGCACTAAAGAAAGATGTGGTTTTGATGGATGATGATGTTGAATGTACCATGGTGGAGAAGAGGGTCCTGTCTCTAGCTTGGGAGCATCCATACCTAACACACCTGTACTGCACCTTTCAAACCAAGGTACCTATCGCACCCTTTTTGACACACTGGGAAATGTACCTTTCACCCAAAGCGACCAATCCCTACCCTTTTCATGAACACTTGAGCTGCACCTTCAAAAACCAAGGTATTAGTCCTACCCCTTCCTCACACACCTGAACTGCGACTTGCAAAATAAAGTACCTGTGCCACCCTTTGTACAGGTTCATGTCACCTTCTTACTTTCCATGTATCATAATTTCCTCTTACGCCCTGTGTTGCCGGGTAGGCTCTGGTTCCCCGCGACCCCGTCTGGGACAAGCGGTTCAGAAAATGTGTGTGTGTGTACTCACTCACCTGTGGTCTTATTGCACTAAAACATCTACATCTACAGGGATTATACAACTAATAAGAATCAAAGTAGTAAAAGTGCCATGAATATTTTTCTGTTCTACAGGAAAACCTCTTCTTTGTGATGGAATATTTGAATGGTGGTGACTTGATGTTCCATATACAAAACTGTCAGAAGTTTGACTTGCCAAGATCAACGTGAGAGACGTTCACTGCCTACTTCGGGGGAAAGGGAGACATTTGCATTTTGGTCATATTGACCACTCATAAAGTGACTCAGCTAATCTCCCATTATGTTTTATTGGTCTTGTACTTTAGGTTCTATGCTGCTGAAATAATATGTGGTTTACAGTTCCTGCACTCAAAAGGCATCATATACAGGTAATTCATACACAGAGCTGAACTGTGAGAAGTACAGAATCACTGTAAGGGTTTGTGCCTGGAACATCAGAGTCCCTCATGTTGGACACAAAACCACAACTATGGCACCTTATGATCCTGCCCTTGCGACTCTTTTAATGGTGATAGTGATGTCATATTTCTCTGTGGCTTTTTTTCTGCATAGAGACCTGAAGCTGGATAATGTGCTGCTGGATTCTGAAGGACACATCAAGATCGCTGACTTTGGGATGTGCAAGGAGAATATGCAAGGAGATTCCAGAACGTCTACTTTCTGTGGAACACCGGACTACATTGCACCTGAGGTCAGCTTGTTTCTATTCAAAATTTCAGCGAGGCACTACTGCTGCGGACTGCACAAACATGCATTTGCTGTCAGTTATTATTAAATCCAGTAACACAAACAAAATAATTTGCAATGACATTGCCTTTCAAGACAAACATGATAACTTCAAGTATTAAACTGATAGGTAAGGCTTTCTCTTGCCTTTTAGCAGTTTCCACATCTTTCAGTAGTACTTGAAAATTTTTTTATTTTAGTGCTTATTATTTTGATAGATGATGGTTTTGTAATCCAATAAACATCACAAGATTTCTAATAGATGTTTGCAAGCGCATACTTGTCTACAAGAGAAATGAGATCCACAGAGGTCACACCATACATGGGGACAGGCTGCTTGCCCTGTGTGGCGCTCATCACCAAGCCTGATATTCTGAATTGAAGTATGTTTTGTTAATGTTTCGAATGTTAGTTGATAACTTCTTATGTGAATTTTAATGTATGCATTGCATATCCTCTTAAGTGCTCAAAATATGAGCATTTGCTGTGTGGGGGGAGACTGTAATTCTTTACTAGTCCCAAAGAGAAGTGTTTAAGTCATTGTAGATGATGAAAGCATGCTGATCTATTCCAGAGAGAATGCCGGTGGTCTTGTAAACTTTGAATTGTCATATGTTTAAGAAGTCAAACTCAATGCTACATTTTTTTTCTCAGTTGCAGTCTGACCTAACTGTTAAATGTGGTGGTGAATTTTTTTCATTTGGACTGGTTCAACAGAGCACCTAAATCTCTGGTTTTTATGTGCACTCCAGAATGCTTATAATTATTTTCACTTTTTTCTACAATTCCGCAAACATCCTGTTTCTCAATGATTGTGCTGAGAAATTTGGAAACAGTATACACACTGATAAGGAAATGAAACACCTTTTATTTCAGTTCTTTTCACCAGCCTGCTTTAAAAGACAGCTTGCCTTATAGCCAGTTTTTATGCCTACAAAGTATGTCATACAAATGCTAAATTTTAAGCAGAGGTTAGTGAGCTTTACCTGTGGTTCACAATGATCTGGATTTTATTTATTTTGTGCAGTTGCATAATGTCAGTAGTTTACATTTTTTCACTATAACCTTATCGTGTAGCATTTAGGATGTCACAACATCTTTTATAATCTGTGCCTACAGGTATTTATATCTCAGACCAAACCTATTCTTTATGCGATTTAAACAAGTGTTTTCTGCCAAAATGCATCACTGTTTTTCTGTTTCTGGGTGCCGATCTTTTATCTCTAACGCTTGGTTACATCACCCATCAGATCCTCCTAGGACAAAAGTATGGCTTCTCAGTGGACTGGTGGTCCTTTGGAGTCCTGCTGTATGAGATGCTGATTGGACAGTCTCCCTTCCATGGACAAGATGAAGAAGAGTTGTTTCAATCTGTCCGCACAGATGACCCCATCTACCCCAGATGGCTTCCCAAGGATGCCCATGACATCCTGGTTAAGGTCCATATCCCATTGGATATTTTCACCCAGCTTCTGTACTTTTTCTCATTCATAATCATTAAATGCTTGTCCTAATGCTTATCCCACTTCTTCCACCTACCACATTCTTCCACTGTTCCCCTGTTTTCAAGTTAGTGTGATGGCTATACGCTCTTGGTGTCTGAAATCACGCATACTTGTTCGCAAACTGACTGGCTGGTTGACAAATGAGCGTTAGGTGGTCTTTTGCACTGACAGCTGTCTATGATTATTTTCAGCTTTTTGTGCGGGAGCCAGAGCGAAGGTTAGGGGTGAAGGGCAACATCCGGCTTCACTCTTTTTTCCGGGACATGGACTGGATTGCTCTTGAAGGCCGGCAGGTGCAGCCGCCATTTAAACCAGTTGTGGTGAGCCCCTCCTCCATGCCTTCCTTGATAAATAAGAAAAAAGGGTGAAATTGCCTGAAATTACTCTAGTCTTATGATTAGGAGGTTGCAGGTCACCGTTGTCAGTGTTTAGTGTAACACTCTTCAAGCATGCTATCCCCTTCTCTTGACATGTCTGCTCAAGAAGAGATGTTCATTGTGATCCTTCGCTCCATTGTATTCTGAACACTCCTTCCATTTGCAGAAATCAGCAAGTGACTGCAGTAATTTTGACCGGGAGTTCATTAACGAGAAGCCACGGCTGTCATGTGCAGACCGGACCCTCATCAACAGCGTGGACCAGACAATGTTCTGCGACTTCTCCTTTGTCAACCCCAGAATGGACCGCATCAAGGGTCCCTGATCACCCAGAGCATTAATAATTGGTCACCAGTTCAAGTAGGCCTATCCAGTAGTGGATAGCAGCAGTCAGCAACGATCAGTGAGGAAGGTTCAACAGTATGATGGACTCAGATTAGTGTCAGAGGCGCACACACACACACACACACACACACACACACACACACACACACACACACATTTTCAGAGCCGCTTGTCCCATATGGGGTCACAGGGAACCGGAGCCTACCCGGCAACACAGGGCGTAAGGCCAGAGGGGGAAGGGGACACACCCAGGACGGGACGCCAGTCCGTCGCAAGGCACCCCAAGCAGGACTCGAACCCCAGACCCACCGGAGAGGAGGACTGTGGTCCAACCCACTGCACCACCGCACCCCCTCGTGTCAGAGGCAGTCAGCACTAATCAATCAGCAGCATACAAGAGCATGACGGATGCAGGTTAGCTGCAGAGACACTCACTAATGAACTCCCAGGGTACCCAGACTCAGGTCTTTCGCAAAAGTTAATCATCGGAGGTATTTCCCAGGTAATGTGTTGTTTCATAAGGGTGAGTGCAGAAAGGAAGTAGGCAAACAAGAAACACTTAATGAATACCTTCTGTCACTATTGAAACATTGGGAGGCTGATACATAAACTAGGTCACAATCATTCTTGCAGGAATCTGACTGATGGAAGATCCCCACAGCCATCATAATGAGAGGAATAGAGCTGAAACAGTCTGTAGCTCAGAAAAAAATCTTGTGTCCTCTATGATCCTCTGAATGTGTGTCCTGTGGGACATACTGTATGACCCTCTGTTTCCTCTGGGGTGAGCAGCCAGGTGTGTCTTTCCCGTCGGATGACAGTTGGTTCGCCGAGCAAAGTTTTTGTTCCCTCCATATGTGTGAGGCCAGGGAAGCGCTGATGGCTGATGTGATACAGGGTGACACTGCTATGTGAGGTAGCCCTTCTGAAGTACCACAAAGTGGATTTGCACATCAGATCCCTAGCATCTGCAAGACTGAATGTGACGCCCAGCCATCACTTAATGTTGTGACACTGTGGCAAAGCTGCACTAAGGCAAACCTTTTCTGGAGACAGCTGGGCTGTATGATCTCTCTCACATGTGAAAAAGGAGAATAACTGTGGCTGTGCCACATAACAGACTGTTTTAATTGACTGGACAGACTATTAAACAGTACGTTCTGGCTCTACTAGACACTGATAATGGATGCTATTATCTCCGAATATTAGTTATCATTTGCCTTTTGATTTATTACTCTTTTCAGAAGTTTATTAAAGCATCATTTTGCTTATTTTTTTCTGAGATTATAGTATTTCCAGTTTTTGACTTTGAATGATTTGTGCTTGTAGTTAAATAATTTAGTACAATAGAGTGGCTCCCCTATAATGTGAATGCCTGATTTTATGACCTCATGATATGTATATATGTGTAATATTATTGCTTTGTTGTGTTACATCTATAATACACCATAAAAATGTACATAGAAATGGTGGATTCTGTCTGGTTTTCTGGTTTATTAAATATAATTTAAGATTTAACAGCCTGTTTGTTGTTACTTGTCTGTACTTATGAAGATTGTTTATGTCTATGCTATATAGGTACTATTTTATTGGGAAGCAATGTTCCCACTAAAACATGGGCCTTCGATTTCCTGACATTATTAGCTTACGTTATACTGTCAAAAACATTTCTCTCCTAAGATCGAAGATCGAGGGAACTTGGCACATTATTTGAAGTGTCCATGAAGCTTACATTCAAATGAATTGGAGAGCCCATGTGTTCTAAAGATTGTTAGTCAAGTGAAGAATATACTATATTTGCCGCCAGAATACTTCTGTGTCCAGTGAATAAAGCAGCTGGCAGCATTGTGGTTAAAGACACTGCCTTTGGACCCAAAGGTCACACGTTTGAATCCCAACTCCAGCTGTAGTACTCTTGAGCAAGGTACTTACCTTGAAGTGCTCTGCTAAAGTTACCTACCTGTATAAATAAGTCAATAACTGTAATTTGCTTTGGAGAAAAGTGTTGGCTACATGAATAAGTATGCAAATAAATTTACAAAAAGAAATGATGTACTACATCCTGTAACAGCTGGACAAACCAGGGAGTTATGTGAGGATCCTGTTTGTGGACTTCAGCACCATCATCCCGCACCTCCTCCTGTCCAAATTAACCTAACTCTCTGTGCCCACCTCCATCTGTCGGTGCATCACCAATTTCCTGACGGACAGGCAGCAGCTAGTGAGGCTGGGAAAATTCTCATCCAAGACTCGCACGGATCAGTACTGGCGCCCCCTAGGGATGTGTGCTCTCCCCACTGCTCTTCTCCCTGTACACCATATGTGTCAAACTCAAGGCCCGCGGGCCACATCCGGCCCGGCGTGTAATTATATCCGGCCCGCGAGATCACACACACACACACATTTTCAGAACCGCTTGTCCCATACGGGGTCACGGGGGACCGGAGCCTACCCGGTAACACAGGGCGTAAGGCCGGAGGGGGAAGGGGACACACCCAGGACGGGACGCCAGTCCGTCGCAAGGCACCCCAAGCGGGACTTGAACCCCAGACCCACCGGAGAGCAGGACTGTGGTCCAACCCACTGCGCCACCGCACCCCCCCCCGCGAGATCATTTTATATATTATTGTTATTAATGGGGGGGGGTGCGGTGGCGCAGTGGCGCAGTGGGTTGAACCACAGTCCTGCTCTCCGGGGGGTCTGGGGTTCGAGTCCCGCTTGGGGTGCCTTGCGACGGACTGGCGTCCCGTCCTGGGTGTGTCCCCTTACGCCCTGTGTTACCGGGTAGGCTCCGGTTCCCCGTGACCCCGTATGGGACAAGCGGTTCTGAAAATGTGTGTGTGTGTGTGTGTGTGTGTGTGTGTGTGTGTGTGTGTGTGTGTGTGTGTGTGTGTGTGTGTGTGTGTGTTATTAATGGCCCAGCGATATGAAGCGCTGGTAACACAATAAACTACAGATCCCATAATGCAGCGCTTCAGCTGCCTTGCCGAACATTTCCCGCGTTAATCAAGTCTAGCTTATGATGCTGCAAGTTATTGCGAAGCTAGCCCTCACGATGCCGAAGAGAAAAGTTGATTCTGAAAACAGAGCCTTTAAAAACCGATGGGAGGCTGAGTATATGTTTACTGACATTGCCGGTAAACCCGTGTGTCTCATTTGTGGAGCTAATGTGGCTGTAATTAAAGAATTTAATCTAACACAGAACCTCACACCAAACATAAACGAACTTGTTGCCAAAAAAAGATGCCAGGCGTCCAGCTCTGAAAATGACATAAGAGCAAAGACAACTGAATGATTTGATTTGTTATTGCTGAAAAGCACAAATTTTATTTATATTTTCAGGTTTTGTTATGCAGCATGTTCATATTTTGAATTTGTATAATTTTGACAGGATATATTTTATGGAGAGCAAAATATTTTGGGATATTTAAAATTTAAGTTTATTTTTTTTATAAAATGACATAAGAGTAAAGAAATTCGAATGTTTGTTCTTTTAACGTTTACTTTATTTCTAACTTGTATAATTTAGACAGGATATATTTTTATGGAGAGCAAAATATTATAAGTTATTTAAGGTTTGAGTTGATTTATTCCGGAATAATATTCCTGTCTGTTTTTATTCGTATTTATGTTCAAAAAAGTTAAGTTTTAAAAGTTTTAAAGTTTTAAAAGTTTAGTTTTAGTGTGTTCAATAAATGTTTATCCTGTTCGGCCCGCGACCTAAAGTGTGCTTTGGATTTTGGCCCCCTGTGCAATTGAGTTTGACACCCCTGCTGTACACCAACGACTGCACCGCAAAAGACCCCTCTGTCAAGCTCCTGAAGTTTGCAAACGACACCACGCTCATTGGCCTCATCTGGGATGGTGATGAGTCTGCTTACAGACAGGAGGTGAAAGAGCTGGCTGTCTGGTGCAGTCATAACAACCTGGAGCTGAACACGCTCAAAACAGTAGAGATGATTGTGGACTTTAGGAGAAACACCTCAGCGTTATCCCCACTCACCATCATGAACAACACTGTGGCAACAGTGGAATCATTCAGGTTCCTGGGCACTACCATCTCACAGGACCTAAAGTGGGAGTTCCACATAGACTCCATTGTGAAGAAGGTCCAGCAGAGGTTGTACTTCCTTCGCCAGCTGAGGAAGTTCAACCTGCCACAGAGGCTGTTGATGCAATTCTACTCTGCAGTCATGAAGTCTGTCCTCTGCACCTCTATAACTGTCTGGTTCTGCTCAGCTAGAAAATCAGACCTCAGAAGATTACAGCGGATAGTCCGGACGGCTGGAGGAATCATCGGCACACCCCCCCCACTTTCCAAGAATTGTACTCGTCCAGAGTGAGAAAAAGGGCTGGCGAAATCATTCTAGACCGCACCCAGGCCACTTCCTCTTTGAACTTTTGCTGTCTGGCCGGCGCTACAGGGCACTGAGCACCAGGACAGCCAGGCACAGGAAAAGTTTCTTTCCTCAGGCCATCTACCTCATGAACAGCTAAATGCCCCCTAGGGAGTAAACTGGTGCAATAAACAACGCTATTTATATTTATTTTTCACATCATATCTCTCATTTACTTTCCCTTGCATTGTATATAACATACCTGTACAAACATATAATGACTAGTGTCTATTTTGTATATTGTTTACTTTATGCTCTATATATATTTTTTAATCTTTTATTAACCCACTCTACTTTTATTATCTGTGTCTTGTCACTGTTATTCTGTCTGTGCTGTGGAAGTTTCTGTCACCAAGATGAATTCCTTGTATGTATAAACATACTTGGCAATAAAGCTAAATGCCCCCTAGGGAGTAAACTGGTGCAATAAACAACGCTATTTATATTTATATTTATTTTTCACATCATTTACTTTCCCTTGCATTGTATATAACATACAAACATTCATTCATTCATTCATTCATTCATTCATGATGTTGCTCTTATTAGATATTGCATTTGCTCCTCTGCCATTTGCGTCCAGCAGATGGTAGTAATTGTTTGAAAAATCTCTCCCTTCAGAGAGCTGCAGTTCATGGTCACCAACCTTACCATGAAAGTGGGAAACCATAAGCTTACACATCTGATCTTTAACCATTTGATCGTCCTGTACACAGGCAGTGCTATTGTCTAAAACTTTATAGAATATTTCTTTTTGAAAATCTGTAAACAAAGCCATAACACAGTCATAATGTATTTGTGGAAACTTCGATTTTTTGTCCCCTCCCCCTCTGGCCCTACGCCCTGAGCTGCCGGGTTAGGCTCCGGTTCCCCGCGACCCCGTATGGGACAAGCGGCTCAGAAAATGTGTGTGTGTGTAGATTTTTTTTTTCAAATTGTTTCCCTTTTGTACCTGAGTAACCCCTCAGACTCTGCCACATTATTGTTTCAAGCGCAAAAGGTATATTGTGTATACAGAACTAGGTATACTCTAAACTATGACAGAAGCAAGGGCTTTTCTCTAGGTGTCCCTGAGATTATCAAATCAGACACATGGTATTTGCAATGTTCTTTTTATGGTCTTTCAGAGACTTGGGTTTTAACAGCAGTGATTCAGCTATCAAAATAATTACCCTGACATACTAAGCTAAAGCACAATGGTCATGCTAAGTTGAAAGATTTTATCATTATCACAAAACATTATAAAAATTAATATATTCCCCAAATTCTTTTCAGGAGAGGGAAGTATTAGACTGTGAGAGTACACTGGACTGAACCCTTAGTGTTACTTTCCATGTTGGCTCAGAGTCTGCTGGAAGTCTTGCACCCACTTCTGAGTGACGTTGCTGAGCCCCCCTCACTGGGACACTTCTGGACAATGAGAGGTGGAGGTAGGGAGGTGCTGAGTTTGTAGAAAAAAGCGCATGTAGGTTAGGGAGTGGTTATACCGTATACACACACAATATTCAATACAGCTCAATTCAATTTATTTTTATAGAGCTCTCTTCTCACGCAGTGTCACAGAGCGCTTTAACACAGGCATAAGGCAAGAAAAACAGGTACAAACAAAGAAGACAGTCAACTAATAGCTACCATAATAAAGCACTTTTATAGAGCTATAAGTATGCCTACTGGCCACCGGGGAAAGGAGCAAAAACTACCAACTGAAGGTTGAGGGAGAAAAAAACCTCTGGGGGTCCACGGGCCAGTGGTTGCCCACCCCTCCTGGGAATTCTAGATTAAGTAACAATTGTAAGCCAGTTTAACAAGTAATAATGATATTGTTGCTAAATGATATCTTGGATCCCCAGCTCAGCATGGAAAGTCTCATTCATCATGGCAGTTACATACATGATTGACAGCTCAGTCAGGCCAGACGTTTTTTCACAAAACTAAGGTTTTCGTGCGCAAAGAAGACCCACGAAGATTCCTACACTTTAAAATAAAAACGCAGCGGAAACATCATCTTCATTTCCATGACAAGGAAAAACCCCAGCAATCTTACTACACTGAAGGTTCCGTTTCCCAGAAGGAGCTTTTAAAGGCAATAAACTTCTCCTGCTACTTTGCCCCAAAGTAGTACCAAGTTCATCCTGAGACAATCAATAGCAGGTGGCTGTTGGGAGAGCAGAACGAAATGAAATCTCCTCCACAGACAGGAACAAAAAACCGTTTCAGTAATCAGCAGGAATATAGTGCTCCTAAACACGTTTTCTGGATGGCAGCAGTCAAGTTTCAAGTTCATTGTCACAAGTACCATGTACAAGTATCATGAAATTCTTTTTGAATGCTTCTCCACAGACTATGAACAAAAACAATAGAAATATTGCACAAAACAAAACAATAACGACAATGACAATTAGTAATGCTAATAAACAATAACAATAAATAACGGTAACAATAACAATAAATAACAGTAGCCAGCCAGAGAACTCAGAACATGAGAATGCTTAGAGTGACAGTGTACTCTACCAATGTGCTTGGACGGAGCAGTCCAACTCTAGTTACAAAAGGTGGCACATTGGTGAGTGTTGTATACTCTTACAGCAGTGGGGTAAAAGCTGTTCCTGTACCTAGCAGTGCGGGTTCGAATAGACCTGAACCACTTTCCAGACGGCAGAAAAGAGAAAAGTGCCCGTGAGGGGTGACTGTGATCTTTCATGATGTGCATCATCTTTCTGACGCAGCGTGTGGTGTAGGTGTCCTGGACTGCTGGTAGCTGTGTGCCGATGATTTCTTTTATGATCCTTAATGATTTCTTTTAATGGAGCCATATTTAGGCCAATGAGTTTTATGGACTCGTTAGCCTAAATATGGCTCCATTGCAAAAAACACTTTTGTCAGGTATCCCTTTATTTCTCGAGGGCATTACTGGCAGGAATCATCTAAAAATATGGCCATTAAAAGGAAGATCCTCTGGAGGATATCGCTATATAGAACATATCTTTGCTGACTTTCAGCAGTTAGTCGTACATTACAGCACATTAAACACGCATGGTTTTCTTCCAAACATCTGCCAATTCAACATTATTTGACAGAGAACACATTAGGAGTCTTTCTCTACTCCTGGCACAATGACCATGTAAGGGTCTTTACTAAGTCAACAATCACAACAAAATGCCTCGTCTTGTCTGTCTGTGGAGTTTTTTTATCACAAATGTTAATAGATGGTTAAAAAAGAAGAAAGAAAAAAGTGATCACAATGCAGAAAGTACAGGTGCCAGAAAAACAGACAAATGCAGTTCAGTATTCTGCCCAGGGGGGCGTGATGGCGCAGTGGGTTGGACTGGGTCCTGCTCTTCAGTGGGTCTGCGGTTCAAGTCCTGCTTGGGGTGCCTTGCAACGGACTGGCGTCCCGTCCTGGGTGTGTCCCCTCCCCCTCCTGCCTTACGCCCTGTGTTACCGGGTTGGCTCCGGTTCCCTGTGACCCCGTATGGGACAAGCGGTTCTGAAAATGTGTGTGTGTGTGTGTGTGTGTGTGTGTGTGTATTCTGCCCAGGACTAATGACACTCTACACAGAGTACACATGCTTAATAATGTGGTAAAACATGCAAAAAAGAAACTGGAGGTGTTTCCCACTTATTTTGGAGATACTTTATGTGACAGGAATTTTGGAAGTATTTTTTAACATATAAATGCCAACAAAAATATCACAATCTTAACATATCGTATTACTTACATACATACACCCACACAGACTGAAGCTGCTCGTCCCAAGGGGGGCCACAGTGAGGCAGAGCCTAACTCAGCAACACAGGGCACAAGGCTGGAGAAGGAAGGATCACACCAAGGACAGGACACCAGTCCATTACAAGGCACCCCAGTAGGACTCAAACCCCAGACCCAGCAGAGAGCAGGCATAGGGAAAACCTGCTGCACCACCGCACCCCTGTATGTAATAATTCAAAATATTTAGTCAATCTTTGAAGTAAAGCTAGTCAAATATATGAAATCACAAAAATACCCTAGTGATGGCACTGGATCAACCAGTTATTTTGGGTGTCAGTAAGAAAAGTGAAACATGTCCTGAAAAACGTGCTGCACTTTGGCCCTCGAGAAGGGAACCAGCTCAGACCCAACACTGAACATGAGGGTCCTAAAGTAGCGCCGTCGTACCAACATCTTGCTCGGTTGCAGAAGAAGCAACAGAAGAGCTGGTAGTGTACTGGTTGGAGCTGCTCCCATTGGACCCAAAAGTGACAGGTTTGAATCCCCCCCCCCCCCCCCCCCCCCCCTCCAGCTGTAGTATCTCTGAGCAAGGTTCTTACCCCAAAATTGTGTCACTGTGTGAGAAGAGCGCTCTACAAATAATAAAAATAAATAAATAATAAAATTACATGAACTCAAAAATGGGTGAATACTTGTCAGGTCTTCTTTAGTTCGGTTATATTCTGCTCATTACAAAGCTGAAATTGCAAACAAACTTTTTTTTAAATCTTTCAACTGTTTACTTATTAATTTTGAAATGTTTTGTAGAAACGTACATGAAGGTTAATATACATGTCAGTCTCATCAGCGATTCAGGCACTAAAGAGCAACCTACTATCTCATTAAAGGGGGTGTGTTGTAGAAGCTGCAGGTCACTGTCCTCAGTCTTGCTGCTTCGTGCCACACTGCTTACACCATGGCTGTCCGTCACAGCGGTGCACAGGGCAAGGCTCAGCTGATGCGCAGCCACCCATCCAGGACAGTCTAGTGGATTAGCAGTCTTGGACACCGTTCCAGATCCCTGTGGACCTAATAACTCATCCTTGTGAGCCTGGATTTCTCACTTTGTGGACAGTATATAAATATCCAAGCATTAAGTGAAGATTAGACATCTATCTCACAAGGTCGAATCTAGTCAGAAGCCGTATCTCAGCATTTTTCAGTGATGGAAAACACAGGGTACGAGGTATAGAGGGATGGAGTACTGTTTTCATCCTCCATTCTCATCTCTGACATGTATGAGTGAGATTATGCAGCCCAGAGGTCTCAAAAAAAGAGGTGTAGTGGAATAAAGTTTATTTTTTCCATTGTAAAGTAGAAGTGAATTGAAAGAAATGCCCTCGTCAGGCACTGTAGTTAATATAAACCATCACTAGAGGACAATGTTCATAAGCAAATCGTTGTAAATTGCAAGACCTTGCAAGAGGCACGTAGACTCAGTGACTCAGTGAGTGTGATGCAATGTGCTGTCATTCTAATTTTAAACCTCATCCACTCATTATTCAAATGACCATTTACTCATTCTAACAGTTATGCCTTGTGCTTGTAGAGGCTGGATTTTATCACTAATCATGAGGGGTAGCTGCTGTCATAGTGGTTAGAGCTGCTGCCTTTGGAGCCAAAGATCATAGGTTTGGCTCCTATCTGTGGTACCTTTGAGGGAGGTACCTCTCTGAAATTGCTCCAGTAGGTAGGGGGATTGCCCAGTTGTGTAAGGTGGCTTGACTTTGTAAGTCACTTTGGAGAAAAGAGTCAGCTAAATGAGTAAATGTGAACATTAATATTTTTCAATTTAAATATTGGTGAACGTCCAAGTAGGATGCTGAGTAAAGACAGGGACTAATCAGGGAAGGTTTTCAACAATAACTCAGTCTCACTGTGGGATGTAAGAGGCTTACAGACCTGTTGGGCTCATTAATGCCACCAGGAAGCAGAGAGAACACAGACGGGTGGGGAGTCTTCCCATCAGAGGTCACCTGCATTGAGCAGGACACAAAAATTGACCATCATACCTTCTTGGTCTGAGCCATTTGACATATTAAAATATGCACATTGCTCTATGTACACTCCTTGAACTCTTTAAGCTAACAAACAGAAAGCCTACCTCATGTTTCATTATTTCATTGTCACGTTAACCAGTTTTTAGAGCTAATAGAGAAAAAGAAGACCTCATCTGACTGTGTACAACAGCAGGAATGGGTACGATTTTAAATAATTAGCCTGTATTTCTATTGGCACAAAAATAAATTAATGAGGTTTTACCCTTGACACATGGAATTAGGAGCATTTCCTTTGCCAACATATGGCCCGTCTCCTACCCTGTGTCCTATCTTGTCTCTTACCCTGTTTCCTACCGTCTCCCACCATGACACTGCTTTCACGTGAACTCTTAATCTGCAGGTTTGACGCCACGCAGGCTGTGGGCTCATGTTTACGCGATGGATTACAGTGGGAAATGACTGCAGCTCTTGGCTGTAATTGGACCGTAATCGTTGTGCAGTAGGCGGTACACTGAAATAGCCACACCACAATGCGTCACCACATTTTTAATTTAAACTAATAGGCAACTTTTAGAACTTCCATGTCATACGTATTAAACTGTGCCATGTTTTTGTAGGACAAAGACATAAAGAGCTTCACACGTCTGACCCAGAATGTGATACTGTAATACAGATTATGGAATTCATTCCATATATATGAAACTAACATCAGACAAATGTCATCTTAGGTTCGTTTTGCATTTTTTCCCACAAAGTCATGTTGATGCACTGAGGTCTTGTGACTGTAGTGATGTAACTGTTTGCTATTCCAGCTCTATTGTTCCCTGAACTCTACTGTGGGTTCGTAGGCCCGCAGTTGGCGTGTCTGCTGCTCCTGTGACCTCCTCCGACGTCGTGTCGCCAAGAAAAATTCACTGGATTCAAGCTCTGTCTCGCGCTTTCTTCCTGCGCCCACAAAAGTCTCTCTCTTCCCTACCTCTGTCTCGATTCAAATTCAAATTTCAATTCAAATTGCCATTCAAAACATTTTCTTTGCATAACAAACTATCTTGTGGTACTAAAGGGATAAACTTAATTCATACATAATAACATATAAAGAAGTCTCTGTAATTATTATAATTGTAATCCCTCCCTAATATCATATTTAAAGACATTAATATTATTATTATTATTATTATTATTATTATTATAGAGGAAGAAAAAGGAAAACGGGAGGGAAATAATGAAAGATGGAGAGTAAAAACTAATAATTACAAAGACTTGTGGTATATTACCATTATTATTATTATTATTATTGTTGTTGTTGTCGTTATATTCTGTCTGTCTTTCTCCGTCTGTCTCTGTCATCATTTCTCACCTCTATCCTCCCCGTTCCCACACACACACACACACACACACACACACACACACACACACACACACACACACACCCCTTCTCCTCTTTCCTCCTGCTGCTCCTTCGTACACCACATGTTGGAATGTGCCCGAACAACCACCCCCCGCCCCCCAAGCATCAGACGTGAGGTGCTGTGGATGTGCGAGACGTGACCGCTGTTCCGTCGCGCGCAGGAGAGGGGCGCTGGCATGGGCGTAGCCCGGGAGTGCGGCCAATGGGAGCGCATGCCCGCAGGGGACCTGGCAATGCAAGGCAGCACGCTTCCAGCAGCTCTCCTTGTCGTGCTTCATGTATTGAAGGAAAATTGCTCCATCTGTCAACATCAGTCTTTCAAAAGACAAGCCGTGAAGTCCTGTGAGATCTTTTAGAGAACTTTTTTATGTCCTCCTGCAAGGTGACAGATGACAAGTAGCTACAGCCCCTTTCAGACACAGGCCGCCTCCTTTCCTTGCACCTTTCTCAGTTTGGCTATGAGGAGACGAAAGTGTGCATCTCTTCCAGGTGCATCTCACCTCGGTGGTGCTCTGGGGGGCCTTTCAGCAGATAGGCTGTGCAGAGCTTGCACTCGGAACTCGTCAGGGAAGTTGAGGCGCTCGCTGTCGGTACATGATGAGGTCTGGGAGACGGTTTGTTTTTCCGCAGGCAGTCAGCTGTCCTTATGTGACTCCAGCTCTGAATAAACCGCAGACGTGCAATAGTCTGCTGCCTCTGGTCTCTCCTTGGATACTGTCCTCAGACCTGACTCAGCCCCTCTCTTGACTGAAAGTCCTTTATGGAAACACAACACAAACACACAGCGATGTGCGCAAGGGAATATCCACACTTTGTTGTGAGCACTGGTCATGATGTGAGCACACACTGATCATGTTGTGACTGCATACACTGATCATGTTGTGAGCACATGCACTGATCATATTGTGAGCACACACATTGGTCATGATGTGAGCACACACAAATCATGTTGTGAGTGCCCTGTGGAAATGACACTCAACAGGTGACACAAATGACCAGACCACTGTCCACACCTTCCTTTGTGGTTTTGTGAGGGGTGTGAATCTGAGGTTGGCAGGGTGTCTTGGAAACGACTATGTTTACTCTCTGATGTCTCAGTGTTATGTGAAGTTGACTGAAAAGCCAGAACTACTGATCAGCTACAGTGTCAGTATGTATTTACTAAGGTAAGATGAATTAGGTCCCTATGTAAAGTGTTCTCAACATGTCTTCTGTGTGAACGCTTCTGAATTTTATGTGCAATTGCTCTAACAAAGTCTCTGCTGAAGTAAACACCCTGTTGTCTTCCTGCGTTCCATCACTGCATGCATTAGTCATGTAGTAAGAAATATACATAAATGTGTGACAGTTAAAACAATAAATTAGCCGACAAATGACAGCTCCGCTTATACTTTTGCCTCTACATATTCTACCTTTAACAATCATTCATATGATTTTATTGTGACTGTGACTTTTATAGACTTATTTACTGAGAAAATGAACGAATATTCAAAACTGCTCTTGTGATCCAGTGCTATTTGGTCTTGTTGGCTTTTTGGAGAGAAGTTAGGACACTTTGTGATTTATGGGTATTGAATCTGTAGGAGGGGGTGCAGTGGCGCAGTGGGTTGGACCGCGGTCCTGCTGTCCGGTGGGTCTGGGGTTCGAGTCCCGCTTGGGGTACCTTGCGACGGACTGGCGTCCCGTCCTGGGTGTGTCCCCTTCCCCCTCAGGCCTTACGCCCTGTGTTGCCGGGTAGGCTCCGGTTCCCCGTACGGGACCAGCGGTTCTGAAAATGTGTGTGTGTGTGTGTGTGTGTGTGAATCTGTAGGTAAACACAGGAAAGGTGGCACTAGGAGTAGATAGCATAGCTTTAACAGCAGACATGGTACATCCATATATTGAACATGACATCCCCATTGGAGATGAATGAGAATTTTTCCCTCTCATGTTTTTTTGTAACGAATATTGTATTTTTTGGTGTTTGGGATATATATGGATTTCTTACTGTTTTAAGTGTGTATATGTAAATTTTTCCTGGTTGGGATGTAGACACAGATATTTTTTTGGGAATAACAGATGATTACATTCTTGTAGCTACTTTACTTGTCAAAAATGAGGTCCGGTTTTGCATGACAGCTGTTGCCATTTTTGAAAGCCCACTGTCCATGTTGTACCATCAAAAATGAACAATCATGTGCTGAAATGTAACAGGTGCCATATAATCATTAATAGTGAAAATAAATAGTCAAAATGACAAATTGTCTTGCAATGCAAGATGCCCTTTGACAGGTCCATTGCTTTAATGTTCACCAGTTTTGTATCTAATGGTCTTCATTCTTACGTGCAATTATGTGTCACATGACCTTGTATGGCTGTTATTTATTTGCATGATTTACTCATTTTTGCACACGCCGAACAAGGTCTGTAGCCAAAATGCATCTGTGTCTCAGTTTCACATTATTCCTGCATTTTAATAAAAAAATGTAGTTATAGTGGTGGGGGTGGGGGTTGCGGGGTCCCACTTTTTGACGGGTCTGGGGTTCGAGTCCCGCTTGGGGTGCCTTGTGATGGACTGGCATCCTGGGTGTGTCCCCTCCCCCTCCAGCCCTGCACCCTGTGTTGCCACATCCCCATTTGGGGCAAGTGGCTTCAGGCTCTGTGTGTGTGTGTGTGTGTGTGTGTGTGTGTGTGGTCTTACACATATTTCTACGCTCTTTTTGGAAAGGGAGAAACTTTCTTTCATATATTTTCAAGCCCCATATTTAATGTAGATTGAAACACATGCGGGGGCGTGGTGGCGCAGTGGGTTGGACCGGGTCCTGCTCTCGGGTGGGTCTAGGGTTCGAGTCCCGCTTGGGGTGCCTTGCGACGGACTGGCGTCCCGTCCTCGGTGTGTCCCCTCCCCCTCCGGCCTTACGCCCTGTGTTACCGGGTAGGCTCCGGTTCCCCGTGACCCCGTATGGGACAAGCGGTTCTGAAAATGTGTGTGTGTGTGTGTGTGAAACACATGTACTGTATGTGTAACGGGAATGTAGACTGAAAGATTGACATCAATCTATATGCATTGTCAGGAAGAGCTTTTCAAAGGTGCTCTGGTGCTGTGTGTTCAGTCTATAAAACATGGTACATAGGTGTCTGTCACAAACATATATTACATGAAATGAATGTCTGTGTGTGTGTTTGAGGTGTTGAAGGAAGGTGGTGCATCCACTGGAAAAACATACAATCATGTACAAAGAAGGGGCTGGATTCAAACCTGCAGCCCAGCAGCTGCAACAAAGATGATAGGACAATTATCATCATATGATTTTCTTACATTAGAAAGATGTAGTTTTAAATGGTTTTTTACACTCAGAAATGGATGTTTAACTGGAAAAACTGGCCTGGGGACTGGAAAACTTGTGTCTGTGCATTGAACTGCTGTCAGGGGGAGACATTGGTCCTGATGAACTGAACATGTATTTAGATGGAATCGATCTAGACCTCAGAATGCAATAAACTTCTGCTTGGGTGGGTGAGATACTACTCTCTATGAAATGGATGTTGTTCTGCTTGAGCTGCATACTGATCTTGTTGTACTGGAATCCTGTCTGGCTGACTGGGATGCTGGTCTGGGTGAACTGGCAGTGTCTGGATGTACTGGGTGCTGGGCTGTGTGAACTGGACATCTGCCTGAATGTACTGGGTGCTGGTTGGGTGAACTGGCAATGTGTCTGGGTGTATTGGGTGCTGGGCTGGGTGAAAGGGCAGAAGGACAACCTGTGTGAGTGTCCTGGGTGTGTCTTCCTCCCATTCCCGGTGTCAAATTAAGTCAACAAGCCAACGTCAGCTGTGCTGAAAACAGTATTTGCAATGCCTGACGTATGGGATGTCACGTGTACTCATTGAAGCCCTTTCCTGGCCTTACACACTTGGTAACTAAGATTGGCGATGACATTACTCTTTCCCAATATCAGTGATCTGAAGGCCAACCAGCTGACTAACAGTGATACCAAGAGGAAATGGACATTGGACCACTAAGCATGCAACTCTCACTGTGTTTCAAAAATGATTCAGAAATACTGTCACACTGAAGGATATTTTACAAGATATTTGATGCTATTTTGAACTTTTCAGACATCTTGAACTGAGACACACACTTCCATCTCACAAATACGAATTTTATTTCTGTAAACAAATAATTTTGCATGCTGTAGTGACTTCCAGCGGGTGAAGCTGGGCAGGTCTGAATGAGGAATAAGTCATGAGGAAACCAAAATCACCCACAGCCTAAGCAGCACCCCAGACACACCACTCAGCTGTTATTTACTTCTCCAATTGCATGCTGGGTTCTTCAGCACCCAACCAGTTGGCAACCCTGCCCTGCAGAACATGATGAAGCAAAATCCCTCAAAATTTACACCTGGATGATGTTAAATCAGACCATGCTCACTTTTGTTGGTGAGTTCAAACCAGGTCACACCCACAGTAAGCGTAGTAAAATTGAAATTTGCCCTGGATTCGGTTCTGTTTTGGTGATCAGTAGCCGACAGGGAGTGGACAGATGAGGTCATGAGAAAGCCTATAGAGAGAGTCATACTGTACATACGCATACAGCATACAGCGCCAGGTGCTAAGCAGTACGCCTCATCTCGGACCCTTCGGTGTCACAGATGAACGTTTGGCGTTGAAACACAGTGTTTGCTTCTTGCAGAGCACAGGCTTTTTCTCTGCTGGAGCTGCTAGCATCCCAGCAGCAGGAAACAGTCTGCTTGCTCTGCGCTGCAAGATATTTGTTTGTGGTTCTTTCCGGAAAAGGATAAACAACAGTCGGTGTGGCCCATTACAGTTTCCTCAGGAGTTGGCAACACACGGTCACAAGGACACAGGATTGCAAAAGTTTGCAGCCTGAAGACTGGAGTTTTTATTGTTTTACAACAAGCCCTAGTTGACTAATGACTGGGCGCTTTCTGTTGTTAACCTTTCCTTCTAAGGGAGTAGCAGAAAACTGCACATGTGAAGAAAGTGAAGGACAATTTCTGAAAAACCTGCCAGCGGAGAAACACAAAGCATGATTTGGACTTTGCAGAAATTCTCTGCTGAACTGTTAAAAGGTGGGAACATGTGTGCTCAGCAGGGTCACACAGGTTTTGAGCATGTGTACTTGTTCACATAGAATCTCAGCCACGCTCCTGACCCACCTGGCTGCACACAGATCCATCCCCCAATGGCCAGGAATCTAAGCTTTCTGGAATGACCTACTTTGGACATCTACTCCATCTCCCACAGGCTATCAGTGAGCACTGGGTAATGCTTTCTGTAGTTTACTATACATAATTATTCATGTGAATGATCCTTTTCTCTAAAGCTTGGAGCTGAATATAATTAGGTCTTTTGTAGTCAGCCTTAGCAGGTGAAGACAAGCTTTGTGTGATTATGTTATGTGAATACAACTTGCAACAGGAATGGCTTTAATTTCAAGTCTTTCCACATTCAAATAAAACCAGCTGCTGCTGGCATCTGAATTTTAAAAAACTCAGGCAAAGTACAAATTGCAGGATTCAGATTGTCATAGTCTCATTGACTACCAGATTCCACGTCAGACACCTCAGTCACTCTTCTAAAGAGAACTGTCACACTGATGACTATCTTGCTAATCCCCAAGAGCGGATGTGCAGCCAAGCAGTAGCTGTTGTGTGAGCAAAGCATCAGATCTAGGGCAATAAGCATGTGAAAATGGGAGGCCACAACAGCACCTTCTGGGAAACCAAGTTATGATAAAGAGCAGCTGAGATGTGGGGGTTGAGACAGATGTTATTGAGCTCAGGCTGAAACAAAGATGTCCTGAAGAATGTGTATAATGGGGTCATTTACACTGGTGCCAACTATTTGTACGCATCCATGAGCTCAGCAAAAAGTGAACCACTGACTGAACAGAACTGAAGTCAAAGCCAAAATTAGACTTTTTTTTTTTATTGGTCCAGCAAATACAAAATATACTTTTGTCTGATGCAAACCCTGTATATTCAACATTAACATGTATACAAAAAGTCCATTGTACCTCAGTACTCAAAATAAATAAGTTAGCAGGAGGCAAACAAAATTCAAGCATCTTTACCAAACGCATACACACATTCCAGGATGTCTGCACAGACAAGACAGTGTACTCATCAGGTCCACACACACACACACACACACACACACACACACACACACACACACACACTTTGGTCCCCAAATTTAGAGCAGAGCAATCAGCATCTACAAAATCTCACTCATCTCCCAGCACCGTTATATTCCTGGAATTTCAGTTGGACGCTTGCACATTTATGAAACTTAGTCACATCTTTAAGTACCCAAAAACATGTCAACAGTTAAACACACTGCTTCAGCTCTTCTGGGAAAACAGTTAATTGATGAATTAACTAAGATGTGCATTAACCATTAATTATAGTGCAGAGAGCGTTAGGAACCAAAATGACTGATGTTCTACCTGAGCAGTCTAGAGCAGCAGATATGAGCCGGGGTTCACACGGCCCTTCGTAAGAAAGCTTATAAACAAAGCACTAGGCACTGTGTGTCAATCAACCAGTCAGCCTTTCCACCCTAAACAATGGAAGGAAAAAGTGCACCGGAGGACAAACCTGTTTTGTCATCTCCCAAAACATGCATACAAATCTCATTACCTCCCAAAATAAAAAATTTAATCACTAACTGGACCTACTTAACCAAGTTTCTATACAGCAATTAACAAAAGCACTGTAAATATACAGTAAATTATGTATTGCCCAAAGAAGCAGTAGTCTGTCAAAGCCACATTAGTTATGGCTGACAGTTTAAGTACTAGAAATAATTTAACAAAATAAGTACTTGTTATTTTTGTTGAGATTAACATTCCTGTTTGGTAGTGTAAGAAAGTAACCTTAGTGCATATGGGTGTGAAATGAAAATGGTAAGAAATAGGAGAAAGGAAGTCAGTGTTACTCAAAACAAACAAAAAAAAAAAAAAAAAAAAAAAGTCTTTGGTGGCATTTCAAAGCCTTCTTTTCACTTATGGACTACACAAAACTACCCATGCAGTTCGGTGTATGAACACTTGGGTCCTTCAAGGTTTCTTCAGTGAAGAAAAGTAATGCACACACCCAGAGTTCCTATTTCTCCGTATCACTTCCATCATCCCTCCAGTTACATCAATTGTTTCTGTAAATGTGCAATGTGTGTATGGAAACTCCCATGTAGAGCAACCTGCCCTTGCAAAATCTAGGGCAGCACTTTAGGCTCATCAAGAACCAGACATGGGAGAAAGTCCTGTTTGTCACCTCCCACATGAAGCTGTGGGGAACCATGCCAGCTGGTCTCAGTGGAAGACTTGGACAGCCTCGTGAAGGTCTGAACCATTTCTCCGCAGACTCTGAAAGGAACAGACAGATGTCACTTGACTGCTGTGGAGAAGGCGGGGGGGGGAATCCTGCCAAAGTGTCTCAGACAAGATTTGGCAGTGGGCTTAATTTGGACTCAGTTTCCATTCTGCAACAAAACACCCAAACACCCCCGAAGTGGAATATTCCTTCCCTAAAAAAAACCCCCAAACAACTCCTGACTATTTAAACAGTGTGTGGTCTCTATTGTAGGAAGAGGTCAGGTTTATTGAAAGGAAACAGACAGCGTTGAGGGAATGCCAACAATTGAGACTAGGCTCCTGCGTTCAGAGAAGTGCGTGTTCTACCTGATAATGATTTGTTTGAAAAACTTGTGCAATCCAGTAGACTACAGACTGGAACAGAAGAGTACAGGCACATGCTGAACAATGATGTAATGCTGATGTGCTCATAGGCAATACAGTACAAGTCTATGGGAGGGTAAGCATGACACTGCAGGTTTGAGGACTGACCTGTCCTGGCAGGGCAGGAGGGAGGGCTGAGGCTGAGCAGGGAGATGGTGGGGGGGTGGGAGACATGTTGGTGATCCGCAGCTTCTTGCAGGGTTCAGGGCTGGTCAGTGGGGTGATGCTGTTCCGCCTCTGGAGCAAGGGCACAGCTGGACCCTTCTTTGCCTCCTGTACAAAATATGTCAGAGGTCACCACACACACACACACACACACACACACACACACACACACACACCTATAGCAGGCATGCAAATTACCTCAGGTTTGTCCCTTTGTGTGTTCACCCCATCCACATTCAGGAAGATGGATTCCACTTTGCACCCTGAACACAGAAATACCAGTGTCATTTCTGCACACCAGTGAAACACAGCAGAAAAGAGGAAAGCCAAGTGTGCAACTGAAGGGGAAGATTGCTGGTATTCTCACCATAGGCAACTGGTGTGAGCTTCAACACTGTGTGGAGGGGGCACTTGAGGTAGGGCAACTCTTCTAAAACCAAAAAGCAGCCATGTAACACCTGCAGACCCATTTTTAAATGTGGTATGTCAGCTTTCTTAGTGGTCAATGGCAAGTGCTTCTCACCAGCACTTTTGTCCAAGAAGTAGGCCAGAAGGCAGCGCATGACTGCTTGATGGCAGATGACCAACACATTCTCTTGTCTCTCAAGCTCCATGATGACAGGCTCTACCCTCTGAACCAGGTCTTGGTAGGACTGAGGAAAACATACATACTTGTTAAGGATGTGGGTGGGGGAGCAAGATGTGACTTACTCTATAAATGTTTTGAATCCAAACAGAAGGCAGCAGCCAGCACATACCTCGCCTCTGGGGTAGCGGTAATGGAACTTGTCTTGGTCTCTCAGCGCAAACTCTTCAGGGTATTTCTCCTTGATCTCCTCATAGGTCATCTCCTCACAGACACCCTGTAGGCAGGGACACCTTGCTATAGAAGACACTATATTCCACACTGAGCCAGATCCAAGGTCACCAAGGGGAACAGGAACCTCAGTCTGGCTTAAACACACAAACATCGAAAGGCAGCAGTACTCACCGCGTCAATCTCATTGAGCGCCTTCCACTGTTCATAGGGCAAGCCCAGGGCCTCAGCTGTTTGGATGCTCCGGCGTAGCTGGCTGCTCCACACCTTCACCTCACTCAGGTTTTGTTCTTCTACAAAGTGAGTCAGCGCCACTGCAAACTGCCGGTGAGGTGGGAAGGGGGGAGAATTGAAGAAAGGGGTTAACCTGGGCTTGCAATCAGCAGCCAAGAAAATTCTTACTACACTAAGACTTCCACACAACTCCCACACCAGGCTGTTTCAACACACCTCTTAACATACTGTCACAATGCTACACTATTCTGTAGTCTACTGCATGATTGATCCCATTGTTTGCTCCATCTCCATACCTTTCTGCCCTGTGCAGACAGGCCTGAATCTCCACCCAAGCGGCCCTGCAGGTTGTCCTCACTCTCACCGTGGCGACACAGGTAGATTGAACGCGGCTGTACATGGATGTTCATTAAGTAGTACACAATCCTGCTCTGGATGTGGTCCTGGACACGGTTCACTACAAACCTGCAACCTACATCAATCACTTTGATGAAGGACAGGTTCCTGCGGACACCAGGAAAAGCTTTTTAGAAACATTACTGTACATGAGATAAGTCTACGAGCCTTAGGTGCTTAGAGAGTTCATACCGGTCATGCTCAGGGTCCAGAGGCTGGTACAAGGCACGGTAGCACTCAATCCTCTTCTGGAAGTCCTCTACAGCATCCGAAGTGTTGCAACCCTGGTAGTCCGGGCACGAGATCTTCACTTCCTGTAGAGAGGAGAAAAGTCAACATTCTGGCAACATGACCATATCAACCTGTAGCACATTACAGAACTTATAGAACAGACCAACCATTATATTTGTGGCGATGACATTTGGGTCGTCACACACTGACTCAATGAAGAAGATCTGCAAAAAGAACATCGTTGAGCCAACTGCACGCATCTCTACCAATCACTATAGTAACAATAGACACAAAAATATGCTTAAACACTTCAAATCCTGACCTTGAAGCCATTCTCATTGCCAAAATTCAGGATAAGATCTCTCCTGTCCCTCGTTGTGTTGGTGGCATCAAACACCTGGGGACAGGAACAGCCTTGTGGTTAGCTGGTTTGCATGGGGCACACACTTTGAACAATCAGCACTCCACACCTTCTTTCACATCCAACTGTACAGCTGATCTGAAGGGATCCACATTTGCAGAATGAGCCAAAGAGTGATGTTTTGGCTTGTATTGGTAACAACCTGACTTTATTCAGGGAAAATTAGCACTAACTTACAAATTGATCAACCTGGTGAAAAAGAATCTGGCAATTAAACTGCATTACTCCAGTAACTTAGTTGCTCTAGCAAACAACGTAGTTTCACTACTGGTGTCAGTTCTAAACAAGTATGCACTTACAGCAATGTGGCCACCTTCCTCTGTCAGATACGTCTTCACATCATGTAGAGCAGCTAAGGCACATTGGCTGTGAAGAGAAGACCAAGTCAGATATAGATATAAGCACCTCCACTGCCAGCATCACCAGATCCTCTGGTCGTTACTCACTGTCGGATCCTCACGGCATCTTTATTGTCAGCCTTGAAGAAGTCATAGGAGCTGTATATGACTGCTTCCCTCCGATATTCACCCACATTGAAGACTGGTGCAAAAGGAAAAACAAAACAAATGTCAGAAGCCCTACCAACACTTGACCAAGCTCATCAATTCACACCACATATGAAACTTGCTGATGTGGATGGGGGATCATTAGTCCACTATGGTTCCCCATATGGAGAGGCATCAGCATGTCATATAGACCCATCAGTCAACAGATGCCAGAATAAGCACCTTTTGTAGGTAGACCAATCCAGTTGAGGTAACGGGTGAGTTTCCTAGAGATGTAGGTCTTCCCTCGTGCAGGCAAGCCAACCATCACAATGACAGTTGGGGGGTTGGCCAGGTGAGGACCCCCATAGGCTGCTGACAAGGAAAGAAGAGAATTTAACACTTAAGCTAATACTCACCACACCAGCACAACAAGACACTTGAAATTGACATTTCCTCCCATAGAAGTTAGACCAAAGGCTGAACAGAGTCATTCCCAGAATGGGATGGTGCCACATCTACCTGACAGCACCATCCCATACAGCAGACCCATGTACACACCACCCTCATCACAGATGAATGTGGAGAAGAGGGCCAAACTGGGGGTTTTGTTAAGAGTGGATAATTTCTAAAACCTAAAGAGAATTTTGGAATAAAATCAATTTTAACACTGCTTTGATGAGCACCCTCTAGCTCAGGTGCAAGAAAGCCTACATCTCACTTCAGACTTTGCATTTGGTGAGAAGCAATGCGACACAAATGGACCTTCAATTAACATAACACATTCAGAGGCAAGAAGGCTTCTCATAGTGGCCAGTGAGCCTCGCGCCATGCAGACGGATTCCGGCCACCCAATGACAGCGCAGCCCACCCACTCCTGCCCTCCCCCCACCCACTCCTGCCCTCCCCCAATGGGATCTGGACCAATACCCCAAGCTCTCTCCATTCATCTGCAAATGGGAACGCTCTGGCCACCGCCCCCCTCCCCCCCAATCTATGGTTACCAAGGAAACCTAATCCCTGTAACCGAGGGTCAGAATCTGAGGAGCTGTGAGAAAATGGGGTTTTCGCTCCTGCACTGACGTACAGGGGTGTCGAGACTCTGCAACACTACACTGCCGTGCTCCACACACACACACACACACACACACACACGTGTGAGTGTAAGCAGGGGCGCCGCGTGCCAGACAACCGCATTAATCCCCGCAATTGACTCGTGTGAAGCGCACGATGCCGGGTAAGGGTTTGGGCTCGGGCTCATTCCCGGAGCCGGTCTAATCTAATGCTTCCTTCCTTGCCGGTTGCGAGGTCACACGGATGAAACGCCTGACGGACACCCCTCAAACGACTCCCAGCCCATGCGTGGCAACGCCGCGCCTAGGGGATGCGAGGAGCGCTTAGAAGCGGGCGTTGGGAAATACCGGTGCACTCTGTCCTTCCTCCGAACAGGGCATAATTCCGCTTCAGCAGCCAGCGAGCACTCGGTCACCATTTTCACATCATGGAATCTGCCCCAGCCTGCGTCATGACGACGTGATGTAGACAGCGAACAGTCAGTGCACAAGCCACAAGGCAACGAAGGATCAAAGAACATCTGATCTGAACAGAGAGGACGAGTCGAAAACTGGCGCACGCCCGCAACACTGTGCACGCCACCGAATCGAAATAACACCAAACTAACACAGAAATGCCATTGATTATAAAATTGATGCCAGCACTCTCGTCTCGCGTCTCCCACACACGCCACTCGTGGTAATCCATACTCACCGCGCGGAGGTACCGCAGGTACATCCTCATTAGAGGGAACCCAGATCTTTTGGATCCTGTTCTGTGTGAGCTCAGTTGGCATTCCTCAGCGATCAAATGAAAAAAGAGAGAGGACCAAAACCGGTTCACGCTCCACCGAAAAACGCTCCTTCCGGTTAAGACAAAAGTTGCCGCGTGCTTCCGCCTTCCGCGTCGTCCTTGCCGGTGTGGCGAACTATTCGGATGACTCACTCGAGCTCTTGTATTTAAGAGCGCGCAGCAGGAAGCGCGACGTCAACGTTGTGACGTGTGCTCCGCGTGGGTGCACTCATTGTCTTTCCTCGCGCTCACGGTTTTCAGTTACGCCCCACTGTGGCGAAAGACTGTAGTTTCAGTTCGATGGTAGACATAAGGGCTAATTTAGCATAAAAATTGAAATGTGAAAAGCCAGCGTACATTGAAATGTAAAAAAATGTACAAGTGACTTCACAACTCTGCTATTTTTTCTTTTCCCATGTAAATTCCCAAAGTTTAGTTTTATTATGAGGATTAACTACGAAGTCCACATTCATCTAAAAAACAACACGTATCATACGTAAACCTACCATGCTCATTTAAAAGCAATAAGAATTATTAAAACTTAAACAAAAATAAGAAGCAAAAGTGAAAACCAGACAGAGCTTGGCAGTTTTTTTTTTTAAAGTCAACATTAATTATACATCGAGTGACTCAGTGAAGGACATCCCCGTCTTGGCTGAACCATGGGCATCCCTGGCGCACGTGCCGAGTCAGACGTCTGCAGAGAATGCCAGAAATAAATAAATAAATGAATTAATAGAGGGAATAAATAGGCAGGCAAAAGAAAATGTTGTTTTTGTCTTTTGTGCGATGGCGTCTTGTAACTGTCTGCTAAAGACATGTACACTACTAGTCAAATCGTAGCAAATAATAGATTAAGTATGATAAATATTTAATTATCAATATGCACAAGTTCAAAAAGGAGTCGCGCTCCAGCGCTCTCCCAACTTATGCTTTGAATATTAAAACGACGGGGCATAACTTAGTTTTTGAACTGTGTTCCATATGAAAATATCGCTTGGATAAAACCTGTGCCAATCAGACGAAGAAATTAATATAAATCCGCGCTCCGTTGAGTACACGTACATCTTCCCATACGCATGCAAATACATTCACAGTCAGTGCATTTAATCGTGTTTTGCCTTAAGTTTTAGTTAGGGTTAAAAGCAGCGCGTTTTGGAGGATTTACTAGAAATACAAAAAAAAAAAAAAAAAGTGATGAGTGGCTTGCGAGCCTTCGCCAAAAGAGCTACTGCCGGAGCGGCACGTAGGAGGTGGAGGCTGGAATCAAGGGTGTGGCCACAGCACAGCATCCTCTGGTTCAGCACATGTCCCGCTGCGAATGTAGTACATGCCATGGTATGTGGTATGTGGAAAATAGTAACGTTTATATTGTATTCTTAGCATAAGGTAATGCGCAAATTGTATTTTCTATGGGATGCTTTTGAGAAAGGCGTCTGCTAAATGAATAAATGCAAATATAAATGTACTTGCTACCCAGATATTTCCATTTCTTTCTGGATCACTCTAGACTAGATGTCGATGCCGACTTTGTATAAAAGATGTACTAGTTTAGACAGCAGGGCTTTGTAACAGAACAGAGGAAGTAGCTTGATAAGAAGTTCAGCTTTTAATAGAAAATATTACATATTATCTAACACGGATAATGTTGTTTAACCTCCAGTATTACTGTACTGTGTGTGACAAATCAGATCAAGAAATTCTGTGACACTTTATTTTTTCTTCAACTTCCAGAGTTTACTGTATTCCTCACATGAAGGCACCGAATGCAACACACACCACAGTACGTATATGAATCACTGCAACACAAACTCTGCTGTCATAAATCATCAAAAGTCGTGGGAAAATCAAAGCAGCACTGTATTTTTGTGGTTTCTGATATAAAACCCTGAAATGTATATTGATAGTAGTGAAATGCAGCCTCGTGTACTGTATCCTGGCCACTGCTCCGGACGAGGAAGGTGACAGCGGTGTGTGGCGGTGTGTGGAGGTGTGTGTCGGTGTGTGGTGGTATGTGGAGGTATGTGGAGGTGTGTGACAATGTGTGGCGGTGTGTGGCAGTATGTGGAGGTGTGTGGCGGTATGTGGAGGTGTGTGTCAGTGTGTGGTGGTATGTGGAGGTGTGTGGCGGTATGTGGAGGTGTGTGACAATGTGTGGCGGTATGTGGAGGTGTGTGGCGGTATGTGGAGGTGTGTGACAATGTGTGGCGGTGTGTGGCAGTATGTGGAGGTGTGTGGCGGTGTGTGGAGCTGTGTGGAGGTGTGTGTCAGTGTGTGGTGGTATGTGGCGGTGTGTGGCGGTATGTGGCGGTGTGTGGAGGTGTATGGCGGTATGTGGAGGTGTGTGGCGGTATGTGGAGGTGTGTGACAATGTGTGTCGGTGTGTGGTGGTATGTGGAGGTGTGTGGCGGAATGTGGCGGTGTGTGGCGGTATTTGGAGGTGTGTGGCGGTATGTGGAGGTGTGTGGAGCTATGTGGAGGTGTGTGGTGGTTTGTGGAGGTGTATGACAATGTGTGTCAGTGTGTGGTGGTATGTGGCGGTATGTGGTGGTATGTGGAGGTGTGTGGAGGTGTGTGATGGTATGTGGAGGTGTGTGGTGGTGTGTGGTGATGTGTGGAGGTATGTGGCGGTGTGTGGAGCTGTGTGGAGGTGTGTGGCGGTGTGTGGAGGTGTGTGTCAGTGTGTGGCGGTATGTGGAGGTGTGTGACAATGTGTGCTGGTGTGTGGTGGTATGTGGCGGTGTGTGGAGGTGTGTGGCAGTATGTGGAGGTGTGTGGCAGTATGTGGCGGTGTGTGGAGCTGTGTGGCTGTATGTGGAGGTGTCTGGTGGTGTGTGGAGGTATGTCGAGGTGTGTGGCGGTGTGTGGAGCTGGGTTGAGGTGTGAGTCAGTGTGTGGTGGTATGTGGAGGTGTGTGACAATGTGTGTTGGTGTGTGGTGGTGTGTGGCGGTATGTGGAGGTGTGTGGAGCTGTGTGGCTGTATGTGGAGGTGTGTGGTGGTATGTGGAGGTCTGTGGAGCTGTGTGGCTGTATGTGGAGGTGTGTGGCGGTGTGTGGAGGTGTGTGAAGGTGTGTGGTGGTATGTGGAGGTGTGTGGTGGTATGTGGAGGTGTGTGAAGGTGTGTGGCGGTGTGTGGAGGTGTGTGTTGGTGTGTGGCGGTATGTGGAGGTGTGTGACAATGTGTGGCGGTGTGTGGCAGTATGTGGAGGTGTGTGGCGGTATGTGGAGGTGTGTGGCGGTGTGTGGAGCTGTGTGGAGGTGTGTGGAGGTGTGTGTCAGTGTGTGGTGGTATGTGGAGGTGTGTGGCAGTGTGTGACGATGTGTGGAGGTGTGTGACGGTGTGTGGCGGTGTGTGACAGTGTGTGGCAGTATGTGGCGGTGTGTGGAGGTGTGTGTCAGTATGTGGAGGTGTGTGGAGCTGTGTGGCTGTATGTGGAGGTGTCTGGTGGTGTGTGGCGGTATGTCGAGGTGTGTGGCGGTGTGTGGAGCTGTGTTGAGGTGTGTGTCAGTGTGTGGTGGTATGTGGAGGTGTGTGACAATTTGTGGTGGTGTGCGACGGTATGTGGTGGTGTGTGGAGGTGTGTGGCGGTATGTGGAGGTGTGTGGCGGTGTGTGGAGGTGTGTGGCAGTATGTGGAGGTGTGTGGCGGTGTGTGGAGCTGTGTGAAGGTGTGTGGAGCTGTGTGAAGGTGTGTGGTGGTGTGTGGAGGTGTGTGGCGGTATGTGGAGGTCTGTGGCGGTATGTGGAGGTGTGTGGCGGTGTGTGGTGATGTGTGGAGGTGTGTGGCAGTGTGTGACGATGTGTGGTGGTGTGTGGTGGTATGTGGAGGTGTGTGACGGTGTGTGGAGGTGTGTGACTGTGTGGCGGTGTGTGGCGGTATGTGGCGGTGTGTGGCGGTATGTGGAGGTGTGTGGAGGTGTGTGTTGGTATGTGGAGGTGTGTGGTGGTGTGTGGAGGTGTGTGGCGGTATGTGGAGGTGTGTGGAGGTGTGTGTTGGTATGTGGAGGTGTGTGGCGGTATGTGGAGGTGTGTGGCAGTATGTGGAGGTGTGTGGTGGTGTGTGTTGGTTTATGGAGGTGTGTGGCAGTATGTGGAGGTGTGTGACAATGTGTGGCGGTGTGTGTGGCGGTGTGTGGAGGTATGTGGCGGTGTGTGGAGGTATGTGGCAGTGTGTAGTGGTGTGTGTGGGGTCTGCTCATAAGAGAGCAGTTCGAGTTACTGGCTTTGCAGGTTTGAATCCCGCTCTTCTACTGTTGAGCATGGTACTTACCCTAAATTAATTACCCAGCTGTACAAATGGGTAAATAACTGTAAGGAGCTTAACATTTAAGTCATTTTGGAGCAAAGTCTGCTAAATATGAAAAGCATGCTGTCATGCCGGATTAATAAGTGTTTGTTAACGTTTTCCCTGTGCAAGAAATATTGTATATATTACTTTGCGCCCCCCGGTTAGGTAGTTTACAGCATTATAACCTGAGCAGCTATATGCGTAACAAGGGTGTATGGGGTTGGTTCTGTGGGACTCCTCTGAGAGCTGTCCATTATATGTTTGGAGCCAGTCCCAGTACCTTGTTTTTATTACGTTATTGGGAATATGAAGACAACGGGTGATTTTCTGGTCACATAGCTGACACCTCACAGTAGGCCCCAAACATACCCGTAGAGCATGGCACTCCTGGCCCAGCAGGTCATGCCCCTTTCACTGTGTAGGAACAGGGAACAAGGCACAAAAGCTGAGAACTCTGGTTTCATCATTTTCAACTTCCTCTTTGACTTCACAAGTATACACACACACACACACACATTTTCAGAACTGCTTGTCCCTTACGGGGTCACGGGGAACCAGAGCCTAACCCAGCAACTCAGGGCGCAAGGCTGGAGGGGACACACCCAGGACGGGATGCCAGTCCGCCGCAAGGCACCCCAAGCGGGACTCGAACCCCAGACCCACTGGAAAGCAGGACTGCGGTCCAACCCACTGCGCCACCACACCCCCCCACTTCACAAGTATTGCTGAAGTAATTGCAAACATCTTTTCTTCCACAGAACCCCACTTTAATTTCCACTGAATTCACTGGGGTGTTTTTCTGGAAGCGAGTTAGCTTAAATACATATCTCACTGCGTCATGTTTTTCGGAAAGTGTCCATTTAATAATGAAGCCGCATGGCCAGTCAATCGCCCAAAATAGCACAGAGTGAGAAAGCAAACAGTGTGTGTGCTGAGGATTAGTTCTGTTCATCAGGGAAGTGTGACCATTATGGGAATCTATAATTACTGTAACCTGTTTGTATGTTGAACTTGTGACTCGTAACTGTATTATTATGATGGCCATACCAGTGCGTCTCAAATGGGTGGGATAGATAACTGAACCTCTGTTAACCAAGGTTATAATAAGGAAATTTACTTGAAATTTATTCATTTAGCTGAAGTTTTTCTCCAAAGCAACTTGCAATGTTAAATTATTTACATTTATATAGCAGGGTAATTTTACTGGAGCAATTTAGGGTAAGTAGCTTGCTCAGGTGTACTACAGCCAGAGATGAGATTGAAAGCTGTGACCTTTGGGCCTAAAGGCAACAGCTCTAACCACTATGGCTGTCCCCATCTTAATCATCCTCTTCTTCATCAATATTCAAATGCTGGGGACACACTACACTTTCCAAACCGCTTGTCCCATGCGGGGTCGCGGGGAACCGGAGCCTACCCGGTAACACAGGGCGTAAGGCCGGAGGGGGAGGGGACGCCAGGCCGCCAGGCACCCCAAGCAGGACTTGAACCCCAGACCCACCAGAGAGGAGGACCTGGTCCAACCCACTGCGCCACCGCACCCCCCTGCTGGGGACACTCTGGAGATTTATTAATTTTCCGACCTGACGTGTTTACCCAGGGTGATTTACAGCAATAGGTTTACACACTAGACCACATACAGTGTAATAACTTTTGTGGCAACATTCATGGGAAATACTTTTATCACAGGTGCTGCAGCAGGAAGTGAGACTGGAACCGCTAGACCTCCCAATTCGAAGGAGACGGCTGTAACCTCTAGACCACCTGCTGATACACTGTGGTAAATTCTGGGGACACATAGGTCTGTTTACAACCAGCCAGGTGTTCCAGAAACCTAATAACATGAAATAGATGTGCCTTTTCTGTTTTTCCAGGAAATGGAAGCAGTGTTAGGAAGCAGCAAGTTAGGCTTCCCTTTGCTCCCTCTCCCCGAACACGACACAGGGTACTCTTTGCCATTTACCCCACCACTTTTTGCTGTAGGTAAATGGAACTGCTGCTGTTGTTTTCATTCATTATGTCCTCATGACCAATTAAACAGAAAAATATTAATTTTGTACAATACTTTATACTTGCTTATTACTTGTTCAAGGGGGCGCAGTAGCGTAGCAGGTTTGGCTGGGGCCTGCTCTCTGGCAGGTCTGGGGTTTGAGTCCTGCTTGGGGTTCCTTGCGATGGACTAGGGTCCCATCCTTGGTGTGTCCCCTCCCCCTCTGGCCTTGCGCCTTGTGTTGGCGGGTTAGGCTCTGGTTCACCGCAAGCCCACTTGGGCTAAGCGGTTTCAGACTGCGTGTGTGTGTGTGTTTGTGTGTACTTATTTATAAAAGAATTCAACCTTATATGACTAATAGCCTAAAAATTGGTAATAACTGAATACTGTACATTTAAACCTCATTCAAGAAAGTGATGTTGCAAAGCATGAATAATAGATGCCAGAAAATTAAGTATACATAAGTCACCTCCATGAGAAGACTTCACAGTGGATTCCGGATTAATGTGGATTAGTTCCGAGTTAATGAGTACTGTTAAATAAATACAGGAAGTTTACCAGAAGAAAGACACTGATAAATCATAAGAATAAAATATGAACAATGACAGAATCTACACATTCTTCTCTTTCTGCTGTACTCCTTCAGTCCAAAATGCTTGCACAGATCACTGAAAAACTACAGGGGCAGTATTTGGACTCTACTTATGCAGCCTTGCTCTTTGTGCCGCACACATCATGGTTCCTGTCTTTGTCCTCCTCTTTCAATGAGTGGCTGCGCCAAGCCCCCCTCACCTGCTTTAATACCACACATACACTTACGTAACAAACTCTAGGGTGAAATAGAAGGAGACCCAGAGGAAGCTGTCGCTCTGGGATGGTTCCCCATAAGCTTTTGCTGTCTGTGACCCAGTACAATGTACTCTCTGTGTATTTTAAGACTCCCATGAGCACTTGCCATTACATCACATCAGACGCAGCAGCTAATTTGCTCCATTGTACAGGTGCTTGTCCTACATCAGGAACTGGAAAAAAGTGTAAAACGAGTATCAAAATATATCAGCCACAGATTCTGCTAACCATTCATATAGCCTGGCAGTACAACATGATTAGAAAAAAGGACAAATACAGGACATACACTTTAATCTCCTAAAATGGTGATTTATACTAAACATCAGCTGATGGCGCAAGGGATAAGACTGGTGTCTTGCAGCTCCTGGGCTATGGAGTGTGTGGGGATTGTGTGCTCTCCCCAGGGGTTCCAGTGTCATCCGTCAGTCCAAAGACATGCATTTCAGTTGAAGTGGTGACTTTGAGTACTGTTGGTGGTGGACAGCCTAGGGGTTGCTTTTGCTGCCTTTGACTTTGAAGGTCACCAGTTTGAGTCTCACCCACTACTCTGGTACCCTTGAGCAATTTACTTCCTTTGAATTGCTCAAGGAAAATTACTCATTGGCATAAACAACTGAAAGTTGTATGTAGTATAAGTTACTTTGTAGAAACAAATGTATGTAAGAAAGGTGGCAGCTAAATGAATGTACTGCTCTTTGGATGTATGCAGTGGACTGCAGTCCCTTCCAGAGTCTACCCTATGCTTCCCTGATAGACTCTAGACCACAATGACACTGTATAAGCACTTTTTACTAATGATAGATGAATGAACTGACAGACAGAATGTGTGTTACATGAGTACATGTTAATTCATTACCTGACATGCTTCTCCAGAGCCTACTTAAGGTTAAATTACTAACAATGATTTACATTTACATTTATTTAGCAGACGCTTCTCTCCAAAGCAACTTCCAATGAACTCTATGTAGTGTTGTCAGCCCACACACCTTATTCACCAAGGTGACTTACACTGCTGGATATACTACTTACAATGGGTCACTCATCCATATACCAGTGGAATATACTCTCTCTGTCACTCGCTCACACACTATGGGTAAACCCGAACAGCATCTCTTTGGACTGTGGGCAAGAGCACCCGGATTTACACATTTCTCCAGGTGGGAAATTATTTTGGGAGCAATTCCAGGTAAATACCTTACTTAAGGCTGCTACAGCAGGAGGTTGGATTTAAACCTGGGCTCTTCTAGTCCAAGCAGTATGGTGGCTCCTCTCACAAGGGGCCACACTCCTCACTGCAGCTCATATCTCTCTCACACCATATTTGACCAGAAAAAAAACTTGCACTCTAGCTATTGTCCCACCCCTGGCCTGTACTCCTGTCATGCCCACCCACAACCTTCCCATTATCGCTATATCCCATCCAGGACTCAGAACTTGCAGGCTTTAGGCTCTTATTCACACTGATAATCATAAACATCCATCAGTGAATTGTCATTAACTGCTTGCCCTGGCAGAGGTACGGTGGTGCAGTGGGTTGGACCACAGTCCTGCTCTCTGGTGGGTCTGGGGTTTGAGTCCCACTTGGGGTGCTTTGTGATGGACTAGTGTCCTGTCCTGGGTGTGTCCCTTCCCCCTCCAGCCTTATGCCCTGTGTTTCCAGGTTAGGGTCTGGCTTCCTGTGACCCTGTAGGGGACAAGTGGTTCAGATGGTGTGTGTGTTCTTGTTCTGGCCACGATTGCAGAGGTCCAGAGCTTATCCTGGAAGCCTTGTCCACAACGATGAGGAGGGGTACAAACATGTACACTTCTTCATGTGCATTTGAACCCCCTACTTTTCGGTCATGACTTTGGCTCTTGCTTTAGTGCCATGAATCCCAGCGAGGAAGTGCTGAGTCTAGCGTTGTGACCCGACCTCCTAAATCAGCTGTTCTGATTCCACAGCACCTGGGACAGGTGATGTAATGTTGAGGACGAGCCACAGAGGACCAAGGAGCTGTAATGGCTGCTTATGTAACCCCACACGAATCTATGAGCAAAGGAGTGGAATTCGGGCTACGTGTACAGGCTCGACACCAAGCCTTACAATATATGCATTTGGCACCATGGAAGAGATCCAGTCACTCAGTTCCACAGCTGCCTTTTGCGTTAAATACCAACGCTCTTTGCGTTCAAACGTCACAGCATCCACCCCAGGGCACTTTGCATTCCAGTGTTCAGAGGTGTGATCAACCTCTTGTTCAGCACTTACAGTGAATTCTGCAGTCTCAAACTCCAGGAAAATCATCACATCTATGGAAAGTTGTGGTGCTGGTAAATATCCAAATTTAGTGACCCTTTAGACACCCGTACCTCGTTGTATCATGTAAAATGAAGGTCTTTGGTCTGAGCTCCCTGCCTGCTACCGTTGAACACGGTAATTATCCTGAATCGTTCCACTGTGCTACCCAGCTGCATAAGTGGGGTCAAAGACTGTACGTTAGTTTGGCTTTAAGAGTCAGCGCTTGCTTTTCTATAATGCTAAGTAGAATTATTTAAAGTGAAATCCAGGGACTCACCAAACTCCCAAAACTTACACTCCAATGAATTACGTTGAAAAAGGTGCTCAGTTTGACTTTCTCATATATTTCTGTAACACACGTCTGAGATTATTTTATCCACTCAAAGGGAATACACACACACAAAAATGTCCACAGAAGAGCACACCCACACACACACACACACACACACACACACACACACACAACAGAACATATTACTGTGTGAGCTGCAAAACATAAATATATTTAATTCAAATGTACATTAATACAGGATGTTCATTTTATAACTAAAATATCATTCTTTCATACTGTTATACAGCTGAGGCAAAATGTACAGCAGTCCTATAATATATCTTTAGCAAAATGTGTGTGTTCTTTCAGGTAACTCTCAATGTAATGTATTATTGTCGTTGTGAGGAGCAGCTCTGTCCCCTAGCGGTGGGATTCTAACATTACTACTCATTGGAATATTGATAGTCGATCAACAGCTGAAGGGGCACGGTGGCACAGCAGCACAGCGGGTGTGGCTGGGTCCTGCTCTCTGGTGGGTCTGGGGTTTGAGTCGCGCTTGGGGTGCCTTGTGACAGACTGGTGTCCCGTCCTGGATGTGCCCCCTCCAGCCTTGCACCCTGGGTTGCTGGGTTAGGCTCTGGTTTGCTGTGACCCTGCTTGGGACAAGTGGCTTCAGCCTGTGTGTGTCAAGACCAATGACAAGGGGGAGGCAACAGTGCCTCCATGCAGAGCTGAGACAGAGAGGATCAAAGGATGGCAATGGGAAAGAAACTGTGACATAGAGAGGGGAAGTGGGCTGTGAAAGGAGAGAGAAAGAAAGAAATTATAATACAGAGTAGAGTACATTATGAATACATCACCTGCTTCTACCCTTAGCAAGCTTGCAGGTTCTGTGGTCTTTCTGTTCTTGGTAGACAGTGTTCGGCTCTGTGTGCGGAACCATTATCCGGGAGAGACAATTTGTTTCGCCGGCTTTGCACACACATTTGCCTCTGTGTGCATCTGTTTTTGGGCATGCATGTGAGCTTGTATGTTCTTCCAACTCTCCTTTTTTCACTATCTCATCAGAACAAATCCCTTATTTATAATTTACGTGGTATGTTTATTTAGCCCGTGTCTTTGTCCAAAGTGACTTACATTGGTAAAAGAGTGGTACAAGGCCACAAGGTAACAGTCAGACGATGAAAATCAAGGCACAAACACTGTGCTGCATGAAACTCAGGTCAGTACTAATAATAAAAACTGTACACAATGTTCTGAAAAGATGAGCTCTATAAATGCTTTAAAACAGAGAACTGATATTACATGGTGTTAAAGATTGAAGTTCAGATGCTTTGTTGTTGGTGAAGTTAAAATAGTGCTATTAATATTCAACATTTAAAAAAATAATATTAAAAAAAAAAACTGAAACGGAATCATCACTATGTACCATCTGGTGCCGTATGTCTCAGGTTTATAAAGGGTGCTGTCAGTGCCCAGGGATCGGAAACAGAACCCAAAAGGTTTATTTCACTCCTGCAACACAACTATGGTAGAATTACTCAGACTTTCTGCTTTAAATCTTTAAAAACGAGCAAACATATTATTATTATGAAAGAAGGGACTCCTTGTCTAGGATGTACCGAATGTTGAACTCCTCATTGTCAACACTAGAGGTCGCTGTCCTTAAGGTACTTAGCACATTACTGGAAATCAGAGTGTTCTTACATTTATTTATATTTATTTATTTATTTTAGCAGGCACTTCTCTCCAAAGCAGCTTTTAGTGAACTCTATGTAGTGTTATCAGCCCCCACACCTTATTCACCAAGGTGACTTACACTGCTAGATACACTACCTACAATGGGTCATTCATCCATACATCAGTAGAACACACTCTCTCTGTTAGACACACATTATCGGTGAACCCAAACAGCATGTCTTTGGACTGTAGGAGGAAACCAGAGCACCCAGAAGAGGAAACCAGAACACCCAGAAGAAACACACACAGACACAGGCAGAACATGCAAACTCCACACAGACTGACCAGGGATCAAACCCACATCCTCTTGCACCACCCAGACACTGTGAGAGAGCAGCACTACTCACTGTGCTGCCTTATTTGTGCTGTTCTTCCTGCCTATGTTGCATGTCTGTGTCATGTTGCTTCTGCATTTTTATATTAACAGGCTTCTTGAAGACTGGAAGAATGCTGTTTCAAGTCTCAGGGGCTGTTATGAAGACATATTAATAGGACAAATGTTAAAAATAATGTAAGCAGTAAAACAGCTTAAACTGTACACTGCAAAATGTTTCATTTTACTTGCAAAATTTATGTGTAAAATTAAAACATTTGAGAAAGTGGTATCTTCCACTATAAAGTCAATGTAAATTTCAAAAGGCATACATAACGAGCTTTGAACAGAACGAGCTTTATCGCCAAGTATGTTCACACATACAAGGAATTTGTCTTGGTGACAGAAACTTTCACAGCACAGACAGAATGACAGTGACAAGACACAGATGAGAAGATAGAATATGTGAATAAAGGATAAAAATATATAAAAATATAAAGTACATAATGGGGGGTGCGGTGGCGCAGTGGGTTGGACCACAGTCCTGCTCTCTGGTGGGTCTGGGGTTCAAGTCCTGCTGGGGGTGCCTTGTGATGGACTAGCATCCCGTCCTGGGTGTGTCCCCTCCCCTCCGGCCTTACGCCCTGTGTTACCGGGTAGGCTCCGGTTCCCCGTGACCCTGTATGGGACAAGCTGTTCTGAAAATGTGTGTGTGTGTGTGTGTGTGTGTACAAAGTACATGAAGAACAATATTATACGTTTGTGCTATAATCAGGAAATTAATTTCAATTACAAATCCCAGTTTATTCCAACTCAGAACAGAGCAGAAGGAATTGCAGTAATCTAGCCAGGATTTCACCATGATCTGCACCAGGAGCCGTGTAGAGTGGTGTGAGATAAAGACAGATCCTGCGGATGTCAGGTGGTCCTGTATCTGTTGTACCAACAGGATTGGGATATGGTTTCAGTGTACTTCGAGATGCACGGTCTTGAGTCAACTGTTTCTCCCAGGTGCCAGAGAGGAGACATGGAAATTACTGAATTTGCTAGTTTGATACAGAGTTCCCAACAAATGGATGCACCTGCCTGAGAGGTTAAGTTGTAGGTGGTGGTCAGTCATCCAAGAAGAGATTTACATTTACATTTATTCGCTTTGCAGACGCTTTTCTCCAAAGCGAATTACAACGCATACTATGTAGTGTACTAACCAACACACCTTATTCATCAAGGTGATTTACACTACTATTTACACTATTTACATTTACATTTATTCATTTAGCAGATGCTTTTGTCCAAAGCGACGTACATCTCAGCAAAAGTACAATTTATGCATTACATTAAGAGAAGGAGACATAGCTGCAGACATGAAAGTCCCAAGCAAACCTAATTTGTTCCCTACCACTTGCTGCACCGAGGTTCATCATTCGAGTAGGTGCATAAGACAGAGGATAGACAAATCCTGATATCCTCCAACTAATTTTTTTTTTTTTAAATATTATAAGATACACAAATGAGCAAGTATAATGCCAGAGTAATGGATGAATAAGTTTGTATCTGGGGATGCTTATGGAGTTATGTTGCGTGAACAGTTACACCATAAATGAGCTGGAGAGATGTCCGAGATGCAAGCTGCAGGTTACGTCTGTAGTTGCTGGGGAAAAAGTGAAGTAGAGCTGGGTATCATCAGCATAATGTTGATAGGAAAACCTGTAAGGGACAATAACAGAGCCAAGGGAAGCAATGTAGATGGAAAATAATAGTGAACTCTGCAGAACACCAGTTGAGAGAGAGTGATGGGAAGACATAGAGCTACACCAAACCACCTGGCAGGAACCCGACAGGCAAGATCCAAAATATTTCAGTGCTAGCACTTTGTGTCCAAGCTGTTCCAGAGAAAAAAGCAGGATCCAGTAGGTGACGGTATCTAATGCTGGAGAAAGGTCAAGGAAAAGTAAGACCAAGTAAAGGGAGGCAGTTCTAACTAACCAGATGTCAGGAGGACGGTAGTCTCAGTGGAATAGCTGATCTAAAATCCAGAACAATAAAAGTCAGGGAGATCATTCTGGGAAAGCAATACCCTTTTAGCCCATTCCACCACACACACATCTTCAGAACCGCTTGTCCCGTACGGGGTCACGGGGAACCGGAGCCTACCCGGCAACACAGGGCGTAAGGCCGGAGGGGGAAGGGGACACACCCAGGACGGGACGCCAGTCCATCACAAGGCACCCCAAGCGGGACTCGAACCCCAGACCCACCAGAGAGCAGGACTGCGGTCCAACCCACTGCGCCACTGCGCCACTGCACCCCCCCCATTCCACCCTGCGGAGCTAATTTAGCTAAGTAACATCTGCAGGTTTTTAAGCATGAGCAGCTTTTTTCCAGTCTCATAACTAAATCTCAATTTGATTCATCACAGGACTTTAACCAGGCCATTCAATAACTTCAGTTTTGTTTTCTTCCTGACATTTTGATTTTGACTTGCTTGTATCTTTGAGATGATTGAATTGCAGCTTGACCTAGCTGCGCGTCATCTTCAACTCATAGACTAATGGCCCAACATTCTCTTCTAGAATTTTCTGATGCAAAGAGAAATTCATGGATCTGTGAGCAATAACAACGCACCCAGAACCTGTGGCAGCAAAACATCCCAAGATTGTCGCAGTGCCAGCACCATGCTTGACTGCTAAGTTCTTACACTGAAATGCCATAATTATTTTTTAGACATAATGGGGCCTATATCAACCAAAAAGTTCTACTTTTGATTAATCAGTCCATAGAGCATTCTTCGAAAAGTCTGAAGAGCTATGAACATGCTTTGTGGAAAACCACAGTTAATGAAAAAGCATTGATACTGAATTCCAGAAAGCATTGGGGGCACAACCGGTTAATAACTGTAAAGTGGAAATTAATTTTCACACAGTGCCAGTTGGCATTGGATAACTTTGTTATTAAATAAATGAAATAAGAAAAACATATTATTTGTGGGTGGGATATAGGTACTGAGAAGGAAATGAGTATTGGTGGCATGGTTGGTTTGTGTCCAGCCCCCATAATTTTAGCACCAGGGTTTTAACATCTTTCCCTCTGTACTGTTGTATGATCATTCTAAGTTGGCTAGTGACTGCTGTGAATAGGGCAGCTGGCAACATGGGAAAGATCGTGTGACAGCCAGGAGAGACTGCTGGCAGGAGGGAACAGACCCCAATAGGAGCTAGCATGTGCTAGCAACCGATGCTGGTAGCCTCCTGTGCTATTTCAGGAAGTGATGTGCCCTGCTTAAGCTACAGACATACAAACATTATCAATACCCCAAGAGTCAGCAAGAGTAGGGGTGTATGATGACTCCTCGGTGGATATAATGGTTTCAGCACTTGGCGTGAACTTGACCATGAGCAGGGGGAGAGGCACAAACATAACCATGCCAAGCAGGGGTGGATCGGTGCTGCAGGTGTGTATTTGTGGTTGGAGGAACATGACTTCAGTGAGAGGCCTAAGAATACATCAAAGCAAGAAAAAATGTTTGGGGGAATGAGGGCAGGGGCCCCGCTTTAATCACCACGGCCTACGGAGTGGTTCAAATAAGTCGGTTGAACTCCAGGGGCAGGTTGCACACCAAAGTCCACAGGACATCAACACCTCTGTCTTAGAGGGGATAAGACCAAACACAGATACATAAGGCAGCATCGATCATGGAGAGGATGTGGGGCAGTCGATATTTGGGCAGGTAAGGAAGGAAAGGTGTGGAGAACAAAAACCTAAAACAAGATGGCCAGGTGCTGCTGAATGCAAGGAGTGGACCTCCATTAACGACGATTTAAGAGGGGTTTTAGATGATTTGAAAGGTACAACTGAAGGTAAGATTAACCAGTGAGGTGAGATCGTTTCTAATTATGGAATGACGAGATTTGGGGTGTATCAGGGGACGAGTAAAGGAGTGCGGGTTATGCCGAGGTCAAGACAGCAGGTAGAAATTGAAGGACTGATTTGGGAAAAAAGGCAGTTATAAAGACTTTGGAAACTAGCAGATGAGGAGGGGAGGAGAGGTATTAACACACTGCAGGAAGAATTGAAATGTATGAGGGTTGTCAGTGTTAAGGAGAGCAGAGAGGCTTAGGTTGAAGAGAAAGAAGAAAGAGCAGGCTAGAGTAGTGTTTTTAAGGACCCATTTAAATTTGTGAAGTCCTTACTTGAGCAGAAGTCTGGTTGTTTAAATGTTGGAAGCCAGTAGCTGGAGAGTTACCTGCAGGAAATGCACACCGATGGTGAGAGAGGGAGAGTTTTTGAAGTGCCAACAGATATTCCTCCATTAGGGGAGATTGTGGCTCAAATGGATGTGAGTCCTGCGAGGTTGAAAGAGGTACAAGAGGTGGTGCTTGAGCCAAGGGCAGCATCTGCACAGGGACCTAATGGGATTCCTTATTGGGTTTACAAAGGCGCCCTGGATGTTCTAAAGTTTTTATGGAAGCAGATGGTGGTCGTATGGAAGAAAGATACTATTCCAAAGGAGTGGCAGAGAGCAGGAGGGGTATTTATACCCAAAGAGAAAGATGCTGTAGAGATAGGGCAATTCAGGCCAATTTGCCTTCTTAATGTTGAGGGAAAGATTTTTTTTACTGTAGTGGCACAGAGGTTGTCTGCATATTTGTTAGCAAACAATTTAATTGACACATCTGTGAAGAAAGCAGGAATGGAATCACAGGATTTTCAGGATGCCTAGAACATTGTAGTATGCTCTGGCATCAGATCAAGGAGGCCGAGATGGAAGGTAAAGACCTCCACATGGTATTTTTAGACTTGGCAAATGCTTTTGGCTCAGTGCCACATGCTCTCTTGTGGAAGGCATTTGATTTTTTTAAAGTCCCAAAGTGCATTACAAGGCTGGTTAAGGTGTATTTTGAAGACATTCAGTTTTATTTTTGCACCAAACAATACACTACAACCTGGCACCGGTTGGGGATTGGCATAATGGCCGGATACATAACCTTACCATTGGCTTTTACCATGGCCATGGAGGTGATAAGATCTTTGAAATGGGTGGCCGGGGGTATGATGTCAAAGGATGGGACCCACCTCCCGTCAGCTGGAGCATATATGGATGACATGACCACGCTCACTACTGCTGTTCCGTGTACCCGTCGCTTACTAGCAAAGCTAAATGAAAATCTGAAGTTGGCTAGGTTGAAAGTTAAACCAAGTCAGTGTAGGAGTCTGTTATTGCAGGAGAACTTTCAGACTGATGGAGAATGGATTCTGTTGGTGGTGGAGAAGCCAATTAAGAGCCTGGGTAGATGGTATGATTCTTCTTTAAGTGACAGGGAACAGGTAAAAGGACTGAGAGAGGATGTTGTGCAGGCAATTAATACGATTGATAAGTCCTTTTTACCTGGGAAGCTTAAGATTTGGTGTCTGCAGTTTGGTATATTGCCTCATATTAGGTAGCCACTAACTGTGTACAAGGTCTCTATCAGGGGTGAAAAGATTAGAAGGTGTTTTGAGTAAAGCTATAAAGAAATGGTTGGGTGTTCCTCACTGTTTGAGTGGTGTGGCACTATATGGAAAGGGGTCCTGGAGTTGCCACTGACTAGCGTGGTAGAAAAATTCAAGTGTGCCAAGGTTGGTTTGGAACTGACGTTGTCAGGCACAAGGGACCTAGTGGTGAGATCGGCACCTATAAGATTAAAAGCAGGATGTAAGTAGAATCCGCAGGAAACGGTGGCGCATGCCCAGAGAGGGTTGGAGCACAGAGATGTAGTTGGCCCCAGTGATCCGATAAAGTTGTGGAGTAAAGCTAAGTTACCAGAAAGGAGGAAGATGGTTTTTGGCTTCATCCACGAACAGGAGGAGGAGATGAGATGGGCAATTGCGATGTCACATGGAGTTCAGGGGTGATGTTTAACTAGGGAGCACGTGGAGAAACAGAAGCTCAGGTGGTGTGATCTGTGGGCGATGGTTGCCAGTTATATTAAATTTGTTATTGGAGCCACCTACGATGTTCTTCCTACTCCACAGAATCTTAGTCGTTGGTTAGGTATGGAGCCAGCTTGCAGCTTCTGTGGCAGCATAGCCTCTTAAAGGCATATTCTTTCTGCGTGCAAAGTTAGTTCATCTCAGGGCAGATATACATGGAGGCACAATGAGGTGTTAAAATCCCTGGCTTGCTTGTTGGAAGCAAAACAGATTGAGGGTAACTCTCTCCCGCATTGTGGGAGAAGTAACATTTCTTTTGTGCGGGAGGGGGAGAGCATTGCGTGTCAAGTGTGTGGATGCAGTGGTTTGGGTTCTAAAGGGGGTGAAGAGCAAGACTGGAAGTTAGCAGCTGATGTGGGAAAACAGCTGCAGATGCCGCAGTGCATTGCAATTACAGCACTGAGAGCTGATCTTATACTGTACTCCGAGGGTGCGTGAGTAGTATACTTCGAGTTAACAATACCTTTTGAAGACGCAATGGAGGACACCTTTGAGAGGAAGAAACTGAAGTATACTGACTTGGCTGCTGAGGTGAGGGAGCAAGGCTGGCAGTGTTTTATTAGACCAGTGAAGGTAGGTGCAAGAGGGTTTGTTGCAAAATCAACTACGTTGCTGTTGTTGGACATTGATTTTAGGTGTCGGTCATTAAAGGCAGAGGTTAAAAACTTGTCTGAGGTAGTGGAAGGATCCAGCCAGTGGTTGTGGCTTAGGAGGCAGCAGAATGCTTGGGGGGAAGCAGACCTAAGTTTGGGGGTATTCGCTTATGTCTGCCACGCCCACACCTTCAGACCAACACGGAACACCTGTGACTCAACGCAGATCGCAGCATAAAAGGCTGCGTCGGACAGCCAGCTGATGCGGAACCTTGATCTGCCTCCTAGTTAGCGACCTTCTCCAGCCCTTTACCTGTTCCTGAACGCCTTCCCCAAACCCGTACCTCGTTCCCCCGATCTACTGCCTCCTTTGGATTATCGACCTCTTGCCTGAACACTGACCTCGCCTTTTGGATCCTCCCTGTTACGACGTTCGCACCTCGAAGACCTTTTGCCCGTCCTCTGACCTCCGCTCTTGGATTTCCCCGAAGACACCACGATCATCGCTCTGCACTTGGGTCCGCCGCCTCCCTCTGACGCGAACATGACAGAAGGTTCCGCCCGTTATACGGATCCAGCGGAGCTGAACTATCTCCAAGCGGAGTTGGACTCGCGTGAAGCGCGCTTGGCAGGTATGGAACAGACGCTGCACAACCTCATCACCTCTTACAACCAGGTGGTAAGCGTGCTGAAGACGTCGCGTGCGCCCACACAACCCATCGAGAAACGCGCAGCCGGTCCTGCAGCGCCTGACTCGTCGAACGCCACTCCTTCTCCTTCACGCGGTTTCCACTTGTCTCCCCCGACCCGCTTTGACGGGACCCCAGCACAATGTGACGGCTTCGTGCTTCAATGTGAGCTTGTTTTTTCCAGTATGCCCCTAGTTTTCAGCACAGAACAGAGCCGGATCACCTACGTCCTCTCTCTGCTCACGGGCAGAGCACTTGAATGGGCGACAGCAGTCTGGACAAATGGCCTCCCCAGCACTTATGCACAGCTCAAGAGCCGGTTCCTCGCCGTGTTCGGACTGGCTCAACCGGAGGAACAGCTAAGTGAAAGACTCCTGAATCTTCAGCAAGGTAACCGACCCGTGGCAGATTACGCCCTAGAATTTCGTGTTCTCGCAGCACGCAGCGATTGGGGAGAGAAAGCTTTGTGGGCTAGTTTTCGCCGTGGTCTAAACCCACGCATCCGGAGTGAAATGGTGTTCCGAGAAGAAAGAGGGACCCTTGATCGGTACATAGAAACCGCGGTAACATTAGACAATCAGATCAGAACCCAGGGACCAGCCTCAGAACCGGCTCCAGAAAGATGCGGTCCCAAACAGGAGGAAGCAAAGCCGATGCAGCTGGGGCTGGGGCGCCTGCCCCTTCCCGAACGACAGCGAAGACTACAAAATCGCCTCTGTCTTTACTGTGGTGACCCTAGTCACTTCCGTCTCCAGTGCCCTGTCCGCCCCGAGATCAAGGTGAGTGGCACCCTCTGTTGTAACCGCCTCGCGGTACCTGTAATGTTATCCTGGGGAGATGGACAGGTACAGACGCAAGCACTGGTGGATTCGGGAGCCGCAGGGTGCTTCATGGACATTGGGTTTGCTCGGTCTCATAGCATACCCTCCAAACCCATTGGGGGGCGTCTTCGAGTGACCGCCCTAGATGGCCAGCCCCTCGGGAAGGGTTTTGTGGACCACCAGACAGCCCCTGTAACTGTGAGAGTAGGTGTATGTCACCAGGAAATGTTGAGTTTTTATTTAATTTCGTCTCCGGAGTTGCCCCTGATTCTCGGGTTCCCTTGGCTCTCCAAGCATGACCCAGTGTTCCAGTGGAGTACTGGGGAATTAGTGGCTTGGGGACCCCAATGTGAGAGAACCTGCTTACAGCTACCCTGTCGAGCTACGTCTATAGAAGGCTCAGAATCGGCACGGCCGGTGCCCGTTCCTCCCGAGTATCAGGATCTTGCGGAGGTATTTAGCAAGAAACGCGCATCCGAGCTCCCACCGCATCGCCCATGGGACTGTGCTATTGATCTCTTGCCGGGTACCACGCCTCCGCGTAGTCGCATTTACCCGTTGTCCAGACCCGAACAATCCGCCCTCCAGACTTATATCACCGAAGCCTTAAAGACAGGAATTATTCGACCATCCACGTCCCCCGCATCTGCTGGGTTTTTTTTCATCGAGAAGAAGGATGGGGGGTTACGCCCCTGTATCGACTATCGGGGGTTGAATAATATTTGTGTGAAATATCCACATCCTCTGCCCTTGATCTCAGCTGCGCTTGAGAACATTCAGCAGGCGCGATGGTTCACAAAGCTAGACCTGAGAAGTGCGTACAACCTAGTCCGTATCCGGCAGGGGGATGAATGGAAGACTGCTTTCAGTACCACCCTGGGTCATTACGAATACCTGGTTATGCCTTTTGGTCTTGCGAACGCACCCAGTGTATTCCAGGCGTTTGTGAATCATGTGCTCGGGGACCTGGTCCACAAGGGCGTCCTGGTCTATCTTGACGATATCCTGGTTTATTCTGATACGTTGTCCAAGCATGTGTTGACTGTCCGACAGGTGCTCCAGAGACTGTTGCAGAACAGGTTATATGTGAAGTTGGAGAAATGTGAGTTCCACAAGCAGAAGGTCTCCTTCTTGGGGTTCATACTTACCCGAGACGGCCTTGCTATGGATCCGGGTAAGGTCCAGACCATCCAGCAATGGCCTCGGCCAACCACCACTAAGGCCCTCCAGCGATTTTTGGGGTTCTCCAATTTTTACCGCCGGTTCATCAGGAACTTCAGCACGATCGTCGCACCCTTGACAACACTTACAGTGAGTAAAACCCCTCGTCTCCCGTGGAACCCAGAAGCCCAACGAGCCTTCGAGAACCTCAAATCCAAGTTCTCTACAGCCCCCATTCTGCATCAACCCGACCCTGAGTTGCCATTCGTGGTGGAGGTTGACGCCTCTGAGTCAGGGGTAGGCGCTGTCCTTTCTCAGAGGCAAGGTAAGCCCATGAAATTATACCCTTGCGCATTCTTTTCTAGGAAACTGTCGGAGGCGGAACGAAACTACGACATAGGAAATAGAGAGCTCCTAGCAATTAAGTTAGCCCTAGAAGAGTGGAGGCATTGGCTAGAAGGGGCACAACACCCTTTTTTGGTATTCACAGATCATAAGAATTTACAATATCTGCAAACAGCCCGGCGCCTCAACGCGCGTCAGGCCAGGTGGGCACTGTTCTTTTCTCGGTTCCAGTTTACTGTCACTTACAGACCGGGTCCCAAGAACATCAAAGCGGACGCCCTTTCCCGGCTGCATGACGAAACGCAGGAGGTAATGGAAGCGGACTACGTCCTGCCCAGGTCCTGCTTTGTAGCACCCGTTCAGTGGGACTTCACCCAGGATCTGGCCCAAGCCCAACAAGGGGACCCCGAACCACCAGGTAAACCTTCTGGAAAACAGTATGTTCCGCCAGGTTTGAGGACGACTCTCCTACAATGGGCCCATGACCATCCAGCAGCAGGGCACCCAGGGTTTGGGAAGACTCAGGCTAGGATCCAGCAGCTCTACTGGTGGCCGTCCCTCCGGGAGGATGTACAGGACTACATCCGGGCGTGTCCAGTCTGTGCACAGTCCAAGGCTTCAAATCAGAGTCCAGCCGGGCTCCTGGAACCCCTGCCGGTACCCAACCGTCCCTGGACGCACCTAGCGTTAGATTTCTTAGTGGACCTCCCACTGTCAGATGGTAAGACCACCATCTTGACCGTGATCGATCGTTTTTCCAAGGGCTGTCGCTTGATTCCTTTGCCCAAACTCCCCTCTGCCTTGGAGACAGCAGAGTTGCTGTTTCAACAGGTATTCCGACTCTACGGTATACCGGAAGACATAGTGTCCGATAGGGGTCCTCAGTTCACATCGCGTGTGTGGAGGGCCTTTTGGAAGAAACTTGGGGTCACAGTGAGTATGACATCGGGGTACCACCCGCAAGCCAATGGGCAGGTTGAACGGCTACAGCAAGACATCGGTCGGTACCTCAGAAGCTATTGCCTTGAACACCCAACTCACTGGGTTCGATACCTTCCGTGGGCAGAGTACGCCCACAATACGCTCACCCATACCTCTACAGGTGTCTCTCCTTTTCAGTGCATCTTGGGGTACCAGCCACCGTTGTTCCCATGGCAACCGGGATCCAGCGATGTGCCAGCTGTGGACTCTTGGTACCGAACCAGCGGCGAGGTATGGGCAGCTGTCAGACGACATCTCCAAGAATCACAAACCCGTATCAAACATCAAGCCGATCGGCATCGGCGACACCTCTCCCTTGCACCCGGACAAAGGGTGTGGCTGTCAACCCGGGGTCTCCAAGGACCGTATATGTCTAAGAAACTCAGCCCCAGGTACTTAGGACCCTTTAAGATTATCCGCAGAGTTACCCCGGTCTCTTATCGCCTGCAACTGCCCCAACACCTTCGCGCACACCCGACGTTCCACGTATCCTTCCTCAAACCCTTGGCCACCTCCCTACACCAGCCCGCAAGCACGCCTCCAGACCCAATTCTCCTGCCGGACGGTGGTGCACCAGCGTATGCGGTACGGGCGCTCCTGGATTCCCGCCGTCGTGGAGGGGTACTCCAGTATCTGGTGGATTGGGAAGGATACGGACCTGAGGAACGGTCCTGGGTAGCGGCACGAGACATCCTTGATCCAAGCCTCGTTTCCGACTTCCACAGCAGTCATCCGGATCGGCCCGCACCTCGGCCTCGAGGCCGTCCCCCTGGTCGCCCTCGAGTGTTCGGGACCGATCCTCGGGGGGGGGGTACTGCCACGCCCACACCTTCAGACCAACACGGAACACCTGTGACTCAACGCAGATCGCAGCATAAAAGGCTGCGTCGGACAGCCAGCTGATGCGGAACCTTGATCTGCCTCCTAGTTAGCGACCTTCTCCAGCCCTTTACCTGTTCCTGAACGCCTTCCCCAAACCCGTACCTCGTTCCCCCGATCTACTGCCTCCTTTGGATTATCGACCTCTTGCCTGAACACTGACCTCGCCTTTTGGATCCTCCCTGTTACGACGTTCGCACCTCGAAGACCTTTTGCCCGTCCTCTGACCTCCGCTCTTGGATTTCCCCGAAGACACCACGATCATCGCTCTGCACTTGGGTCCGCCGCCTCCCTCTGACGCGAACATGACAATGTCAATGGTAAATGTTAGGTCTTGTTACCCCCATTCGCTTATGTGGTTGTGTGTTGGTTGCAGGGTGGTTAACGGGTGCTTGGAATGGGAGGCCTTTGGCAGGTTGACTCACCAGGACTGCGCCGTGAGCATGGAGGGGGGTGGGTCTGGGACGCCAGATCTCGCCATTGAGCCTTCTGGAGGTGTCATGGGCTTAATTCAATGAAACCATGATGCCAAAACTCTCTACATAATCACGCCACTCTTTACAACAAATGGTATTAGCTTCAAGTGTACGGATTGTGTCAAGGATTTGGGTGTCCTGCTGGATGGAAAGCTGTCATTTGTATCACATGTAAATGCTTTGACTAAGTCGTGTTTCCTTCAGTTAAGAAAAAGCTAAATTGCGGCGATTCCTATGTAGACGGGATTCTGAGAAACTGGTTCATGCTTTTGTTTCCAGCAGGCTGGATTACTATAATGCTTTATTATCGGGTTGTCCATATCAGACCCTATCCAGGCTACAGTTGGTACAAAATGCTGCTGCAAGAATTGCCACTAGAACTAGGAAGTTTGACCATAGAACACCTGTACTTAAATCGTTGCATTGGCTACCGGTCGCTTATAGAGTTGATTATAAAATCCTACTTTTGACCTATAAGGCAGTACATAGCATTGCTCCGGCTTACCTTTTCTGAGATTCTTATATCCCAGGACGATATCTCCGTTCATTAGATGCAGGTTACCTTAAAGTACCTGTGATCAATAAGACCTCAGTAGGAGGTCATGCCTTTAGTTATAGAGCAACTAAACTGTGGAATAGTCTACCAGTTACTATCAGAAATGCCCCATCTGTTTCTGTTTTCAAATCCCAACTAAAGACTTACATGTTCACTCAGGCATTCCACCTGCCTTGGTTGTTTATCACCTTTATAAAAATGCATATTAAATTTAACAAATTACTAACTCTGTTCTATCTTCTTGTTGACCACTACCTCGCTAGATAAGACCTGACGAGGCCAGCCAGTGGCGAGACGAATCCTGTGCTGACAGAGGATGATGTCCATCTGCCATGATGAACGAGACATTCCATGCTGAGCTGAGGATCCAAGATGCCATTTAGCAACATAATCATTACTACTTGTTACACACTGGCTTACACTTGTTACTTTCTAGAGTGCCCAGGAGGGGTAGGCAACCACTGGCCCGTGGACCCCCAGAGGTTTTTTTTCCCCTCCCTCAAACTTCAGTTGGGAGTTTTTGTTCCTTTCCCCCGTGGCCAGTAGGCATACTTATAGCTCTATAAAAGTACTTCATTATAGTAGCCATTAGGTGACTGTTCCTTGTATCTGTTTTTCTTGCTGTTATGCCTGTGTTAAAGCATTCTGTGTCACTGTGTGAGAAGAGTGCTCTATAAAAATAAATTGAATTGAAAACATCAACAAAGGAAGGTGCTCACTTGACAACCCCAGCGAAGTGCTCTCAGTGATCCCTGGTGCAGAGGGTAGTGCCCATCTATAATGCGTGCTGGGTTGTAGGTGGATTGAGATATTCTGAAGGGGTGCAGGTGGGATATAGGTATTGAGAAGGAAATGAGTACTGGTGGCATGGTTGGTTTGTGTCTAGCCCCCATAATTTTAGCAGAAGGATTTTAACATCTTTCCCTCTGTACTATTGTATAGTATTGTACCCATCAATATTACATTTTTGGTAAAAACTTAAACACTCAGCATCAAAAGTGTTTTAGATACAGGAAATGAGCAAAGAGGCAATTTCACATCGTTGTACATTAATACAATACAGATAATATATTACAAAATTGGGGTACAACAAAGGGATGTTAGAGCTCTTATGGAAAATTACCAAAGCCGAGATGATCCAAAGAGTTTCAGCAATGATGGTGAAACCCTATGGGCTGCTATTTGCTGACAATATATTCCTGCATTCTTCAAACCCTGCCTAGGGATTCCTTGGGGGTATCCTGCTAGTCCCAAGGCTGGATAAAGGAGGAGGGTTGGGCATAGGACTAGCGACCCCCTCCCGTAAAAAACCTACACTGCTACAGAAACACTAACAAGTACTCAAGACATCTCAGCCTTGGGAGAAGATGGACTTCCAGCTGGAAGTCTGATGATGCGGGGTGGTAAAAGGCAGAAGCATGTGGAAGCTGCTCAGCCAATCACCATCCTTTCAACCAAGGCCACCCTTAACATTGGGACATGGAATGTGAGGACCATGTACGAAGCTGGAAAGGCGGCACAGGTGGCTGTAGAAATGAGGGCCTATAGACTTGCCGTCGTGGGAATCAACGAGTCACAGTGTCCTGGCTGAGGCTAGAAGAGGCTATCATCGGGAAAAATGCTGCTGTTTTCAGGACACGAGGAAGACAACGCCCCCCCCACACACTCAAGGTGTGGCTCTGATGTTAAAGACAGCCCAGAGAGCTCTCACCAGATGGGAGGCCCATGGACCATGCCTTACAGCAACCTTTAGAACTAAGATGAGAAGGATCAACATAAATGTGGTGCAGTGCTACGCCCCAACTAATGACAGCACTAAAGAGCAGAAGGAAGAATTCTACGACAGACTGCAGACTGTCATCGAGAGTTTGCCAGGAAGAGATGTCACCATTGTCATAGGAGACCTCAATGCCAAGATTGGTAGTGACAACAGGGGCTATGAGGAGATTATGGGGCAGCAAGGACTAGGTGAGATGAATGACAGTGGAGAAAGATTTGTCAACTTATGTGCCACAAGCAACCTAGTCATTGGTGGAAGTATCTTCCCTCATCGAAGGACTCATAAGGCGACCTGGGTTTCACCGGATCTATCTACAGAGATAGACCATGTGTGCATCACAAGGCGGTTCCGGAGATCCCTGCAGGACGCATGCACCAACCGAGGAGCAGATGTTGCCTTAGACCATTACCTCCTTGTAGCTCGCCTTAGGCTCAAGAGGACATGGACAGGAGAGAAACCAGTGCCAGAGATACACCACCACCCTTCTCAAGAAAGCAACAAAGCTAGAGGAATACAGACTAACCCTCACGAACAAGTTCCAGGCTCTGCAGGAGGAGACTATTGACGTGACATGGAAGGCAGTGAAGGAGGGAATGACAACATGCCAGGAAGTACTAGGCCCCAGGAAACACAGCCACTACGAGTGGATCTCCGTAGAGACCACAAAGAAGATACAGGAAAGGAAGGAAAAGAGGGCAGCTCTTAACAGCTGTACAGGGGCCGAGAAAGCCAGAGCACAGGAAGCATACAGTAAGGCCAACAGAAATACAAAGATGAGCATCAAGATCGCCAAAAAGAACTACTTTTTGTCTCTGGCTACTGAGGCTGAAGAAGCAGCTCGACAAGGGAATATGAAAGATCTATATACCACTACAAAAAAGCTGTCTGGAAAGTTCAAAGAGACCAGAAAGGCCTGTAAAGGACAAGGTAGGGAAGGACTATCACTGGAGATGATTGACAAAAGAAGAGATGGATAGAACACTTTGAAGAGCTGCGTAACAGACCAGCCCGAGTACCCACCAGACATTCAGCCAGCTGCTGTAGACCTAGCGATTGCAGGGAGCCTACTAGGGAGGAGATCCGCCAGGCCATCAAACTGCTGAAAAATGGCAAGGCAGCTGGACCTGACAACATTCCAGCAGAGGCATTGAAAGCTGACATTGAAACCACAGTGGAGATGCTATACCTTCTTTTCAAGAAAATCTGGGAGGAAGAACGAGTCCCAACAGAATGGAAGGAGGGATACCTCATCAAGCTACCAAAGAAAGGCGGCCTCAGCAGCTGCTCCAACTAGAGGCATAACACTCCTGTCAGTCGCAGGCAAGGTGTTTAACAGGATCCTCCTCAACAGAGTGAAGGAGGCAGCTGACTAACGGCTCCGAGACCAGCAGGCAGGATTCCGGAAAGAGCAATCCTGCACAGATCAAATAGCCACGTTGCATATCATATTGGAGCAGTCAATAGAATGGAACTCACTCTACATAAACTTCTTTGACAGTGTAGGCAGAGACACCCTGTGGAAGCTGATGAGACACTACAGAATAGCAGAGAAGTTTACCGACATCAGGAACTCCTACGACAGGATGACCTGCAGGGTGGTGCACGGTCAGCAGCTCACTAGCACTTTCCAGGTGCAAACAGGAGTTAGACAAGGATGCCTCCTGTCACCATTTTTGTTCCTGCTTGTGACTGACTAGGTGATGACCTCCACAGCAGAGAAGCAACTTGGGATCCAATGGACACCTTTGGAACAGTTGGATGACTTGGATTTTGCAGATGACCTCACCCTTCTCTCACACACCCACCAGCAAATGCAGGAGAAGACCAGCACTGTTGCAGAGAACTTGGTACGAGTGGGTCTCATCATCCACAGAGGGAAGAGCAAGATACTGAGGGTCAATGCAGGCAACGAGTCTTCGATCACACTTGAAGGTGAAGTGTTAGAAGAGGTGGACAGCTTCTCCTACTTAGGCAGCATAATCGACAAGCAGGGTGGGACAGACGTCAATGTCAAAGTCAGACTAGGCAAAGCAACGACAGCTTTCCTGTAACTGAAGAATGTGTGGGGGTCCAGAGTTCTGACAGTCAAGACCCAAATCTTCAACTCCAACGTAAAGTCAGTCCTACTTTACGGAGCAGAGACCTGGAGGACCACCGTCACCACCACCAAAAAGATAGACATTCATCAACAACTGTTTGTGAAAGATTCTCAGGATCCACTGGCCTGTGATCATCAGCAATCAAGAGCTATGGTAAAGATCAGGACAACAACCAGTAGAAGATATCCTGCAAAGACGCTGGTGATGGATTGGCTATACCCTGCGAAAGCCAGCTTCAAACACTACAAGAGCCCTCACGTGGAACCCCCAAGGCACGAGGAAGCGAGGCTGGCCAAAAAACACATGGCTTCTGCATCCAGGTGGTGTCGCCAAGAAGATGGACCACACCTGGGGACAACTGGAAAAACTGGCCCAGGACAGAGATGCCTGGAGAGCCCTTGTCAGCAGCCTATGCCCCAGGAGGGGTAGTAGGCATAAGTATTCTTCAAACACACACACACACACACACACACACACACACTGTCAGAACCGCTTGTCCCATACAGGGTCACGGGGAACCGGAGCCTACCCGGTAACACAGGGCGTAAGGCCGGAGGGGGAGGGGACACACCCAGGACGGGACGCCAGTCCGTCGCAAGGCACCCCAAGCGGGACTCGAACCCCAGACCCACCGGAGAGCAGGACTGTGGTCCAACCCACTGCGCCACCGCACCCCCTTCTTCAAACACACAAGTCTTAATTTAAAATCAGCCAAAATTTTGCAAGAAAAAAAAAAAATCCAATGAAATGAAGTACCCAAAGACAGCGCTCGGGTGTTATTACAACATGTAATTTAAACCATGAAATTTAACAAGGAACATCTGACATTTCAAAGTAGGCCTGAGGAAAACAGGTTTGTGTTTAAATTTCATATAGTATTAAATATTGTCAGAGCTGTGAGTGCTGTTCTGCACAGACATGACTTGTCATCTTCATCAGATCCAACAAGTACTGAAGTAATATTTTTGAGCAGGGATTATTTCTGTTACTGAAAAGACTGGAATGAAAATACATTGAGAAAATAGAAGCAACATGAACCATGTAAGGACAACAACAACCCTGACAATGTAAATGAATATGTACATATTCAAATTTCAATGAATAAAGAAACTGGCAGTAACAAAAGAGCAACTCCAACTGGAGTAAGCACAACAAGAAACCAGAAATTGGATATCAGAGCAAGGGCAAATCTGCACAACCACACCCTCCCTACTAGCAGAGGGAAGATGTCCCATCATGACAGATCAAAAGAAAGGATTTGCAGCATAAAGACAAGAGAAAAACAAGAACAGAAGATCTTGTGGAAACGTTAAGTAAAAATGAGAATAAACTGATGGACAATAACTACCTGTCATGGCAGCTCAGAGAGAGCAGACAAGTGCAGAGCTCAGGTTCTGGGTTTTAATGTTTCAAAGAGCAGGTGAAGGAATAGTCAAGGAACAGGCAAAGGTCAGGCAATTGGCAATCATTGTATAAAGAACACAATACTTGTTGTCAAGGAACAGACACAGGTCAAGGAGTCCAGAGAAACAAGCAACTTAGGAAGCCCACACAAAGGAGGGCAGCAATAAGCCTTTCCAGAGGTTCCACAATATGAGCACTTCCGGGGCTGCCTTTTATTGGCAGTTTCCCTAAGTGGCACCAGGTGTCACTGATGGGCCAACCAATGGAGGCACGACAGTACCTGAGGACATTCAAATTAAAACCAGGAAGGCCATCCCTAACATTTTATATTTACATTTATTTACTTAGCAGACACTTTTCTCCAAAGTGACTTCTAATGAACTCTATGTAGTGTTATCAGCTCACACACCTTATTCACCAAGGTGACTTTGCTAGATACACTACTTACAATTGATCACTCATCCATACATCAGTGGAACACAATGTCTCTGTCACTCACGCACTGGGGAACCTGAACAGCATGTCTTCGGACTGTGGAACCAAGGACAGTAACAACATTTGTAAGACTGGAAGAGCCCCTGATAAATGCCTTTTGCGGAAAATGGACCTGTATTGATCAATACAGGAATACGTGGATTTGCTGGGACCAGCAGTCTTGAAGAAAACAAGACCAAAAGCAGAGGTATCTCAAGGGAAGAAAATACAACTACTACTACTACTTTTTTTTTTTCTTTTTTTAAACTTTATTTGGTAAAGCTATCAATAATACACAACCAAAACAACACATTAAAATCCACAATCCAACAAACCCAATACCATTTTCCTACAGTTGGTCAACAAAGTTGCTAAGCAACCATTACATAAAACACATTGTCAAGACAAAGTCTTTCCCATGACAATCCCTTTCTGGCATCAAAAAATATAACTGACCCATGTCTTCCCCACACCAACATACCCAAAAGGATTGTCCCCCAGTAGCACTACTACTACTACTACTACTACTAATAATAATAATAATAATAATAATAATAATAGGATTAGGTGCCAAGTTCGGGGGGGTCGACCCCACTAGACAAGCGGTTGTGGACATTGGTATCGAGTTTACAACGCAGTCATGTAAAGGTAAAGAAAAGAAACAGTAAAAGAAAAAGTGACGGTTGAACAATGAATGAATCAGTGACTCGGGCCGGGCTCGGACGGTTCCCGGTCAGAAGAATCATGCCTGAAGCGAAAGTGAAAGTGAAAGGCTGCAACGATCAGCGCAAAAAAAAGAAACCACGAAATAAATGATGAAGGGAAGAGAAGAAAACACACCCTAATATTTCCTCTTTCTGTGGATTCCCGAGCCGTGTCGCAGTGTAGACGCGCCTCTCCGGTTGGTGCCGCGCTCGCGACTTGCGAAAGAGGCTCTCCGAAGATGATGCAGCGTGTTCGCGTCGCGCTCTGCGTGCTGCTTGCGGCGGAGATCGGGCTTCATCAGGATTCCCGCGTGGCGCGTGCAGGAGGTGTCGACGGTGCGTGTTCCTCTCAGCAGAGCTACTTCCACACTTTCGTGTGTGTGAGACCGTGGGCGGATTGACGGGGAGCTCACTCAGGAAATACTATTTCTATTTCTGCCTTTCTGTTTTTATAATATTTCCATGGTACTCTGAGGCGACGGGCGGTTTCACAAGCGAAACCATCGTGACCGTTGATACAAATGACCCGCAGAAAAACATTTTTAAAATGAACATGTATATCATTTTTCAGTCTAAGTAATGTGGTTCTGAATTATGATGCGATCAGAGAGCACCACCTACAGAAAACCGTACTGTCGGCATGTCCTCAAGCATTAAGCCTGTGTCACTTTCCAGCTTATTTCAACATTTGAACACCCATGCCAAGTTGTTGAGCAATGAAATCTAATGACTATGTAAATAATGAAATGCAAATAGTATGTTAGAAGTTGCTGTGGATTCTAGCAGAAGTCCTTGAGGAAGTTGGTATTGTGTGTCTGTGCCACGGAGTCGCACTGTATGTCAGGCATTAGGGAACTCATACTAGACCTTCTCTCATGTTAGTCATAAAGTTAAAGTCAACTCTTGTCTCTTCCACAAGATGTTTACAACATACATCAGAGTGAAATAGCATTGCTCCTGGACCAGGTGTGACATAGAGGACAACATAACAAGGTATACTATTAATACTACAGTACAGTTCACAATAACTAACTACTAAACTAAAAATATTACTATGGAATAATGTGCAGTGGTGTGGTTGGTACAATAAATAGAAATGTAAACAGATTTTGAAGTGGTAGTGCGAAGAAAGTGAGTAGTGTGGCCTGACGTTGGTCGATGTGGAATGTAAACTGGACCAGGTCTTTGCCCTACTGCAACAGGATACCCTAAGGGTCTACTGGAACGTGAGCTCCGGAATCATCAGCAGATGTTTCAGCAAGAGGACAGTTTGTCAGCATTTCCCCGGCAGCAGCCACTCATGGTTCTGTTAAAATGGAGGAATTTTTCTTTAGTGATCTAGCAAAAATGCAGCTCAGTGGTCTCATTAAACAGTGACTAGAGACATTTCAGACACAGTTAGTTGTTTAGAAAATGCTAGAAGAGAGCTTTGCAAATGGGGTGTCACAATGGTTATGTTCTCAATTATATTTTGTACTGAAAACAGAATGGCTTTGTATTTTCAATTTAAGTTTCAACTTTCAATATTTCAGAAAAAACAAATCTGAAGCAAGAGGTCACATCTGTTAACTCACTATAAATGACTTTATGAATTAACTTGAGTTTGTTGGTTCCGAAACTTGCAGCACTACTTTAGCTCACACCCAGAAGATGTGACAGTCAGCTGTTTTACTGTAGACTGGAAAATATTGGTGGTATGCTACTCTGCATAGTTTTCTGTGTTTGTTTTGTTTACTGAAAAATCAGCATTGTTTCATAGTGACAGTAAAAAAAAAAAAAAATCTTGGTTATGGATAATTTTGTTGTGAGAAGGAAATATGATGTTGACAAAGATAGCGCGAGAGATTTAACAGCTGCTATATCCAAGCTTCGTCAAGTGAGACAGCATTCACCTACTTTGGACAGTACTGAAAAACTTACTAAAGGTAAAGTGCGTTTGTAGAGTGAAGAGTTTTGAAAATGGGATATACATGGTGTGGTGATAACAGTATAACCAGTTTCTTGGTATCACCAACATAATCTGAAATCCAGTCCAACTTGAAAACTGTCCTCACTTGCTGAACAAGCTTTTGTTATTTCGTTGCAGTTTGCAGCTACTTATTCATGTGAGGATAGTTTTTCTGTGATGACAAACATAAAACAGCGAAAGTTTAAAAATGCTTCATGACGAAATGCAATTTGTCACATTCAACCTAACATCAATTACATTTGTAAAACCCACCAGTTGTGTATCAGAAATTTGTTTGTAAATGTAAACATGGCTTTTTTTCCCGCTACTCTTCTAAAATTTCGCTATGTATGTAAACACACAGGCAGGTTATGTTAGGTTGTAGAGCAGAATTTTAAAAGTCCTTGTGGGATTGTCCTGGAAGAAGTTTGGAACTTTGAAGTTTTAGAACTTTGGTGTGCCAGCTAAGGATCAGCTCACGGTGATGAACACTCATGGAAAGAGCAAAAGGAAACAGACACAAAAGCAAATGTCAGAGAAGGTGGAAAAAAGTGAGGCACTGAGCTGGGAGCAGAAATTGATGCAGTTGGCGAAATGGGAGCACACAAATGTCATGCTTCCTCCACTCTTGTGCTTCAGATACATGTTCAGTTCCACCACACAAGAATCACACTGTACCCTTCAACCAAATGGAGCAATACCCAGAGAAAACCCGGCTGCGCTACACCTGTAAAGATGGCTACCTGAGGAAGGCTGGAACTTCAAGCCTCATCCAGTGCAAAAGGAACGGTACCTCACTTTGGTGGGACAACGTCAGCGGATCAGTGTCACTTGTCTGCATACGTAAGGGTCTAGGCATAAACTACAAATGATACCGCAAGACTATCTTTCAGTTACTGTGAAGACTTTGTAATCTGATCCTAAAGGAGAGTCACTTGAGTTAAATTGCTTTAATGATTATATAAACATATATGAGGGTGTCTGTAAAGCAAATAACATAACAATTATGCAAGCAGTATAACAATTATGGAATAGTTGTGGAATTGTAACCAAAGGAATAATTTTCCTCTGTTCACATACAGCGCATCCACAACAGTCACCACCCAAAGGTAAGTTAGCCTTTTCATGATGTTACACTCAAAATAACTGGATTCACTGATTTTTTTTTTTTTCCATAGTTGTAGGTGGTTATGATGGATAACATCATAAGCCAAACAAGACAAGTAAGAGACTAGGGCTAAGAAGTACAAGTGACTAATATAATTTTTCATTGATGCAAAACAAGTTAAAAGTAACAGCAGCTTTTTTGTTTTTGTTGTTTGGTTTTGCAAATTGAAAAGTTTGCTTTACCGTTGAACATTGCAGAAGCCAATCCAAAAAGGACGGAATCTCCCAGCACAGCGTATCCCTCCCAACAGGTTGAGACCACTTCTCCAGGTTTGTGGGAAGCTTTGTTTTGGTCCACAGACAGTGCTAGACTGCCAGGGAGTGCAGCAAAGGAGTCCTAAAAGAAGGGTGCTTCTTTGGTGCCTACATGTCATTCTGTTCACATACTATGCCAGACTGGACCTCATTGGAACTGTGAAGAGCAGCTGTACTCTACTGATACCAGGAAGATAATCCCCAGGGGTTTCTCACCTGGTGTTTGTAGGTGAATGGCAAATAACGTTAGGAGTGATGACAAACACATATTCGTGCACAAAGTCTTCATGCTATTGTCAGTGAAAATGTACCAATCTTAAAGTTTGTTTGCAGCCAGGCAAATCCATATTTGTCACTATGGTGATCTTACTTCCAGCAGTAAGTTAAAAATAGCATTGTGAGATTCTTATGGTCATGTAGCTGTGGTTGCAGTCCTCACATTCCATTGTCACTTGTCTTATGTCACGGTAATAGGACTGGAGGGCCAGTCAACAGCAGTAACCTTAGATCACAAAACAGCACCGCTTAACATAACGACGATGACAAGGACAACAACAGAAAAGTCTACATCTGCAGAAAAGACAACACCCACAGAAGAAGACCTTACAACCAACACAGTTTTTGTCCCAAATGAGACAGCCTCTGTATCTCCATCCAGTGTTGAATCCCCAAAATGGACTGTTAGTGCAATGAAAACCTCACCCACACAGTCCACCACGTCTACAGCCACATCTGCTCCTTCCACCCAAGACAGCGACACCAGAGCAGCTACTTCCAGTTTGAGTACGCAGTCCTACACCACAGCAACCACGACCACTGGTAAACAACAACAAAAAAAAAACTATTTACTGGATCAGTAGGTCAGCAAGCTGCAGATTCTTGCTTTAGGAATGGTTCTTGTGAAGACATTGTCTGCTGTGTATCTTCTTTGCACGTTGACATTCTTCTGAGAGGACAGAGGTGGAGGCGCTCAAGCTGGAGAGGTCCTTCAAGCCCCAAGTCTTCTCCACTCAGATTCCCCAAAATTTGTATAAGAATGCAGACGTTTCTCATTTACGCATCTTGTGATTTTCAAAACCTGACCAACAGTTGTATTTGTAGAAATAAGTAGACAATCCTTACACAAGGAAAATATTCATGACTTCCAAGCACCACCTCTTGCCTCTGCATGCCATCTTATCATTCAACTTGATCTTGCACCCACTAACCTTTGACTCCTTTATTGCATAAGCTTAAGTTTCAATCACAAAAGACCCTAGAGTACTTTATATAATTATAACCCTAACACTTAACCATTTAGTTCTCCAAGGATGGTGACATTTCATAGGTCTTTATAATTCCGAAGTTTACCTTTTACTACTGTGACAGCTCATTTTGAACTCCATTTCTAGTTACTTGTTTGCAGTTGTTATTCATATATTTTTTGGCTTTGTCTGTAACAGATGATCCTGACTACAAAATGCAGTGGCAAGTGAGAGGGTAACAAGAACAGAAACTGTGTTTCTGTCCTATCAGCACAGACAAACTGAGCATTTTGAGCTTTATTTCTACAGGAAGAAATGGCACTGTGGAAAAACATTCTAATGAAGTGGCAACATCAGTTGGTATGTAATACACTTCTTTGAAAATTTATGACCACTTGTGAAAAGCAATAGTCTTGCTGTTTTGAAATTCCATATTCCATTTTGTAATATGATGCACAAAGTGTGTATTTTAGTTTGTATTTATGCTTTTATTTAAAATTCCAGTTAAGTTACTGTTAACAGTAAACATAACCCCACATCAGATTACAGCCTCTCTCTCCTATGACCAAGTAAAAATTTTCTCCAGTTCTATTTTTTGAAATATAGCCCTGAAAAGCACAGTGCATAATGTTACATTATATATAGTACATACACCATAAGGCCAGAGCTCAAAGTTCGGCACAGTGACTTCATACGATCTTTGGCCATGAAAGCCGTGCAATGAATAACAAACTGTCTGGCTAACTACTTGTAGGAATTTAACTGTTAGTAACTTGATTTTGCAAATCAGGTGGCACAGTGGTTAGTAATGCTGCCTTGAACTTAAAGGATCCAGACTGAATCCTAAATCTTGTTGTAGCACCGTTTATCAAGGAACTTCCCTGAACTGCTCCAGTAAAATTTACTCTCTTGTATGAATCGGTAAACCATGGTGAAAAGCTTAACATTGTAAGTAGCTTTTGAGAATAGCATCAGCAAAATAAATAAATGCAAATGTAAGTCACAGCATGTCTTTCATTACACTCAAGAGTTTGACATGGTCACAAATCACTAATTTGTAGTGTATCTAGTCACCTTGAACAAAAGTTTCCTCTGAATAGCAATCATTGTACATCACATTTGCTAAATGATTAATGTAGTCACTTCCAAAGGTCTTAATTGTCTCTCCTGTCATTACTTTTTCAATTCTTGGGATGCCCTACAAATCTACCCAAATTATAAAATATGTTTTGTTTCAGGCTGTGCATAGAAAATGTGTTGCAAACAATGATTTGTTCTTCCTTGTCTTACATGGGTGTCCAGCAGCAGATTTGCATTTGTCAGTATTTCCCTAAGAAAGTGCATCACTTCTAACCACTTGTTCTGTTGCCCCTGCCTCTCTCCAGCTGCAGTCAGTGCTGCAGTTATTGTCTTGGTTGCCTTTGTGGTGGGAATACAGCTGCTGATACGACGACGGTACGGGACTCCTCCTGTGTCCTTATATTTCTTACCAAACTTACATTTTTTTTCCACCAAACAGCTTTTAGTTGGGTTACACTTATAGCTTGCTCTCAGAACATTCACTCTGCATAGTGTTATAATAGGACAGGCTAGCTGTTTTAATCTAAAAACAAGTAATGGATTTTCTGTGACATTTATTCGTGTATTGAAGTAGTTCAGTAAATGTTCTAGGGAAGTAAGGGGATTGTTGCACTTCGCTGTTCCAACACAGTACATGTTTCTGTTTCTTTCTGCCCCCATTCTCCTTCCCATCTCCAGGAGGTTTAGCCATTTGCCAGTCCCACAAGAAGAAAGAGAGTTTGTAAACCCTACTGTGACACTCCACAGTCAAGCTGCACAGCTGTTAAACAGTCCCACAGATCCTGCTGCCACAAACAACAGTTAAATATTATTTGCTTAACATTAAATAAACTGGTAAAACAGCATGATTTTCAATAGTTCCTGCTGCATAAAACTTTGACCAGATAACAACCAAGAGGCCACCTGTAATTAGTGACTGGAGACAAGATTTAATATGGACCACCTTGTTTCATATTCACATGAAAACTCAGATACTTATGAAATGAAGAGAACTTAGTGTGAGGTCTGGATTGCTGTCTCTATGCCATCACTTCGGCAACTTATTGAGACAGCTGTTTTGGCTTCCTGAGTCCATTGTGTCAAAAGAAGTAGGGGCTTCGAAACAGAACTTGGAAAAGCATGTGTGGGAAAAGTAGACACACCATGGGGAACAAGAGCATGAGAAGGAACAGTAGTGCTCACTCTCAAATCGGCTAAAATCCATCCACTGCCCTACCACCACTTCTCCACAATTCTGCCTTTTTTAAAGAATAATGATGGGTATTATACATATTCACATGAAAACGTTTTACAGCCACAAGCTTCATAGTAAATGACACTCATCCATAATAATTTTTTAGCATTACAAAAACACATAAAAATGTGACAGATAAAAATAAAGCACTGGATTAGCACCTGGCACACGTGACACAAACATGGGCTGGCATGATGGCAACAGCGGTGGCAGGTCTGTCCAAACACGGTACACTTTTTCAGGTGTGAACCTAAACACAGGTGATACAGTCATGATACACTGGAACAAGGAGGACCACAGCAAGGCAACGTTACTCTCGCCTGCAAGGGCTCCTGGGGATCTGTGCACATGGGAACAAGACAGTCAATTGGGCCATGTTTGGCAGTTTCAGATGCACTCCAGCAACAGTACTTCAGAGCAGTACTAGGTCCTGCCATCAGGTCCACTGAAGTGGTTTCACTTATCCAGTTAGGTTAGAGCAGTGCCATGAGCATGGCAACATTGACAGGCAGCTCCACACGCTCCTCGGTGTATGGCATGGCTCTCACCACCTCAGGTGGCTCGAAGAGGAAGGCTGAATGTTTCAGGCGCTGCTCTGTACATGTGGCACAGAGGGGCCCACCTGCCTCCACGGAATCCATCTGCAACAGACATGGCAGTGCATCATTCCTCACATCACACCGTCACACCGCAGTGTGTCAAACTCCACAAACTGCACTGTATCACTCTCTACACTTAACATCACAAATTGTCCAGTTACAACAGCAACTGCCCCCAGGGGGGGGTTTTAACCTACAAGCTTCCAGGCAGGAGTTCAGCTCTCTGATGGCAGTGAGCACTGGATACACACAGTCGGTCAATGCAAAAGGCAAAGAAGGAACTTCCCATAAGAGCATTTGTATTCAAATTCTAACAATGTCCAAATGTTTGTGTTTAACTTTCTTTAAAAGCAGCATGGGGGGGCGCAGTGGCGCAGCAGGCTTGGCCAGGTCCCGCTTTCTGGCACGTCTGAGGTTCGAGTTCTGCTTGGGATGCCTTGTGACGGACTGGCGTCCCATCCTGGGTGCGTCCCCTCCCCCTCCAGCCTTACATGCTGTGTTAGGCTCCGGTTTGCCGTGACCCCACTCGTGACAAGTGGCTTCAGTGTGTGCGCGCGTGTGTGTGTGTGTGTGTGTGTGTGTGTGTGTGTGTAAAAGCAGCATTCATTTTAACTGAACCAGAAGGTTTTTTTGTTTCAGCTCTGAAAGCATCCATGTGACAGCTAGCAGCACATTTGTGCAGGCAACTTCCCACTGCCTACAGATGAATCTTATAATGCTTCACCAGGGCCTTACATATCTGATGGGGAGCTGGCACATTGTGAGGGCTGACTCTGCCCTCACATAGTTTTGGCATTCCCGCACTGAGCATTGGGGTGGCTGGCCATTGGTGAGCAGGGAGCTGGTCAGCTCTGTCCGTAGGAAGTACTCCTGAGGAAAGAAACGGAAAAAAAGAAATGCTGGAGAAAAGGGAAAAACAGAAATATTCTTTTTTAGGGAATCTTTGATCTGACTGCAAATTAAAAGAAAGTGGAAGAGTAGGAGAGAAAAGGCCCACTCACCCCAGCCAGAGTGAGGATGTTCTTGATGCTCTTGGTGATCACCAATCGCCTTCTGGCTCGTGTCACTGCCACATAGAGCAGGTTCCACTCATCTTCTGGAATGTTTGCTGTTGAAGTGCACATGAGTGGACAATGTTATGAATTCCTGGATATTAGCATTTGCTGTGGAAGAAATGCTTAGTATTTTCAGTGGTATGTAAGGTCATTCATAGGTCACCACATGCACCCTGGAGTCCAGACTCAATGCCTTCGTGTCAACTTGAATTTATCAGCAGCTGTTCTGGTCATTTCCATTGCTGCAGTTAGTGCCAAATTGAGGGGAAGACTATGCTCATGTCCTCTAAAATCATATTTAGCATGTGCTAGATATAAACAATGTCTGTAATCCTTCCTTTGTTTAATCAAACAATTGCTAAATGTTACATATCATAGCTGCGGTCAGTTCTTTACTCCGACACCCTTTAGTGTAGCCTTCTGCCCCAATCTCTCACTGCATTTACCTCTGATACAGCGGACCAGCTGCTCAAGGTTGTGTCGAGCACAGGGGACTTTGACAAAGTCATCTGTCACCACCACTGTATCAAATTCCAGCCCCTTAGACTTATGAACAGTACCCAGGATGACATCTGTAAGGAAAGGAGAATAAGCTGAATCCCTCAGGTACTTGAAACAAGAAGAAAGACAAGAAAGAGGAAATATGGGGAAAGTAGCACCAAACAGCAATGGATATCGAGAGTGCAAAAATGACAACAGCAAAGTGGGAATTGAGCACAAATGGGGAAAAAACAAGAACAATGGTGAGCAGCGGTGGGAGCAGATTGGAATCCTGGAAAGAAAGAAGTTCGGAACAAGGGAGGAGTAGGAAGAGCAGCACAGTAGGAGAAAAAATTACATCGCTAAGAGAGCAGCACAACAGTGAGACCCATGGGGAAAGTGACACATTTGAGAGAAAAGCACAGTGCTGGGTGAGAAGCAGAGTGTGATGTTAGGGGCACAGCAAGGAGAAGACTACAGTGGGGAAATATGCATAGTGCAAATAAGCAGGAGGGATGGGGAGAAAAGCACAGAATAACAAGACAACCGTAACGAGAAGCATGTGGATGGGAGACATGGGAAGAGGTTTCTGTGTAAGATTGCTTTTAGTTTTTGCTGAAGAACTAAAACATCTGCACACTGCCTTAAAAGCAAACACCCCATCAGCTGCACTGCAATGACTCAAACAAACGCGCCGCCAGCCACATCTGCTCTAAACTCCGCCTATCCAGACCACATTCTGTACTCTCTTCCACAAACATTTTGTCTCCAAGCTGCAGAGTGTGTTTGCCATGTCTCTTACTGACCTGCAAGGCGAGGGTTGCTCTCAGAACATGCATAAATGCGGTCCACCAACTCAGGGATAAGGCTGTTGTATTTCTCCACCACAGCCAGTTTAACCTCCAGTTCACGGTCCTCTGACTCAATGACATAACGCTTCAGAGCAGCATAGCCACCCAGCTTGGTCTTACAGAAGTGCTTGATGAAGCTGTCCTTGATGGCTAGGTTCTCTGGGCCAGGGAGAAAGATTCACTTTGACACACGAGATAGAGGAACCACTTAGGGACAAGACAGCATTTCTTTATTTAGCTTCTTGGCAGCAGGAGGCTTGAGTCACACTAATCGGAACAGGAGATCAGCTGAGGAAATCTTAACACCATTATGCTTCCTGTGTGATGGAACAATGGTTAATATGGAAACCAGTTTCTGAGAGGATGTCAGGTTATAAAGATCTAAGAAATGTTACAGTAAAAACAGGCCATTTAAAGGAAAGCTGAAAAACAGTACTTTTATTTCGTTCCTCCTCCGGCTGCATCAAGATCCATAGGTCCAGAATTGTCCCTAGTCCGAAACTGTCAATACCCTGTATAACACACACAGAGAAAGAAGAAAGAAAGTGTCCATTACAGCTGCAGTTTTTAGCAACCATGGCAGTAAAACAATATGTAAATGGATAAAGCAAAGATGTTTTGTAAGCTTTTGACATTTAAGAGCTTGAACAGTTGTATTAAGGTGCACAAACCCCAACAAAGTGCAGTTTGGGGCGTTGCTCGCCTTCTGTCAGCTTGACGGCTCCATCAAACACAGTAACATTACACCGCGACAAAATCGCAAACTTCTTCTGCCTTGATTGCGAGCGATTCTCTGGGTCAAACGTCAGGAAGTGCTCCGACTCATTCTCTCCTGTCACATTTCCTGGACCAAGCACACGCATGCATATGTAAACAAATACAGGAACACATTAACTAACACACCAATTTATCCTACACTAGTCTTTCTTATAACAAGTCATTAAAAATGCATTACTCAATTTTAATTTATTATAGCTTTATTTGAGGTTTTTACCAAAGTTACCCTTATGAATAAATCAAGGCACATCTGTATTAACAAGTTTTATTGGCTGACAAGCAAATTGAGTTAAGAACAGACTCCTGGTCAGAATTGTGTTTGCAAGTTGAAACTGTGACACGGAATGGGCGAGAAAGTTGTCAGAACCCCAGGCAGCTCCATGGTGTGGGACATACCAGCACCGGGAGTTGTCTTAGAGTTCCACACCTGAAATGGTTTTCATCATTAACCGAGCGGAGAGAAGGGCTCAGAGGAGAAGGACAGACTCAGATGTGAGCAGAGCAACACAGCAGTCTCTCTCTGTCCTATCCAATAGGTTTGGCATGGTGCACTTGCATCTTCATCAGTAGCAGCGGCACTAACAGCAACAATGGAGGTGCCAACAGCAAGGATGACGACAGCCCCTCCCTTTGTTGAGTGGAGATAACTCGTGCATGCAGCAGGATTGACAGGATGTTTTTTCTGTGTTTTGGTAGAGTATTCGCATCGACTAGTGAATAAAACAACCCAATAAAAGAACATGGCCCAGAGACAGACCAGGGTGTTGGTGGACACCTACAGTTCCCTCAATCCCTTCTTTCACCCCACGCCTCACAACAAATACCTTAAGGAAAGTACTGCTCTCAAAACTGGTTTCACTCATTTTCATGAAACACCAGCCATCATGACACAATTGCAATAGAAATCAAACCCATGACCTTCACTTTTAAAACAACTTGTTGCAATACTACTGGGAACTTTGAGACTGCTGCTTAATTCATGAAGTACTTATGAAATTAGAAATTTACCTTCTTGATTTCCACCAACAAGAGTTTTCCTCACTTTTTTGCAGGCTTCTAAAATTGTGGCTCCAACATAAGCGATCTCTGGTCCAAATCTGAAGCTCTTCAAAATAACAACATGGCATTACAATAAGTCGTGGAAATTTATGCATTGTGTGTTTGAGTGGTATTGTAGGTGTCAGGCATCAAAATCATCTTTGTGCATGTCTTTACAGCTGCTTCACATACTAGAGCTGTGTCTACATACGTACGTGAGTTAGGTAGTACAGGTGAGTGTGTTGTACCAGTTGCAACGCATTGACAGCCCCTCTGAATGTATAGATCTGCTGGTGAGGATCTCCCACCAGGACCTTCCCACACTTCTGGGACAGCATGATGTCCATGATTGCTACAGAGAGTTGACGCAGGGCCAAAGTCCATCAACATTGCCAGCACCCAGCACCCTCACCAGTGCATAAACATGTAATATAAAGTACAACCAGTACCTTGAACCTGCATTCCTGTTAACTTCCAGCTTTCTCTGCAAACATATTGTGTAAACAGGCCCCACCAAATAAATGGTATATTTGTATTTTTTTCTTTACACATGTCATGTCACATTTTATAATTGCCATACTGTTATGCATGTGCTGGCATATGAAAAACATCCATGTCTAGCATGTGTATTTATGCATTACTCCCAAGACCAGAATGTTCAGTATGTTAGAATGTGCTTTTGTAACATTAAAAAAAAAGCATCTTGCCTGCCTTCTCTGCAGATATCTTTGTGCCAGCAAAAACATTTTTCTGAATGAGCTCATGAAGCTGGAGGCCAGGCACCAATGTGGTGAGCCCTCCCTAACCTGCTAGTTGTCATTTACGGAGGTTTGGAAGGAGCAAAGCATTTTCTGCATTTTTTCTTTTTTTTCCCCCAAAAGGTCTATAGCGCTAATGTTCCTGTTTTCAAAGGTTCTTTGACAGGATCAGAGGTGGGACAGTAACAAAGACTTTTTTGCTTGACTCCCTGAAAAAATTATAACATTAACAGCAGACAATCGTGTGCTGTGAGAGCTGCATGATCTTCAGGTTTTTTGCTGTGTTTCAGAATTTATCATTTAGAAAGAAAAGTATTTTACCTCCCTTTGAAAAGAGTGAACTACTCTCCTTAAACCCTTAACAACATGTATATTTTAGGAAGGCTATATACACTGCGAGGGGGTGTGGTGGCGTAGTGGGTTGGCCCTTGTCCTGCTCTGGGTCTGGGGTTCGAGTCCTGCTTGGGGTGCCTTGTGACGGACTGGCGTCCCGTTCTGGGTGCGTCCCCTCCCCCTCCAGCCTTACGCCCTGTGTTGCCGGGTTAGGCTCTGGCTCCCCGTGACCCTGTATGGGACAAGCGGTTCAGATGGTGGGTGTGTGTGTGTGTGTGTGCGTGCGCGTGCGCGTGCGTGCGTGCGTGCATGCGTGTGTATATACACTGCTCTGTGTTTCCTCTGATTAAACTCCTGTCATTCCTCCTGACTCAAATCTGCTGTAGGAAAACCCAAATGCAATAATGGTGCCAGAGGTAAAGTATCTGTACCTGGACTGCAATCCTGTGCTTCATCAATGAAAATGACATCATACTTGTCTAGACGTGGCTTCTGCAGCTGCCATAGTTTCAGGTAGCCTACAAGGACAGAGATGCCAACAAAGACTGAGCGAAAAGTTACAGACTGAGCCTGAGATGTCCTGCAAGAGCTAAAACAGCAACAGATGTGGCCTGAAGGATTACAACATCGGTCTGTGGTGGCCTGAAGGATTACAGACTAAGTCTGAGGTGGTCTGAAGGGATATATGCTTAGTTTGATGTCGTTTTCTTCAATACACACTCCTCCCACTCACCATCATGTGTCATGTGGTGTGCAGACTCCCTTGTTGGTCTCAGTTCTTGCATTTTCTCCCAGATATCTTGGGCAATACCCACAAATATCTGCAAAGAAACACATGGGCCTGTCAGGACATGATAGAACACCAAGTACAGGGGGAAAATATACAAACAAAATTTACTGTTAGTTCAGAAAGTGGCAGAACTGGAACTCTGAGTTGCACACTATTCACACAGTGCTCCTACAGACTGGTATGTTTCTATATTTCAGGTCTGCTGTTCTCCAAGACACCAAATGAATGGCCAGCAAAGCAGGGCTCATCACTGCTTTCAAATCAGAAGCCTACCAGCTTTTCCTCATGGTTTGGCCGTGTATTCTGCCCATTAGTGTTCTTGTACTCAGCTGGGACATGTTCAACGCCAATATGGATGGATGCTGATGAAAAAAAAGCATTGATGGTCTGGCTGACGACTTTGGCATTGACAAAACCCCCTCGGCCTTTTGGCAGAACCCAGCACACGGAGAAGGGTTTTAGGTTACTTGAGAGCTTCTTTATCTTCTGGTACCTGTGAAACACCAACACCACCAGAAATCTTAAATATATCTTACGCATCATCATTAAACCCAAACAGAAACCCTTTCATTTTACATCACAAGTAGCAGTTCAGCACATTTACTCTGGAAATGGAGTGAGAAGAATCATGTGAGAGATTCTGGATAAGGGGGTTAGGTGTAATGGATGACAAAGTATGATTACAGACCAGTGGTCTTCAAAATGTGGTCCACGGCCAGCCTTTGCTCTACAAGAATAAGTGGTCTGCAAGCTCTGACACTCATCGTACCTGAGCAAAGTGACACTTAAATCGCTCAAATAAGTTAGTCCATTACAGAATTACACAATTAAAATTTAACCATGCCTACTGTTTATGCACAGGACTCGTTTACCAACTTACATCAGAGTACGATCACCGTGTTGTCAAATCATCATATTCATCATGCTTGTACAGCAATTGCTTCTTGTTTAAGTTCTACGTATGATAAGAACATCATCACTCCGTATGTCACTGTAAAATCTTTTATCTTTATATTGTTTTCATTCCTCATAAAAATTGGTGACCCACAGTATATGCAAAATTCAATTTTTCAAATAAATACATTAGTAAAGCAAGTGTGGTCATTTAAACATAGTATTTATGGGAAGCAGGGGCTGCCGGTGGTCCTCTGTCTGATATACTTTGATAACTGGGGATATATTAAAAAAAAAAAAAAAAAAAATCTTTTTAAAAAAAAAAAAAATCATAGTTGGAATTATGCTCAAAAGGTGAAACAGGACAAGGATTTCAGAGTACAGGCTGAAAATAAAATATAGCATGAAGTGAAAACAGCACCTGGATCCAATGCTGTGGTAGGCAAGGGAGTGGACCGTCCTGCAATCCACGTTTCTGGGGAAGGTGCGCTGGGCCTCAGCAGCTACCGAGCGGTTGAACGCCACATATAGGAAGCGTTGTTGTGGCCGCTGCCGGGCATACTGCACCAGTGTGGACGTCTTCCCCGTGCCTGAGGAAAGAGAGGATATCAGCTTCCACTTCATCCCATCTGCTCAAAGACAAACATATTGCTATTTATTTATTGTATAATCAAGAACAGATCTTTAAAGGCATGGGGGAAGCTTTAAGCTGTAAAATTGGCTTCACGTGATTTAACCGTTCAGTCGAGGCTGACTTTTGGTCACTTTATGGATCATCATTCTCCATGCTTTACGATTTTTTACCGTGCCTTTTAATTCTTTCAAGGGCATGTTCACATTGGCTTTAATGATGTCTGGCCAGCATGTTCTTGGACGTCCTCTTCTTCTCATCCAACTGACTATGCCAAGCATTAATGTAGCCAAAGTTTAACATCTGTATTGTCAATGTTCATCAAATCCACTGGTGTGAGCGTACACGTGGGGCAGTGAACCAGCAAATGTTTTGCAGTTAATTGCTGCTCTCTACATGGGCATCCAGGGCTGTACCATATTTCTAATATTATTTTATTACTTAACTGGCACTTCAAAATGACTTTTCAGATCTATTGTTTTTAATGGGTGGAGGGTGCGGTGGTGCAGTGGGTTTGGCCGGGTCCTGCTCTCTGGCGGGTCTGGGGTTCAAGTCCCGCTTGGGGTGCCTTGTAACGGACTGGTGTCCCGCCCTGGGTGTGTCCCCTCCCCCTTCAGCTTTGCGCCCTGTGCTGCAGTATTAGGCTCCAGCTCACCACGGCCCTGCTTGGGACAAGTAGCTTCAGCCACCGTGTGTGCGTGTTTTTAACGGACAGGCAGTGTATTAAAACAGCCTCAACAACAAGTAAACTGGTTCTTTATCTAGTTGCCTTTTTTCAATGCTTAACCACACGTTCAGAAGAACGTTCTCATAAATAAGCTACTCATATTTCTAAACAATTCCGAAAAGTAAATGGAAGAAGGTCAAACAATTAAAACTTTTTGTCTAACATGTGTGACATCTCACATTTTTCTTGACTGGTACTTTTACCTCTTTCAATACTGCTACACAACTAGTTCCCCCAGCATTCACCAAGTTTGATTCAGAGGTTTATTTTTTTCCCTTCATCAAAGCTGGGAGATTTTGTTTTCCTCTCTGCAGCTGACAGCTGACTTATCCTAGCGACTAGCTGTAACTGCTGCTACTGTCTTGTGACTTTGTATTGTATGCTGAAATTTGAGAAGAGTGCTCTATAAAAAGAAACTGAACTGAGAGCTGTAAATGCATGTGTTAAACACTTTCGGAAAGAGCAAGAGACAGAGAAAGAGACAAGCAGAAAAGCACACTAATGATAAAAATGTACCTCTCACCAGCAAATGCCATTATTTTAACTATGTGGTCTGCAAGGATGTCGTGACTGAGGATTTGCTGTTGCTCATGGGTGGGTCGGAAGGAAATTCCACAACTTGTCCTGGTGGTCAAACAAGATAAGTAACTTCAAGATAAGCACTTCATTGGAGTTTACCCACTGTGTTTGTGGTCACAAGAATATGTTCAATTCAACTTAAATGTCAAGGGCTCACGGGTCTCAATTTGGCATAGTTTACCCCAGGCATGCAGAGTGACGTGAAAAACTACATGCACTCTTCAAATATTCTGTTTTTTAAAGTCAATGTTTCAGATCACTGCCTTGTTGGAAGATTCATTTCATTTACCATCCATCCATCCATCTTCTGTCCCGCTTATGCTAAAAGGGTCGTGGTGGCAGTAGGGAGAACAGAAAGGCCCAGCCACTCCTGTCCCCCGCAACTTCCTCCAGCTCAATTTGGGGGATCCCCAGCTGTTCCCAGGCCAACTGTGAGATATAACCCCTCCAGCAGGTCCTGGGCCGACCTCGTGGCCTCGTCTCAGTTGGCCGTGTCTGGTATACCTCCAAAGGGAGGCGCTCAGGGGGCATCCTTATCAGATGCTCGAACCACCTTAACTGGCTCCTCTCAATGTGAAGGAGTAGCGGCTCTACTCTGAGCTCCTCTCGGATGTCCGAACTCCTCACCCTGTCACGGAGAGTAAGTCCTAGCACCCTGCGGAAAAAAACTCATTTCGGCTGCTTGTATCCGCGATCTTATTCTTTCGGCCATCACCCAGAGTTGATGGCCATAGGTGAGGGTAGGGACGTAGATCGACCGGTAAATGGAGAGCTTCGCCTTATGGCTCAGCTCCCCCTTCACCACTACAGTCCAATACAGCGACCGCATTACTGCTGCCGCTCATCCCAGTCTGTGGCCAATCTCGCGCGCCCTTCTTTCCTCAATCGAGAACAAGACCCCAAGATACTTGAACTCCTCCACCTGGGGCAAAAACTCTCCCCTTACCTGGAGGGGACATACCATCCTTTTCCGTGAGAGAACCATGGACTCAGACTTTGAGGTGCTGATCCTCATCCCCACCGCTTCACACTTGGCTAAAAACCGTTCCAGTGTGTGCTGGAGGCAGCCATGTGACGGTGCCAAATGGACATCATCCGCAAAAAACAGAGACATCACCTTCCGACTCCCACATTTCATTTGCCAGTTATGTTTATATTACATTTCTTCATTTAACAGACGCTTTTCTCCAAAGCGATGTACAACGATTACTATGTAGTATTCACCTGACACCTTTATCAATGGTGACTTACAATGCCAGATATAGCGCACTAAACTACATACAATCATTCTACCATCTGTACAGAACAATGTTAACACACACACGCTCACACAAAATGACCAATTTAGAGTCACCAATTACATGCATGTCTTTGTACAGCAGGAGGAAACAAAGCACCTGGAGGAAACCCATACAAAAATTACTGAAAATCCTTGAAACTGTCATTATATCCTTTTCCAGCATGTGGGACAAACAGTTTTAGGTCCTCTGACAGCTCTGTTGACTTCAGCATGATGTAGGGACAGCTAGTAGCATAGTAGTTACAGCTACTCCCTTTGAACCCAAAGGTCACAGATTCGATTGTCTGTAGTACCCTTAAGCAAGGTACTTACCCCTAAATTGCTCCAGTAAAATTACCCAGCTGTATAAATGGGTAAATTCTTGCAAGCACCTTAATATGGTAACTCGCTTTGGAAAAAAGAGTCAGCTAAATAAATAAATACATTCACTCTCACAAATACCTTCCACCTGGAGCATCAGACATTTCAATATGCATTGCTGTCTGCCTGCCAGACATCTCTGCATGGATGTCAGATCACACCTCCAACTGGACCTCTCCAAAACAGAGGAGATTCTTCACCTCCCAGCTGGCTTGTCGTCCTGTCACGATCTATCGATCAAACTGGACAACTCACTCATTTTGCCTACCTCCTCAGCTAAGGGTCTGGGAGTAACGATTTCAAGCATTATTCATTAAATGTGATCTCCTTGATGCATTTTTAACATGTAAATGAGGATCTAAATGTCTTAACATACTTATACATCAAAATTTTCTAAGCGGTTTTACTTGCTTTTTCACATTATCATGTTTGTTAAATTGTGTAACTTTCTCATCTTAATACTTATAAATGACTTCTTCTGAAAAAGTATATATAGTAGAAATGTGCATTTAGTCACATTTAAATGCAAGCACCCAGAATAAAATTTGGAAAAGGAAATTTATCATTAATAAATAATGAAGTATAGGTGTGTAAATGACTGTCTTTATAAATTCATGAAGTTATAGGTATAATTGAGAGCCATGAGCACTCACCCCCCGCCCTCTGTGCAGGATTTAAACACTGGCTCCGGGGAAGAACCGTTCTCAATAAGGTGAAGAACGTAGAAAATGTTGTAGTGCCATCTGGTGGTAAAACACACTCATTACTGGGAGTCATAAGTCACAATAATCGACACAGTAATTATGAAGACTGGCCCATAAACTTTATTACAGGCAGTCCCCGGATTACGAACGAGTTTCGTTCCTAAATCTGTCTTTAAGTCGGATTTTTATGTAAATCAGAACTTTTAGGTACAGTCTAACGTCAGTCAGTCAGTCAAATATCCGTCTTCATACACAGGACTGTGCAAAAGTTTTAGGCACTTGGTGGGGGGAAGAAAGCTGTAAAGTGAGAATGCTTCCAAAAATAATGCTCTTAATTAATAAACTTCCTATAAAGCTTAGTAACCATCCATCGTCAACAACCGCTTGCCCTGAGCGGGGTCACGGCCTGTTTGGGTGGGTCCCACTTTTTGGCGGGTCTGGGGTTCGAGTCCTGCTTGGGGTGCCTTGCGATGGATTGTCGTCCCGTCCTGGGTGTGTCCCCTCCCCCCCCAGCCTTGCGCCCTGTGTTGCTGGGTTAGGCTTCAGACATGTGTGTGTGTGTATGTGTGTACTTTCTTTCTTTAACGACATACAAAACCCTTACTGTAAAACTAAGTTTTTGCAAAAGGAATGCTTGAAAATCTAAAATATGGTCTTTCCCATTGACACTAATGCAGAAGACATTAACTGTCTAAAATAAATATTTTTTCAAACATCTAAGTACCTAAAACTTTTGCACAGTACTGTATAGTGTACCTTTCTATGCATAAAAAAACATTAAAGAAACACTTCCAGATACACTAAAACATCTTTAATATAACAATATTGTAATAACAATAATAAGAATAATACAATGTAATGATGATAACGATAACAATAATAAATGTAACTACATTATTTATAATTAAGAGACATAGAAAGAAATAATAATGAATGTTATTACTGTCACTGTGAACCGAGGACACGGAGGAGGCTGGACCCAGCTAAGGGGTAACTACGGGTTGTATGTAATCGGACGTTCGTAACCGGGGGACTGCCTGTATATTATTTCAGTCCTCACTTTTGGTTAAAACATTACTTTAGATAAGCTAAACTCATTTAAACTAACAGTCTGCAGTTCTGCTCAATAACACAACTGGAATTAGGCTGAGTACCACAATAACAGTATGACATTAATGCAATAACATCTCTAGGATGTGTACAACAGTTCTTCAGGTTCTAAGACCATCTCTGTAAAGGTAGAAGGTAGTGAAGTGAGTGAGGATAAAAAGTTGAACTAGTATCCTTAAGGTTACAAGTCCCACAAGGGGCCCTGGTACATAAAATAACCTGCTTCAGTGACACACCCAGAAATTAACATGGGCAAAACTTAAACTGCAATGGAGAAAAGTGCTATCCAAGTATAGAAATACACACACACACACACACACACACACACACACACACACACACACACACACACACACACAGTCAGAACCGCTTGTCCCATACAGGGTCGCGGGGAACCGGAGCCTAACCCGGCAACACAGGGCGTAAGGCCGGAGGGGGAGGGGACACACCCAGAACGGGATGCCAGTCCGTCGGAAGGCACCCCAAGCGGGATTCGAACCCCAGACCCACCGGAGAGCAGGACCCGGTCCAACCCACTGCGCCACTGTGCCCCTATAGAAATAATATTCACTAATTACTTTGCTTCTAGAAGCAACAGAGCCATCAGTGGCCCTTGTTGACCAAAGTTCCTTATACGGGTTGACAATGTCAGATCCTTTACAATTCACAAACCGGTGCCCTGGTCTAACAACATAGTTGAAGTACCAGTCAGTGGAGCAGAGGAATGCAAATCCTACTGTAAGCCTCTACTAGTGCGCAATTTATACCACAAATAACAGAAAAATTACTTCTGATTGCAAGAAAGACAAAACATCAGCTAAGATGAAGGCCTACACAGACAGAGACGTCTACATACACAATGCTTTACATCTTTCCCTGTAGTGTCCCACCTGTTTGTGATGCTGATACCACTTTCGCTCATAGCCAGCAGCAGCGTGGCGATGCACGACAAAAACTCTGTGATAGTGTATGGAGAGGGTAGGCACTGCGAAGCATTCAGGAAGTGCACCAGGTCCAGGATGTCCATTACACCATGGGCCAGGATAAGCATCAGAGTGAGGGTGGACCACACGTTGAGACCCTGCAACGAGTTCAAACTAGGTCAACAGTTCCATTCACCAATGTCAAGACATCAAGCTATCATCATCACTATAATGTAAATGACCTTAATGACCCTTTATTTACTTTTTTACATATTTGGTCCTTTTGAAAACCAGCACCTGATTGGCAGAGATAGCAGGTTTGCACATGACCAACCTGCTCTGATTCAGGGATCCTGTGCTTCAGGCAGGCCTCGGCCTGGACAAACAGACGATGGCGTCTCGCACGTGAAAGAACCTTCTCTGGATTGACACTAGAGCTGTGTTTGAACTGGGACATATACCTGCAGGGAAAGTCAAAGTGGGACCTTGACACAGTGTCTTATATAACCTTGGCCACAGCCTTAACGTAGATTAGTGGAGGCGCTCACTTACCTAACCATGTTGAGCACACACAGGTCCTCCTGTGGAGTGATGCTGTTCTCCATAAGGATCAATGTGATTTCTTCTACTGCCTGGCTCTCCTTCATTCGGTACCGGAAATACAGCTTCTTCCAGGGCACAAACTGCAGCAAGATGGAAAAACATTGGAAACATTTTTTTTAAAAGAACTATGAACAGAGCAATGAAAAACGTGAGGGAGTCATGTCATTCCCACCAGATGGCATCTCACCATTGGATCTGTGACCACGTTCCTCCAATGACGACACACTCGTATGATGCTCCGGAAGAGGTCCACCGCAGGCAGACAGGCAAGCACCACCTTCAGAACCTCCTCTGGAAGCTCATTCACATGGCCACTAGGCTCTGCCTCACAATGCCTGCTTCCCAGAAGCCCGTAGTGAGCATCAGGTAGGGGGTCCACATCTTCCTCTTCCTCAAGCTTCACATGACCAAGCTGGGCCAAATGCTGAGCTGCGGGATCCAAACAACTTGGCTGTCCCCAAATGCTGTACCCTGAAACTCCTGCAGTGTCCTCTGGCTCCACCTTCACAGAACAATCATTCTCTGGGATGTCCTGCAGCAGCTCATCAGAAATGTAGTCTTCCCCTTCTTCCATCTCCTCTTCCTCCTTCTGGGGATTGACCCTGACCACACTGGTCACAGGGAAGAAGGCCGTGATTTCCTTCTGCTGTTTGGTACTTGTTGCCTCTGTGTCTGTGCCAGTAGGAAGAAAGGTGTATAATATAAATTCACACAGCTGATAAGACAGACCGACCAGTCAATCCACCACAAACCTGACCAGACAATCTCTTAACATCAACACTGTTGTTCTCAGTGAAAAACAGAGGATCTTTCACATTTACATTTTCACACCTGCTACCCTCCTTGTTGTTACTGCCAAGGTGTTAAAAGCACTTACCAAGTTCCTTGGTCCTACCTCCCCTTCTCCTCTTTGAGGATAATCTGGGGAACAGCCCACGACCGGGGTCCATGTTGCCACGTGGGACGGAGAAAGGCTGGGTGAGGGACCGACTGCCAGCTGTGCTCTGGCTCAGGCTAAAACACTCCCTGGTGCTCAGGTGCCTCCGCTTAGCCCTTCCTGGAATGGCAGAGAGATCCGGAAACACGGCTCATCCTGTCCACTGAGCAAAGATCACAATCAGTTCCCCTGCTCTGGTGGTCATACTGTCGACTCTGTAGCGTAGTTTACTCGGTTATCGTAAAGGTTAATCTCTTCTCGAAAGTTTCTTAGTTCTCTTAAAACATCTCTTCAACTTAAGTACCCCGAGGAGGGTGGATTAAACCATATTTCTCCTTCCCATAACTTTACTTTACGAAGTAAGCTCATGTCATGTCCACACAACAACAACAACAACAAGTGAGTGTCATGCGCGACATCACGCACGATTAAGTGCATTAATTTAATTAATGGACGGGCACGCGCGGTTACACTCTGCCGGTTGTCCGCGGCGCCTCGTACGCACAGGGCTTCACCTCGCGCCGACGACTCCATGCTCAAGTTCAGTTCCAAAGCAGCCGCGCCGCCAGGCTGGAAAGCATTTTTGGGTTTTTTTAAAATTTTTTTTACACAATACAAACTACAAAATAAACGTGCATTTGATTGTCTGACTTGCACTTGTAGTCAGTGCAGTCTGCTCGCCGATTATCCCCGGCCCGAGTGTGTACACTTTTTCACTCGACGGGTAAAACTGGAAAGACGGATGTGCAGCGTCCTGCACTTTACCGCCGCCCGGGTTTTTTCAGGAATTTATCTACGCTCATATTAAACAAGATACACCAGAGTTCCTAGAACTGTGGACACACGGCTGTTTCCTATATTGTTACACTGCACCTACTCACATACGGGTCGTAAAACATGGCATACTTCAGGGGGCGAAGACAGGGATGAGCAGGTTTTTCACGGAGTTTGAATATCAAATATAAAATTCACTTCTTTAGGAGGACTTTTTGGATATAGAAATATTTGAAAGATTTTGTTTAGTTCTTTAACGTGATATTACAGCGTAAGATGCGTTGGCGAAGGGGGGTGTAAATTTGATGTGGGTAAATGATTTCCAACGCATGGTTAAACTTTGATCGGCCGATTTCTAAACATGGCGCTACTGTTTATATTCGCGGATTCGACTGCACACTTTTTTTTTAAAAAACAACGCTGAGATCATGTTTAATAATGGCCCTCACGTTTTGCAGATGCGTTCTGGCGAAATTAAAATGGACTGAAACACACACTGCTATAAAACTATACTAACCTAATGAAGAGCAAAAGGGAACCGTGCGTGCGTGCGGTTTGTAACACCGATCAGAAGTAAGATGGACGATGAAAACTTTTTGTGGAAACTCCTGGTGAAATTCACCCAAGAGGGACAGCTGCACTCCATCGAGGAGCTGCTGCGCGACCACGACTTCAGGACCTCCGTGCGCAACAAACACCGGGGGAAGTCGGGCGACACGCTGCTGCACCACGCAGCCCGCTACGGCCACTGCGCTGTGCTCCGCTTCCTGATGGAGGACGTGGCCATGGACGTGGAACTGTGCAACGCCGACTACAAGAGGGCTCTGCACGAGGCCGCGTCCGCGAGCCGCCCGCAATGTGTGCGCTACCTCCTGGCTAGGGGGGCTCGCGTGGACTGCCTGAAAAAAGGCGACTGGTAACTGCTCCTAATTTACTGCACCTTAGGCTAGGCTTATATTCAGCATAGCAGCGTACATGCTCACTTTTATCCCTAATCATGACTAGTTTGTGTTCGTGTATCTCAAGTACTGTGTTCCTTCGATAGCTCAGTTGGTAGAGCGGAGGACTGTAGTGGGTTAATAATGGTAGAGATCCTTAGGTCGCTGGTTCGAATCCGGCTCGAAGGACATTTTTTCACAACCGTTTTAAAATGAACTACCATAGCACAATTAATACATTTTTTTATATTTCAATTCCTCAGGGAACAAACGCTTCTCTCCAAAGCGACATGCAATGAATATTATCATTACAATTATTAATTATCATGATCATGCAGTAAGCGGACAGACTGAAAAAGCTGTTGCGGTGTTCAAGTTCAAATTGTTTTTATTGTCATAAGCTTGTATACACAGTGGAATGAAATGTCGTTTCTCCGGAAACCATGCGACACAGGACAGATGTAGATGCAGACATGGGGCTATGAACTGTAGTCTACAGACAGTTTGTTAGCGTATGGAGTCTGGGTGAGCTATTTGACTGTGCCAGGTGTGAGGTGAGCGTTGGGAGGCAACAGGGTGCTGTTGTGTAATCTGACCGCCTCAGGGAAGAAACCGTTGCGGAGTCTGCCGGTGGTGGCACGGATGCTCCTGTACCTTCTGCCAGATGGGAAAAGGGCAAAGACTCCGCGAGAGGGGTCGTCCACAATACCAGTGGCTTTGCGGATGCAGCCGTTGTTGTATGAGGTGTCGATGGTGAGTAGAGGGTGTGGTGTTTTACACCAAGAGCAAATCATTGAGAGGGTTCCTGCCAGCCTGTAGGGTGTAAATTGGCCAAGGTTGCTTAATTGTCATTGGTTAATTCTTAATTTGAAGCAGGAATTGTTATAGGCTGCACTGAGTCTAAGCGGGAGCAAAAAAGGTTCCACTGAGAAATTGTGACATGAGCTGCTGTTCTTAATAAACTCTTTTATTTGTGCACTCTAAGTGTTCCAGTAAAACCTCCAAAGAATAGTGTACCTTGCTTTCGGATGCCACTGGGACTCCGATCTTTTCAGATGTTCTCATAACATGGCATGTGGGGTTGCTGGTTTGAGTCAAGCTGGCAGGATATGTTTCTGTGAGCACCCAGATGGATCTTTTCAGCAGGACGTGTGATAAAATGTGACTGGTTTTGTGGGGACCAAAATTGTTAGCAATAATATCCCTGGGAGTTGTACACATGTTGCTTATACACCAGGGGAAATGTGATGTGTGCCACCTGTTAACACCCTATGTAATGTTACGTCCAGCTGTATCCACAGAATTAAGTGTGTGACATTGTTCTGTGCAGCTCCACCTTACCTAGGCAGGTTCTCTGCGAATGTCACGAGTTGAAGTGTCTTAAGCTGTGTCCCCTGTTTGTCTCATCTGCCTCCAGGACCCCTCTCATGATGGCTTGCACAAAGAGAGACTTAGGGGTCATTGAAGCGCTGCTGGAGCACGGTGCAAACCCAGAACTGAAGAACAAGGATGGCTGGAATTGCTTCCACATCGCCTGCAGAGAAGGGGACCCAGCAGTGGTGCGACGCCTCCTGCTGGCCAGCCCAGAGGTGTGGAACACGCAAAGCAAAATCCTCCGAAGTCCACTGCACACAGCAGGTACACAGGCACCCTGGCAGAGTGACTGTTATTGAGGAGGGCATCAGAAGGCAGACTGACATGAAATGCTATCCTGGGCTATCCTCAAACATTCTGTAAAGCTTGGTCATTTCCATAGCTCAACATTAATTTTACTTTTGTTAAAGATTCTATGGGAGAAAAGAACTGACAGCTGTTATGTAAATATAGCAGAAAATATCTTTGCAATGCTATTTTTTCCTTTCAGCTATGCATGGTTGTGAAGAAGTTGTCAGTATTCTCCTGAATGAGTAAGTATGACCTTTTAGCTAGTCATTTTCTGCTGCAGCACAGCTTACACAGTTGCAATGATCTAATGCTAAAAAAAAAAAAAAAAACATAGCCTGCCCAGACAGATTGTCTTCAGTGCTTGGCAGGTTTGGAACTGGTATATTAGCCCATGTGTGTCCAGCTCTGTGTGGGCTTGGTGTTACATTACTGCATTTACCAAATCCTCCAAAGCAACTTCCAGTGAATACTATGTAGTGTTATCAGCCCAAACCTTATACATCACTGCCATATACACTACTTACAATGAGTTACTTATCCATATATCGGTGAAACACATTGTATCTGTCACTCACGTATTACAGGTGACACAGAGTCAACCAATCCACCTGAACAGCATGTCTTTGGACTATGGGAGGAAACTGGAGCAACCAGAGCAAACCCATGCAGACACATTGAGAACATACAAACTCCTCACAGGCTGAGCAGGGATTGAGCCCATGTTTTCTAACACCACTCAGGCATTGTCAGACAGCAAGCGCTATTCGCTGTACCACCATGACACCCACCATGTTACTGTGTAGCATTGGTCACTATGTCTTGAATGACTGTGTAGTATTGGTGCCTGTGCTCACTGGTTTCAGATGTGTCTACAAGGCAGATAGCAGGGACAGCTGTGGAGTCACGCCGTTCATGGATGCCATTAGGAATGGTCACATTAGCATCGCTAAGCTGCTGCTGGAGAAGCATCAGGTAAGCTGATTGCACCACGTGGTTCACCTGTGTGAGCTTATGTGTTGGTGTGATGGAGTTGCTTGTCCACCATTACAGACTGTAGAGTCTCCTGTTTCCCCACATAAATTGCTTTAATAATTACTCTTCAGTTTTCTCTATTTTTGACATCTACTGTATCGTACTTTACACCTACAGTAGTAACTTTAACTGTGTGAAGCATTTTGTAATTTTACAAGAATGTTTTTACCAGGCCTTGTGTGTGTGTATGTTTGCTGCAGGCATCTCCAACAGCCATGGACTGCATGGGTGCACAGCCGCTGCACCATGCATCTTTAGCGGCCCAGGAGAGGGCCCTATACTTCATTGTGGAGGAGCTGGGTGTGGATGTGAATGAAAGAGCTACTGACATGGAGCTCACAGCTCTGCATTATGCTGCCAAGGTTCATACATTTTGGTCTCTGAGCAGAATGGTTTTTTTTTTTTTTTTTTTTTTCTTTAAAGTTGTTAATACATCATACGTGACAAAATTTAAATTAGGTCAATAAGTTTGATAGCTCTGTTAGTAAAGCAGAGGGCTGTAGTGGGTTATTGAATATGGATCCTTAGGTTGCCGGTTCGAATCTGGCTCAAAGGACATTTTTGAGACAGCAAGTAATGTAGTGATAAGAGCCTTCACTTTGCAAGTGGAAAGTCTGAGATTCAGATCTGCACTTCTGTTATAGAACCTTTACATTAATTCCTTTAGGTGATGCTTTTCTCTAAACCGACTTGCAGTGGTACACCACTTACAATTATTTACCCATTTATACAGTTGGGAAATTTAGTGGTGCTATTTAGGATAAGTGCCTAAGTTTAACTACTACTGAACAAGGTACTTACCCTGAATTGATACAGTAAAATGACTCAGCTGTATAAATGGGTAAATACAGTGAGCTCTTTTCATCCGATGTTACTTTTCTGTATTACTGTAATACAGTGAAGTTAATAGCCTCACCACTGACTGTCAAAATCATTACTACAAAAATTAAACTCAAAATATGAGTCAATGATATGAATCTGAGGCCACCATGTTTGCAAAGAGAACTAAGGTCCTGTTTTTGGTGCACCTGCCCAGTATTACCTCAGATGTTGTCATATATATTCAGTTACTGTCAAAAAAAAGTGCCTCCATTGGATGTCTTATTTATTATTTATGGAGGGCTGTCAGTCAAGCAAGGGGGTGCGGTGGTGTGGTGGTGCAGTGGCGCAGTGGGTTGGACCAGGTCCTTCTCTCTGGTGGGTCTGGGGTTCAAGTCCCGCTTGGGGTGCCTTGTGGTGGGCTGGGGTGCCTTACGGCGGACTGGCGTCCCGTCCTGGGTGTGTCCCCTCCTCCTCCGGCCTTATGCCCTGAGTTGCTGGGTAGGCTCTGGTTCCCCGCGACTCCATATGGGACAAGCGGTTCAGAAAATGTGTGTGTGAGTGAAGCAAATTGTTAAAGAGTTGTCTGATAAAAAGGACCCACTGTAATTGTTACTTTATTGTAGAAATCTAACACTAAATGGTCTTGGACAATGATGTCAGCTACATAAATTAATAAACAAATAGCTCAGGGATTGTAAATAACTACCACCCAAGGTTTGAACATGAGCAGCAATCAGTTTTCAGCTTTTCCAAAAGAAAGTTTCCCAATCATGTGCAGTCACAATAGAAATTCCACACACATGTACTATCAAGAACCTGTAAGCTGATTCTTAACTCTTCTATGCATGACCAGTTTTTTTTTTTTTTTTATAGGAAGGCCACATTGGTACCATAAGGACTCTTTTTGCATTAGGAGCAGATCTTCAAGCAAGGGATAAGAAAGGAAGAACAGGTAGCCATTAAAGTATATTACCATATTAATTAAAGGTTGTTGTATATTAATGTCCAAATAATGTGTTTGTGTCTTTCTTTTTTGTTTTGTGAGTATATCATCTTGAGAGTTAATTTACCTTTTCAAATAATTGCATTGTTACAATGAGCCTGTGCTTCAGATCGCATTTATGGGCCTCAAAATACGGGTTTAACTTTTCATATTCTTTGGCATCTGGCTAATTCTTACTGTTGCTGTCATGTGAATGTTATCTTCACCATGCAAAGACAAACCACTGAAGTGACCATGTCATTTAGGAACATTCAGGATTTCATTTCAGTTACTTTGGCACGGTCATTCTTACTTCATGCCCTGGGTCCTTGTGTATGAACATTCAGGTTACAAATTTTCAAAGAGACTCTTTTTAGTTTGTTTATTTTAAAATGTGTTTTCTTCTGATGACCTCCTAAGAAAATGTTTTGTAGTGCAGTATGCCTTTAGCTGCCAGTAAAGAGCACCCAGACGCAGTAAGAATATCACACAGGATTTATTTTGCATGCTTTCAGTGTTTGCAGCTCATGTGTGGCTTTCCTGAGAAATCAGTAACAAGGACAAACATTGGACAATTTTATGGGATGAATTGGCCAACACATCATTAAATACAAGTTTTTGGAAGTGATGTATTTTTATTTTTAAATTTTAAATGAGTTTTAATTGTAATGTAACCTAATAAAAGACCTAATGGAAAAACGATAAAATAAACCTTCCCAGGGTGTACTATTCATTATGTGCTATGCTCCCACAATAGTCGCTGGACCACCATAGCTCTGCACTGAACAAGCAGTTGATGGAATAAATATAGCCATTCAGGAAATTAATTCATTATAGCTTTTTCTGAAGTTTTTTTTTTTTGGTAGAACTTGTGTATAAATCAGTCTATTATTTTATTAACTGTGTTATCGTGGCTGGATTTGTGTTCATATCCAGATAAGGCTTCTAATCCCTAATGTGTTTGTAAGTTGAGAAACCAGTGTGTCTTCTACTTAGCCTCTGTTACACCATCTACAGATAATATCAGACAGTCTGTGATCTACTGTAAAGAACTTTGGTGTAACAACAAATGAAACCCTAACCTGCAAACATTTCACTGGTTTAGACCTGTTGCTTTTTCATGTAAAACATCTGCTGATTCTGATTTTTCTAAAAATTTTGAGCTTGTTACTTTAATAATGGCAGTTGTATATACTGGCTGCTTAACTTATGAATGCACTGTGCGTGACTGATTTCAGTAACTCTGAAAGCATGTTTACCGCCTATGTCACAATTAGTTAAAACTTACTAGCAGTCTTCTCCCTAGTCATACTTATTTCTCACAGCCTGACTGCTGTAGCTGGGTTCAAGAACAATGAGCACCAGGTGCAGCAAATGACTCCATTACCAAGAGATTATGAAAGCACAACTGATAGCTACATGAAATTTAGAATTAATTTTAAAATGTTGGCTTCACAAACTCCCATTTCATACCCTTTTTTTAAAATCAATTCCTCCCATTAACATGCAGTCTTCAACTTCTTTTTACTGATTACAAAACACCAGACATGAGCTATAAACACTAGAAGTGAGCTGAATTAATTCTGGTTTTGTTTACTTTACTGCTACTAAAAAGACACATAAAGAATTAAGAAAATAGAACAGTGAAGAAAATAGTTTTTAAATTACCTGGAAATTTTGAAACTCTTTGAAAATTAATGTATTTTGTCTTAGATACTCATTGTATGATTAATATAATCAATTGTGTATTGTATAAATCTATAATTTTCTATTGCTTCAGGAAAATGTGTCAGGTAAGCAAAGAATAATAACAACAAAGGTTCAAGGTCTGTGATGAACAATCAAGCATTGGCTTCTCTTTCTCTTCCAGCACTCCACATGGCCTGTGCTGGACAGCATGCCTCTGCAGTCCAGGCTTTGCTGGAACTGGGTCTTGCAGACACCCAGGATGCATCAGGGACCAAGGCCAAGCAACTTGCTAGGAAGCCAGATGTGCTTTGCATCTTTGACAGCTATGAAATGTCTAAAGCTCAATAAATGACTGTAAACTCAAAAGCTTGTGTGTGTGTCAGTGGTTTGCAAAGTTATGCAAATATTTAGTAGAATGGTACAGGACATTTGTACTAAGCTATCTGCGTATTACTTACTGTTTGGCTATTTTGTAAATAATGAGCACAGAAATGAATGTAGTTCATGTGTCCTCCCAAAAAACAAACATGACTCCATCCACGGCATTCTCAGGGCACACAACGCTTTTAAATTAAGTGTTGGTTTAACAATACTGAGATAGGTGGTGTGTTACTTTGCCTTAGGCCAGAAGTCCAATATCCCTCATCTCTGTCTTTTGTGTTCTCCATTGCCATATTGCAGACCTTGCTGACTGGGAAAAACCCCAGGCAGTCTGACATGAATCAACACTCTGCATGCACCTTTGTTCTTGTGTCATGTTGCACTGCCCAACTGAAAACGTGGACAGAAAGAGCTAGCTAGGCAAACGTCACCATCTGTGTTTGAGGTCAACATTAAGCATCACAGTGGCTTTTCTTGCTTCCTTTGCTGCCTCATGAGTTTTTTCCTGCAAACTTGTTTTGAACTACTGAATACAATTTTAAGTACAAACACTTTTCCTCACATTTGATTTTAATGGAAGCACACACACACACACACACATTTTCAGAACCGCTTGTCCCATACAGGGTCACAGGGAACCAGAGCCTACCCAGCAACACAGGGCGTAAGGCCGGAGGGGGAGGGGACACACCCAGGACAGGACGCCAGTCTGCCGCAAGGCACCCCAAGCGGGACTCGAACCCCAGACCCACCGGAGAGCAGGACCCAGCCCAACCCAACCCACTGCGCCACCGCACCCCTCTACCCTACTATTACTAATTATCTGTAAATTATAGTAGTAACCAGACCAACGCCTGCTTTTTCTAAATCTATTCGATTTTCTTTTTTCCTTTTAAATCTATTAGATTTTCGATTCTTTTCTGTTCTTTTTTAACTTTTTAAAGGGACAAAGAAATTAGTGTCCATTCGTGCCGTTGCATACAGAATATATCATTTGCATTTGTACAGCACTAGCTTCGGAGTTCCGCCGCCCGCTCTCCTCAGCCAAGCAGCTCCGCCTCCTTCGCGGAAGCTCCGCCTCCCGCACAATAGTCCCTCCCCCCAGCGCGGGGCCGGGCCACAAGGCTCCTTCACTGCGACTCTGTTCTCCATTTTCTTCCGAGCGAAAGAATAGAAGGAATCAGCAGTGAAAATGAACGAAGAATACGATGTTATTGTTCTGGGCACCGGCCTTACGGTGAGAATGAGCTTGTCTAGTGTGTGCCGTTGGGTGTATTATCATTATGTGCGTTTTAAGTGATCGATCGCAGACGGCGGGTGTGCGCTGTGTGAAGTAGGCCGAACGGGCGCGCCTGTCTTCCTCGCTAGACTGCAGCTTCGGGAGCCGGGGAAAGGCGCCCGTTCCACCAAACACGGCTCCGAAGCTAAAACAGGTCCTCCCGAGCGAGGCACGCGACCCAAGCCCGAGTAACTGACTTCTCTGTAAGTTCGCAGAGATTTCTAAAGCCTCGTTTCGCTTCTTCCGCCCGAATTCACAGGACGAGTTCAGTTCAGTGAGCCGAAAAGTGACAACTTAGTTGACGCGCAGAGAAAACAGTGAAAGTAAACTCGAACGAAACACAGAGTAAAAGTTGTAAACCCAGAATGAAAGTAAACTTAAAGAGACAAAATCAAATAAAGTCGAACTTTTTACGCAGATCATGGACTATTGGAACTTATACGCGGATGTTGCTCAGTAATTGAGTAAAACTCAAGTCGCAGTAAACTAAAGTTGCACTAATCATTATGTACACGGACGCTTCAGTGAAAGTGCACAAATATCGCTTTTATTCTAGGTCCTCCGCCTGAGCCCGCCTCTGTCGAGCGGAAACCTCTTATTTTCCGCAACAGCTCCAACGGTTTCGAGTTCGAAGTTTTTCTTCGGAAACCGATAGTGGCGCGATTTCCATTTGACGTCGACGTTCATTTTGGGAAGTTCTGGAGTTTCGTTCAACCAAAAAAAAGCACTTTTCAAACCTCACATTTCGTTATTTTGACTTTCACAGGTATAAACGGTACAGTTAACACAAACGCGCGTGTATTTTGACGTAGTTTAGTTCCTCGCTTCAGCCTTTAAACGAGGCATTGTTTCGGCGCTTTTGCTCCCTCGTTCTCGCACGACTTTTCCCGGGAAATGGCGCGGCACGTGACCATCAGCGGGCAGCCCGGGAAGCCTTCGAGCCTCGGCGCGTTTACGTGTACGCGTACAGTTACACACTGGTCCCGGTCAGTTATGCTCAGCTGCACACATCCAAATACTGCTAGATGCGGTTGGCAGAGTACAATGCACATCAGTACACCTTAGTACATTTTCATCCCCTTCCTGAAAATTTCACGCCAATCCTCCAAAACACAACTGGCCTGGTGGAAATTCAGCCTGGAGGTAATCGTGAAGTTTGTGTGGATGGATGTAGCTGAGACAATCGGACGCAGAGTGTGGACAGGACACTGGTGGTGGTGTTTCTCGGTGGAACCGTGGGTCTATGACAGCCCTTTTTCAGGTGGTTGGAAGATACATTTGTTTCTTTAAAAAAAAAAAAAAAAAGTTGCAAGTAGTTGCACTGTCTCTGAGAATATTTCTTTGTCGTCCACTGAGGAAAGGGCGTAGGCTTCTTTGCGTGGCAGGATGACCTCATATTTGTTAGTTTTCGGTCTGTCGAGTCGGGTGGAGTTCCTCTGGGGTCCGAGTCCATCAGGACAGCCTGGTTCCAGCCTTTGGTTCTCACCTGGACCTGGTTGGCTAGTGGGCTGTGGGTCTGAAGTACTGTTTTCAGCCCTTTGAAAACTGAAAGGCCAAAATGAGATGATCTCATGCCTCAGTGGGGCATAAGGCATTTTTAAATGCCTTAATGTGAAAGATGGTTTAACTGCTTGGTGAGGGGTTGAAGTGTTGGCTTTCCCTTGTTCCTGGTCATATCTCTCACAGGTGTATTAGGTATAGACTGTCCAGTAGCATTTTAGATGGATTTGGTCCGCTTCTCCCCCCCCCCACAAAGTTGAGGGTTTAAATCCCTGGTATGTCACAGATGTCCGTTTGAGAATTTTAAACTTTTAAAGCGTCATTTGGCTTTCTTTTGTGCTGCTGCATGCAGCTGTGAGGACAACTTTTATTTCATGCATATGATGCTTGTAAAAAAAAAAAAAAAAAAAGCACTTTCATCAGTGTTATGGTACCAGAGTCCACGTTCAGCTCCAGTGAACACTATTATACTTTATTCCAGTCTCCTCTGTGGGAAAGGGTAATCATTAACCTAGTATGCTCTCTGTGTTGCTCTCTGTTTAGTCTTCCCCTTCCACTTTGAACTTGAAGGTTGCCAGCAGTGCTTATCTGCTCTTCAGTTCACAACTGTCCTCTGTTTCATGATGCTGTTTTGTTCAGTTACGTTCTGAGTGCGTGACATGATGTGCTCTGTTACTGTGTCGAGAGGAAGTTGGCATTTATGGTGAGCCCCTGTGCACAGAACAAAACCTTGCAGCCGTGTGTCATGCAGGGACCTGCGATTTGTTGTGTTGAAGTATCTGCACCTGGAGAGTTTCACGTACCTTTCTGTCACGGACACAGCTGCCCTAACTAGTCGGGTGTGCAGCGTCAATCACGGACTGTCAGTGTGCTTCACACGTCAGTCACAGTTCCTGTGACTTGCAGTAATTCACCTGTGTTGCCTTGAAATGTGGGTGCAGAAAATATAACTGCAGGAATCACAGGACAACAAAAAATGTCCAATTCCTAGCTTCAAACACTCATACAGGTCTCTTTTGTTCCTGCTTTAAGCAGTTGCAATATGTAGTTAGAGCATTTTATAAAAAGCAGAAAAAGAGGAATTGAAACGTTTTTACGGTTTGGCCTGTTGGGTGGGTGAACAGACTCATGGAGAACTTATTTTTCATCGATGAAGTGTTTGAGGTTGTGATTGTCATTTTTTGTCTTATTCTCTCTGTGTCTGCCAAAGGGTGAAGGTGTGTGTCTGGAACATGTTCCAGGGTATCTTTAAATCAAGTGTGGACATCGAAACGAAACGGCATGCTTGTTACACTAACAAGTGGAGTAGTATCAATAATAACACAACATCCTACGTAGTGTTCTGTATGCACCGCCTCTTATTAATTGGTGAGCTATAGAACCGGAGCAGGGCACAGTGGGTTTGGCCTGTGCCTGCTCTCTTGTAGGTCTGGGGTTCGAGTCCCGCTTGGGGTGCCTTGTGGCAGACTGGCGTCCTGTCCTGGGTGTGTCCCCTCCAGCCCTACGCCCTGTGTTGGCGAGCCGGAGCCTAGCCCGACGCAACCCCGCTCAGGACAAGCGACTTCTGTGCGTGCGTGCGCTATAGAAGTGGTGACTTTTTCAGGTAGTTTTTGGGCTGCTCTGTGTTAAAGGATGCATACAGTTGAGAGTAAATATCACTCCAGAGTTCAACCAGAAGCTCTCTGCTCTGATTGGAAGCTGAAGCCTTTTGAAGGCAAGTGCAGCTACCTAATTGTAATACTGACTATAGGGTGTGGTCAAGAATTGTTGTGTTGGTGCATTCCTGTGCTTTTTTCCAGACTGTGTGGAATGAGATGATTGGCCTGCATGTTCAAATTCCGCCCTGGAAATGGACCGTGCCTTCAATAGAAAGCGCTACATTCTGACCGCCTGCCCCATCCACTTGTTGTCGATGTTTCATCTTACGTAGTCCATCTTTTGCAGTCAGCTAAAATGAGGGCATTGGATTTTTCCTGGAGGTGGAATGGGAATGTTAAGTGGAGACATGTGTTCTTGGTCCCAGATTCTCCTCTTCCAGTGAAGCAGGCACCAGGAAGCTCTGCCCTGTGGATTTTGAGCCTTAAATCCTGAATCTGTGGTCTTGTCATGCCACCTGTAGCCATGACTAGGGCTTCTAGCTCTTCAGCTATACACACTAATGGTGTATGATAATCTTTTTGTACAACTCATCCCCAGGAACAGCCAGGTCCCTGCCTGCAGTTCAGTGTGTTTTCACTTCAGGCTGTTGCTGTGTATCTAGGCAACTTGCAAGCAGCAATGCTTTCCCTGAAATATAAACCCATTGGCTCCAGTAATCTGGATTACATCCCTGTGGCCCTGTTCAGCCCTTTCATTGACCAGTTTCCAGGGTTTGAACAGTGAAGGCACCTTACCAGAGCTGATCAATGGGTGAAATAGGCAACTTTGAGTGTCAAGTAATACGTTGCTGTTGAAGCTGTAGAATCTGATCCTGTTGTACTTTGAAATATCTAAGTATGGGCAGTGCCTATGCCATTACCATCGCTATAATTTATATCTACCTTATTAATGATGAAAACAAGAGATTGGATTTATACTAGCCTCATGTACTGGTATCTGTAGGCTTTGGAGGCAGTAAGATGTGTGAAGTACTGAAGTCAAGCTTGATAACTCTTCTGCTTCACAGTCATAATGTGTCACATCTTAAGTGCTGGAACTGTGTTCCCACCCACCCAGCTCATGACAAGAGCAGAGCTGATATCAGAAGAATGCCATGTGCACTGAGTATTGTGGTACTGATGGTGCTCTGCTTCGTTTCCCTCAGGAGTGTATCCTGTCAGGCATCATGTCTGTTAAGGGCAAGAAGGTACTGCACATGGACCGCAACTCATACTACGGAGCAGAGAGCGCCTCTATAACCCCGCTAGAGGATGTAAGTTAAACTACTCATTATCTACACACTACTAGGTTGGTATGATTTCCAGTTGAGGATTAAACATGACCTAAGGGTCAAAAGAATCTCAATGTCCAGGGATGGATGATCTATTAAAATACCAAACATTGTGATTTCCAAGTAAATTAGGGCTTCCATTAGTTTTCTGAACAGTATTAATCTTGCTTATCAAAGCAGTCATGAATTGCATGTAGAAAATTGCAGAGTTTGTACCTCTTCTGTCCCTCAATAAACTGGAGTCATTCCTTTACAAATGTACTTGGCTCTCTACCTGTGATGATTCGGTGGTTTGGATTTGGTGATTGGGGAAGCCTTTAACTTAATTCTGGTGTTCTTCAAACCCATCTTGAATCTGTTTAGCAGTGTGTATATGAGCATCATGAGGAAGGTATTTGTACCACAGGATGCACCTGATTGCCTAAATGGTTTCATATTTCCTTGAGCATTGTACCATGCAATGCAGTCATCAGACCCAGTGCCTCCTGTCAGATGGCTGTCCATGCCATTACAGATTTACCGCTATGTTTATCAGAAAGCAAAGGACAATGCATTCTGAAGAAGTCTTTTAACTCTTCCTACATCCATAAACCCATATGGATGTCGCAAAGTGACTTTTGAGACCATGTTTTATCAGTGCTTGGTGGTGCATGTTTTGTGCTTATTGCTTTAGTTTATGTACTTCTGCACACTGGTCTTGGATGCATTTGCTTTTTGAAAATACATTTATAACATTTCTGATTTGTGATATAGTTTGATATAAGCTTCAAGTGCTTGTTGAAGTAGTGTTTTCCAGTATTTTGTTTGCCCTACTTTATTAATAATCTCTGAGGATAAGAGCAGGCTTGTGGCCTGTTAGAAAATTAATACTCGGGCGTTTTTCTCTCCTAGCTGTACAAGCGGTTTAATATCCCTGGAACGCCACCTGAGTCTATGGGGAAGGGAAGAGATTGGAATGTGGACCTCATACCCAAGTTCCTCATGGCCAATGGTAGAATCCAAATTACTTGCAATACTGTGTTCTGATTTTGTGCATTAGCTTGCAGAAAGACATTTGAATGCCTCATTGTCGTCGAAAGGCGTTAATTTCTTTTGTCTGCGTTTATACTGTTCATGTTAAATGAAACCAAATAGAATTCTTCACAAGGCATTTTGCTTAGCAGCTGGCAAATATGGGATCTTTACATTACTGGAAGGCTAATTGAGAAATAAGAGTAGAAAGTGATTTTTCTCACACCACCTTTTCTCCATTCAGGTCAGTTAGTTCGGATGCTGCTGATCACACAGGTCACACGGTACCTGGACTTCAAGGTCATTGAGGGCAGCTTTGTCTACAAGAAGGGCAGCATCTACAAAGTGCCCTCCACTGAAGCGGAAGCACTCGCCTCTAGTGAGTTCTGTAGGATGGTTCTAGTAACTTTGATGCGAGTAGTTATCATGTGGGCCAGCACTGTTTATACTCTTGCACAAACTGAGGAAATGGTGGTCACTGTCATGCTCTGGAAGGACAGTATTGTGTCCAGTGGTAGGGTTAAATTCTGGTTTTAACTGTAAGATTAATAGTACTAAATCTTGAATTGCTCAGGTGATCTTGGATGAATTTAAGGTACTGTCCTTGCAGCTGTAGAAATGTGTAACAAGGAATGAAATATGTATCTTATAAGCTTTTTGATTGTTCTATGCTTATATAACTTGCTTCAATCAGAAAATGAAAGTGACCCCATAGCTGCTTAGAACTCACTTTTTATGTCTCACTTTCTCTCATCCTTCAGGTCTGATGGGGCTTTTTGAGAAGAGAAGGTTCAGGAAGTTCTTGGTGTTTGTTGCCAATTTTGACCAAAATGATCCAAAAACACTTGAGGGCGTTGACCCAACAAAGACAACCATGCGTGAAGTTTACAAGAAGTTTGACCTGGGCCAGGATGTGATTGACTTCACGGGCCATGCCCTTGCCCTCTACAGGACAGATGAGTGAGTGATAACAATCTTTGATTACTTTTTTGGTGGTGCATTATGGCCAGGAGGCATCTTGTGTGCTATTTACCACTTCTGGTAGGCCTTGTATATCAGTAAGTTGTTAGTTGAGTACATGGTTTCAAAGTTTATAGTTAGGTAAGACAGGTGTGCTTTTCACATACTATGTCAGTTGCTCAGACCTGTATTGCAAATGTGCATGAAGCTAATGTATTATTTTTTTCCTTTTAGCTATTTGGACCACCCGTGCCTGGATACAATCAACAGGATCAAACTATACAGCGAGTCTCTGGCCAGATATGGCAAGAGCCCGTACCTGTACCCACTGTATGGGCTAGGGGAGCTGCCCCAGGGCTTTGCAAGGTAAGCTGTACCAGTTTAACTCTTTAGCTCTCTCCTGGTGACAACCTGTCATGACCCAGACTGCTGTTCTCATCATTACAGGCTAAGTGCCATTTATGGAGGAACCTATATGTTGAACAAGCCCATCGAGGAAATTGTCATGGAGAATGGAAAGATTGTGGGAGTGAAGTCAGAGGGAGAGGTCAGAAATCTGTTCAGACTTCATTTTTCCATGGTCAAAGTTTCTACAAGCTTGTACCAAAAAGTGTGGAAATGTTGGCAGGACTGATTCTGCAGAAGGAAATGAATGTAGTAAAAAAATACAACAGAAGCAATGCAAAGAGCTCTGTAAATGCATTTTAGGTTTTCAGTATCAAAATGTTTTGGAAAATTAGTTCTCCACCAAGGTTAATTCTGTTGGATGGGAGTCTCAAGGTCTGCCTAATAAGTTGTTTAACTCTGCCTCATCAGATTGCTCGCTGCAAGCAACTGATCTGTGACCCCAGCTATGTAATGGACCACGTGACCAAAGTTGGTCAGGTCATCCGGGTCATTTGCATCATGAACCACCCAATTAAGAACACCAGTGATGCAAACTCCTGCCAGATCATCATTCCCCAGAACCAGGTCAATAGGAAACATGGTGAGTATGAGAGGAAGTAACATCACTAAGGGTAAGGCTATGAACATGACTAGTGCCAGCAGGACACCTAATAACCTGAAATTCTCCTGCAGACATCTACGTGTGCATGATATCCTATGCACATAACGTGGCCGCACAGGGCAAGTATGTGGCCATCGTGAGCACCACTGTGGAGACCAGTGACCCAGAGAAAGAGATTAAACCTGCTCTGGATCTACTTGAGCCTGTGGAGCAGAAGTATGATTTGTGTGCATGAGAGCAATCCATGTTTTCAGAAATCATTATTTACCTGATGTGACCTTGAGGCAAAATGATCACATTCTTGCTTTTGTCTCTTTAATAAAAGGTTTGTGAGCATCAGTGATCAATACAAGCCAACTGATTTGGGTAGAGAGAGTCAGGTAAGATGGAAAGGTTTGGTAAGCTTATAAGGGCAATACATAGTTTTCTGAAAGCTTTGTAAAGGACTTTTTCTTTTTTTGTAGATCTTCATCTCTCGTTCCTATGATGCCACCACACACTTTGAAACAACCTGTGATGACATCAAGGACATCTACAAGCGTATGACAGGCACAGACTTTGACTTTGCTGAGATGGAACGGAAGAAGAATGATGTTTTTGGTGATGATCAGTAGCAAAAATGAAGGCACAGGCCCAGTTGTCATATGCATCTAAATGAAAGCAATTGTACAGTGCTGGCTAACAATCCAAGTTATCTTCTGCCCGTTATGGAAGCTAAGAATTTCAGTATACCCTTTTGTTGAAGGCATGAGGTTGGGGCTGCTTTTTTATAATCACGTTTTGATGAGCATGGGGTTGAAAGATAGCAAGTGTCCAGTATTTGTCAACATTATGTAACCTTTTTTCCCCCTGATAAGAGGGTCTCCAAATATATCAAATCAGTTTTATCCAAATGGTTATGCAAAGGATTATTCAGCACTAAAAATAGTATTTTTACTTTGGTAAATTCTGTACAAAATTGAAATAAAGTTGTCAGGTTTGTGCAAGAGTGCCAGAAACTCATTCAAGATCATTTGAGAAATTATTTTTGAAGGTCTTCATAGGAGTTAACATTCAATAATTGAATGTGGTTGGAGACCACCTTATCTTGGTACTCATGCCAGCAGTTGTGTATAAAACCAAGACCAGGCTCACAATTTGTGTGGATGTCAATTACATCACTATTGAATCTAAAAGGGCACAGTTGTAAAGTATGGTCATGTTTTGTGGCTAAAGCACAGTTGGTTGAAATGGAGAACCCTGGATGGATAGTGTACTGCAGAGTAAATGAATTTATGAAAACTCAAATTGTCTTAAATTGTTTGACAGTACACACATGTATTTGAAATCCATAGTTGAGACTGACTGTAGAAGTCTTGGGGTGGTTGTAGCATTTAATTCAACACAACTTCAATCTTTAACAATTTATTAAGGCAACTGCTGTACAAAAGTCAGTGTAGTATACATGTTCTATAACTGCTTAAGACCTTAACATTAAGTGAGAAAATAGATCTGAAAAGTTTTGCAACAAGGTAAAACCACAGTACAAAGTCATTACAGAATCTACATATTTAAGTTAAAAGCCCCTTGTGAGTGTGATGGGATTAGTTCTTTGAAAATTCTGTATAAAAATCTAGTGGAGCAGAAAAATGTTATAGTACACTGTACTAAACTAGTTATACATGGAATGTACCCCTAACAGTACATTCATACTGTACACAATGCTTCTGTTGTAAAAAAATTAAGCCTAAATACACAAGGTGCAGATCCTATTCACAACTGGGCAAAACAAATACAAAAAAAATATACACAACTGGACCAACTTGGTCCAGTGTTAAAGTTTAGGAACAAGAATATACATGCATAAGACAAAACCATCCAAGGGAAATTCCAGATATATATGGATGTTACAACATAACCAAGTCTGGTACAATTTTCTTTATTGCTTTCTGTTTATAGGTGTAGGTATGAATTAGAGGAACAAAACTGATTCACATACTTTGCCAGTATTGTTTCTGTAAATCTGTAGAAAAGCATTAATCTTCATGACAAAGATGCCATACATTCCAAAAGAATCATCTGGTGTATCTGAAAAATAAATGTTACTCATTCACAATCCAGAAAACAGAATAGTAAAGAATATGCAGTTAAACTCAAATTCACATTTATTCATTTAGCAGATGGTTTTCTCCAAAGTGACTTACATCTCATAGAAAATACAATGTGTGCTTTACATTAGTTAGTTGCAGATGTTCAATTCTTAAGTACATTTAGTTTTTCCACCATATGTACCAATGTTCAAATAGCTGCATAAAACTACCAGAATATCAACAATTCCTGATCACCTTCCTACTAATTTTTTTGGGATACATATAAACATTTATGTTACATTACAGGAGAAATGTTTGTATTTTCAGATGTTCATAGCATGAGTTAAAAGAATAATCAAAGTGAGACCATCTCAATTGTGAAACTTGTGTGTTTGCACGTTCGTGAAAAAAGGGTAGAAGAGAGCACATGAACTCACTTTAACTTGCATCTAGGAAGGTGGACATGTAACACTGACCTGTGATGAAGACTGCAAAGCGGGCAGTAGCGTGCTGAGCCTGCAGGTGAAGCAGGCAACTGAGGTAGTCAGGTTGACCTCCAGACAAAATATCACACTCGTGGTATGGCAGGGTCTCAACTATCCCTGCCTCTTGACACCAGTCGAGGAACTGCTTTCTCTTCTTGGCATCCATACTGGTCCTGCAGGGTGAAGATTATGGCTGATACACAACCCCAAGTACACTACAGACATACATACATACAGGTTGGGTGCTGTTACACACCTAAAAGTACAAACAGACAGGTTGTGGAAGGTACCTTTGTTTCTCTTTGAACAGACGGCAGTCTCTGTAATGCAGGAACCACGTCCACTTCCCACTGCTGCTCAGCTTCTCCAGGAACTCAATCAGTGTCTTCATGTTGTCTGCAGAGGTGGGTAGTGAAAAGTTCCATTTACTTCATTACTTCTTCTGGAGTAATAGTACTTTTCAGAGTAGTTTTTGGTAGTAGTACTTGTAACAGGATTTTTTTTTCCAACAAATATTAAATTTCTTACCCTATTCTCGATACTAAATGCAAAAAATGCAGAACTGTTTCAATTTTCTGTTCATAAAGGTAGTCAAATCACATTTACTATGGTGACATCTCTTCACTTGAAGCAGACACCTGTACTTTCACTGGCCATTCCCTGCTTTCAGCTACAATCACTTACTGCGCACATTAACATTTTCAGATTAGACTATCACATATAATCTATATGACATAACACATGAGAAGTCTTTTCATACCATAAAGGATTAACATTTCTCTGTGTAATGAGACCACTCACAGTTCAATGTAGACCAGTCTGTTTACTACTAACCAATAGGAGGCTAGGGTTGAGTTTTGTCCAACCTTCATAGACCTCACTGTAAGTTAATAATAAAAAAAGTTTATTCCATATTGTGACAGGACATTTTACAAATCTGAATTAAGTAGGCCTTATTTGGTGAGTCACTCTAATACATTTTTGCCAAATGGCTTGGTAAACGGTTGTTTTACTTAAATATTGATCTTGACTACTCTACCCACCTCTGGGTGTCTGAAAAGAGGTCAAACTTTTACCACCAAGCACGGGCATAAAATGCATACTATCGTCATAAAGTACCTATATATACACCTAGAATTGAGGAATCCAGGGCACCCATACATACCAGCATCAAGGAGCCTAGGGCCCAAAATCCAATTAACACCAATGACAGCTCCATACATATCATCAAGGCATTCAGAGTTCCATACATACTCAGCAACAGGAAGTCCAGAAGCCAAAACATAACTAACATACTAGAAATCCAAGAAATGATACATACCCAGCATTAGGGAGTCCAGCATTGCAGAATCACACACCACAAAGCCCCCTTTATTAAAGAGCTCCTGGTGAGTGAGGTTGAGAACATCATCTGGCTGGTCTATTCCAGCAAACAACACACTGGGTGTCTTCTTCAATTCCAGCAAGCGTGGAATCTGAAATAAAAGAAAGCTAAACTAAGTATCATCCAGCACTGTGCGCCTCCTTTCATCCAGTTACCTTTGGATATTGATTTGTAGACAACCCAATTCTTTGCTCCTGGTTTTGAATCAGACTTTTCGACCACTATGACAACCCTTAATGTCTAAAGATATGCTAAGCAAACAAATTTACTGAGTATATAAGGCAATAAGGCCTCAGTGAGCTCAAAGAGTACTCCACTGTCAATACAAAAAGAACATCTAAGCTTCTGGGGATTACTTAAAATTATCTGTTGCTAGGATGAGTTCTGTCAATGTGGCACGAGCCTTTTTTACACTACTTAGGACAAGTGAAGCAAGTTCAATGGTTCATTAATCCTAGTGTCTGTAATTTCTCTAGTTTTGCACCCTTGTCAGCAAGTTGTGAACTTACTGTGCAAATGTATTCAGCAATGTCCTCATTCCGCAAGATGATAAGCAGTGGCATTGCGGTGCTCTGCAGCCCCACTTCAAACTGTTCAGGGTCTACACTGACATGGCCCTCAGCCTCCAGCACCTCCTGCAAGGTAATGCCATGGGTACATAAACCACTTCTTAAATAGTATTCGGAAAGCATAAAGCTCTGTCCTCAAAACAAGGGGGAAAAAAAAAAAAAAAATCAGCAAAAAAATATGAATGTACTAGTTTCGCTTTCCCAAAAACATTTAAAATGATTAGATTTTATCTGTTTGCCTTAACTTTTACAACTTTCATTATCTGTAACATTCAAAGATTTGACTATGCATGTAAAAATTTATTTTAATATATTCTTCATGGTGGGGTGTGGTGGTGCAGTGGGTTGGACCATAGTCCTGCTCTCCGGTGGGTCTGGGGTTCGAGTCCCGCTTGGGGTGCCTTGTGACGGACTGGCGTCCCATCCTGGGTGTGTCCCCTCCCCCTCTGGCCTTATGCCCTGTGTTACCGGGTAGGTGCTGGTTCCCCACAACCCTGTATGGGACAAGCGGTTCTGAAAGCGTGTGCGTGTGTATTCTTCATGAATAAAATGATTTGAAATACCATATGTGCTGCTATTAAATGCTGTTACAACCTTGAAAGACATTAACCTTAGTCTGTTCAAAGAAGCCATCTTCTGATGTCACCAGGATGTAGAACCTGAACTTGGTCTTGAAGGACTGTCTGACTACAATATTAAGCTGCTCCTGTAGGTTGGTAAGCATCTCCTGTTTCGTTTGACAACACAAGTCAGGTTGTTCACTCATTTCCTGCGGGAGAAATTTGCTATCCATCTTTGGTTTCTTGGCATGTTGCAGAAACATCCTGCTTGAGCAGATGTCATTCATCACTGTTTGGTATGATGAGGAACACTCAGCAGTTATACTTGACACCCCAGGATGCACATAATTTGTGCGGTTCAGGTATGACAATCTGTCTAGGTGCCAGGGTGGCTTACAAGGCACAAAGGGGAAATATGACGTCAGCTCCTTCGACCCCGTTTTCTTAGTGAAGTCCATATTAATCTTACACTTGGTAAAAGGTGACTGTGTATCATGATAGTCTTTTGAGACACGCCCCCCAGTTTCGGAAAGCCGCTCAATCCCAGGACTGTTGCAAGGACCAGTATCAGCATTAGAGATCAACTGGTGCCTCCAGGGATATCGGGAAGGTCTGCAGGAGGCTGTATTCCTCAGATTTCTTTTGAGAATTTGGTTCATTTTCTCTGAGAAGATGAGATACTCCAAGTCCATAGTGTCTTGCGTAATGTCAGGTTTTGTTAGGTGCATTTTCTCCCATTTCTGAAGGAAGTTTTGTAGGGGGCTGTCTACCATGTTGGTGTTCTGGATAGTCCTGACATGCCTGCTTGACACATGTTTCACAGTGGGACAGTTTTCATAAATTACTCTCCTTCCCTTGCTATCTAACACAGTGATGATGGATGTTGCCAAAGCTGGTGTGCTACATTCTTTTTCATCTTTAATATGAACCAAAGTACGAGTCAGCAGCCCTTTTCTGTAATTTTTACTGTTGCTGGACCATTGTGTTTCATATCTGTCACCTTCTGTGGAAGATGTGAATGGTAATTCCTCCTTTCGAAATGAGAAGCACCCACTATTTTCTTTGCTGTAGTCCAGCATTTCCTTATCTATGTGTTTATTTATATCTTCTTGATCAAACAAACTTGAACAGTGCCTTGCATTGCTGAAGTCTGACATGTTCCCTGGGTTGTACATGTTTGACTGAGGACCTGAATCATAATGATCAATGCTACAGCTGGTGGAACATTGTGCAGTCTCAACATTCCCACTATCATCATAAGAAACCCCCTCCTCAATCTCTACATGCTGCTGGTCATCACACTTGCTTAACTGATCCACTGAAGTCAGTCTGGCTTCAGCATCAACCCAGCCCTCCATACCAACAGGGCATTTAGATGTCTCGCACTGGGGCGTCTCACAGATGTCATCTCCACCTCGGCATTCCCGGTTCTTGGAGGGCTTCACAGCCATGACTGGGCAATGTTTGATGGAGTGAGCCTTGTTCAATATGTCCTGGGGGGATGGATGAGTGCCACAAGAAGCAGAATCATATTCACAAATCTGTGAGTGCTCTTTTGAGCAGGAGGGCTGGATTTTCTCAGTTGTATGATATCTCTTGCTCTTTTCTTCCAAGTTTTTCTTTAAATCATTTTTAGTTTGCAAACTCAATTCTTTCTGCAGGGAGGTTTTTCTTGAAAGAACTGAGCAGTTTGACTGTGTTTCTTGGTAACTAAGTTGCCAGTTGTCGCTCAAAATAATCTTACTATTAGTGAAGGGGTCAAAATCATTTTTATCCCCCGTCAAGAAGCCACTGGCATCTAAGCTAGGCTGATGAGACAATTTTTCTGAAGAGCTGAACTTTGTGTTCAAGTCATGCAAATGATGGAACGGTGCATCTGTCAAATATCTTGAGTTAACTTCAAATTCCATTTGTTCAGACATTACACTATTGCGATCTACAGCTGAACTTCTGGGGATTTCACTTGAGTCCTCTCTGTGATCATACATGCTGCTGCTATGCACTTTTGGATCTTGTTCTGACACATTTGTGGGTTGCCCCATGCAAACTAAACTGGATTGCAGGTTTTTTGACAAGTTCATACTACTGCCGGAAAAATGTAGATGGGGTCCAAATTTTGGCGCAGGTGATTTGGGCTTGGATTCAGGAATAAATGTGGACCTGCTCTCTGAACTATCATCTGCACTTGTGGCTTTGCAGCTTGGAGAGGAAGATTCGAAGCTAGTTGTGCTATTGGCACTGGACACACCATCGCAACATTGCTGACACTCCGCAGATTTGTGGCTGCTTTTATGGCAACCTCCAATTTCACTGTTCAAATCCTGAGTTGCTGTTAACTTGCTATTGAAACTGGATATACCATCACTGGGTGGCAGAATGTCCCTTAGGTTTAACTTGAAATTTTTCTGCTCCAGAAAGTCTTCACATGATGCAGGACTGCTCTGGTCACCAGGTTTGCCATTTTTCCCGCTGCATAGTGTACCAAGACTGGAGAGTGCCGAGAAGTCTGTGAGATCATGATTCTTAAAAGTATATGGTTCACAAATGCCTCCTTGTGGATGCTCTGTGGTTGAAAGAGTGCAGCTTGCTGTATTTTGACAGTCACTGAGCAACAACTTTTCTGCGTTAGTGGAAATACTAGAGACAAGTTCAAAATTGTCAGGATAGGACTTGAGGTCATTTTGCAGAGAGGATGTAGCAATGTTGACAGCATCTGATTTAGCTTGGTCGCATATGGGAATGCTAGTTGGAATTTTTATTCCACTTGAGAGGGACTCCACACTTAGCGTAGCCTTGGAACTTGACCAAGTCTCAGCATGGTTATTCAAAGTGGCAACTATATAGGCGCAATTTGACAGGCTGAGTTCATGATTAAAGGATGGATCACCCAGCACTGGAGGAGAAGCTTTGTCAGCATAGACAGAACGATTGTAAGACTCTGGTTCCAGCACAGGGTCAGTTGACTCATCACTGCTGTTCTCTGAAAAGTCAACTTTCTTCCTAGTATTGCTCTTTGGGTACTGTGGAACTTCTGCCTCTAAAGCTCTGGTGTGAAACTTGTCTGGCTGCACTGCATCTGAACTACATCCGTGAACTTCATTGTCCTCACAGGAGTTTGCAGGCATTACTGCAAGCGCTTTGCAACAGTGAGCATTCACATCACAGAAATCTGTATGAATGTTGGTGTTACTAACATAATCATCTTTCTTTGTATTGTCTCCACAAACTGATGGTGCAGCCACAATTGGCGAGAAACTGACATGCGTAAACTTGCATGACTGTATGTAAGAAGTTCTGCTCTGTCTAAGCTCAGCCGTCCCCTGCCTTTCTTTGACAGGTAACTCTTCAAACTGACAGTCAAACATGCTGTTCCCAGCTTTAGCCTGGACAATGTCCTGTGTCCTTAAGAGCTTCTCACTGGCAATACATATATTTGCTGTGTGATCACACAGCTTATTGTAGGCTGTATCATTTCTTAAAGAATCTGTTGAATTTTGCCAGTCAAGTTCACCACCCTCATGAACACTGCTTCCGTCATCACTGTGTTCATTTTCTTCATCCGACATCATGTTAGCCCTGCCTCTGTACACCTAAAGAGAAGAAAAATGTTTCAAAAGATGGTAAAACATATCACTGTATTGAAACTATACATAACTAAAAGGATCAAGTGTTCAGATCAGAAATCATACTCTGTATAAAAATTGTATTTCACCTTAAGATGAAAAGTTGTAACATAGCTTGACTGAAGTGGATCTTTGGTGTCCAACTCTCCCAGTTTGCAAAGAGATTTCAAGGGCTCCCTTTCATTAACTTCATGAGGTGGCTTCTCAGTTCCATTTTTAGAAATAGTGAGGTCTAAAACTTGTGAATGGTTATATGAGAGGTCCAAAACGTCAGAATGTGTACTTATAGGATCTGTTAATTTTTTTCTTTCCTCTCTCAAATCCAAAGCCTTGGGTTCTGGAGATGGCAGAGGAGAGGGAACTGTGTAAAAAACCTCTGAAACAGACAGCCTGGACTGTGGGTCGGGTGCTGCCCCATGGAGTCCATCGGTGGAGCTGGGCCCCCTTAAGATATCCCCAGTTGGGTCAATCTCAAAGAATCTTGCTGTGGACCGGCTGTAAAATAGGCCAATCCACATGTGGAGTATGAGGCGAATCTGCTCAAACGTCTCCTCAATACTATAATCCCACGGTCTGAAAAACACACACGAGAAGGAGGGACATTAATAGAATGAATTCAAATACCAGCTAATCCAAAAAAATACATTACCATGTCTGATAGACTACATAATGAAAATACAAAAGAAGTTGTGCTATATGGGGCAGTATGTGGCACAGTGGATGGAGCCACCACCTCTGCTTTTGGATATTGCAGGTTTGAATCCCATATCCTGCATTACCCTTGAGCAAGGTAATTAGCCTAAAATTACTTAAGAAAAAAGTCAGCTTTATAAAAGGGTAAATCATTGTTAAGCAGCTTAACAAGATGGTGCCGGTGCATGGCGACGTGTTGATTGCTGATCCTTACAGACTTGTTAGTTTAGTGTGTATTGTTCTGGTTCGCTATCTCTCCAGCCAGTTTATTCTCTTATTACTTATGATTGCCAAACACTTCTGCAAATATGTGAAACTGTGCGATTAGATGCAATTCTTAGTGTTAGAGAGCTGAACTCGCTACCTTCGCTATGCTGTGAACAACACGGCCACGACCCACCTGGGACCACTCAGAGGATGTGATCCCGGAAATGGGGCCGCAGGGCCGGCGTACAGGTGAGAGCGAAACGCCACAGGCTACAACCTCCGATGCCCAGCATTTTCCTGTCCAGAGACTGAACATTGGATAACAAACTGGACGATCTCAGAGGATGACTTAAATTCCGAAGAGACCTACGGAACTGCTATGTTTTCTGCTTTACGAAGAATCGGCTCACCGCCAGCACGCTGGACCACGCAGTCTAGCCCGAGGGCTTCTCAATTTACCACGCAGATCAGACTGATTTATTGGGTAAAAAAAAAAAAAAAGAGGAGGGTGCGTATGCTTTCTTATTAACGACACATGGTGTACAAGTGATTTCACAGAACTGCACTCAACACCTTGAATACCTTTTGATCAAATGCTGACCGTTCTGCCTGCCCAAGGAGTTCTTGGCTGTGCTCATGGCCACAGTTTACATCCCACCCCAAGGGAACACACACAGCGCTCTGAACTAACTGTACCACGTCGTCACTAAGTACGAGAACAAGCACCCAGATGGCCTGTTCATTATCTCTGGGGACTTTAACCAAGCTGACTTCAGGAATGTGTACCCAAAATACCATCAGCACATCTCCTGCCCCACCAGAGGCTCAAACACCCTTGACCACTGCTACACTCCACACAAAGGCGTGTACCGTTCCCTACTGCGTCTGCACCTCAGGCAGTCAGGACACGCCTCGATTCTGCTGTTCCTGGTCTACAAGCAGAAACTGAAGCGAGAGAAGCCTGTGACGCATACTGTGCCACGCCGGACACCAGAAGCGGAGGAAAGGCTCCAGGACTGCTTTGACTCCATGGACTGGGACGTGCTCAGAAACTCATCCTCCAATCTGGACGAGTATGCCACAGTGGTCACGGACTTCATCCGGTACTGTAGAGGTGTCTGCATACCCCATAAAACAGTCCGCTCATTTCCTAACCAAAAACCATGGATTATCGCCGAAATCAAAAATAAGATCCGTGTGCGTACCTGCGTGTTCCAGGCCGGAGACATGGACACATACAAGAAGTGTAAGTATGAGCTCTGCAAAGCCATCACCAGCACGAAACAGGTATACAGCAGGAAGGTAAAATCAGAGTCTAACTGTACTCAAGATGCACGCAGGTTGTGGTAGGGAATCCAAACTTTAACAGATTATAAACCACAGACACGGACATTGACAGGTGCCGCTGCATCTCTCCCTGATGAACTGAATGCGTTTTACGGCTGTTTCAAGCTCACAAAGACCCCACAGTACAAGCTCCCACAGCGCTGCATGACTCCAGTCTCACCCTCTCCGTGGCACAAGTGAGAAAAACTTTTAGCCGAATCAACATCTGCAAAGCTGCTGGTCTGGACAGAATTTCAGGGCAAGTTTTAAAAACATGCAGTGAGCAACTGGCTGCTGTCTTCACGGACATATTTAACACCTCCTTAAAAAGCTCAGCTGTACCCACCTGTTTCAAAAACACCACCATTATCCCCTTTCCTAAGAAAAACAAAGTGAGCTGCCTTAATGACCATCACCCAGTGGCACTGACCCCCTTTGCAATAAAATGCTTTGAGAGGCTGGTGCTGGGACACATTAAGGACACCATCCCAGACACATTAGACCCACTGCAGTTTCCCTACCGCCACAACAGATCCACTGAAGATGCAATATCACACACACTTCACACTACTCTGGCTCACCCGGACAATAAAAACTGCTATGCAAGGCTATTATTTGTAGACTATAGCTCGGCATTCAACACTATCATCCCAACCAAGCTGATCCACAGACTACTAGGTCTGGGGCTGAGTGCCACATTGTGCAACTGGATCCTGGATTTCCTCACCAACAGACCCCAGTGTGTACTGACTGGCAGAAATACCTCCTCCCCACTGACTCTCAACACTGGTACTCCACAGGGAAGCATTCTGAGCCCAGCGCTGTATTCCTTACTCACACATGTCTGTGTGGCCAGTCACAGTTCAAACACCAATTGCTGACAATACCACCACTGTGGGTCTGATCACCAGAGAGGAGGTGAGGCTCCTGGCAGAGTGGTGCCAGGACAACAACCTGTCTCTCAATGTCAGTAAGACTAAGGAGCTGGTGATTGACTTCAGGAAACAGGACACGACTCATGCACCCATCTACATAGAAGGGAACATTGTAGAGAGGGTCAACAGCTTCAAATTCCTAAGGGTCACCGTCTCTGGCAAACTCACATGGACTGAGCACACAGCAACCACATCAGAATGACAATGCACATCATGAAAGATCATAGTCACCCCGCACGGGCACTTTTCTATTTTCTGCCATCTGGAAAGTGGCTCAGGTCTATTCGAACCTGCACTGCTAGGTACAGGAACAGCTTTTACCCCACTGCTGTAAGAGTATACAACACTCACCAATGTGCCACCTTTTGTAGCTAGAGTTGGACTGCTCCTTCCAAGCACATTGGTAGATTATATTGTCACTTTAAGCATTCTCATGTTGAGTTCTCTGGCTGATTATCGTTATTGTTACCATTATTTATTGTTATTAGCATTACTCATTGTCATTGTTTTGTGCAGTATTTCCATTGTTTTTTTCATCGTGTGTGAAGACCCATTCAAGAAGAATTTCATGATACTTGTACATGGTACTTGTACCTATGACAATAAACTTGAAACTTAAAAACTTAACACTAGAAGCTGCTCTGGAGAAAGGCATCAGATACATTAATAAATGTAAATTCAGCCTAAAAATGCAGCTGAAAATGCAATTAATATTTTTAAGCACTTATAGTGTGCACACAATTTTGTCAGTGTTTTCTGAATTTTCCCATACTATGGATAGATTCATTTTCTGAAAGTCCAATACTCAAAATACAGTACATAAGGCTTGTCAAGCTATGTAAAAATGTGACCATCAGCTGAATAGTTATGTAAAAATATTACCAATATATAACAAAGAGGACTGCACTTACCCATGAAGGGCTCGCATCACAGCTTTTTCTAAGAGATTGTTGGTATACTTGCTGTCTAGATGAAATTCATACTTTTCCTTCCACACCCTCGATACTTTTAGTGACCCATACACTTCCTTCACTTGCCGCACACGGGTCAATCTCTTCCTCCTATCCTTAGGATGAAACTGTCGCATGGAGCTCTCCGCTGATGGCTTTGTCACATCCTGTCCACCTTGACCATCTTGACAAGAGGTGCTGCTGTTGCTTTTCTTGGAGGTAGGCAGACAGTCACTCGAGTTGTTGCCTGGGTGATCTAACAAGTCCAAGTGGGGGACTTGGAGAACTGGACCTGACAAACCCAACAGCAAACAGGAGGGTGACAGTGAATACGAATGTTCTTCAGAAATAACCAAAGCATTCTCTCCAGTCACTACCAGACCCTTTGGAGATGGGGATCGAGCAGGGAGCTTTTGTTTAGAAATCTGACGCTTATGCCTCCTCAAAGAGTGTCTGGGCATCTTGCTGAGGACAGACCCAGACATGGAGGGGCCATCATCCATGCTCTTGCCACAATCTTGCCCCATGACAGCCAGCTTTGATCCAGGAACTTGACTTTCAAGTACTTTGTCACCGTTGTTGCTAAGGGCTAAATCAGCCAACATGGAGAGTGCATCTGGGGGCTGACAGGGGCCTGTCTCTGAACTGCGATGAGCCACAAATGAGGTGCCATTTATGACTCCCCCCCAACCCCCACTAGCAGCAGAATTGTGGCCCTGGGCTTGAAGCTGACTTAAATTATCACTGCCATATGAAGTGGATGTGTCAAAACTCAATAATCCTGAAAGACAAAACAGAGGAGAGAAAGAAAAGACAAAAAACAGCATGAAAAACACATAAAGCAGCAGATTTGACTTTATGAATTTATTCACTTGAAAGACCGAATTAGCATTTTTCGGACAAACAATTCCAATGTCCTCATCAGGGTTTTGTACTTAATGATCCATTGCTCATCATTCAGTAGGGTTTATGTCATATTGTTACACCCTATGCAATAAAGGTACAACTTCAATAAATTCAAGCCAGATACACAAATGTCTCACTCCATACACAAATTTTTTAGACACACCTGTCTTCCTCTTTTAGTTTTTGCAACTTATATTCCATAGGGTCCATCACAATGACCACATAAACCCTACTAAATGAAGAGTTTAAGGTATGGCAAAAAGAAGGACAGAGCAGAAGAAAACAGTTTAATACATTTGAGCAAGCGAAGATAAGAGTTTAAGCATCAGACAGAAAAGCAACTAGAAGATGACAACGGACACAAAGGATTGTGAAAAGTAGCAGTGCACCTCAATGCTGACATCAAAAAACGAATACATTATCGTGCTTGTAAAATGTATATGCTGATATTTCAGACTGATGTTTTAACAGTATTTCTGTTTTCAAAAAAAAACATACCGTTTTCTTTCATGTGCTCCGTTATTTTGTGCCTCAGACGTTTTTTTAACGGTTTAACCAATTTCTCTGTCTCAGTTGGCCCAGTTGGTGTAGCCAAGTTCTTTGAAATCTCTTGTGTTCCATCAGAAAGAGCAGAAGCATTTGCCAAGTCCAGTTTCCTTGGTATACTCTTTCTTGACCTTGCCCTTGTCTTGGGGTTTCCCTCAGTTTTTGATACCTGCTCTATTTCAGCATCAAAACTCAAACAGTTTCTTAGTTTTGGATCAGACTTTAAAATATTTGCTATTGTGTTTTCACAGTTGACGATAACATTCTCCACCTCATTTGCAGTCTTATGGCTCTTGCTCCTCTTGGTCCGTAGTTCTGTTGTGCTTAAGCCAGGCAAGTCTCTTAGCTCTTCTAACAGGGAAGACACTTGACTAATAGGACATAAGGGTTTCTTCCTTTTCCCTTTCTGACCATTTGTCCTTTCTAATGTGGGGGTCATTCCCAACAGTTTTTTCTCTGTGCAGTTTGTTGAAGGCACTACTTGTTGTTGGACTCCTTTGTTCTGATTAGATTCTGCATCAGAAGAGCTAACTGTACTCATCAGAACCTTGTTAGCCTTGAGGTAAAGGCCCTCTTCTCTATTCAAAGGCATAGCTTCCCTGTCTGTTATATTCAAAGGTATAACTTGTCCATCTACTGTCTCTAGGTATTGAGTCTGTTCATCAACTATCCCCGTTGATGAAACCTGTGCATCTGTTGTCTCCATGACTGTGTCTTGTTCATCTGTCTGTATGGGAAGATTCTGTTCATCGACCACCTCTGTAAGCAAGGGCCGTTTGTCTGTCGTGCCTGTGGCTAAATCTTGGGCATGTGCATTCCTTGCAGGAATGAGAGAGATTCCTGAACTTTCTGCAGGCAGTTGTGCTAAATTACTTTCTACAGCCACAGCTCTCCCCATCTCTGCCATGAACTTTATATCCCCAGGAGGGATTTCAGAACCATGAGGAACAAAAATCTTGCCACAGTCCGTTATAATAGTCTTCAGGCCATACTGGTAAAGCCTTCTCTTCGGCAGATGTGGCTGTGTGAGGGCCTCAACACAGTTCTCTTGAGGATAACTGTTAGCGGTCCGACCCCTCTTTCTTTTCCTTCTGCCCCTTCTGGATGTCTTTTTGAATGAGGCATTGACCCCTGGCTTCGTGTGAGGAAGAGAGTTGATTTCCTGTGCAGTAAAACTGTGCTGCACAAACCTCAGATCTGGCATCTCAGTTGATGACACATTGGTAACAGAGGCCTCTGTGGAATATCCCTCTTGTCCAGTTATGTCCTCCTGTTCATCCCTAGTTTGTACGGGTGTGGCTTCTCCTATTGCAGTGAAGGTTACAGACTCCGGCATCTTCTTAGTATGGTCAAAGCTTGCTATTCCTAACCCCCCACATTTCATAAGGTCCACTGGAGCAGCTGATTGGGACACCCCAGCAATACTCTCCACCTCAGCCACCATCCCCTCCTGCAGCTGTTCATTCATCCAAAATTCCCCTCTTTCATTTGTGGCACTTCCCTCAACCACATCAGCCTGGTCTGGAATCTTCCTGAATCCCCCTTCTGAGCCACCATTGGCACAGAAATCCGATGAAGTGACTCCAGCATTTTCTGGGGAGGACAGGCAATAGTAGATATCATTCCCCTGATCATTGATGCTTTCATCCCGCCCAGCTTCCAGTAGTTCTGTTACTCTTGTCACAGGCAAAGTGTAGTTGCCAGGTTGCTTGAAGTATGAAAGCATTTGCAGGTGGCTTGTCTCTGTCCACTTGGGGGCACTGTAGAGGTATCCAATGACATCAGGAACATCATACTGGTCTGGGAAGACACTTATCTCCCTGGAGGGACTGTAATGCATTCCTGGCTGGAATAGAGTAGCATAGCTCTGCAAATGCTGTTCCACCACACAGCTGATTGACTCCTGCTGGTTGAGAGGACATTTCTCAGCTTTTGTTACAGCATAGCTGAATCCTGGTAAGGCCTTTATTATCTCTGGTGAAAGGAGAGATTTGGACCATCGACTCTTAGTATCTGCAGAAATAATCAAGAATTTAAGAAGAAAATTTAAGTGATACATATTGGTGAATGCTAACTAATTATTCAACTATGCTTTCCCAATTTAAAGTTATCCACAAATTATACATGTCACAGTAGACTTATGATTTTGTGATTTGCAATTTTCCATTAAAAAGTCCTCTGATTTCCTTTTAATTAAAGTTTCAGTTGCAGGTCATCTAGATAAATCTAAGGTAAATTTTGTAGATAAGTGATATAAAAATAAGACCATAGACTTTTGTTTGACAGCCACTGTTGTTCTGCTATTACTAACCAAATTTTGATTTAATCATCTGCAAAATTAAAGTGTTTATTTGAAATTCTTACAGTTCCAAAACAACCTTCTTCTGAAAGGTTAGTTTACAAGCAAAATGACATGATTCCACTACTTTATTGATGTTTGGTGTCCATACATTACTTTCAGAATTGCATGTTATATAAAGGAAGATGGAGTTCTAATTCTTTTTTCAAAAAAAAAAAAAAAACCTTGTTCATGTACCAGTGACAGTAAGATTCAGTCATAATCAGTTAATCAGTAAAATATCAGCCAGTGGCATTGGCGTAGAAACTTTGTCATTCATTTTTATACCTTTCTGCACAAGTCTTGAGTCTGGGAACAGAAACAGGGCTTGCAAGGAATCCTCCTGGCTGGATAAGGTATCTGGAAACACACACATACACAGACACACCAGATATGCTACACAAGTCTTCCTAACTGAACATCTCAACCACTGCAGAACTCATTAATACACAACTTTCACTGGATAAAGTAACCATAACAGTTTACAAAAATGTTTGAAAATAATGTTCCACCTGGAGATGAAACTGTAGTTTAACTGGAAAAAATAAAAACACAAATATCATCTCAGTTTAGATGTAACAGGATACCTTCATATGTGAAGAAAGTAGATGAGTGTAAAAGCACCAGGAAGCCAGAGTCTTTCAACTGCAAGACAAGTGCCTTGGGGGAAGATAAATATTGTTGTTAAAAGTAATACCAAACCATACTAAACCATCACCTCTAAAAATATATATATGAAAATGTTAGCAATGGTCACCAGTTAGGACATTCACTCATAACCAAGAGTAGACTGCCTTAAGTGACATACTACTGGACATGTTATTCAAGAGAATCTATTCAAATTATATACTCATTTACAATTAGATGGTATCACTCCTTTCTAACAAACGGGGGGGGGGGGGGGGGGGGCATAGATTGCCTAACCATAGATTTAATTAGTATTTTGTACCTTCGTGTCTTAAAATATTAACGTGTAGCACACAAAATGTTCTGTTCATTTATTAATACATGTATTAGTGCTGGTATTTAATCTTATTTTTAACCCTAACAAAGAATCAAAAACTGATTATTCATGAAACAGCTTAAAATATTCAAATTAGCAATCCTCAAGGACATGCATAACCCAGTCAGACTGGTAGCCAGTAGGTTCGCCTCCACTAATACTTTCATCATACCTCTGCCTCCCTCCCCCACAACTTCACCCTACCCATATCCCCTTTCTCCCACATCTTCACCCTGCCCCTACCTCTACCTCCTTGCCTCTTAAACCAGTATTTTCACAAGCAACACTGATAGAACAAGACATCCCTGTACCCCCCATGAAAGTGCACATACTGTGTACATGGCCCTGCCCCCTGCATTTATCTCTTCCTGCAGAGTGGCTGGCCTTGCAGTGATGTAAGGCAAGGTTTTTACAAAGACAGAAGTGAGGCTCAAAGAACCACTATCACAACACTGCCATTACAGTATAACTGCTGCTATTGCTTTCACAGTGTCACTGTCCCTATCACTGTGTGCAAAATATAAGAAGTATGAGGCAAATCAAAGAACTGGACAATCTCACCAGGTCTTTGTCCTTCAGCTCCAGAGAAAGTAAAGTGTGCTTGTCTTGGTCTGCCAATGGAATTATGGTGTAGAAATTGCAGCCATTCCCCCTCAGGACTGGAGGATGACAGAGTTTAATCAGTCTTTGTTTCACATCGCAATGACTCCGGTGACTAGAAAATTTTGTTTTCTTCTGCTTAATACTGATGTTCAAAATAATAGCTATGGAAGCCTGTACATACTACACATAAGCACTTACCTAAAATCAAGGAAGATTTATGCCAACTGCATAAACAGTGTTGGGATATTGTAACATATTACCAGAGTACGGACACACCTTCACTGGTAAAGCAGGTTTCAAAGTTGGACTGTAGTAACCACTGCTTCAGGTCTGATACACTGATGGAATTGCTCATTTCCAGTGTGGTCGGTCTAAAATCAGGCAAAAAAATGCAACAATTACAACATTACACTTGTAATTGGAAATGAGTATAAGTCAAGACAGTCCCACACTTACAGCTGCGCAGGTAGCAACGCATCACACCTCGACCGCAGTGCAACAGGGATGGTCACGGAATGGATCTGTAGTTGACCCTGCCACAGGATGTACTGGAACACTACAATCATGCAATATAAAATCCATTAATACAAGCAATGAACAAATACAAACTGACATAAATCAATCATATTTATAAGCACGTCATATGACAAAGACCACAGAATCTTAAAGAAGAAAAATATTTCAATACCTACCTCCTGTTTTAGGGCTGTACCTGACATAGGATGGGGAGGAAAAGCAAATTCTGTTACAAGTTGTCCTTTATGTTTGTTTTATAATTAAAAACACAGTTTGTCAATGAAGTATGAAATGTGTCTTGAATGAGGTCAAACTAATGTAATCAACAGACATTCAATTACAAGGTATTGAAAGCAATTAAATGAAGGAAACATGTCTATTAGAATAAGCTACCATGTACAGGGAAGTTGGACTACCTCTGCTCCATTAAGTTTGTTGCAGATGGCATGGTTTTGCCATATGAGAACCTGATGACAGCAAACGGGCAGACCTGTCTTGGACGTGTTACTGCCTCACCTCCAGAACACAGCTCATACACATAGTACTGAAATACAAACACAGCTCATATACATCATTCTGTAACACATACAGATCACACCCATAGTACAGCAAGACAGCAAGCTCAGACATGTTTTAGTGAAACAGTAGTACAGGTTCAATCCTAGGAAGGAGTTAATCAAACTAGTAGGTCCTGCAAAGCACAAAGGAAAGCAGAGAGGCTCACCTGTGTACGTTCATAAGCCAGGAAAGAGCTAGTTGTTGCAGAGACCGTATCAATCTGTTCTGATATGTGGCAGTCAAATCCTACAGACGGCTGTGTGAAGTTTTGAGTGTAGTTCTCGGTGACCTCTTTGACCCTGCCCTGTCACAAATACAAGATGTGTTCAACACCTACTAATGCTATGTGCATGTATTTGGAAATCCACAAGCAAGCACATGCGTACACGTACACCAACACAACAATACTGGCTGGTCACACCCTCCAGTCGCGGAACCTTAAGGTAGCTTAGCCCTGCACTTTCCCAGCTTTTTCACAACGCAGCAGTTTCAGCAGCAGTGAATTTAGGAGCTTAAGAACATCATAGCAAATTTCCAAACCCTGCCTTAGAGTGAGTATGCCCCCTCAAAACCCACTGACCCAAATAAAAGCTTCTCCCCCAACCTTAACTTAACTGAGTAAAGCATAAAAGGAAATAACATGGCCAGTCATAATATCTCTGTGAGAAAGCCTTTCACACTCCCTTCCCCATGCCACCTTGGTCAGTCTGAAGAGAACAATGAAACCAGTCTTCCCATGGTACCAGGGGTTAAGATCCAGGCAGTCAGAGTACTTTGAGATATAAACACCTATGACAAGAAGAGACAAAAAAAATTCAGAGGTATGTACACTTCAGAAGTATTGGGTACAGAAACATTCCTCATCCCCTTTTTGCAGAATATTGAAGTTCTTACAAACTGAAAAGGTAACCTTAGACCTACTGAGATACCACAACCTAATCTGCAGCATATCAAACAATTTCAAGAAGGGAAGAGGCAGATAAGGGACAATGCCTTCTTTACATTTGACCAGCCTGTTATACAGGTTATTGGTTGTTCTTAAGCTCAAAAGTGGCCTTTTCTTCCACCTTCCAAATTGCTCATTTTTCATAGTTGAAAAGTACTTGGGTAGAGGACTGTCTGTGTAAACATGCAGAGCAGTACAATCCCCACAAAACCCACACAGTCCACAACAATAGGCTGATAAAGGAGGTGGCCAAACTTGGCAAGCTTTTTTGGAAAAAGGTTTTTGACTGATGTTTCATGCAGCAGCAAACCAGTCCCAAGTGTTGTGCGTGGAATTGGGCAAAACTTACATGTACAAAATACATTACCAGGACAACCACAACATCATCTAAGTATTTTTAATTAAATAGCAAGTTTGTTTACATTTTAAATCTAGTGTAAACATTTTTAAATCTTAAATACACTAGAACCCACATGAATGAAATTTTCATGAATAGCTCGCCATTACTCTACAGACCCATAATGTGTGCTCTATGGGGGTTTCTGATGCCATCAGCAGCAGCAGTGGGGGGGCACCAAGAACAAAAATCAGTAGCTGTAATAAATTGTTACTTCTGTATTCATAATTTACAGTTAAAGGAAAAACAAATATAGCATATAAAGCAATGAAAAGGAAATTCATTTTTCTTACCTCTGCTTCAAACGTAGACAAAAAAGGGTTAAAATAGTGATGAAGGGTTTAGGATATAGACCCGTTCTTGCATGAATGAAGGTAGTCCCACATTCATATGCGGTTTTGGTCCATTTTACTCCCAAATAACAGCCTGACATATCTGGGGTGAACATTACAGAAGACTTCTCTTGGGCCATGAACACTTCTACTGTCATTGGAAAGGCACAACAATGCCTCTATTTCTTGAGAAGACTAAGGAGAGCGAAACTGCCCCAGGATCTTATTGTGAATTTCTGTCAATGTACAGTGGAGAGTATACTGACATACTGCATTACAGCATGCTATGCCAACTGCACAAGAGAAGATCAGAGGGGTCTGCAACAGGTCATCAGGATGGCTTAAAACATCGGCGCACAGCTACCGGCAGTCAAAGACATTTATCTGTCCAGATGTCAGAGCAGAACCTCCAAAATTATCAGGGACTCCACTCACCCTGCACACCACTTCTTTAAACTGCTCCCCTCTGGCAGGCGATACAGGACAATTCTCTCTCTCTCTCACACACACACACACACACACACACACACACACACACACACACACACACGGATGGAAAACAGCTTCTTCCCCAGAGCTGTGAAACAGCTCAACACTGCCTGATTTTTACCTCCCCCCCAAATACACACTTAATACATTCAACTACACACACACACACACACACACACACACACACACACACTTTTGTCTTATTTGTAAATCTTTTATTGTTTGTCCTATTGCCTTACTGGTCTACTGTATTATTTTGTTTAAATTGTTTAATTTTCTATTTTTATACATAAGTGTTTGTGTTTTATATTGTTGTCTAAAGAACTCAGGGAATGCCACAATAACTTTGTTGTATTACATAGTAGTACAATGACAAAGCCTTCAATTTAATTAAATGTTTTGGTCAATAACTAGCATTGTTTCTAATGGGGGGAAAATACTAATTCAACCTCCTCACAACAGAAATTTGCCTAGTTGGATGATTTCATAGAACAAAGTAACCCTGTTAGGTAAAGGATGGGTCTACTTAAAAAAAAATTTAAAAAAAAAGGCTACTGTAATGACAAATATTAATATAATGAAAGAAAAGGTATACAAGTTTGCTTAAGCGTTCACAAGCCATCTTATTTTCCAACATTTACATTCAAAGTTCACTAGTGACTGATGTTTAAATTCTGGTAGGAATGACAGTATTGTTTCATATGAATAGATGTGGGGACAACTTTACACCACAGATGGCAATACATTGTAACTCCTACAATAAGAAACAAATAACTTGAAACACATGAGGTACAGCTGTATTAAAAAGCTGATCAGACCTGTAGTTGTACAGAACCATATGTCCTTTTAACTGCTCTCATACACACTTGCTCTTGGCTGGACTGAGTTTTTTTAATTTGTCCCTTTTCTTTGGCTGAGATCCATGACTCTGCCCCCTCTTAAATTGCTGCCAAAAGCTGAAAGCCCTACTGAGGCTGGTGCTCCTCCCCCCACTCCACATATGAACAGCTGCACTCCACTCTTTCACTTTCATTTTAAGCAGAGTGTGAGCCACAGTATAAGCAAAGCTTCGAGCAATGCCTGCTGTCTGGTAAGGTCCTTCTTCTTCTCTTTTCTAGTTATGCTGTTTGCTTGATTCCTAAGTTTAATTGCTATTTTAATTGCGAGTAGTAAAGTAGGATTGGTTGCAGGGGCGGGGAGATGTTTGGGAAAGGGAAACCCGGTGCTGTGTTCACGATACACGTCAGGAGCAATGAGGGCCATCAGTCATTAAATTTATTAACAGTAAATGTGGTCTCAGAGAATGTTCAGATAAAGCAAATCTCTTAAGTCTCTGCACTGGGAGGCAATGGAAACAGTTTTTCCATTTTGGTAGTGTGAAACAGAAACTGGTTTCTGAAATGCTTTCAGTTTCAAAACATAAAGCGACTAATGCACAAAGACCACCTGGGTGCACCGATGGCTACGGGGTCATTATTAATGAAATCACCTCAGTTTGCATGGCAAAATCTTAATGAGGCATGAAGTAACACACAGAGGAGGTTTGCAGTAACTACAAACATCACAAGAGGAACCAGGCACTCATCGCAAAAAAAGAGACAGTGCCTTATACCAAATACTGGACAAGAAACGCGTGAACATACCCTTTGAAGGGTCACCCAGCGTAGACAATGCACTCTGGTCAACCTCTATGCCACTTTCACAGAGCTGCTTTGCCTTTTAACAAAGGAAACAAAGGTGGGTGTTTTTAACATTATGTGGGTTAAACAGCAGTCTAATACACTAAAGAATACTTAGGACAGTGTTTACTGGACATTCCAAGCATTTATTTGCATCATTTCTGTCTTTGAAAGAATAACTGGTAGTCTCAAGTTATGTTTAAAAGAAATGTAAACGTCAATTACTGGTTGATTTTTACATGTTTATTACGTATATAACAAAACTACAGAACTGGTAATTAGTGAATACTCAAATTCACTGCATGTCTTTACCTTGATTTCCTCATCAAACATCAAGAATCCAAAGGACTCCTCCAGCTCTCTCTCAGTGTAACCCTCTTTCTTTTTCTGTGTACAGAAGGCTGAATACTGTGGGGAAAACCATAGGGATGATTTACACTTTGACTGAATTTGCTTCACACTGCAGGAAAATGTTGGATTATATACATGTGTAGAACGGAGAACAGTTCAATTACTGATCCAGTGTAGCTGTTTAGAGTACTGTTAAAGGTTACAGAGGATTCATGGCAGTGACAGCTAAACAGCATCATGCTAAACAATATCATGTTTTTCCATGTATTGCGATCAGCCAGTCATAGCTGAGCCTCTCAAGCCCAGGGCTCTGTTACGTATGGAGACATGGGAATTGTGATGAGCTCACCTTATCCTGCAAAGTGGGGTTTTTAACAAGGCATGCAGAGCTGTACGTGAAACACTGCTCAGAGTCAGGGTACATATAGGAGCACCTCAGGGGGGACAGAATGTTCTCATGAAAGACTGTGGTAACCAGTGGCACAGGTTCCAACAGACCTGAAAAACAAGCAGAAAGGGATCAGGGATGTGTATGTGTTAAACATTACATTTCACACACAAAACAAATGTACTGATCAACAGCCAATTTTGGAGGCTCAGAGGGAAACCAAGAACTTGTATTCAGGACCTAATCTGCCTTTTCCTGCCAACCTGTGTGCAGGGGAGCCTGAAAATAATGTAGAGATGTGACATTCACCAATCTCTACAACTTTATGCTCTTTTCCCTGTTTGTCCTTTTAGTACACTTGGCCTCAAATGAAATAGCCATAAGCTCTAAAAATTCATTCAACATACCTCCTCCCCACTGACCCTTAACACTGGCACTCCACAGGGAAGCGTCCTGAGCACGATGCTGTATTCCTTATTCACACATGACTGTGTGGCCAGTCACAGCTCGAACACCATCATAAAGTTTGCTGACAATACCACCACTGTGGGTCTGATCACCAGAGAGGAGGTGAGGCTCCTGGCAGAGTGGTGCCAGGACAACAACATATCTCTCAATGTCAGTAAGACTAAGGAGCTGGTGATTGACTTCAGGAAACAGGACACGACTCATACACCCATCTACATAGAAGGGAACATTGTAGAGAGGGTCAACAGCTTCAAATTCCTAAGGGTCACCCTCTCTGCCAAACTCACCCGGACTGAGCACACAGCAACCACCATCAAAAAGGTCCATCAACGTCTCCACTTCCTCAGGTGTCTGAAGAAAGTCAGGATTTCCACTACAGTCCTCACTACTTTCTACAGGTGTGCTGTGGAGTCCATCCCCACAAGGTGTATTATATCCTGGTGTGACAGCTGCTCCATACAGGACAAGGCGGCCCTACAGAGGGTGATCAAAACAGCTCAGGAAATCGGCACACAGCTACCAGAAGTCCAGGACACCTACACCACACACTGCCTCAGAATGACAATGCACATCATGAAAGATCACAGTCACTCCGCACGGGCACTTTTCTCTTTTCTGCCATCTGGAAAGCGGCTCAGGTCTATTCGAACCCATGCTGCTAAGTACAGGAACAACTTTTACCCCACTGCTGTAAGAGTATACAACACTCAGCAATGTGCCACCTTTTGTAACCGGAGTTGGACTGCTCCATCCAAGCATATTGTCACTCTAATCATTCTCATGTTCTGAGCTCTCTGGCTGGCTACTGTTATTTATTGTTATTATTGTTACCCCTATTTATTGTTTATTAGCATTACTCATTGTCATTGTTTTGTGCAGTATTTCTATTGTTTTTGTTCATAGTCTGGAGAAGCATTCAAGAAGAATTTAATGATACTTGTACATGGTACTTGTACCCATGACAAACTTGAAACTTGAACAGGATGGTACAACCCATTTGCATATACTGTATCAATTGCTGTACACAAAGCCCAGTTCAACCTACCTTGCCACCTTGCACATAAAGCCCCAGAGAAAACATCTGAAAATTCCATCATACCATTCCATGACTAAGGATAAAGCTGCTTACTCTCCTCCTGAACCAGCACAGAGTCACACGGTGGCAACATGGGAATTTCATTGAGGTTATCAAGCAGCCACCTCCAGTAGTTGGTGTTTCATTGAGGTAGGCCCACGACATCTTAGGAAGGCTAAACAGTGGCATCCTAGACTCACCCCTCTCCACACATCAGACGCCCTCCACTCACACCAAACGCACCAGCTCCACAAATAGAAACCATCACTAATAACACCAACACCCCACTTCCACATGTACTACCAAAAAGCTGCCCACCCCAGTGCAAGCCACCTTCCACCAACTTCAATAAAACATTCAAACTACCCTGCTCTCTTCTCATCCATAACATTGGGTCACAATGTAGTAACCACAATAGCTTGCGGCACCTGGAGCTACTTGCCCACATCAGCCAGCAACTTCCAAGTAAAAGTAGAAAAACAACAGGACCAAAGCTACCCAAATAGCTGGTTTTACTTTTAAGTTGGAGTACAGATACACACTGCAAAAAACACAAGTGGCTCTAGACAAGTTGCTGGACCTCATGGTGTTCTAGAATATCGACTACTTCCTCATTCTACAGCACCAGCTACAAGAAACCATTCACTGTTTGAGTACCTTTAAATTAGACCACTACCATTTTACAATAGGGAATGCTTATATTCACACAGCTCCTTCATTTAAAAATATTTATACAAGTCTCCATTGCAAGTCTTAAAATGTAATATGTCGTTTAACTAGGCATTCAGTTAAGATGTTAACTGGGAAGAAAAAACTGATACATATCTGTAGAATAACACCCAGCTCTCTGGGACACAACAATGTATTAGGTAACAATACTTAACTTGTTTCAAGACCATAGTGTTCAACTGCAAACATCAGGAATAGTTTAGAACAAGCACAAGGTCAGACCTCAGTGGAATATTCCACTGTCCATTCTGGACTGTTTGGAAGAGTCAATCTATGTGGAAAGGTACAGCAGCATACATACAGGAAAGGTACAGCAGTGGAAAGCAGACAGGAGCTGATAGAACGAAGGAACGTTAAGGAATGGGATCCCTCATTGGAAAACTGGGGATCTGAAAAATAGCTAGGTGCAAACTGCAAAGTCTTTTTTAATGAAATAGTCATTAAGTGAGTGTGATGATTATTATTATTATAACAATGATGGATCCAACATGTGGTTACAGATTTTTCAAGTCCTCCAACTCCAAGAGAATCACAATCAGCAACACTAACCTGAGTCACAAAGGTGGCATCAGATTAGGAATGAGTAACAAAATTCCCTCGCTTTTCCAGAACAACATATGTTCTTGAGGAAAGGTCATTAAAATACAGTTAGCACACCTCAGGTGCCCAGTGGAGCTGTTCACCACAGAGTAACACCATTGTTACCTCAGCCCCAGTGCTGGAATCTACCAACCAGCATTTTTTTTTTTTTTTTTTTAAACGTAGCAACTCTACCCAACCTTCATTTCCATTAAAAAAAAAACCCCCATTTATAGCATTTTATATTTATTCCTTCAAACTACAGTGCTAACATTTGACTATTTTTTTTCAAATCTTGTCATCTTTAACTTAAGGCTGAATACCCCGAATACACACAAACAAAAAAAATGGTTGTATATGGAGAACAAACTTGATGAAATTTCGCCTCTGGAGAGGAGAGAGTCGGTAGAGGCTATCATAATGTGTCTTAGCAGGCTAGCTAGCTGGTAACACCACCGTAGACGTGGTTGGTGTAAAACCGAACTGACACGGCTCACATTCGGCCTCCTCCTCATCCATCGTCACCTGCTTCCGTCGCACTCTTCCCATTTTCCATACTTTCAACTCTTTTCCTTTACTCAGTCGTCCCCCCTTCCTCTTGAACGATCTTGGTCGATTTCTGGGTCCTTGCATTCAAACTGCATTTCCGCCACTTTTCAAAAAACGAGCGAATTCCACCGTGTGAAGGACCATTAAACCGGATCGCGAACAATAACGGTTCCGAACGGCGCAACTGCGCGTGAAACGCTTCTTTCCCACTGCTGGAAACCCCTTCACCGCTGCCAGTCCAATTCTGGAAAACACGGTTTTGCAACCAGGAAGAGCCGTACGGTCACGAACGCAGCAACACTTGGAGGGTCGTGTTCACACCGCTCAGTTCTCCCTCTACTTGGAGTCTCTTCATTCACAGAGGGCTGTGTTCCGAGAGCAGGTTAATCGCGACCATCGCACAGCCACGCTTCGCCGACGAGACAAACAGAAACAGAAAGTCCACCGGATCCATCTTGTGGGACTCACTGACTGAGCTCGCGACCGCGCGTACACGCGCATACAGTCACACTGCGAGCGCGAGCGTCTGCGCTGGCGCCCGAACGCGCCACGGAATCTCAGGGAAACAACAAATAACTGTCCCGTTTTCTGGGTGTTTAAAATAAACGCTGCAACATATAGCAAAGTCTTTATTCCATAACAACGCGTCTGTATCACCCATTTTGCCGTGTCCTTCTAAATTCATTGCTCAAGAAAGAAGTGACACGGGAAATCTTGTCGTTAGTAATCACTTTATTTTTCACTTGGTTTACCAGAATGTATATTCTGAACGCCTTTTTCTCTAAAGTCACACTGCATGATAAAAAATAAACAGTATGGCCTACAAACACCGACATCATAAACATAAATAGGTGGGAGTAATTTATGTTCACCCTCTCCCCAGGACTACCCACGGGCTCCATTGTTTCCCACCTATCATTATAGAAAATAATAGCATTTTGATTCACTCTCTTATACATGATAGTGTGTGTACATATATATAGCCTATATATACTGTATTAATATTAGAGGCATACACATGTACATATACTGAGACCTTCATTTGCTGATTCTTTTTTAGGAAAGGTAGTAAGCGTTGTTACTCCAACACGTGGCCATTTTCTCAAGTTGTACTCACCTTGTTGCTCAGGTAACTACTCTGACAGGATAACCTGGTTGCCCTGCCCAAGGGGACAACTTATTGTGCAATAGGCAGTATTAGTAACTGCTCTAGACATGTAAATTTCAGGTGAAACTATCTTTTAAATATCAAGTCAAGTGTTTTTACATTGTTAAATTCGTGGTGAATCCACTCTGCGGACAAGCGTGATTTGTCATTCTTGCGCTTGACAAGTCTGTCAGCATACTGAGGCACTGATATGTTATGTATTTCCAGAAATATTACATGTTTTGGGAGTGCTGCAAAGAACTGGAACCGGAGACGTTCGAGAATTCAGCATATGACGGTTCAGAGAAAATGGTGAAACGATGTTTTTAAGGATAACAAGTACATTTTGTTCCAGTGATTACTGACATTACAATTTCAAAATAAAAGCACCTTTAATTTAGAAAAGTTCGGGTAAGCTTGTTGAACAATTAATTAACATTTGATTATAATGAACTCTGAATGATAATATGGACACAGCTTCCAATCAATGTTACATATTTTACGCATTTACAGTAGGTACTGCATCCATTCTGGATAAATTACCTTGATCAAGGGTATTGTAACAGTAAGATTCGAACCGAGGACCAGTCCGTCACCTTCAAGATATACGGATAAGTGTAATAAAATATATATTTATCCATTAAAACCTTTAACGCATTTATTTTTACTCATTTACTAATAGACAACCGAGAAGGCAGCGACACTTATGTTAGATTTTAATTAATTGTGATGAAAGGGGAAAAAGAAGAGGAAAACTGGCAAAGAAATAAATATAAAATCATGAGTCTGTCTCACAGCGACAATGAAAGGACGCAATTTTTCAGTCGTACGGTTATAAACTAAGTGGAAAAAATTACATGATTCTGGAGGCAGCCTTCTCGTCTCCAAGTTATTCCACACACATGGAAAGAATTTATTTAAGAATGTGCCCGAATATATCAAATTTACTCAGTGAAAGCAAGGGAATCATACGTAGAAACATGAAAGATGTGCAAAATGATCGACAGTAAAAACGAAGACAAAGTATTTGTGACGAAATATAAACCTTCATAAGAGTAACTTTTATTCTGTATTATTTCTGGAGGAAGAGCATCGGATTACCGTATTTCCGTGTAGAATCGTGGCGGTCTCTCATTGGGCTCGCTGTCCAACCCGTAGCGCTTCGAACTACATTTCCCACAATTCCCGCAATACCAGTGACCTTCGTCATTACAACGCCAATTGTCACGTGATCGCCATGCAACACAGCATGGTGCGTACGCATTTCGGCGCTTTCGGTTATGATCATGCGGTTTCTTCTTTGGCAAATGTCGGTTTTGCCCAGCGAGGTTACTGAAACGTGATTGTTTCGTGTGAAATGGAGATTACTCGCGCCAGACCCTCGCTTTACGGAGACATCGGTGAGCCCCGTGTCTGTCAGTGCATCGTTGTCATGATGATCGTGTCAGACTCATTCAGTTGTTGCGTGTCCGCTCTCTCCGTGTCTCTGGCCGCGTGATGCCTGTGTGTCTCATTCCCACATGGGTCACTGTCGTGTGCTTGTTTGTCAGTGCTTCTGTGTGAGTTTTGTTACAACGCGTCGTTTTCAATATTTACACTGACTGTGTCTTAGAGTAAAGTTTAAACAACCGATTTAATTAGGCTAGGACCTGTTTGTAGCAGCAGCACAGTCACAATTATTACAGGTAACAAACAGAAATGCTCATAACGTCTCATGTGCTACAACATACAAGTAGCACCAGCATCATCACTCAGTCACTGCCTCGAAATCATTGACCATCCGAGTCAGGGTCCCAGTGGTCTGGAGCCAATCCCGGCAGCACAGGGTGCAAGGCATCCTGTCTGAGCCACGACTTCTTCACAGGATAATCAGTACCAGGGTGCATACTTACGTACACTCCTTAAATAAAGGACAAACTCATCTAAAAGACCTTCCACTGTTATCTGTACATTATGAATTATCTGTTATAATTGACATGTACATGTGTTCATTTAGCAGATGCTTTTCCCCAAAATGATATACACCTCCAAGCATTTATCAGCGATTATCAGGTGTGGTTGTAGAATATAAAGCCAAAAAACATATTGTCCTTGCACAGAAATGATGCTGCTGAAATACCATTTAGGTGTTTATATAGAAATAAAATTCTACAGTTATTTTGGGTGGCTGTTATGGGTAGCACTGTGGTGTAACGGGTACCGCTGGCATCTCGCAGCCCCAAGTTGTGCTTGTGCATGTGGGTTTGAAGGCACCTCAGTCTGTGTGGAGTCTGTGCGGAGTCTGTGCGTTCTCCCTGTGTCTGGGTGTCTTGCCTCCTGCCGTGCAAAGTGGTTCCGGTGAACTGGAGATTCCAAACTGCCCATAGTGTGTGTAGGGGTGGATGAGTGTGTTACGTTGCTCTGCTGGGTGAATAATCATAGGGAGTGTTGTCTGTATACCATTACATGTCGCCTTGGACAACAGCGTCAGCTAAACGCTAGTTAATATTTTAAAATGGAAGCTCTTTGGATGGGCAGTATTTGTGCTAATAAGATTAGATTATGAGCTACATTTTCTTGTTAATGAGTGACAAGAGTGCTGTCAGCTGTAATGGGATGTAAAAAACACAAACTGTCAGAGTTTCCCATGCTGAGCTTGTTGTTTGGCCTCAGCCCATGGCCTGGGGTTCTGGACGGACCGCTCAGCCGTGCATGAGGCCGCCTTCCAGGGTCACACCCTGCAGCTGCAGCAGCTCATCGAGAGCGGCGCGTCCGTTAACATCGTGGCCGTGGACTCCATCACCCCACTGCACGAGGCCTGTATACAGGGGCAGACACAGTGTGTGAGGCTGCTGCTGGATGCTGGTGCGCAGGTAAGAAAGGGATAGCCTCAGGTTGGGGGGTTCAGATTCTTGGCATGCAGATGAGATAGCTGCTGTGACGGGGGACTGTTGCAGGAAGCTTTTTCTCGGTGTTGGCACACACTGGTAATGATTACACTGTAGTCCATAGCAAAACTAAAGGCATGCTCCTAAACTGTTGTGGTGGTAATCCAGAATGACCAGAGTAACACTGGTAAAACTCATCTGTCCATAATGCTCTACAGCACATAAATTTTTGCAAGTTTTGAATTTTTACTGATGTTGTATTGCTGTGTTGCCCGGGGCCAGGTGGACGCGCGGAACATTGATGGCAGCACACCTCTGTGTGATGCCTGTGCTGCAGGCAGTCTGGAGTGTGTGAAGTTGCTGTTGGAACATGGGGCAGCTGTCAATCCTACTCTTTTCACCTTCTCACCCTTGCATGAGGCCTGCATGGGGGGTAGGAGGGGTCCTCTTTCTTTTGACACATATTAAAAAGCTGTGTGTGGATGTGGTGTGTCTATAAAGGATCTACTCTGTCTGTGCCTGCAGAAAGCCAGGCCATATGTGTGTGTTTGTGTGCAGAGAGTATAGACAGTCTATAGGATATTGTGTGTGTGTGTTTGCCTGCAGGGAATCCGGAATGCGTGCGGCTCATGATTGCCAGGGGAGCCCGTATGGAGGCACATGACTGCCACTTTGGGACCCCGCTACACGTAGCCTGCGCTAGGCAGCAAGTGGACTGTGCAAAGGTGTTGCTCAATGCAGGTGAGGTGAAAAGGTGTGCTACATCTCCCTCTGTCATATGCGCTAATAGGATCTGCTGCGCTATGGGATTTAAATGTTTAAAAAAAAATATATATATTTCCCAAGGTGCCAATGTCAACGCTGCCAAACTCCATGAGACAGCACTGCACCATGCAGCCAAAGTGAAGAACATCGATCTGATTGAGATGCTGGTGGAGTTTGGAGGGAATGTTTACGCCAGGGACAACCTGGGAAAGAAGCCCATTGACTACACCAGGCCCGGTTCCTCTGCTGCACTCTGTCTGGAGTTTTATGAAAGTAGGTTCTTTTTATCCTATTATATAATAACTGCGCACTGAGCAGATGCAGGCACATGAAAGATTTATGAAATATCCTGTCTTTTTTTTTTTTTTTTATAGGAACACCTCTAAGTCTACAGCAGCTGAGCAGAGTCTCTCTGAGGATGGCGTTGGGTGTGAGGGCTTTGGAGGTTGTGTCCAAGCTTCACTTGCCCAACCGGATAATTAAGTACCTCTCTTACTACTGATCTGACTATTTGTCAGAACTATAAACCAGTAAGATTGACTGTGTAAATATCGTGGAAGCACAAGGAAACGAGGAGCCGTTCACCTGTAGAGGCCAATTTAGTGATGATGACCAGCTTCGCTCCCCAGCCCACCGTTGCTGATAACTGCACAGCCCGTCTTTCCAAATGCTTGTATCACATCACGCCATCTCTGACTCTGCAGCATTTGGAGTGCCCCCTACTGGCTAGTCAGAAACTCTTAAGATTGTAAACTGGGTTCCTGGTGGAGGTTTCTGATCCAATTACCGGCAGCTCCTGACCTACTTGTGCTCAGCTACCCAGTTGACATTGGATAGCGTTCAAGACCTAGTGAGTCAGAGAGATTAGAATAAATCTTCTTTGCTTTTTAGTAACCAGGAATATCTTTTTTTTTCCACCCAAGTGGTTAGTATTTTACATGTTGTCAATGCTAACTGAAATTACTTAGTGATAACTTATCACATTTATAAGTAGTAGTAGTAGATATAGTTAATTGGGTGGCACAGCAAGTAGCGCTGTTGTCTCAGTGCCTGGGTGGTGTGAGAGGACATGGGTTCGATACCCATTCAGTCTGTGTGGAGTTTGCATGTTCTCCCCGTGTCTGCCTGGGTTTCCTCCGGGTGCTCTGGTTTCCTCCCACTGTCCAAAGACCTGCTGTTGAGGTTCACCCATAGTGTGTGTGTGACAAAGAGAATGTGTTTATGGATGAGTGACCTATTGCAAGTAGTGTATCTAGCCGTGTAAGTCACCTTGGTGAATAAGATGTATGGGCTGATAACACTACATAGAGTTCATTGGAAGTTGTTTTGGAGAAAAGCGTCTCTGTTAAATAGACACACACACATTGTCTGAACCGCTTGTCCCATAGGAGCCTATCCCGCCAACTCAGGGCGCAAGGCTGGAGGGGGAGGGGGGACACCCAGAACGGGACGCCAGTCCATCCTCTGCTAAATAAATAAATGTAAATAGAACTGCCTTGCAAAGGAGAATATGCTTTGGGGAAAGCTGGGTTGTTACAGCTCCTGTCCCCCTTGGTGGGCATGGGTTTGAGTCCAGCCCAGGGTGTAAGGAATTTTGACATTTCTCCCCATGTTTGCACCTCTCAGACAGGTGTGGAAGGAGGCACTGGCAAACCACAAGAGTGGTCATCAAGGTACGCTCTCCACTGACTGGCACTTCCATACACAGACCTTGCTGAGAGGGTTTAGGTTGCCATTGTAGTTCTTTGTCTCCTATGCTACCTGCTGAGGACTTTGCTTTCCTCTGTTTATTTTTCATGATTTGTCCATTGTCTCAACTGTTTTAATTCCCAAAGTACCCCAAAATTCATAATGAGGGATTAGTTTAATAGGAACTCTCATTGATTATGTCAACAATGATGATTTTTACTGTGTTGGTTCTTGATCAGAAAGCTACAGCTCTGAATACAAGGCAAAAGATGTAAAAAGTATGTTAATAAAAATGTAAACTAATTACTTTGATTTTTGTGGTTGTTTGATGTTTAATTTGTCCAAATCAATTAATTTCTCACCTTTTTTCACCATACTGCATCACTAGTTAGTTTCTTAGGTGATGCTTTTATCTAACTAAGAGTATTTGCCCTATTTACAACTATGGTTATTTTTACTATAGAAATTCAGGGTAAGCACTTACTCAATGGTACGACAGCAGTAGCCAGCAATGCCATTTTAATGAGAAATCTTCACATTACATGTCCATGTTTGGTATGCTGATTCAGGCTGGAACAAATTCAAAGTCTGTTCACTATCCCAAAGAGACCTTGCTAAAGTGGGCTGTTCTAAGACAACAAAAGTACAAGCAATCAGTGAAATTCTGAAGGGATTTTCAGTCTTTAGCATTTATGGGTTGAATTGGTGATCTCATACATAGATCTATAGACAGTATGTAGTAATAACTGGAGAACAAGGACTGGGAATTACAATATTTACCTCATCACAATTTTCACTGGTTTAGTTAGTTTTGGTTTGATGTATAGAAGTGGATCATTAATGACTGGTTAAGAAGCCTTTGCAAACATCCTGCTGCTTTCGGCTTGTGAATGATTGCGGATTTTTATTTATTTGGTATGTCTATTAAAATTTGCAGATGTATGCTTTCTTTTAGGGGGGCGTGGTGGGTTGGACCGGGTCCTGCTCTCCAGTGGGTCTGGGGTTCAAGTCCCACTTGGGGTGCCTTGTGGCGGACTGGCGTCCCGTCCTGGGTGTGTCCCCTCCCCCTCCGGCCTTGCGCCCTGTGTTGCCGGGTAGGCTCTGGTTCCCCGCGACCCCGTATGGGACAAGCGGTTCAGAAAATGTGTGTGTGTGTGTGTGTGTGTGTGTGCTTTCTTTTATTCACTTGGTTTTGTTTTATGTACTAGACTGAGTAAAGAGTAATTATCCACAATTAAATGGCATGTGGTTCTATTCATTGTTTAAAATGTGAGATTAGTTTAAAATTGATTAAATTAATGTTGTGATTAACTTAAAAAAAAAAGAGACTTTTTTTTTTTTTTCTTGATGGTGATTTTTCTAGGAAAAGGCAGTTAAATAAGAAGGGACTTATATTCACTTGGCTTTGCAGTTACATTTCGTAGTGAGAACTACAACTCCCATAATGTCCCACCCACGTCCCATGTTAAAAACATCTTGTATCGTTTACTTAAAACTACGCCTGAATATGGCACCAGAGAGCTACATTTCTCGTACTCCTCAATGTCCTCCTTCAAAACACAATTTGCAGCGGTTGCTATAAATACAGCCTGTGTTTCATTTGTAAAGGAAGTACGGTAACTGTTACGATTATTGGTCGGAAGATATACGAAGATAATATGGCCGTAGAGATCACATCCGCGAGACCTTCATTTTTCGGAGATATAGGTAAGTACCGCAGGCGATGACGTAAGTTTTCCACTGAAGTTCAAAGACCGTTCTTGAAACTCCTGTCGTCAACATGCCGTGTGTAGCTCATTAATGTCATATTATTGTAATTCAAACCGCTCCAAGCAACCTTTTCAAGAGTTTTGCACTAATCAACTGTGTGAACGTGACTATCACACTACTCGTCTTTTTTTGTTTGGCAGTAGTCTCAATATAACATTAATATAACACGATCATAGACTTAGACGTACCTCGATTTTCTCACGGGTTATGTTCTGGAAGAAAAAAACTCGGGTAAAAACTTATGGATAATGAATTCTCTAAGATTTTACACGCTCCTCCAGCCAGGGATGCAGTGGTCGACAGCGTACCACCTGGAATCATTATCTTTTTTACTAGCTTGAAACAACAGTAAACTGGGGCCTGTACTTCACACAGTTATTTAAAATAAATGTAATCTCCACAGTCTCCCATTAAATTAAGCCTTTCAGTTGTTTGCATTTGGCCATTTTCAGTTTGTTTCATTATCTAAGTACACACTCTGACAGAAGCCGCTTGTCCCAAGTGGGGGCGTGACAAGCCAGAGCCTAACCCGGCAACACGGGGCGCAAGGCTGGAGGGGGAGGGGACGCACCCAGGACGGGACGCCAGTCTGTCACAGGGCACCCCAAGCGGGACTCGAACCACAGACCCACCAAAGAGCAGGTACAGGGTAACCTGCTGCGCCACCACACCCCCCCATCATCTACCTGCAACAGTGCATTAATAACAGAGCTACAGGTGGTCCTCGACTTATGATGGGGTTACGTTCTGCAAAACCCATCATAAGTCAAAATATCGTAAGTCAAAAATGCATTGAATAAACCTAACCTACTGAGCATCATAGCCTAGCATACGTGCAATGGCCATTACAGGCTTGCCGCCTTCATGCTGGGCAATTATCTTAAATTTCTCCTCAAGAGTTATTGCCCTCTTCTTCTTCTTCTTCTTTCCATCAGTAGCAGGAGACACAGATTGGTGTTTCTGTGACATTATGGATGCACAAAACACAATGTAAATAAAGGGGGGGTATCTGTATAGCGACTGCATGACAGACTGGCGATGCGGATCGATGCTGCTGTCCAGCATCACAAGAGAGTATCGCATCGCATATTGCTTGCCCAGGAAAAAATCAAAATTCAAAGTATGCTTTCTACTGAATGTCTATTGCCAGGTCACCATCGTAAAGTCAAAAAATTGTAAGTCGAACCATCGTAAGTTGAGGAGCATCTGTGCCTAAAGATATTCACTCAATAGGTTCTGTAAAAGTCTTGGATATAGCTACAAAAATAAACATGCTGTGTGATTTTTTGCATTACTAATGAGCTACATTAAAACTGATGGATTGGGATCCTGACCACAGAGTATCTCTGCTCACCCTTTCTCTCGAAGAAGCTCTGAAGTGCTGTGATCAAACTTTTAACTAATTTAAAGTAACTGAGAAAATACATTCTCTCTACGAACTCCTGTTTAATGCCAGTTGCTGAGCAATTAATCTCATAAACGTACACAATGTCTGTCATCTTGTTATTGAACATGAACACTGAGAAACACCAGACGTTATCTTTAGATGTGATGGAAGCAAGTTTAATTAAACTGGACCCATGCTCCTGTTTTGTTATGGTGCATTTTACTGCCAGCTAATGACTTGTAATACCTGGTATTCGCTCTGTGGCGAATAGATTTCTTTGAACAAAACAAGTACACAGTTTCTGACAATTTCAGCTGACAATTTCCAAACCCTGGGAGAGCACGTGTGGAGAGCAGTCTGTCCAAAAAACGAATAAAGCAATAGGTTACGTTTGGAAAACAATAGAAAACTTCAAACTTGCCCTTAGTTCTTAACACGTACTACAGCTGAGGGATTATTAGCTGGGATGCCTAAATAATTTTCTTCCAGGTATAGTGCAGAGGAGATGGGATACACCTGCCTCACCTGAAAGCTACGTAAAGCTGTGCTCCAGCACATTTCAGTCACCCTTGTCTCAATGATAACGGGTGGGTATGTCGCTTCTTGTTGCTTACAGGGTTTTGGGCAGACCGGACAGCCTTACATGAGGCAGCCTCACAGGGCCGAGCCCTGCAGCTGAAGCAACTGATCGATGGCGGGGCATCTGTCAACATTGTGACTGTGGACAATATCACTCCTCTGCATGACGCGTGCATAAAAGGCCAGCTTCAGTGCGTGCGGCTGCTGCTTGATGCAGGGGCACAGGTGAGAGAAACTGCGCAAATAGACTTTGGCAAATAGGTGAGAGGTGGCTATGACCCAGAGTTCACTCTGAATATTGCTTTAATGAACACGCACCACCCTGCAGGTGGACATCAGGACAATCCATGGCAGCACACCACTGTGCTATGCCTGTGCTGCTGGCAGCCCAGAGTGTGCCAAGCTGTTGCTAGACCATGGAGCCACAGTGAACCCCTCCCTCACTGCCCTCACGGCCTCCCCCCTACATGAAGCCTGCATACAGGGTACAAGCCTTCCTGACGCCCCTCATTCTCCACGTATGACATGTCTAGGTAACCTGTTTTTCCTCCACGTCCATTTCCAGGTAACTCAGAGTGTGTGAAACTCATGATTGACAACGGGGCCAGGTTAGAGGCGTTCGACATCTACTTTGGAACCCCGCTGCATGCAGCATGTGCCAAAGACCACATAGACTGTGCCAAGGTGTTGCTCAACGCAGGTGAGAGGAAGAGAGGAGAGGATGTTGTAGAGGAAGTTGTGTGAAGGATGTGAAAGGCTCTGGAAAGTTCATCTTGGGTGAAACCCTGGTCAGCTTAGCAAAACATTTTCTTTTAAGAATCCTTACTTGCTCTGTATAATTAGTCTTGCATCCAGCTTATCTCTGGGGACAGCAATGCCAAGATGCACCTGGGATTGACTCCGTAGCGAGCCCTAAGTTACTCCTCTCTGTATCTTCGGGCTCATACTGTATCTTTTTGTTCTCGTATTTTACTGAAGCGTTTTTTGTTTGGGTTGAAACAGGATTGGTTCTTGAGCCCCGACCATGAGGTGGACATGGGCCTCTCTGGACTTAAATATCTATCCCCTTCGGGGGGGTTTCCCAAAGTACTTAGTGACTTCCTATTGCTGGCAGTATTCTGTATAGCACTTTGGCTGAATCTTTATTGTATGAATAAAATATTTTACTTTAGTGCTTGCAAGAGTCCTTGCTATTCTTCCACAAGTGGGAACCCAGTACCGGAGTGGATGTGTGTCGCATTGACTTGCAGACTTTAGCTTACCATAAAGATCAAGATGTAGCATGGATTATAGCTATAGCTCAAGGATGTCCCACACACTGTGCAGTTGTACATCTAACTACAAGAGCCTTAACATTGTGGATATTAAGTGATTTACTGTAGTGCTGCTTTATTTCCCAAGGGGCCAGAGTTAATGCTGCCAGATTCCATGAGACAGCACTCCACCATGCAGCAAAAGTGGAAAATGTGGATCTGATTGAGATGCTGGTGGAGTTTGGAGGGAATGTTTACACCAGGGACAACCTGGGGAAAAAACCCATCGACTACACAATGCCTGGTTCCCAGGCTGCACTCTGTCTTGAGTTTTATGAAAGTAGGTATTGATTCTGTTTATCTCAGTTCTCAATACAATTTTCTTATAATAGCTGGATATTCAGTAAATGTCATCTTGAGGTCATTCACTAAAAACATTTGAAAGTGGTTAATACCTCACTTTCTCAGGCTCTGAAAAGAACAAGTTACGTGGCATCTTCATGCATGTGACATGTTATCCTATTAGTTTTTACCATCTGTTTTGCAGACACGCCCATGAGTCTTAAGCAGCTGAGCAGGATCTCTCTGAGGATGATGTTGGGTTCAAAGGCTTTGGAGATCATGCCTAAACTCCAAATATCACAGCGCATCATCGACTACCTTTGTTACTGCTGAGTATCCCTCTGGCCAGGAAGTCACAAACTTAAGATTCAGAAGTCCAGTGTTAAAGAAACCCTCATGCACACCAGCAGTGATGCAGAGACAAAGACGATTTCTTCACAGGCCTTTCAGTGAAAGAATTGAAATATTCATTTTAATCTGACACTGCAGTGAAATCTGTTTATCTATTAACACAACATTGTCCGAGCTTTTTGGTCCAAGAGCAGCATTTTTATAGTAAGCAATGTACTAAATCTTAAATGCCTGAACTGAACAATTACTTATTTTATTTAGATGTGGCATGTGTGTCTAGCTGTGACCGTATTGTCCTGTGAATAGAATTTAAAGGTAGCAACCCTAATCGCTGTGCTACTTGCCATCTCAACATCATATTCTAAATGTTACAAAGCCTAACAGAAGTCAAGAAAAAAAAAACGGACTCTAGCGCCCCATTATTGGGGGATATTGTCAGCACCGCTCTCTTTACTTCAAACAAGCAAGTATGGGCCGAGAGGACGCTAACGAAAAACAGCACTACAACTCCCAGAGCCCTTCACGCCAACACCTAGCAAAACAAGCGCAGCCCACGTGACTCGGTAATGGAATACGTGCGGCGCGCGTGTCGTGTTGCTTTGTTTTTGCACACTCGTGCTGTTACCCGCAAGCCGGTGTGAGCGCGCAGAGTGGGAATGGAGGTCTCGAGGCCCTACTTTTTTGGAGATATAGGTGAGTCCGTGAACAAACGGCCGCACGCTAACTGGTACGGTTGTTTATTTCCTACATAAGCGAACGCGGGCTCTTCGATGTCACGCGCATGTGCGGTATTTAAAGGGTGCGACGGTTTGCGCGCTGCGTAGCCGACAGGCCGTTGTGTGTTGTCAACCCCCCCCCCCCCCCCCCGCGCTGCTGGGAGAGGACAACTGGCCTTAATTGTGACCTGAGTGACCCTGTGTTTAAATTTACTGGATGTATTTTCTGCAGCTGTGTTTTTTTTCCCCTGTTTTCTGACTTGTTCCTGTTGAAAATATTAAATGTATTTATTGTGGACTCTTTCATTCCTTTTCATGGTTTCCAACTATATTGGGGAAGGGGACTGGGTGTGTTTGGTGAAGACCAGCATGCAGAACGCTATGCAGCGTAGTTTCACGGCCAAGTGACACTTGAAGTGTCACTTTTGACGCCATCACCCATGACGCCCGAGGTAGAAGTGGTGGAACAGCTGAATGTTGACCCACCTCTTTTTCCCGGCGACTCCACGGCCCTCTTTGCAGGATGCTGGGCGGAGCGCACCGAGGTGCACAAGGCCGCTTTCCAGGGTCACGCCCTGCTGCTGCGGCAGCTCATCGAGAGTGGTGCGTCCGTTAACATTGTGGCCGTGGACTCCATCACCCCGCTGCACGAGGCCTGTATGCAGGGACAGACGCAGTGTACAAGGCTGTTGCTGGACGCTGGTGCGCAGGTGAGACACACACACCTTTTCATCACTGAAGTGAAGGATGGAGGATCGTGTCCTCATTGGCAGGTGGGGCACACTGCGAGAGGCTCAGCGCTCGAGGTGACCACAGCAGGATCCTGTCAGACACCCGAACATGATGGCCCGGGGTTGCTTTCTGCAGGTTGATGCCCGCAACGTAGATGGCAGCACGCCGCTGTGTGACGCCTGTGCCGCAGGCAGCCTGGAGTGTGTGAAATTGCTGTTGGAACATGGAGCAGCAGCAAACCCCACCCTCACTTCCCGCACTACCTCACCCCTCCACGAAGCTTGTGTGGGAGGTAGGGCCTAGACTGCGTACACACCCATCAGACTTCACACAAACGGCTTACTTTTGATTGGCTGATATGTAATGTATTTTTCATCCTTGCTAATATTGTGCTATTTTTATTTTAAGCATTCTGGGGGTTTGGTTTAAGCTGTGGTAAAATTTTGAGTTAGAGAATAAATTGATGTACGTGTAGTCTGGCAAAGCTGGAAGAGGTCATGATGGGCGCTTATGTATGGCTTCATAACTGAGGATTTGTAATCAGCACTAAACTTTAGTGGAGAGAGTTTCCCTTCCATCTGCAAATTGCCATGAACGTGGCTTGGGCCAACTTGACCTGTCACGTGTGTTTATGTGCAGGTAACTCGGACTGTGTTCGGCTCATGGTTGCCGAGGGCGCCCACCTGGAGGCGTATGACCTGTACTTTGGAACCCCGCTGCACATCGCTTGTGCGAATGCACATGTGGACTGTGCCAAAGTGTTGCTCAATGCAGGTGAGGAGAGGAGAGCCTCATGCGGTTTGGACATGGTCTCGGAGTTCCGGAACATTCCACAATCATCTTCCGACACTTATCTCGCCATTTCCTCCAAGGTGCCAATGTGAATGCAGCTCGCCTGCACGAGACGGCTCTTCACCACGCAGCCAGGCGCAAGAGCGTGGATCTGATCGAGATGTTGCTGGAGTTTGGGGGGAATGTGTACGCCAGGGACAAATATGACAGGAAGCCTATCGACTACACCAGACCTGGCTCACCCTCGGCTCTCTGCCTGGAGTTTTATGAAAGTATGCATTTTGTTATTTCAGTGTATTGCTGGAACTGTACATTTGGGGTGTGTAGTTGAGAAGCAAAGCCTCTCCTTAATATACACTATCCACTGGGTGGTATCTGGCAGCTCTCGCTAAGTCATGTACAGGTGGTCCTCAACTTACGACGTATGTGAGTTACCACAGCCTGGTCATCCTGTTAACCTCATCGTATTATTTGAATCCCAACATTTGGGTGTAACACCTAAGGATGACGCCTCTACCTGTTGTACGAGAACATGAGTGGACCGTGCTGCCCAAGGCGTCACGTGTCCTTTTGGTTCGATCTCTACCAACGATTGAATGCCGTTTATTTAGAGATAACAGTGAAAATAACATCACGGGCTGAAAATATAATACAGTGAAACTAACTATAATTGTTATACTGTACTGTTTTTATGTTGGGGTATAACCTACTGTATATCTATCTATAATGCACTGTTTTACACTTGGGGTATAACATTTCGTCCTGTGTATCTTGAATGTGTAATATTTTTATAGTATTATTTCAACATGAATAATGTGTGAAACTACTGAAGAAATGTAAGAAACCTCATACAATGTAGCATTCGTGGTTTGTTTATAGTATATCCTTATGGTTCACGTAATATAAGGAGGTTTTCGACTTTGGGCGGTGGAGGAAACCCTGTCATAAGCAGAGTCCACCTCTGATGCAGTTTGCTTTCATGCTTTGCCGTTATGAGCGTTTACGTGATGTGCTGACATCCCATGACCTTTTCTGTCTTTCTTTTTTGAAGGAACACCACTGAGTCTGCAGCAGCTGAGCAGGGTCTCTCTGAGGATGGCGTTGGGTACGAGAGCTTTGGAGGTCGTGTCCAAACTCAACATCCCCAGCCGGATCATTAAGTACCTCTGTTATTGCTGAAGAAACCACCATTTTCCACGTGACGTGTACGCACAAGGAACTGCATTTTTACCGACCACCTGAAGCATCACCTAGTACAACTGCTGTTACGGTTCCCCATGCAACTATAGACAGACACACAAACGCACACGCACGCACACACGCACAACTCAGAGCGCAAACCTCCGGGAAGTACAAGAGGGAAGCGAAGGGCACATGCTCTTGTTTTCCACACACGGGTGTCTGATTATTTTGGTGGAAAGAATGTGTCCATCATACACTGGTCTGTGCTTTTATGTACTTAGAAGTACATGTCCCTGCTAACCTGATGTTCTTTGAGGAGACAGGACAAGGACATGCAAAGCTGACAGGTTCATGGTGTGCAGGAGCAGACATTGCAAGCTCCTTCAGTGAGGGAAACCATTTTAATGACAGTTCCTGCACATCTGTCACCTTTGCGAATAGCAGCATAGCGGGCGGATTTGAGAGAGATGCTCTCCAGATGTTCCTGGTGTCTTGGATATCTTGGTGACCAGCTTTCTTTGAAGTGTCATCACAGATGGAATTGTTTCTCTCAAGCTGCAGAGCTCATTCAGCGAGAGCGTCTTCGCCCCTCTGGTTGAAGTCCTTTACATGATGAAAAATCAGCAGAACCCATGAAAATGGGAACGGTCTTTAGTTACAGTGTTTGTTGTGCCTGCCGACTGAGTTCTTTTTAAATCCATCTTTTTAACTGCTCAGAGGGAAGTAAATATTTGCCCTCCAGTGCTCTGCTGGCATTCAGAGCTAATTCAGGTGGACGCACACAGTTGCTGACTGCAACACTGTTTTTACAACCGTTTACAAGCTTTTTTCTCCAGAAACATTAATGTAAACTTCAGTTTTGTACCAAATGGTCAGAATTACACAGCAGGATGTTTTGCTGGCACTCTTCAGGTTATTTACCTTGATCAGAGGTTAGTGTTAGTAACCCGTGCTTCTGTCCAAGCAGCCAGCCCGTTCCTGTCCGGAGAGCTTCCCTCACCCTGAAACCTCAGTTCTGCGAAAAGCCTGTCTGCCCTCGGCCACTGGTGAGGAGGGTCAGTGTGTCGCCACTGAGGATGAAGGGATGTGTGTTGTAGATGCTGGAACTGCCGCTCAGGTTTGACTGCGGCTTTCGCACAGGAAGCAGTGCATGATGGGAGCAGGGCCTGTGCGTGATTTTCACAAAGACTTTCATAATGTCCCAAATGGAAACTGAAATAAGCTGCGATTTATGTTTAAACTGGTGGAATTTTTACTTCAAACGCTCTGAGCTTTTCAGCAAAATAAGCACTGATGCCTTTGCGATAATGGTGCTTTTAAAAAATAATGTTTTGTGTCTGATGGGCTTTTAGTGGTAAGTCATTTGAAATGTTGCCCATGCTTGCAAGGGCCTTTAAATCTGGCACACTTGTGGTTTTGATAGAACAGATTAGATAGGTTTCTATATGGGAATGTGGTTTACGAGGGAGACGTGATTGTTTATTGGGGCAGGCACACAGTGGCACAGCTACAGAGATTTGTGTGTAAACAGGGTTTCATGCTGGTGCTCTAAGTTCTAAAAAATTTAAAAAAGGAAATAAAAGCTAGCAATTCCTAATGAGGGAAGTGTCATTCTCTTCATTTATGTGATTTGCTGCTTCGAATGCCATTTCTCTTCTTTTTCCTCTCTTGCTTTCCAGACTTTGTGTAGGACAGGAAACAACAAAGGCAGAACCTACCTGATTTACTGGTACTTAAGTGTTTTTTTTAAAAGTTAGAAATATATTTACATGTATTCTTTTAACACACACTTGTCTCTGAAGTGACATGCAATGATTGCTATGTATTACAGTATTTAGCTGACACCTTTATCCAAGGTGACTCAGAGTGATCAATATAATTTTATTTAATAAATGTATATAATTATTTTTTTGTCATGCACTGAAATATTAAAGTCTTAGTGAATCCAAAAAATGGCTAAAATGAGGTGTGTTAAGTAGAAAAATATTGTTTCATATTGGTATGTTCATGGTTTGACTGCTGTGTTTCACAGTCAAGTGATTGAAGTAACTCATGTCATGATGTTTATTTAATATGTATTTTATTGATGTTGTCTGTACTGGAAATGCTATTTATGGAATGTTTTATGTAATATGTGAACTTCTGTATAATGACTATCTGCCAAATGAAAATACACTGATATTTTAAGTTAATATCCAAAGTGTGATTCCTGAAAGTTGCATAATTTTCTGCTTTGGATTGGAGGGTGTGAGTGAATGATTCTAATGTGTGGTGAGTTTGGGGATCAAGAACTGAGCTGCTGAGAGGTTGAAAAATTGTGTGGTGTTTTTCATGAGGGCCACTAGGTGGCGCCTCGATCTTTTTCTCCTTTTCAGTTATAAGGGTTTTTTTTGTTCTCTTACTGAGTCACTGAGCCAATATGCACTGATTTTACACACGCATTAAAAAGGCCGTTACCTTCCACTGCATGTAACCCATAACTCCTGGTGTAAATATTCCTCTTGACATAGATGGCACATTTTCTTTAACCTTTTGAGTTGATGAGTCTTATTTCAGTTGTGTAGAACCCCTGTTCTCATACCCAAAAAAAAGAATTAGCTGTAGTGAGTTTATTTTGTAGACCCTGGACTTGGATAATTCTGAAAATATTGAGTGCAGCTGGGTTGAGTAAAAGCTGGCCTTCCTTTTATTGAAGTGTTTTCATTTCCTGTAGTGTTTGTAGGTGATGATTTCTTGAGGCAGCGCAGTGATTTACAGTGCTTGTAGTAAATGGCATTGTGCCATCAGAACAGGGCTTGGACCTGCTGGTTCCAACTGAAGAGAGTTCTGTCTGCTCTCGGAATGAAAACAAAGGGGAAACGGAGACTGTCAGACGAGACTGGCCGTACTTCCTAAACGGAGGAATCTGCCTCCGGCCTGGATCTTGCAGTCGTGATGGTCCACTGGGTCGACGCTTGCGACTGTGCAGATGAGGGACAATGAAAAGCAGATGTGCAGTGAGTGTTTATGCCAGGCGAGGTGCGGGTCTGCTCATTGGGGAGAGGGCGGCTCGGTCCCGTCCTCTCGTTGAAATGCCGAAACGGGACCTTGTTGTAGGCCCCCTGCTTCCTCGGAATAGCTCTGTGTTTGCATGTGAGCTCAGGGTCTTGTCCACACACCCAGATGTCCAGCCACAGGGCTGTGGCCAGTTTACATGGGAACACTGTAGGCTGGTGTGTGTGAGTGTTGGGGGGAGGGGTACTTTCTCCTCCAGTGTGCACTGCCACATGCAGTCCTACAAGAATTTGCATGGACCCACTTGTCCTTGTATGTTGTATACTGTGGTCATATGGAGTATGGGATCAGTGTGAGTCCTGTGTCCCTTGCACCCTCTCCACCTTCTCTCAAACCTCTCTCCTTGATTGTTGTAAACCCTTTGATCCATAACAGTATGGAAATGCAAAATGCTCTGAGTGATGACTGTAATTTTTGGTCATGACAGATGAAGTTCAGGCCACATTTTAGGAACAATTCACACAGAACTCCAGGTAATCCACTGATGGGACAGCTGGTGGTGTAGTGGTTAGTGCTACAGCCTTTGGATCCAAAGGTTGCAGGTTTGGTTCCTACCTCAGGCTGTAGAACCCTCAAGCAACATATTTACCCTAAATTGCTCCAGTAAAATTACCCAGCTGTATAAATGGGTAAGTAACTGTAATGTTAACATTGTAAGTTAACTAAATGAATGAATGTAATTCCACAAGATTCACAAACTCTCTCCTCACATCTGTGTGTTTTGCAGGTGAGGGGGTAGCAGCAGCAGCGGCTCTTTAAAGGAGTGAGGAATGTTTGATCCATCGTAGAGACGTCTCGACAAAAATGTGCTTTTTCTTCTGTCCTGAAGTTTGCATGTCTGGAAGATGTTTTGACCAGATGAGTGGAGCTGTGTGAAAGCCAACTTTGTGTGTGTGTGTGTGTGTGTGTGTGTGTGTGTGTGTGTGTGTGTGTGTACTTGAGAAGGGGGAGTGAGCACAGCGAACCCAAAAGAATTCATCAGGTATCGTTTACAGCGGCTGTCGTCTCTGAGCCCGCCTCAGATCTCTTTGTTCTCTGTGGGTTTAGAGAAGCTGGAGAGGTGAATTATGGGCACTCAGGACGAATGTGTTCAAAGGCCCCGCGCCACGCCATCACCCCTCCTGTTCCATTTCTCTCTCTCTCTCTCGTTCTCTGTGATATGCATATTTACTTTTGTGTGCGCTGTGTGTGGTCTGGTATTTACTCCACCTTGGCACCTCAGCACCAAAAGACAAGTTGTCTCCAAAGAACTTCCATCTTCTGCCTGCTTTTGGGGTTTGAAGTAGCTGTTGACCTGAGACATTAATAAATGGGACAATGTTGACTTGCAAAAACAAGAAAGGGAATGTTGTACAGATTATCGGCAACCCTGCTTGATGCCTACACATGCTGTGGGACTGGGGTGTCTCACACTGGGGTGTGACTGATGTAACCCCTCCCCACACACACACACACACACACACACGATGGGGAGGGTAGGCTAAAGGCCAGTAGGTGGCATAGTGATTAAAAATAGCTGTCTTGGATTCAAAAGGTTTGGAATCAAAGCTCTCCTCTTGCCGTAGTACCCATGACCATAGTACTTATCCTGAATTCCTCCCGAAGTTATGAACCCTGCTGGATAAATAATTGTGAGTATCATGGAATAGAAACCCAACATTGTCAGCAACTTTAGGTGAAAGCATTACTGGTATTTATTCATTTGGCAGATCCTTTTGCCCATAGCAACAAAGAAAAGTTTGTTTCTCCTGTGGGCAAAACAGAGGTACAGACATGTCATGTCATTGTCAACAACCGCTTGACCCAAGCAGGGTCTTGGCGAGCCAGAGCCTAACCCAGCAACACAAGGTGCAGGGCCAAGAGGGGAGGGGACACACCCTGGGGACACACCAGTCCATCGCAAGGCACCTCAAGCAGTACTCAAACCCCAGACCTGCTACAGAGTGGAACCCGGCCAAGCCTACCATGCCACCACAGCCACCACAATACAGAAATGTGATGCACAAAGTACACATACTCAGTACAGTACCACTGTTTCTGCCCACATACATTACATGAATAGCTCTACATAGACTTGATGGTGAGGATTTCAGACCAGTAACACACACACACACACACACACACACACACACACATTTTCTGAACCGCTTGTCCCATACGGGGTCACAGGGAGCCGGAGCCTAACCCGGCAACACAGGGCGTAAGGCTGAAGGGGGAGGGGACACACCCAAGACGGGACGCCAGTCCATCGCAAGGCACCCCAAGCGGGACTCGAACCCCAGACCCACCGGAGAGCAGGACTCAGTCCAATCCACTGCGCCATCATGCCCCCCACCAGTAATACAGTGAATGAATAAAAATAAAACAGGCTTGCTTTCTTGCTTTCTTTGGCCTTCCTTGTACCTTGGGCTTCTTTATGGGCTTCCATGTGTTCCCATGCCTGATGCTACGGGATCGAGAGCAGTCCGCGGGACACAGTGCGGCTGGGCAAACCTGACAAACACCGGTTACGTAAGGCACTCGCTGAGGTGCTCGGCCGACTGGCCCTCGTCCTTTGTTACACACTCTGTTGTTACCCCCTCTATCCAGAACAGACTGTTCCACAGCTTCTTTAGATTCTCCTTCTGTTCGCCCCTCAAGGCAACGCTGTTAGTGTCTTGTTGTCCTTGCCAGTACAAGGTGTGACTCTGCCATTAACACACACTTTTGCACTTATGGGACACTTTCCTGGGTGTCCTCCAGCACTTTGACTGAGATGTCTCCATAACAAAAGAAATGAATGGAATGCAGAACGCAGCTCTTTTATTATGCAAAGAAATGGGAAACGCCTGAAATTTATGCTGACAAAATGCTCCATATATTCATGCGGTACACAGCCCAATGCACAATAACAGTTGCCAACACATCCTCACTCTTAACTAACCTGGTAGGTGGAGCCTAAGGTTAATTTATTTCCTTTATTTCCTCAGCAAATTATCTGTTTAGCAGGTGCCTTTATGCAAAGCGATTTGCACAGGTCACCTATTTGTACTTGTAGGTCCTGGAACCTGTCTCATGTCTGGTTTATTAACCACAGTGCCCCCTAGTGTCACTGTTTATGTAAAGGCATGTTGATATTGTTCATTGGGCTCTGGAAGACAGAGCTGATGGAAGTCCTTAGACAGAGAAGGAATATATTTGTTATGTTGGCATAGCAACGGATGGACCATTAAGGATGGACCAATGTTTTGTTGGGTGTAGACAGAATGGTACTGAGATTAAATATTTACTTTTACAGGTGAAAATGTATTATTTTTTTCACTGATTGCCAGAGCGCCTCAAAGATAATGGCCTGATGGTATGTGGTGAAGAGCTCTGGTTCTCTAGGGACAAAGTTTCAGCATCACCTCACTCACTTTGCTGGTGCGAAGCCAGGCGGCTCAGATAAAGCCTGACAGTTTACATACAGCGCCAAAAGGGGCGTCTCAGGTGCTTGACTGCAGGTTCGAGCTGGTATGCGTTGCACATTGTCATATTACTGTTTTGCTTTTTTGGTTCAAAGTTGGCATCTCTTGTAAAGCTCAGTCCCGTAAATCCCCTCCATCATGACATCACCTGCAGATGAGAGACTTGGGACTTTGTTCTTTGGCTTCGTTGGTGACAAACAAGTCCCACCCTTGCACTGGCCCCCTGCCCTCAATCATCCAGGCTCTGCAGAAGAGTGGGTCGAATGGCTTTGCTTTGCCAAAGTTGTGGACTGGCAGCTCCACTTCACCACCTTTTGCTGAGACTTGAACAGGTTCACAGTACAACAGTGCAACAATGAAAATGAGTGTAGGATCTTCTGAAGTCGTTCATGCTGGAGCCATTGCCATCAAGGAAGTGTCGCCCAAAAAAAACCACAGTTTTAAATGCAGTGCAATATGAATGAGCTTTGACAGAGGCATTGTGGTAAATATCTAGCCCTATCAATCAGTATTTATGCACCATCTTCTTGCACCTTAGGAAGGTAATGCATTTCTGAGAAACCTTTTGTAAAGTTAATTCTCATATCAGGGATACAGTAATTGCCATTCCTTTTAAGGTCAAAATTTGTATGCTTTCCCCAAAAATTGGCACCCATTTATGCAAAAATATCACAAAATCCCATTTAAGTGGCCACAACTATGTTACTATTAGTTAAAATTAGTTATTATAACAAGGCAGCATCTATTCATTAATGCTTTAATATTGTATGGCTGTATGTCTGTGCTTAGTGATCGATCACAAATACAGCAATAGGTTTAACATAGTAACAGTAGACACACACAGTCCGAAACCGCTTATCCCGAGGGGGGTAATGGCAAACCGGAGCCTAACTTGGCAATACAGGGCGCAAAGCTGGAGGGGGAAGGGACGCACCCAGGACGGGATGTCAGTCCATCGCAAGGCATCCCAACCATAACTCGAACCCCCAACCCACCTGAGAGCAGGACCTGGCCAAACCCGCTGCGTCACTGCACCCCCGCACCCCATAGTAACAGTAGAACATAGTAAAAAAATACTGCAAAGCAGTACTCCAAAAACAAAATAAAATACTGCAAAAGAGATTTATGCTCAGTGAATAAGCTGACATGCTGCCTTACAGCACCTGGGCTGTGCAGCTGGACATGAGTTCAATCCCTATTCAGTCGCTGTGGAGTTTGTATGTTCACTCTGTGTGCAGTTGGGTTTCATCTGAAAGACCTCTGCTTCACGTGAACTGGTGACTTTAAATTGCCTTCTCTGTGTTAGTGCGTGTGTGTGTGTGTCACACTGGTTTATAATTGGCAGGATGATTGCAGGGAGTTTAGGGCTGTGTATTTAACACAGTAAATCACCTTGGATAAAGAAGTCTGCTAAATACTAGTTAATAATCATTGTTTGTTGCATTGGAGAGAAGCACCTGCTAAAGAAATAAATGTAAATGTAATTGTGTTGCACTGCACAGCTGTTGGGAGGTGTGCGAAACCTAAAATTGGCCCTCATAATGCAAAGAAATGTTTCTTAAGATGAAGGAGGGGTATTAAATGAAACTCCTTGTCAAGTCAAATTCTTGTAACCTGATGAGTGTATCTTAAAGAATGCCCATATGGTGCAGTGCTTTTTTAAACATAAACTTAATATGGTAAAGCAGAGCATAGGTTTATAGTAGTATACAGTATGTATAGTTTATAGTAAAGTATATGTAAGTAGTCTTGGAAAGCAGTTTAAGTAAATTAATTTTATAATGAAGACACCTTGGTTGGATGTTTTTTTTCTGCACCACCCACTGTGATCCTGCCATGTACATATTTTAATCACAATGAATTATTTCACACGCATGGAGACATAACTAAAGGATTTGCCTGAGTCCTGCCTTTCATATACAACACTTTGTGACCCTGGAACTAACATGATGTGCTTGGTGCGGAAACCGTACCTTAATTCACAAATATTTACATATCTGTACGCTGAGTCATTAGCTCGGTATCGATAAGAGAGCCTCAACGCCATGGGAGACCGTTCAACCTTGAGTTTATTTAAAACCCACTCAAATTATCAGTACGTCCATTCATTGAACAGTAAACCTGCTAGCAACCCAGCTGGAAATGAGGTAATGTCTAGGTTGCTTTTCAAGAGATTTCTCTGAAAAAAGACAGTGCATATATTGTTATTACCAGGTTATATATTCTGAAGACAGACTTTGGGCTGTTTAATTAGACTGATTATGGGCAAAAAGGGCTTTCAGTTTCCGTTGAGCGTAACCACATCTGCTGAGGGACCAAAGGGCTGATTCCCTCATCTGCATGGACAGGAATTGTTGCCCAAGGCCTGTGTGCTCCATGATGGAAAGACTCAATGTAAATGTGTGAAAATGGGGCCTTTATGAAGCACGCCTCAGTTGTACACCACAATTGTCACATCCCTGGTGCTGCCAACGATAAGAGCGCTGAAGTGTGCTCGCTGTCGAGGTGACCGTTCATTGACTCTCACGTACAATGCGTACTCACTCATGACTCATGTGATATCTTGTGGCCCTTTTAGGAGTGTCCTGTTTCATCTGGAAATTTCAGATTTCAAATCGGAGCGACTTCACTGGCTCGTAGAACAGCGTTCCAAATTTTGCTGGAAGATAAGCACACACATACAGTATGTGTCGAGAAAGCATTGGTCACAGTGACCTTGATGCTGTCAATCAAAGATCTCAGTTAAAATTTACACCAGTTCCCTGTGAATTTGTTCCTTCCAACATTTAAATATCAGAAGGAAATGTATTTATTTACATGCAACTTTGCTTGATCACACCTTTCAGAAGTGATGGACCCCAGTTTACATACATACGTTGTCTGAAACCACTTGTCCCAAGCAGGGGTCATGGCGAACCAGAGCCTAACCCAGCAACACAGGGTGCAGGTCCAAGAGGGGGAGGGGGGCACACCCAGGACGGGACACCAGTCCATCCCAGGGCACCCCAAGCAGGACTCAAACCCCAGGCCCACCAGAGAGCAGGACCTGGTCAAACCCACTGTGCCACCACACCCCCATGACCCCAGTTTAGTTACAGTTATATAACACCTCTCTCTCCAGCAGCTTTCATAACACAGAACCGATCGAAGAGTTCAGCCCATGTCAGTGTGGAAATGACAATGGATCCTCAGTGGCCCATGTAGAAAATCCAGTATTTCTTGCCATGGAGGTCTGGTATTTGATGGAAGCTGACTAGGTAGTTGGTGCTGTTCCCGCAGCACACCTTGTAAGGACAAACCCCTGAAGATAAATACTGATGTAGGAGCTTTCAGCTTTTTTTAATTCCTCCAGTGATTTTGGAAGCTGTTATTATGACAGCATCACCTTAACTTTTCCCAGACATGCCGATCAAGGCTGAAGGGATGGTTTTCCTGGAGCTCTCCGTCTTAGATCAGAGACATATGGTAATAACATATCTAAGTCCTTCAATGCATAGGATTAGTCAGAATGTCCTTAAAACTAACTTCTGCTCTCAGTTACTGTACCCTTTCTGCCTCTCGTCTCTGCACACAGCCTCCTAGGGATGGTGATCGAGACGGTGACACACTGCCAGCCCCGACTCTGTTTTAAAGCGAGACTGGGCCCCAGACCGCCTATTATGATGTGCTGCATCATACACACTCCACTCTAGCACATTCTGTCGTGCCAAATCAGCTCTGAAGCGACTTTTGAAGTCACCTCAGTAAATGATGGTTCAGCCGCAGAGAGAGTGAATGCCTGGATGTGTGTAAACCTGCCCAGATGCTTGTGAGAAGCAGACGAGCTTTACGGGCCGGTAGACGAAACGTGGCTGGAGCAGCAGGTGGACTGAGAGCAGCCTGTCTGGGCTGTGGAGTGCGGAGTGTGGAGTTGCTCCTGACCTGATGTGTCCGTTACCATCAGAGGTCCCATAGAGCTCAGCTGTAAGTCCACTCAGCTCCTCTGCCAGGCTGAAACACCAGACCTCTTTGACTGTTAGAGACACAGAGGGCCGCCGTGACGCTCCCCCGCTCACCCCGACATTGTGCGTGATCAGGAAGTTGCTGGAAATTACAGTGGGCCACACCTGCTCAATAAAGCCTTTCTGTTTTTACAGGGACTGGTGGAGCAAAAGAAAACAAGGAACGGTGCAGAAACTGCAGAGTTCAGCAGCGCATTTTATTCCCCGACAGGACTCCTGGGTGTCCCCGGGGAGCTCAGAAAGGGTCTGATTTAAAGCGCCGGTCAGCTGAGAAAACAGGAAAGCAGCCGTGTGCGTGCGAAAGATCGAGGCTGAGAGAGAGTTAATAAGTAAAAGGTGCCCGATGAATCAGTACCAGTCGAATGAACACTGATGCTATTGTGTTACGCCACGGTCGAAGGACACAGTAATTGAATACAGAAGTCGGTTTTAAGGCGATTCCAGCGAACCTCGTGCACTTGAAAAAGTATAGTTATATTATTACCATTTGGCTCTGATCTTGGAGGCAGTAAATTGCAGCGCGCCGTGGCGCGACCGTTACCGCGAGCCAAGCAGCCGTGCGACGCTGCGCTTGCAGGACCGCTGACCCCCACTTCCTGCTCCGGTGCCAGACAGCAGTCGTCAGCCTTCAGTGAGCAGTGCTCTAACAATTTGGGGTGCACTTACTGCCCGTCTGCACCGAGCGCCGAAGCAAGCCAGACGCCGCTGTTGTTTTTTTTTCCATACAGTCTGTTGAATGGCCATGCTTGGCAGCTGGGGAGGCGCTTCCGCGAAGCAGACGCCCAAGAGGGCACATAGAGAGCGAGTGCAGCAGGACGGTCAGGCGCATGGCTCTGAAATGAGCCCGTCGGAACCCATGTTCCAAAGATATTTTTTAGAAGGTTTCAATGTCCCTTGACAGACATACGCACCGAAACCTGGGTAATTTCATCTTCATCATCATCATCATCATCATCACCATCAACGTCTTCCACCTCTCCTGGGGCATAGGCCGCCAGCATGGGCTCTCCAGGCATCTTTGGAGCCAAGATGTCTTGACATTTCCTTGTGGGCATTTCTGTAGCTGGCAAGGTTTTTACGGTATGAGGTAGCTAGCCCCATGTCCAACCCTTCTCTTTCATCAGCCAGGCTTGGGACCGTTCCGGGCAATTTGGCTTTGTGTAAAAACGTGCTTTGCGTGTGTGACTCTGGGTAAAGTGAACTTGCTCGGTCGGCTGTGGAGACTGCAGGAGACCCTTATCATAACGGTCACTCGCGAGACTTGAGAAAAAGAAATGCGCTTATCTAAGCGGTTTTCAGTCTCAGGTTCCAGACCAGGCGATGGCAGGGCAGGGAGATGGAGGCCAAGATGGCTTGGCAGGCTGGGCAGTGGTGGACAAGGTGGCTGGCAGCTAGGTTGATGCCTGGAAAGGTGGCCATTATTCTTTATTCATTTATTTATTTTTGTTTTTATAGAGTGCTCTTCTCACACAGTGACACACAGCGCTTTAACACAGGCATACAGCACTGAAAAATTGATACAAACAAAGAAGACAGTCAACTAATGGCTACCATAATGAAGAACTTATTACAGAGCTATAAGTATACCTATTGGCCACCGGGGAAAGGAACAAAAACTCCCAACTGAAGGTTAAGGGAGAGAAAAAACCTCTGGGGGTCCACAGGCCAGTGGTTGCCCACCCCTCCTGGGCTTTCTAGAAAGTAACAATTTGTAAGGCAGTGTGTAACAAGTAATTATAATGTTGGTAAATGGCATCTTGGATCCCCAGCTCGGCATGGATTATTAGCCTGATGCCTTTGACTGCGGCGAAGTACAATGCTAGGGCTCTGCTGCAGGTTTGTACAATACAGAAGTTACAGAAAAAGGCAAATAAAGCAGCAGTCAAACTCCAGTACAACATGAAGTGTTAACTAAGCAAATGGATTACTTTTTTCCAGGAGCTCCCTTTTCTAGGGACCATAACCGTAATCTGTTAGCATTCTGTTGGTGGTAGCTCATGTTGTCATTCAGCAGATGAGCCTGAGGTTAAGGATAAAGACAGCTCTGTGTGATTACAAGTCTCTCTCTAGGAGATATAATATAAAAATTGTGGACTGGCCAATGTTTGTGTGGCTCAAACTTGGTGCTCTAGAGTTTCAGGCCATCTTACAGGCACTTCGAGTGAGTCATTTTTATAGCTCCACTGATCATATTTGTTCCTTCGGAATGTGTGTTGACCAAAGATGTGTTTCAGTTACTTTGTCTTGTGTCTTGTAATTTTCAGCAGGGTCCTGTTTCCGTAGCTCTCGTGTCCGCAGCCTGTTGACACTGCACTGGCCGAGTGTTGCGTTGTGTTTGGCGTTCCTCTGTTGTCCTGGAAAACATGATCCTCATGGGATTACCTTGAGCTTGAACGGGCAGCACGGCAGCACAGCGAGTAGCCCTGCTATCTCACAGCACCTGGGTGGTGCAAGAGGACTTGGGTTTGATCCCTGGTCAGTCTGTGTGGAGTTTGCATGTTCTCCCTGTGTCTGTGTGGGTTTCCCCCAGGTGCTCTGGTTTCCTCCCACAGTCCAAAGGCATACTATTCAGGTTCACCCATAGTGTGAGCGACAGAGAAAGTGTGTGTTCTGCTGAAGTATGGATGAGTGACCCAGTGTAAGTAATGTATTTAGCAGTGTAAGTCACCTTGGTGAATAAGGTATGTGGGCTGATAACACTACATAGAGTTCATTGGAAGTTGCTTTGGAGAAAAGTGTCTCTGCTAAATAAATAAATGTAAATTTGGTTTCTGTGAGCGTCACACCTACTGGACTATATTTGCGACCAATCCCAGAACCAGAATGGGGCTTTTGTCCCCACCAGGGGTACAAAGGAGATGCCACTGATTTATGACATCACAAAATGTTATTTTAGGGTTTGGTTTGTCTGTCGTTTCACTGAGGGCGGAACAATTACTCCATGCTGACTCACTCCAGAGGACTTGTTTGCCTTTCATGCAGTCAGATAAGTCACATTTCAGGTAGGCAGAGTCATTGTAACGATGAATGTTTGCCCTCTTGTTTGCAGTTTGTTTTTACTTTCTGTTGGTCACCGGGGGCGTTATAGCAGCGACTGTTTTTCTGGCTGCATGGAAACGGAGTTACCACCCGTCTACGATATACTGAGCATAACTTGCACAGAACTGCAAGGACCGGTTTTTTAGGTAGAAAAGATATTTTTTTGATAAAGTGTCCTGCTCTTATCATCACTTATGAAAATCTGTCCAGTTCATGACTCAGAGACAGAATACTGACTATTACAAAAGAAGTATGCATTGCTGAACACCTTGTGGCAGTTTGATGTGCCTCTCAGGTCTCCATGGTAAATACACATTGGGAGTGACTGCCAACATCTGACTGAATTTGATATCCCATCATACAATGTGATCTTCAGAAAGAGGCATGTGGCTAAAACCTGAAACTGTATTTCTGAAAAGCCAAACAAAATGGAACAGAAAGCGCTGCATGTCCTTTGTAGGACTTACATGTATATTGTAAGGCTGAAAGATCCACGGCTCCGCTGTTACCCGGAACGGCAGCATTTACATTCTAGATCCTATGAAACGGTAGTAATGCAATCCTTGATCCGGGGGTGTGCAGACAGTCCCTTTGGAGGCCCCTGGAGCTCTTCTCCTCTGATGTTCTTACATGAGAGCCCGAGGATCTTGGAAGGATTAGAAGATAGACAAAATTCATTTGCGCTTCACCTTGAATCTTATCCACATGAAAAGTTCTGATACACAGTGGTGTCTGTCATTCAAATCAACAGGAAGGAAACTTTGGCTGATTGGCCCACTTTCTCGTCAGTTGTTGATTTTCTTAATCTCCAACAGTGGGTGATGTTATTTTCTGTGCAAACAGTGAATCTGCTTTATCACATGAGTGCTGATTGTTCTCGTTCCTCTGTGTGGGTGATTGCATCTCTTTCATTCTAGTGTTAAGTGGTGCCGGGTGGACAAAGCAGAGTAACCATCCCAGCTGGGAACAGGCCTGAGAGTGACGGCTCTACATGTTTGGAGGTGACTTTACTTTGGTTTTTGGCATCACATAGGGACACATGTTCGATTATGTCTATTATGGAGCAGCACAGTAGATTTCTGTGGCCCTTTAATTAAACTGGACAGGGTTAGGAATGTTTCACACTGTGTTCAGGGTCGCTGGGACGGGGCTTCATGTGTCCTTCTTGCCTTTTTCTGTGCGTTCTCCTTGTGGCGCTGCTGCACAAAGGACTAACGTGTTTTGTTGGCCAGGTGGCACAAGCTCGAAGCGATTAAACGAATTACAGCCTTTTGAAAATCTGACCTCTTTCTCTGTCGGCTGGGGTTGTGGGCCTGGCTGCTCTCTCACCCCCCGATGAGGTCATATGTTTCTTTAAGCTGTTTATGCCCATTTGCTGGAGCAAACAAAACTGTGAATATCGAGTGAAAATCACTTTGCCAAAGAGTTGTATCTTGGGGAATTTCATTCTTCAAGTAAACACGCAAGCAGGCATGGGTCTGCTGCTGTCCTCTTTGTTTTCTAGATGGAAAATCAGCAAGAGCTCTTGTGTAATGTAAGAGGTGTTAGTCATGTCTGCGTGACTACGAAAGGGGTACCCTTAAGCCAGTGCCTATATGACTTCATTCACTGTGGTTAAGAGCAGCTGAGCTGTCAGACACTGTCAGTGTTGCCCCACCAAGGAGAGATTCCCCTATTTCCAAGGGCCCTCACATCCCAGCTTGATACAGAAGCTGGTTTTTTGAGACATAGGTCTCTTAAAGGAGGTGGGGCAGAGCGGCTCTTGCGACGCCATGGTTTATTTACCTCTCGTGTGGCTCCCCTAAGCTGTGTGTTTGAAACTGGAACAGCCAGCCGTGTCTCCTAAAGATATGTCTGTGTATGCTTGCCACCTTTGCTGAGCCCGTAATACTGAGTTGGCAGAAAGTTCAGAGCTTCTGGGATCATGTGCATGAGGCAACCTGTATGGTGTCGCCCCCTCCCTCCAACCTCTACTCCCCCTTACTCCTGCACATGTCATTTCCTCCTTCCCTGCCCCCGTCACACCTGTAGCAGCTGTCGACAAAGCTCTTCGTAGTTGACACATTACTGCAGACTTCACGCCTCTTCTGCCGTCATACCTCAGTGAGTGATTGGACATGTTTGGTGGGGGGATACTGCTTTCCCGATGTTCTGGGCTGCTCCCTGAAGCATGGGATGAGCATCACTGTGCCATGTCAGTCCGTCACAGTAACAACTGACACGGAGTGCCAATGTTTTCCCATGTGTGGGCAACAGAATGCATAGTGGTTAGAGCTGCAGCCTTCCTCTCTAAGGTTCAAATTGCATTCCTGCTGTAGTACCGTTGAGAAAGAAACTTACCCTGAACTGTTACGGTAAATATTGCCCCATTCCATACAGGACTAGTGGTCAGAGTGGGTGGAACGGTGGCACAGTGAGTAGTGGTGTTGTTTCACAGCACCTGGGTGGTGCTCTCTAAATGTAATGCATAAATTGTACTTTTGCTGAGATGTACTTCGCTTTGGAAAAAAGTGTCTGCTAAATGAACAAATGTAAATGTAAATGTAAGTGTAAATGCTAGAGGACATGGGTTTCATCCCCGCTCAGTCTGTGTGGTGTTTGCATGTTCTCCCTATGTCTGCATGGGTTTCCTACGGCTGCTCTGGTTTCCTCCCACAGTCCATAGACGTGCTGTTCCGGTTTACCCATAGTGTGTAAGTGACAGAGAGAATGTGTTCCACTGATGTATGAATGAGTGACCCATTGTACGTAGTGTATCTAGCAGTGTAAGTCACCTTGGTGAATAAGGTGTGTGGGCTGATAACACTATGTAGTGTTCATTGGAAGTCGCTTTGGAGAAAAGAGTCTGATAAATGAATAAATGCAAATGTAATATAGAGTTACTGCCTTTGAACCCAAAGGTTACAGGTTTGAATCCCACATCCAGCTGTAGTACCCTTGAGCAAGGTACTTATGCTGAACTGAAACAGTAAAAATTACCCAGTTGCATAAATGGGTAAGTAATTTAATATTTCAAGGCGCTTTGGAGAAAGCGTCAGCAAAGGAAGCAAAAGGGTAAATCTTTGTAAATAAATCAACATTGTCAGTCACTTTGAACAAATAAATGTAAGATGTGTGTGCTGGTTGCGTCACACCTTTAGGAATGGTCCGTTAATACTGTACAGCCCTGCTGAACTTAGAAGACACAACCTTTCTGTCACCCCGGTTCACCTTGTCACAGAAGAGAAAGAAATCCAAGACCGGTAGCCCAAGTGTGAATTTTCAGTTCCAGTCTTGTGACATGGAAAAAAAAATCTGACATTAGATCACCTCCTGTGTCGAAAGTTCAGATCCGATGTCAGATCAAGTTTGTCTGCAGGCTTATCGCCGCTGACAAAGGCTGGATTCAAGGAGGCCCATTGTACTTTTGTGTCGGGAACAGCATGCGGGAGACGTTGGCGGCACGCTTACAAACAAGGCATTATAAACTTAAATGTTTGTCGTCTGGCAGACGACAGAGAGATTGTAGGCGATAACCTGAATCCAGATTGGTGACAACGGGGCGCCTTCAGTACTCGCTTTTTGTGATGCAATAATGGGACTCCATTGGGTTCCGTCCAGTTATGAAGTGTCTGTCTCCTGTTTTCATAACGGCGAGGTCAACAACGATCGTGAACAACTGTGTGCCCGTCGTCCTTTTGGCCTAGTTACCCTTGGCACTGCAGGGTTTGCAGGGAAATTAGTTTTACTGTGATTTTATTGCATTGTAACTGACCTCCTGAAGCCCAGATGCACTCCTGACGTGCACAGCTTCGGCTTGGAATGACGTATTTTGGATTCTGCTTCTCGCTTCTTACCAGAGCGGTGTGACCGTACTGTTATAAAAGCAAACCCCCGCAGCGAGGGCCGCTGATAGTTGCTGCAGTCGAGCACAAACTCTCACGTAACCTGCCTAAAAATAACCGTGGCTTCACCTTCGGTATGATGTCCATGTGTACGTCACTCACAACGCATCAATATTTTTTTCCGCATTCAATCGTGATCTGACCAAACGCATTACTTCAGAGCCCACAGAACCGATGCGGTTCCAAATAAGCAGAATCATCTCATGTGGGGTAAACAAGTACTGAGCTCAGGGTCACGTCTGCAGTGCCTTGGTGCACTGGGCTCGGGAGTCATTGTGCATCGCTCTGGGCCTTGTGGCGATTTTCACAGGGTTGCGTCCGGGTCCAAGCCGTGGGTCCCCTTTCTAGCACCAATTGTTGGACCCACTGGAATGCCGCTGTAAAATTTTGTAAATGCTACGATTATAAGGAGAGGAATGCTTTCTTTCCAAATCCTTATTCCTGCATGTTCAAGAAATCAAAACACAGGATGTTTTGAGGTGATTTCTGGGAATCCACCAGATCACTAACCCTTCAGCACAACGCAGAGCGTACAAACTGCCTCCAGGGCACGCGAGTCAAAGCAAGCTGTCGTTCTGAGCAAGGTGTAGCATTACGTACTGAGCAGTGAGAAAGCAGGAGCGATTTGTGAGCCAAGAGTGACGGTGGATGGTTTCTTACAGGGCCGCCCGCCAGCGCGTCCCCCCTGGTCGGCTCCGGGACCGACTGTGTCCGAGGCATAGAGCCTCGATTGCGTGGCCAGCTGTGGGTCTGCACACAGGAGCTCGGTGGAAGAACAACAACGCCCGTTTCTCATACCGTTCCCTAATGGCTCTTTCTGTAACGCGTTCCCTGCCACTGAAGAATTTCCTGTCATCTCCTCACCTCCTCCTCACCCGATCTCACGCACAGCTGCAAGATCTTTTGTTGTATTACATGCAACGTTCCAGCTGCTTCTGACGCAGCGTCTGCAGGACTGATACTGTTAGGCCCATTTTTGTGCCATCTTCATTTTTGCTCAACTTTGTTTTACACTCCGGAGGCAGCAAGTGGCAGAGTAGTTGAAGAGGCTCTATTTGGACTCAGAGGTCACAGGTTCAAATCCCACCTCCTGCTCTAGTGGCCTTGATCGAGGTGCTTACCCTCAACAGAAACGGTAAAAATGACCAAGCTGTATAAATGGGTAAATCAGTGTAAGTAGCTCAATGGTGTAAGTCTGTTTGGAGAGAAGTGTCAAATAAATGTAGGTCCGGCTCCCCACATTTGCATAACCTCCGATAAATATGTTTCTGTTTACCAGCAGCTGTGAATTTTCAGGAACTCTTCATACATAGACAGAAGTGATTCATGTTTTCACTTTTTCCGACAGCAGCTGTAGGGCACCGTCGGCCCCCGTCGGCGGCACCCGACGCTCCAGGGGCAGCCTGTCTGTGTCGCTGCCTGTTCAGTAGGACTGTTATGACACTGCTTGCCCTGCTTTGTGTGGGGACCTGCAGTCTGTTAACCATGCTCCAATGCAACACAAACACACACACACACGCGGCAAAGCAGAGAGATTCAAGGCCTGTTTTGGGGACGCAGTGTACATAAACAGTAAGCTATCCCGCTGTGTTGTTTGGGTCTGGATGGGCCGTCTTTCCCGAGGGCGAGGCGCTAACAACAGATACACTTCGAACGAACAAACATACCCCCGCGTGAGTGATCCAGCGCCCAGAGCCAGGTTGATGACAGTGTCTGAGGCTGGTCTTATCAGAGCACTCGCAGTTTGGAGGTGGGGGACTTTCGAACCTTCCAGTATTTTTGCTACGAATTGTAAAATGTGGAGGAAAAGGATGCGATGCCAGGAAATGAGGCAACGCCCTCTTGTACGATCTGAATGGAGCTCGTTCCTCGTTCCTGTTTTCGGTTCTGCATGCAGCAAAGTCCAGTTTCAAAGAAAAAGGAACAGATTCATTCATCGTCACAGGTTTCATGGAGGACTGCTCAGAACGAAGCGAAAATAGCAAATAATACACACACACACACTTTCTGAACCGCTTGTCCCATACAGGGTCACGGGGAACCAGAGCCTACCCGGCAACACAGGGCGTAAGACAGGAGGGGGAGGGGACACACCCAGGACGGGACGCCAGTCCATCACAAGGCACCCCAAGCGGGACTCGAACCCCAGACCCACCAGAGAGCAGAACCCGGTCCAACCCACTGCGCCACTGCACCCCCCTAGCAAATAATATGTATAAGCAAACTACTTAATTCACTAATTGACTGACTGACTGATTTATTGAATAATTGACTGATTGGCTACACAAATTTTCTTAATCCCAATCCTCAATCTCAATTCAGTTTGGTTGCAGCAGCATCCAACATACATACATACACATACATGACGTAAATGTACATAAATATTGGCATCTGTCTGGGGGGTACCCTTGTATCAATAGTCCCGGGAAGGCTCCGGTCCACCGTGACCCTGTTCAGGACAAGCATTTATTGAAATTGTGTGATGCCCAGATGTACGTAAAGACACTCATAGCCAAACATATAAAAAAGTGAAAGGATGACATCCAGGTACAAAGGGAGGGTAGCCTTGCAGACTGGGTACGGGGGCTGGGTAGCTAGCCATGGTGAAACACCTCGCGATCATTTCGAGTCTGAGCCGTTTGAGCAGGTAAGCTAGTCATTTATGCTCATAGCAACCAGCAGAGGTTTTTTCCATACTGCTTGCAAAGACACTCCATTGAGGTGGGGAAAGTGCAGTGTAAGTGTAATGTACAAGAACCTGGCTGGGGCAGTAGCCTTGTGGATGGGGTGTCTTGCTAAGGTGCTTGAGGGTTAGTCAGAGGCAAAATGCCCACTTCCCCACTGAGGCAACTCACTTCCCTTCACCCCTGCCGCTTCTCTTGAGGAAAAGTCCACCTCTTGCAACCAGGGTTCAGTTCACTTCTCTGCTTTTGCTGCAGTGGAAGTAACACATTTAAAGGTGAGCGCTTTCAGAGAGCAACGACAGCAGCGCTCCTCCCTGGCAGGTCTTCGTTAACCACACCGAGGTTCTTGTTTTGGTACTGCTGTCAGGTAGTTTTTAGCCAGGGTTTACATTATATTGCACAAAGATTCTTTAGAAATAGAAAAAAGAATGGTTATGCAATTGTGCTCATAACACCGTTACATGTTTTCGTGCTGCGGGGAGTTCACTTTGTAATGTAATGCTTTGCCTTGGGCAAAACTGCAATCACCGTAACTATTGTGAAACTGACACTTCTGCACAAACTAAGTTAATATTTCGAACGGTAAACAGATTTTACTATATTTATACCTCTTTATGTTGAATTATGAATGGGGTAATTCAGATTTCAGCTTCAGCAGATTTTATTTTAGACCATTACACTTCTACTTGACTTCCCAGTTAGAGCATTAGTATTTTAGTACATGTCCATTAAATGTCTAATTTACTTGCCAGAGAAAATGAGCAATGCTGAAAAGAATTTAAATATTCCAGAAAGAGGTGGGGGTCATTTCTATAAAACAGTTTGCCAAATATTTAGGGTCAAATTGAATTTGTTACACAAGTCCAGTTAATGAGCTGCATTTGTCTGCCAAGAAGAGTGTTTTAAGTGTTTGGACACTGGGCTGAGTCTGGGCAGCACCCAGCCTGTGACCTCGTGTGACGAAGACCAGCCGTCCAACTGGTGCTCTGAGCTAATCAAACCAGCTGGATCCAGCCAGCGTCGATACGAGCCAAACTAGCCCGCAATACTCTGAAAATAGTCCGTTCTGTCCCAAAGTGTGACGCTAGTGTAGTTTGGCCTCAGTGTGGAAGGGGTGATACTGAAGACAAGCGCTTTTCAAACTGTTTGTATTTAACTCGGCAATGTTAGGCCGCATCCAAGGAGCTCTCCCAATGAATCCCATTTCGTAGCCCAAGAGGGTGTTTAGAGCCAGAGTACAGGAGAACAGTCACACACCATTCAGGACTCTTTCTCACATGATTTATAAACATACAGAAAGGAAGGACTGAACTATTAATGAAATCCCCACTTTACTCTTGTCTTCCATCATGGGGGTACTGAGAAACCTAACAGTCCACATTTTGCATCAACAACCACTGAGAAGTATAACAGCTGGAAAGAAAACAAGCTAGTTAAAGGGGGGGGGAAAAAAAAAAAAAAAATGTACAAACGTACAACTCGTCAAGGGTCAGATGTAACACAGAGATCTTTATTCTTCCATTGCCTTAAAAAAAAAAAAAAAAAAAAGTTTTTTTTTTTTTTACACCAAGTACATAAGACATGTACACAGATTTCAACTGAACATGCATCACTTCCTTCTGTAATTCCTTCGACTCTCCCTACATGCTAATGACAGTTCAAAATGTCACTGGCTTTTCACCAGCACCTCATTCCTGCAAATCTGAGCAAGGTTCTGGACCATTCCCCATTTCACCTAAGTAGAAAGTGATCCCAAACCTGAATCAAAACCCTGCTGCTACTGCTCACACTCACTGACCCATCAACAGTTCACATCCTCTGGACCCTTCTGACTACATTCTCATTCTTCCACTTGTCTCTCTGATGCTTCTCAGGAGAGATATTGCAAAGAAGCTTAAACATCAAATACCACACCTGAAATGCTACATTGAAAACTGATCAATTTTGCTGAAAACAGAACTGCAGAACAAAACCAACATGGTTCATTTTACAACAGTAAAAACAGATCTAAAATACTATTTAAATTTAAAAGCTGAATTCTGGGAAATAATGCTCTTTTTTAATAAAAAAAAAAAAAAAAATTTATGGGACAGCATGCAATATAGTAAAGACCTGAGTGATGGCAGGACCGAATCTGGGAATAAGGAATGTACAAAGTAAGACTTGTCATCTAACAGAACGTTCAAATCGCACTTTACAAAAACATTTTTCCCCCAGAATTTTACCTCTGCAGGTATTGCTTTAACACTTGTAAAATTTAACAGAAAAAAAAGCCTATAAATACTAAAACAGTGCTGGCAAATGAAAAACTACAGTATTTTTTTTTTTTTTTTTAAATATAAACATTTCAAATTTTCATTAAAAAAACAGCTGCTTAAAATGAACTGGTAATGCCTTTGTACAAGATGGGCGGTGAAAACGACAGGGTCGCGGACATAGCTGCCATCTTTGGCTTAAGGAGCACAATCAGACATAGGAAGGCACACATCTGCCTGTCCTCCTGTGCAGTCCTCTGGGGAGACCACATGCTGTTACACCATGGTCTCTTTCCTCTTTCCCAGTGAACTCTGAGTGGACTTCTCCTTCTTACTTTTCTGGGAAGATGAGGACCACAGGTTCTTGCCTGTTGCCACGGCAGTCTGTACATTGTGAGGCTCTTCCCCACTTGGCGAGTTTGGAGCGGAGCTAGAAGTGGAATTGGCAGCCCGGGGACAGTTCTCATCTGCCTCATCCATAGAGGACAAGGCAAGGGAGTGTTGCTGCACTTCGGCCTGTTCAGCAGGCTGGGAATGCTCCGGGTCTGGAGAGGGCTCTGTCTGCTGGGCAGTTATGGCGCTGCGGAGGCAGTTCAGCCACTGCTGCTTGTGAAAGACGTCGTTGACCTGAAGGGTGTGGGACTGTCCTTGAGAGGGGTCTCGGAATCGTACACGGAACACATTCTTTGCTGAATAGAAAAGAGGTGCAAAGACAAACGAGGTTTAGAAGGTTACCCTTTCCAAAAAGAGAAGCTGTACCTCTGCAACAAAAAGGCATACTGGGAATGTATGCTGGAGAAGGAATATGAAAACAGCGGGACGAGAACGATAGAGGACTACTATGTCGCACAAACCTTTCTCTGTGTTCCCGAAGGCCCCCCTAAAGGACCCTCCCATGCGCACATCCCCATCCTGCAGGTCCTCCAGAACCAGGTCTTGGACTGGGATGGGTTGTCGGTACACCTGGAAGCACTGGCGTTCTCCCCGCATCACAGGTCGAGTCAGGACCAGCAGCTCCGTGAAGAGGAAGACGTGCAGCTTCTGAAGGATGGAGAGAAAAACTTAAGAGGCCATGTTTTTGTGTGGTGAAATGCAAAATTTACTTGTTACAGATTCCTTTATTATTATGTCATTCCTTAAGAAAAAAAAGCAGCAATCACATTTTAGTTCACTTCCTTTTTTGGAACAGTGCACTATTGCTCCTCAAGGTTCAGGCGAAGTGGAAACCAAAACCAAGCATGGCCAGTGTGCGTCTCCGTGTAAATGTACATGTGTGCTGACACTTCTTTCTGCACATATCTCACCGTTCCGCCCTTGCTCCGCAGGTCTCCGTGACACAGTAGGGTCCGGCAAAGCTCCAGACGAGGATCCTTCTGCCGCTCATCCAGGTACTCCAGCTTGTCCATATAGTACTGACACTCGCTCTCGCCCTTCTTTGCATTGATGTCAGACAGCACAGCCTGGATAATGCCGATCTGGGAAACAGAACAGATCCATTAGTCATCCCTACATCTCACAGGTCATCAAAAGCTAAGGGGATGGTGACACTGCAGTTTTACTGGATGCAGTCACAAAAAAAAAAAAAAAAAAACCCCACACACAACAACAGGGATAAAGCTCTGTCAAGAGAGCTCCTAGTCAGAGGGTATAGACTGGGAGTTTGGGAAAAGATTAGGTCTGAGGCTGGGACCTTACCGCCTGTTCCAGGGCGGGTGTGTCAGGGTGTTCTGGTGGTGTGTGTCGCAGGATCTCCTTTAACAGTAATGGATATTTGACCAGTCGCGAGCGTGGCACATCCAGGAAGCTCCACAGGTCTAGCTTGCGGCTGAAGGGTGATTCAAGACAGCGCTGCAGGAAGTCTTGCACCCTCCTGTCCTGCTTCTTCTGGTCCAGCAGTGCCTTAGCGGCCAGCTGGTGGCTACAGTAGTCACGATAGGCGTTAAGCCCCGGCAGCTGTGGAAAGAGGGAGCCATCAGCATACCTCTAAAGTGGAACGCAATGGTATTTGCTGAGGGAGCATCTCACGTATTCTCTCCCTGTGAACATACAATACGTACCCAGCGAACTACGATGTGTCCGATCTGTCCCACTGTACCATCTGGCCCCGTGGCTTTAGCCAGCTGTGCCAACAGATCTGTAATCGAGAAGAGTGTGTAAGACAGACCACTGGCTGTTTCCACCACACCCACACGTGCCACTATTTTGCCTATTAGGTTTTGCCGTGGCAGCACTGCCTCACCTTCATGCAATGGGATGTAGGCATCTAGGTCCCCGAATATATGATTGAGCTCCTCCTCTGACATGATGGACAACTTCAGCATGGGGTCATGGTATGCCTGAGGAAAACCAGAGCTCGTCATTCACCATCTCCGTTACTCTCAGAGCAGAGACATTCCTTTCTTTATATAGCGCTGGGCTCAGCGCTTTACAAGCTGCCAAATTCTAACTTTGTCTGTCTGCTCTGAATGGACTCTAAACAAGAGCTCAGTTCAGTAAAAAAGACCAACCTTGCGTGCTAGCTGTAAGTCCTCAATCAAGTCCTGCTCTCCCCGAGACAGCTCAAATATGGCCTGTGTCAAAAACAGAAGACGAAGAATTAAAGATGTGAAAAAATGTGCTCATTGCACTCACTGTGCTCTTTGCCTTCCTCCCACCACATCTCATGACCATTGGCGGTTCACTCACCTCCTGTCTCTTGATCTCCTTGGTGGAGAAAGTTCCTTTCTGGTGCACGTCCAGCGTCTCTGACCACAGTGTGCTGTTTCTCCTCTTGGGGGGTGTGGGCACGGCTGCTTTGCTGCACGGCTTGTTAGCCATGCCTGGCGACTTGCCATCACCACGGAAGGAGATGGACTGTACATAATGACAGAATCATGGTTAGGGTTCTACTATCAGCAATGCCCCAGACCAGTGTTTTATCGGGGAAAGTATAGGTGGGCTTACCTGGATGGTCTGGCCAAAGCGCCGGACCGCCCCATTCCTGACGGGGGAGATAAGGTTTGCAAGCGACGTCACCCTGCCAAGTGGTCGCACACGCTTGTTACACGGTTCCTGCAAGACAGATGGATAGACAAGAGGGAAGTGGTCAACATGAGAGGAGACCCATTGCAAAATTAAAGGCACAGCTCATCCAGTTGAACTCTTTCATATATGAACGTGCAGCAAGGCTGGGGCAGGGTGGACCTAAGCCGGAGGGGCAGGGGTGGATCAGGGGTCGGCCCTGTGGTGTTTCCAGGGATGCTGGGAGCAGAAGCAGCAGCTGTCACTGCAGTTGTCATGTGATCACCCTTAAGGCACTGAGGAGCACAATGGGCGTCTGTGCTGAGGTAGGGTAGATTTCAGGAATGCACGAGACACTGCCCTCCACTGCAGCACCCCTACTCACTGCCACCTCTCTTTCTCTCTCACCCCACACCCAGGAACACAGAGAAAGATTTACGGTCTGTTATGAGTGTCTGCAACATCTCCAAGAAACAGGTCAGCCGCACAGCAATTACAGCATGTGCAGGATCATTACAAGTAACGCGCTTCTGTTTCACACAAGTGTGATTTGAGCCTCGTGGGCTCTTGCCATGGGCCTCTTCACTCATGTGATCAAGGCAGAAACTTGATCTACAGTGGGGAAGGCCTTGTTGGTCTCAAGTACTTCATGCTGGGACAGGCCTCGCGTGAGAGGAACTAACTACCTGAAGTTCACCTGTGCAGCCCCACCAGGTGCTCCAACAGGTTGCAACAGCAAACCCCTCCTCCCACCACAGTGCCCTTGGGGGAGGGAGGTGGGACTAAAGAAAGGCTGCCGACAGAAAATGCCAAATGCCAGTCTACAAAAAACAAGGAGGTGTAAGGCAGATACCGAGCTGCAAGTTTGTTGTGGTTTGCCCTCCTTCCCAAACCTGCACACGCTGACATAACAACCTAGCGCTAAACCACGACTAGGAGCCATTCAGAGGAGCTGCACTTCCCTGAAACGTGTTTTCATTTGAAAGCATATGAGGCACAGCTAAGGGTGTGCTTTGGTCAGGCTGAGCAAAAAGCAAAACCACTAGCAAAGCACTCATCAAGCTGATATGTGAGGGCGGCAGCTGCATCGCAACGCTGCGGTACTGCTGGAGAGGGGCTGTCACACAGCGAGCCAGGACAATCACAAGGGGTCACACAACTGCTTTAACGCTCTTAACTCTCTGCATGGGAGCCAGTCTCACCTGAAACCACATTCTTTTGCTCACTTTGTTAGCCATTAGAGGAAGCATTAACAAAACAATGGAAGATCTGTGGAAAACTGGGGGGGGGGGGGGGGGTTGGGTACCTTCTCCCCCCCCCCCCCACAAAAAAAAAAAAAGGTTTTTCCTGCATTTAGGATGATCTTTACAAACTTGTCTTTCTGACATGGGGCCATTGGTACGAGGCAGGAGTAGGGTGGGGGGCAGCACACGGGGCAGGAGCATGTGTAAAGGCAGCTGTTGGCCAGACAGAACTCCCCAGTGTTCCTAACTGTACTGACTACAGGAAACTGCTACGCTAAGCCTGTCTGGGTCTGCAGTCAAACAGACACACACACACGGCTAGCTCAAGTTGCAGACATCATGCAACTAAATGAGGGCACTCAACTCACCACAGCATATTACGTGGCAGCCAAGTGACGTTTTCTCTAGTGTTAAACTCTTTTGGTGTTCAGACACAGACAACAGGTGTCGAGGAAACTCGTCTTACTTAACTGCCAGTGATGCTATGTCGATTCTCATTACGGCTACAACCCAAAACAGGCTCAAACCTTTTGTCACTGCAGAAATACCACCAGCACTGCCCCCATTGGCCCGAGTGGTGTAAAGCAGTCCCGGTACCTTACTCAGGCTGTCATTCCCCACTGATCCCCCTGCCTCGGAAACCCCAAACGGCAACAGAGGCGTGACCCACCACTCACAGCTCAGTACCCAAGATGACACACAGCAGCCTGGAGCTTGTGGCTCTAAATCCAATTCCTGAGAACAGGGTGTGTTTAGCAGTGATCTTTACTCAGCACTGTGGTCACACACAGTGGCTGACCTTTTGCCCACAATAACACACCTGCACAAGCAGAGCTGGGAAAGACAAGCTGACGTTATGCACGTAGGAAGTGATAAGAAAGGGCAAGGTACCATTACGATAAGATCTGATAAGACACAAAGCAGGTAGTGTACCACGAGTGAAGGCTCCCAGCCAACAATGACTCTCAGTCTGTTACACTCCACAGTGTGCGCGCACACACACACACACACACACACACACACACACACTCTTACAATCTGCCTCAGAGACACCATTTTAAAAGTCCGTCCACAGTTTGCAGTCTTCTTACCTCTGACTCTTTGTTCGAGTGGTTCTGGTACTCTATCACCTGAAGGGTCCTTTTAATTGGCACCAGGCTGCCAAGTTCATCGTAAGCCACCATTGCTTTTGTACGATCCCTGTTTGGCGGCTTCTGCTGCTGGCGTTAATTCCACATGTCAAAATTTAAAAAACTCCAAACTTTAAAAAAAAAAGCTAGTGTTGTTCCTTACTACTCTGACCTCACAGCCACCCACATGCTTTAGTCTTCCTTTCTTCAGCCTACTCACTGCAATCTGAAGCCCACACAGCAGGGAAGGCTTAAATATTTGTGGCTGGGGAGGGAACAGAGCACATTCTACCAATGGCAAGGGTGCAAGGCGGAGCTTACAAACCTCAAGAGTGCATACTTTTTATAAACACAATACATTTTCATCTTTAAACCATAAAATGAAAAGCTTCACAAGACAGATTTACTCTTAGAATACTGACTGAAGACTAGTGACAAAATAGCTTACAATAAAGTTATGGCATTGCTACATTAATGGTATCCTGAGATTTTTTTAAAACTATTAACACAAGAAAAGTATGTATAAACTGAATAAGTTGGCTATGGAATCATTTTCTACACTGTGTTCCTGAATTTCATCACATCAGGAATTCATACAGCACAGCAAAGCTTCATTGATGATGATGCCTATGATCAAAAACAACCTATGAAGTTAAGAAATAAGAGTATGTGTGACTGCCTGTAGACAAAGTTTATTAATCTCAAACATATTTGCTCCTATAAACTCTTAGTTTAATCGGGGGGGGGGGGGGGGGGACACCAAATACTTTCGTATATTACTCAACATTAAACAAGCTGTTAAAATACCAAATAATCAACTTGGATTAATTTGTAACAATTAACTGAATACACAGGTAGAATGGGAAAGCATATAAGGTTTTTTACAAGAGAAGCAGTGGAAAGCCTACAGTGCAATGTGATGCATGTTATTACGCACCAAGAGAGCCCTAACTGCCTGTTGGGGGTATTACTTGTATGACCCCCGCTCCCCACCCGCAGTGGATTGCTCTTCTGTAGCAGCTGTGTGGTGCGGGCAACTATGGGCCTGGTGGGAGCAGCTCATTAGCCCAACACTGGGGGGGGGGCCTGCACAGAAACCCAGTGTTAAACCAGAAACCTGTGTACCAGGGTGTGTGGGTTTCACCCGGACTCCTTTCCCCAGGGATTTCTGCAGCAGTGACTGTTCTACTCGACTTTTACCCAAAGCAGGTTATACTTTTGGATGAGTTCATACATAAACATAGCAAATTACTGTAGCAACTCACTGTAAACTGTAAAGTACAGCACTGACTAGGAGTTGACCCCCAACCAGTAACCTCCAAATCCCCCTCAGATGCAGAGTTAAAAAAAAAAAAAGTCATAAGTTCACATTCTTGGTCACTATGCCTCAATATTTATTTACGCACATGGAAGTCATACGCCTTTACAACCCATTTACGATGTCGTCCCATCAACCTTATATTATTGAATGCTGAAGTTCAGTCAGTGGTAGTAGCGATGTGATCACGTTCCATTTCGAACGTTCTGGGCGGATCCGAAATCCGTCAGATTATATCAACGCTTTTTCTTCGGACACGAATTTGATGTCGGGAGGGAAAAAAAAAGTCGTTAAAGCAACGTAGCTCATTATAACCTTTATTACATGTATTGTATACGTGCTGCATGCGCAAGTCTAGGGCCACTTCAGTGTGGTAATGAGTGATGTTACACTGCTACATGCGTGACACTACTGCTGTACGCACCTTCCATAATGCAAACCACGACGCGATGATAGATTTGTGTGTAGATCCACATAACTTGTACTGCGCAGTAAAATGTATCATACGTTGCCTACAATTACATTATTAGCTGTATGTTTGTGGTATTCTATGTTTCGAGTTTAAGTGGAAACGCATGATATAAAAATTAATGTTTATATCCTAATATTTTAGCCTAGGCGTCCATCCATGGATAGCATAGTTGCTTAGGAAGCGAAATCGCCGTCACAATTTTGAAAAATTGTAGTTCCTTCTTACCCTATGTTTCACTAGTTCTAGTTTCTTCCTAAAATTCTCTTCTAATGGAAAACGGTCACAGTCACACATGGTGAAGAAGAAGAAAAAAAGGCTTATTCAGAAGAACGATCGTAGTCCAACTTCCCTCGGAGAAAAACGATGATCGATCGCTGACCAACCGACGTCACGCGCGACACAACCGACCAGTTTTCGCCAGTCCAAAATGGCGGACGCGCCCTGGCAAACCGCAGAAGCGGTCATTTAAAGGAAAATAGCGCGAATTAGACAACATTCGAAAGCGCTCAGAACATTCTGTTGGCGAAGATTGCAAATACCCGCGCATGAGTGTTTCTCTATGGCTTCGGATGAAGAAAGAGCGGCGTCAATGCAACATCTGAACGTGATATGAAGAGATGGGGGGGGGAAAAAAAAAGAAAAAAAAAAAAAAAACAAAACTTATAGTTATATCGACATGTGTCTATGGTCCGAGGGCAGAATCGCAGGTTTCTGCGCCGAATGAAAATTCTTACGACTCTCAAGTTCGCCGCGTTAAGACAAGAGAAGTAAACAGTGCGTTTGGGCGCCACTTTGTGCGAACGCGGTTACCTCGGTCCTCGCGATCATCAGTGATCAATTGACCACAGTCTGCACAGTGATCGCAGCCCTACTTCTCAATGTTCACACCACAACTTTTTGTATAACTTTGGTCTAAATGTTTTCTTTTTCGGGTTGCTTGGACTAAAGCTTGGCAAACAGCGTTTTAAAGAACACATGATCAATTCTGTAAGCAGTGCATTTCTATGTTGACGTACGAGCAACATCGATCTGAAATTCAATTGTGACGTAAATTTTGCATAAATTAACCATTCTGTCTTTTTTTCTAATCACGTTGTGGTTAATAAAGACTTTTACTGTTATTTTTCTACTTAAATTTTATTTAAGTAACTAACACGTTTTGAAGAAGTAAATTTTTCATTCACACACAGAAAAAAGGGAGAAAAGACACGATCGTAGTACAGAGATCGACTGAGCATAAAGCGGTTTTTTTAATTGCCAAAAAGAAAAATTACCCCCGTGTGTAAAGCTGAAACCAAATAAATCGCTGTTTTATTTTCAGAAACCTTTACAAAAGAAGTTTCCTTTTTCATTCCCTTTAAGTTCCCTTTTTTTCTTAAAAAAAAAAAAAAAAAAAAAAACCGGTTACTAAGCAAAAATATATTCTCTGGTCATGATGGGAAAAAAAGATTTACATTTGAATTTATTCATTCACCTGAAGCTTTTCTCCAGAGCTACTTACAATGTTAAGTTTACAATTATTACAAGCTTACAATTATTTAGCCATTTATACAGCTGGGTAGTTTTACTGGAGCAATTTAGGGTAAGTACTTTGCTCAAGGGTACTACAGCTGGAGGTGGGACTCAAACCTGTGACCTTTCAGTCCAAAGACAGCAGCTCTAACCACTGCAACCAGCTCATTTAGAAGCATTTTTAGAGCAGACTTAGAAATTCAAGTGAAAATAAATGTGCAGCATGAAAACATAATTACAATACTATATATTATTATTCTACAGTATATAAGTATTAACATGAATAATTTGTGAAATGTGTTAGAGAAATGCAACAGCTTATACAATGTAACACTCATGCATGTTCATATATTCTTATGGTTTATACAGCATAAGGGGGTTTGTCACTTACAGCAAAGTCAAGGACCAACTGTACTCATTCATTAGGATTTTTGCATAGTCGGCGCTTACATTTCCTTCCAGCAAGTGGTAGTCATACAGAATTGGGAAGGACTGGTGACACAAACTGCCATGAATGTGCACACTTGCCTGCTTCCAGCCAACTTGAACATAATGCTTGGCATTTCCAGGCTACAGCAGCACTGTCTGCTGAATTATCTGGAATAACAGTGATGAAATACTGATAGTCACAGGTCTGCTGTAAATACCTCTCATCTCTTGTTTGAGCACCCCTGGGGGGGAATCTGTTTGACATGATTGAGACAGTGCAACAGCTGCCACCCTCTTGTGGCTACTGGGGGGCCACCATGCTAAGACCTTTTTATGGGGGTCCTCATCAAACTCATGACTTCTGAAACTGACACACCATCAATAAAACTCCAATTACCAATCAAAACCCTCCTGCTTTGACAAAGATGGTAGCCCGACAGTGATATTACTTTGATTACCCGCCCTGCTACACATCTGTACAATAGCTACACAAACAGCCCAGGGATGTAATAACAGAGTGAATGAAAAACCTGGCTTTGGGAGCTGGAATCAGTGCAGAGATAAAAGGCAGATGTTGACACGCAGGCCTGGACACTCCCGTTTCCGGGAGGAGGAGGCAGTGATGGAAAAACCCTGATAGAGTCTACACATCAAACAGAAAGTCAAGTGAGACACAGACCCACAGACAGATCAGTTGTGATGAAACACTATTTTTGAACAGAAAGTGAAACGGAAGCCAGAATTCTATGAAGCAAGAATGGACCGTCAAAACAAAACTATGTCTTCGGCTTCTCTGAGAAATGACCATTCTATATTACACAATGACGTACGCGTGTGCTCATATGTGCTCGCACCCATTACTCTTATGGTTGCTACCAAACAAAAGCAGGTAACCAGTAAACGGTGAACCACTCCTGGGAAGCGGACTACCAGTGACCACTCAGACGCAGAGCAGGTTCGCCATCTCTTTGTCATGGACACACAGGAATCACACTGGTCCAGCCAGCCTTGCCCCTTGTCCTGTGGTGGGCTTCCAGAATTTCCCTTTACTATTTATTTATTTATTTATTTATTTATTTATTTGGGGGGTGCGGTGGAGCAGTGGGTTGGACCACAGTCCTGCTCTCCGGTGGGTCTGGGGTTCGAGTCCCGCTTGGGGTGCCTTGCGACGGACTGGCGTCCCGTCCTGGGTGTGTCCCTTCCTCCTCCGGCCTTACGCCCTGCGTTACCGGGTTATGCTCCGGTTCCCTGTGACCCCGTTTGGGACAAGCGGTTCTGAAAATGTGTGTGTGTGTGTATTTATTTATTTATTTAGCTGATGCTTTTCTCAAAAGCATCTTTAAATATTAACGATTTGTCTGTTTATCACAACTGGGTCATTTTTAATGCATCAATTCACAGTTAGCACCTTGCTCAAAGACTCTGCAGCAGGGATGGGATGAAAACCTTTGTCTTTACATTAGTAAGCCATGGATCTAACCACTACACTACCTGCTTGCTGAAGTAATAATCCCCAAACACATCTACTGTAGACATTCTGAAACACATCTGCCTACACAACCTGTTTGGTGGGGCTTTCTTTGCAGCAGGGAAGGGTTAGGGTTTAGCCTTTCCTGAGGAACGCCCCATAAACAGATGTATATCCGTCCTGACTGGAAGTATGCCCTACGGTCTTCAGTCACACCCTTCACCTGAACTTTCATTTCATCAAAAAGAAACAAAATGACAAGCACACACAGCACCCAGGGGTAGCTAGTCAGGACAGCTGATCTCAGCCAGACACATTTTATCAGGTGAAGGAATCTAGGATGAGAGAGCTTTACCAAAAACTGAATGTTGTCAAAGGGGAGGAGGTACTGACAAGGAAAAGAAGGTTCTTTGAACACATTGCAGTATTGAAGAAAAGTAACAATGGTGACATGCTAAAACAATATTAAAGTAGTCCTTCCAGATTCTGACAAAAAGCTAGTCCCTCTTGATGACATGGATCGGTGGTTCTAGTGCCAGCTGGAAACATGTTTGTGTTCCCTGGAGGAAGATGGTCAGTGTCACTCACCTTGAAGTCAAAGCTGCACAAGCTGACAGCATCATCATCCTTCTCCCTGCGTTTCCTTTTCTGTGGAGAACATAAGAGTGATGTCTTAGCAGGTTCATACACACACACACACACACACACCTGAATGAAGACAGACACATCGAAGTAAAGGTACATACAGCGGCACCACCACCCCACTCCTACTTCTGTTTTCACACAAAGTGAGAGAGGTGGGCAGCCAGCTGGCCTTGGACCCCCATAAAGTGCTCCCCTCTTATGTCAACTTCAGCAGTTAGTATCCCGTCCCCTGTTGCCGTCTTTCATTTACCGCTTTTCAGCTGTGTCTAAAGTTCTTAACACAAACTATTTAGCAACATACAATAATACACAGGGAAAGATGTTCAACCCCTCGTGCCAAAATCAAGGGGGCTAGACACAAACCAACCACGCCACAATATTCCATCCCTCCCAAAACCCCACCAAACAATTCCCTTCACAAAAAAAAAAAAAAAATCAGCCCACCTCATGGGCAAACACCATCCTCCTTGCCGGGAGCCACCGCGTGCACTTCGTTGGGGTTGTCAAGTGGGCACCTTCCTTCGTTGATGTTTCATTGAATTGAGACCACGACACCTCCAGAAGGCTCAACGGCGAGATCTGGCGTCCCAGACCCACCCCCCTCCATGCCCACAGTGCCATCCCAGCGACTCCACCCACAAAAAACCCACCCCAACCACCAACAACCAACCAATACACCACATCAGCATATGGAGGTGACAACAAAACTCAAACCATTGATGTTCACCTAGGCGAGTACTCCCCACTCAAGTGTGCTTCCCCCAAACACCCTGGTGCCTTCTCATCCACAACCACTGACTGGATCTTTCTGCTATCTCTGACAAGCCTTTAATGGCTGCTCTTAACGACTGACCCCTAAAACCAAACTCCAACAGTAGCGACGTGGTTGATTTTGCAACAAACCCTCTAGTACCGATCTCCACTGGTCTAATAACGCACTGCCAGCCTCGCTCCCTCACCTCACCAGCCAACTCAGTGTACTTCAATTTCTTCCTCTCAAAGGCATCTTCCAATGAGTCTTCGAAAGGTATTGTTAATTCAATGAAGTACACTATCCGTGCGCCCTCGGAGTACAGCACAATATCGGGTCTCAACGCCGTGATCGCAATGCACTGCGGCATCTGCAGCCGTTTTCCTACGTCCGCCACCAACTTCCAGTCATGCACTTCACCCCATTTAAAACTCGTATCACCACGACCACGCGCGTGACTTATAACACTCTCCCCCTCCCGCACAAAAGAAATAAGCTTATTTCTTCCATACTGCGGGAGTGAGTTAACTTCAACCCGCTTGTTCTCCAACAAGCATGCCAAGGATCTTAACACTTCATTATGCCTCCAAGTATATCTTCCCTGAGATAAACTAACCTTACATGCAGATAGAATGTACCTCAAAGAGGCTACACCACCACACAAGCTGCAAGTCGGCTCTGTACCTACCCAGCGATTAAGATTCTGCGGAGTAGGGAGAACATCGTAGGTGGCTCCGATGAGAAACTTAATACGACCGGCGTCCATCGCCCACAGATCACGCCAACTGATCTTCCGCTTCTCCATATGCTCCCAAGCCAAACATCGCCCTTGCACACCATGTGACGTCGCAGTTACCCGCCTTGCCTCCTCTTCCTGTTCGCGAATAAAACCAATCACCATCTTTCTCCTCTCCGGCAACTTAGCTTTACCCCACAACTTTATTCGATCGCCAGCACCGAGCCCGCCCTACCTACCTGCACCTGACCGACCACATCTCTGTACTCAAGCGCTGTCTGCGCTTGCGCAACAGCTTCCCGTGGATCCCACTTACGTCCTTTTTTTAAACTTACAGGAACCGATCTCACCACTGGGTCTCTTGAGCTTGACAGTGTTAATTCCAAACCAACCTTGGCACACTTGAATTCTTCCACGAGGCTAGTCAGTGGTAATTCCAAGACCCCCTTTCCATACAAAGCCACACTGCTCAAACAATGAGGAACCCCCAACCATCTCCTAATAGCTTTGCTCATAACCCTTTCCAGTCTTTCAACCTCTGACATACAGACCTCGTATATAGTTAGCGGCCATCTAATACGAGGCAATAAACCAAACTGAAGGCACCAAACCTTCAGCTTCCCTGGCAAAAAAGATTTATCAATCCTATTAATTGCCAGTACAACATCCTCCCTTAATCTTTTGACCTGCTCCTTGTCGCTAAATGAAGAATCATACCAGCGACCCAAGCTCTTAATTGGCCTTTCAGCCACTGACGGAATCTTTTCCCCATCAATCTGGAAATTCTTCCGTGATAACTTTCCTTTAACTATCGACAAACTCCTACACTTACTAGGTTTAATTTTCAATCCGGCCAGTTTTAGATTTCCATTCAACTTCGTTAATAAGCGACGAGTACATGGGACAGTAGTAGTAAGCAGAGTCATATCATCCATATACACTCTGATTGGTGGAAGGCGAGAACCATCCTTCAGCCTCATACCCCCAACCGCCCATCTCGACGCCCTTATTAACACCTCCATAGCCATGGTAAAAGCCAGAGGCGAGATTGTGCATCCGGCCATTATACCAATCCCCAGCTGCTGCCAAGATGTGGTGTATTGCTTGGTACAAAAATAAAACTGAATGTCTTCAAAATACACCTTAACCAGTCTCGTAATACACTCTGGGACTTTAAAGAAATCAAATGCCCTCCACAACAAAACATGCGGCACTGAACCAAAGGCATTTGCCAAGTCCAAAAAGATCACATGGAGGTCTTTACCTTCCATCTTGGCCTCCTTCATCTGATGCCAAATCATACTACAATGTTCTAAACAGCCTGAAAAACCCGCAATTCCTGCCTTCTGCACAGAGGTGTCAATTAAAAATTGTTGACCAACAAATATGCAGACAACCTCTGCGCCACCACACTAAAAAATATTTTCCCTTCAACGTTAAGAAGGCATATTGGCCTGAATTGCCCTATATCTACCGCATCTTTCTCTTTGGGTATAAACACTCCTCCTGCTCGCCGCCATTCCTTTGGAATAATACCTTTTTTCCCATACGACCACCATCTGCTTCCACAAAAACTTTAAGACGTCTGGGGCACCTTTGTACACCCGGTAAGGAACCCCATTGGGTCCTGGAGCAGATGCTGCCCTTGCACGCCGTACCACCTCTTGTACTTCTTTCAACCTTGGAGGACACACATCCATTTGTACCACAATCTCCCCTAATGGAGGAATATCTGCAGGTACTTCAAAAACCCTCTCACTTTCACCATCGGTGTGCATTTCCCGCAGGTAGCTCTCCAACTCCCTCCTTGGAACATCTGAACACCCAGACTTCTCTTGCTCAAGCAAGGACTTCACAAATTTAAATGGGTCCTTAAAAAATGCCACCCTAGCCTGTTCCTTCTTCTTTCTCCTCAATCTAAGCTTTTCCGCTCTCCTCAACACTACCAATCTACGTTTCAATTCTTCCTGCAAGATATTAATACCACTTCTACCTTCCTCATCTGCTCGTTTCCAAAGCTTTTTTAGGTGTCTTCTTTCCTGAATCAACCTCTCAATTTCCATCTGCCTTCTTGACTTCAACCTGCTCTGCTCACCTTTACGCTTCTTCTCAAACACCCCAAATCTCTTCTCCCCATAGTCATATATAATCTCACCCAATTGGTTTATCTTAGACTCAGCCGTACCCTTCAAACCATTTAAAATCCCTCTCAAATCATTGTTAACAGAGGTCCACTCCTTACAGTCAGTGGCACCTGGCCATCTCACCTTAAGTTTTTGTTCCCTACACCTTTCCTTCCCTGCCCGTCTTGATATAATCTGCCCCGCATCCTCCCCATGATCGATGCTGCCTTGTGCATCCATGTTTGGTCTTGTCTCCTCTAAGACAGAGGTATTGATGTCCTGTGGTCTTTGGTGTGCAACCTGCCCCTGGACTTCACCCGACTTATTTGAACCGCTCCGTAGGTCGTAGCAATCAACGCAGGGCCCCTGCCCTCGTCCCCCCAAACACTTCTTCTTGCCTTGATGAATTCTTAGGCCTCTTACTGAAGTCACCTTCCTCCAACCACAAATGCACACCTGCAGCGCCGATCCACCCCTGCTTGGCGTGGTTGTGCTCGTGCTTTCCCCCCTACTCATAGTCAAATTCACGCCATAGTCAAGAACCGTTATATCCACCAATGAGTCATCTTTCACCCCTGCTCTCGCTGACTCTTGGGGTATTGATAACATCTGTGTGTCTATAGCTTGAACAGGGTGCACCTCCCACTACACAAGAGCATACGATGCTGCTGACACAGGTTGCCAGCCCATGTCAGCCCCTAGTGGGGTCTATTCCCTCCTGCCAGCAGTCTCTCCTTGCCGTCACACAGTCTTTCCCGTGCCGCCAGCTGCCCTGTTCGCAGCAGTCACTAGTCACCTAGAACCAACACACAGTCTAAAGTTCTTAACACAAACTATTTAGCAATACTTATATGGAAGTACTTCTGAGGTGTTTGTGTGTAAAGTCTTCTTTTAACGCAGTAAAACCTTACATTAAAAGGTTCACAGCAGCATTGTTGGGATTGATATTCTATGAAAATTAAGTTAACTGAAATGAACAGAATGTCATTTCACACTGGTAGAACACATGCACCAGCCCATGAAAACCTGGTGGTTCCAGGTTTGAATCCCATTGCTTCTGTTGTACCTTTAGTGAATGCAGTTAACCACAAACTGACACAGTAAGAATATGGGGCTATATATAAATGGGTAAACCAAAATTTTAAGTCACATTGGACTAATTCATGTCTAGAACTTCTGCCCAGCTCTTCTACATACATTTTAAGACAAAAAGTTGAGGGACCAGAGCTTTGATCATTAAAGTATGGCTAACGGCTCGCTGGTGGTGAGAGCATTCACTCTCATCATTTAGCACCTTAGCAGACAGATGTCAGGTGACAGTAAGTAACCCAGACCAAAACCTGGTCAATGTTGATGTAAAGCCCAGCCCATTGAATTATTTTATCATTTATGTAACAGCTCCAAACTAGAGCTTACACTTCTCTGCAGTACATATGAGGCAGTATACTGGAGTATTTCAGAGTAGGTACTTTTACGTGATGTTGCAGAACAATACTGTGCAGGTTCAAGTGCGGCTCTCTAAGTGCTGCACCACCTACTGGCTTGTTCCAGCAAGGGACGAGTACACTCTGTTCCACTGCAGGGCTGCAGGGCATTGTGGTGCTGTGGAAACCATGGCACTGAGCCTGTCTGCACAGGCAAGTGTCCCAGAGGACTGTCTGTGCTCTCCAGACCTGGTTTTTCAATTAAGGACATTCAGAAACAGCTGCACTGCATGACTTTGAGAAAACAGTTTCCCTCCGTCCCTCCAGGTATATGGCTTGTGATATAAACCCTGACACCATGCCTGGGGCTGAGTGAGCAGCTTGAGGAGACTGAATGAATGAGCTCTAGCCTTAGGAGGATCCCTGCAGATTGCACTGTAACTGACCTGCATTAGTTAAGTAACGTACTGTAAGCACATTTACAAGTTTACAACAAGGTCTTCAGAGATGCATCAAACAGAAGGTACCAACAGCCTAAGAACATTAACAGTCATTCATTCATCTCCAAAGCAACATACAGTGTTAAGGTACATACAACTATTTTAACCATTTATGCAGCAAGCCAATTTCACCGAAACAGTTTAGGGCAAGTACTTAGAGCTCAAGGGTACAACAGCTAGGGCCAGGATTCAAACCTGTGACCTTTAGGCCAAAGGCAGGACTTCTAACCACTATGCTACCAGATGCCCTTTATTAACCATGGTAGGGCAAGGATTTGGGATTTTAACATAAAATTGTGTGAAATGTATGAATTTTGACTCACAACTGGAATTTGCCCTATATCAACTCCCGAACAAGCATCTGTCAGGTAGGCCTACAAACACACAAAAACTGTGGAGGTGACACGAAACGTTATTTCCCTGTATAGCACGACTGCAGCTGCTAATTTAAGCTAAGCCCCTGTTGTTCTCATCTAAAATGGCCTGGATTCCATGGAATCCTTCTTTAGAAGCACAGGTAAAATGGCAGGAATGCCTGTGTTATTTGGGAAAGGGCTAGAGCACAGTCAGAAAACACGCACAAGATCATCTGTTTATTTTCACAGCAAACAGAGGACATGACAGTGCCTCCAAGTGCCTGTTCTGAGCATTCCCATCTTGTTCCACTTCCCTCACATCAAAGCAGACATCTTCGCTATGGACTGCTCATCTTGCTTATAAACAGACTTTAGAATGAGAGGAGATGGGAGAGGCATGTTCTCAAAGCCCTCGGGTTGATCGAACGGCATTGATAGTGCCGAGCGATTTGGAGACAACGTAAGGACGAGGCGCTTGGCAGGCAGTCAAACTGGAAGTGAGATCAAAAGACGCACTGGCGTATGATGAAGAAATCGGTGCGTGTGCACCACTTGGCTTGTGATCCAGAAGAACTTGTCGGAAAGCTTTGTTACTCAGCATGGTATTTCTTCCATGATGTACTTAAGGGTAGACTTCCAACTCACAGTTTAATTTCATATCCTACATCCAATCTGGACAAAAACTTCCCATTTACTGGAAACTGGTATAAAACAGTCCAAGGGGCAGGCACACAATAATCGTTTCAGCATAAAGAATCTGTGATGTTAACAGCAGTATTGTCGCATGGCCTCAAATACCCAAAGTTGGTTAAATGAGCCTTTCAGTGACAGACTGACCACAAAAATCAGCTCCCAAAAATGGTTCAGACAGGAGTCTCTCAGAGAGCACAGATATATTATTGTTATTATTATGTACTCATTTAGTGGACACCTTGTATAACGTGACATTTGCATACTAACCTCCTTACAGACATTATATACCCATTTATACAGACTGCACAAGTGTACCAGAGCAATTCAGGATAAGTACCTTGAACACAGGTACAACGGGACAAGTGGGAATTGAACCCTGAGCTCTTCAAGTTGAAGGTGACTGCGCTCACTGCTACACTGTCTGCTGACCCACAGTTTTACAGCAGCAAAAAGCAATTTTTGGGTCAGCGCCTTTTCTTTGAGAGATTATCACATCTTTCCATACAGAGTACACTATTGTAACCCTTCTGTGAATTAATAAAGCATACCACAGCAGGAGGTGGGACTCTAAACCAGGTCATTTGAGCACAAGCTCTAAGCAATACATTTCCTCATATAAACAGATAATTACGGTTACCAACATAATTACTAATATTAAGGCCAGAGGAAGGATGAAATGCTAAACATATAACAGGAATCATAAAAACAAGAAAAACTCAGACTCCCCTTCTAACCCTGGAGAAGAAAAGAGAGGAATAACGGACTACTCGAGTGGCACAGGCATGTCCTCATGCAGAGGTCAGTCGAAATGGACAGGGGACAGCTCACAAAAGGTCACGTTAAAAGAGGCTTTTACTCCAATTCCTGTGCTCAAAACGTTGCAATGTAAAGTTTCCTGGTGACAAACTGCTGGCTCCTTATTTCACAGAGTGCAAAGGAGGACTAACATGTTGAGAACTAAGGTGTCTGCGTGGGTTTACTCTGGGTGCTCTGGTTTCCTCCCACAGTCCAATGACATGCTGTTCAAGTTCCCCATAGTGTGTGAGTAACACAGAGAGTGTGTGTTCCACTGGTGTATGGATGAGTGACCTATTGTAAGTAGTATATCCAGTAGTCTAAGTCACCTTGGTGAATAAGGTGTGTGGGCTGATAACACTACACAGAGTTCGTTGGAAGTTGCTTTGGAGAAAAGTGTCTGCTAAATAAATAAATGTAAATGTAATGTAATGCAAGTGCTGTAGCGACACACCCTTATTGTCATTGAATACCACATCTGAGTTCACGAATCTAAAGAGTCCTCTGCCAAGGAAGTATCTGTTGCTGCTTGAGTGGCTTTGTGATTTGAAGGTTGGTGGACCCTCAGCTGTACTCACCAACGAGAAGTCCCACTGCGACCCTGGGGTGACAAAGATAAAGGAGCTTCCTCTTCTCAGTGGAGGCCTGCAGAGGGACAGAGGGAGACATACATTGACATCACTTTGCTTTACCTCCTCAAAGCCTGGCTACTCCCATCCAACAGCCTGTTCACGTACTCGCAGAAACCGGTGGGCAGCTACCACAACTTACCAGAACCATAAAAGGGGAGTAACACTGTGTTCCACCATTCCCAAGTTAGCTCTACCTACCACAGTCCCAACCTGCTGTAGGCCTGTCCCGTCTGCGGCCGCCTGCTTCGATGCATCTTCCAGGCAGGAGAGTGAAATGCTGAGGAAGGCCGATCGCGTCCCCTTTCAGATCGCAGGGACGCGAGAGTCGTCTCTCGAGAGCCCCTCTCGAACACTGTCTATCTATAGCTCTGGTTCTGCCCTCTTAAGAGCAGGGCAACTGAGGGGCTAATTTGGGCCAAGACAGCAACTGTCCCACAGGCAGTGTTATGGCTCACATTACCTAGCTCCCATCCACACCCCTACACCCAGTTACGATCCATTCTTCAGGCAAGCAGATACCATCTACAGGTTTGTCAAAGGTATATCGGAGCAAAGCTGATAGGAACTTATCCATATCTCCTGAGTTGATCACACAGCACAATGAGGCCCTGGTGTGACAAGCTAGTTTCCGAGTCAGCGTTTATCTTTGACAGGGAGGAGCGGACATTCTCCCTGCACAGAATTATTCCAAACGGTTCTGCACAAAGAGACCTTCGCTCTGAAAAAATTCTGTAAGAGAGACAAGAAATGAGAACCAAGCGGCCATACCAAAGTGTCCCCCTCCGCAGCACTGTCCCCACGGGCAGCTGTGTGCGCCCCAGTCCCCCGGCCTGTTTATTTTTTCTACAACAAAAGTGTCGCGGCCCCGCGCTGTAGGGTGGGAGGGAGACCCCCTATTGAGGCGCTGCATGTTTTTGTAATAACATTTAGAAGCAGCAGGTTCAGATGTGCAGTCATCCAGCACAAAGTTAACACATTATCTCTCCTCTGCCTGTACGGGGATGCCATTCCAGCTGGAAAGACCAAGGTTGTCCAGCTTCACTCGCCGGCCGAACAAGCAGAGCCTCTTCCTTCCGGTACCAGGAAAATATTGTTTCTTTATGTAGTTGACACTTTTCTCTGTAGCCACTTACAATGAAACATTTACATAACAGGCAACTTACAACTTTTTTAATCCAAACATGCAGGCGGGTAACATTTACTGGAACAATGCATGGTATGTACTTTGCTCGAGGGTACTAGACAGCTGGGGACAGCTGATAGCATAGTGGTTACAGCTACTGCCTTTTGACCCAAAGGTTGCAGGTTTGAGCCTCACTGCCGACTGTAGGGCCCTTGAGTAAGGTACTCCCCCTAAAATTGCTCCAGCAAAATTACCCAGCTGTATAAATGAGTAAATAATTGTAACCTCAACACTATAAGTCAGTTTGGAGAATCACATCAGCTAAATGAATAAATGTAATGTAAACGTAGAGCAGGAGTGAAAACTGAACCTGGGTCCTTTGAGCAGAAAAGAACCACACTGACCACTTACGCTACCTGCTGACCCACACTATACAAGAGTGGGAAGCTAGTTCTCAGTCAGCTCTTCATGCCTAAGAGAAAAGCAGATATTCCCATGCATAATCCACTATTGTATTTTGGGATATTTCTACAGCAGAGTCCTTCCTGCCTCCATGAGCCATTCCAAAGATGACATGGCTCTGACACCCAATGGGTCTGCTTGTGTATGGTTGCTTCAGCAGACTATATAAGTGACGGTGACATCATTTGCAAGCCTTGTCTGCACTAAACAAACGACTCGAAAACAGCTCTCAGAATAGCTGTTTCCAAGACAGCAGGTCAAGTCCGTCTGCAACAGTCACCGCCGATGGAGCTGAGATTACAGCGAATCGAAGCAAGTACAAGCTCAGGAGTTAAGCCTTCATCTTTGGACAGAGCAATTGATGCTGATGGAGCCCAACATTTGAGAAGTCAAACACTCTGGATAGATCACCGGATTATGGAATGTAAACCTACCAAAATACCTGAGCGCAAATAGCAAGCTGAGCTTCAGAAATTCCAGAAATTCGCTCTCCAGTAAGCAGTGACAGACACCATCAGCGTGCCAGGCTGCTGCGTGTGAGGGAACTGTCTCTGCTGAGATCGTTTAGTTGCCTGGTAAAGCAATTTATACAATACATAGCTCTCGGATAATGGGCACGCATACAAAGAAAAGCTGCTATAACAGCTTGCGAAAGTAAAAACCATTTTGTCTTACAAGATGTCTATAACTCACAGTACAAGGGCACATTCATTTGCTGCAAATCCTGCCCCTGGTTATCTGTTCAGAAAGTAAACACAGAATAAACACATTTAAGAAATCTAAAAAAAAACCTAATTTAACAAACTTATTTATGCTTGGGGGCATGAAGGCGCAGCAAGTTTGGCTGGGTTCTGCGCTCTGGCAGGTCTGGGGTTTGAGTCCTGCTTGGGGTGCCTTGTGATGGACTGGAATCCCGTACTGGGTGTATCCCCCCTCCCCCTGCAGCCTTGCGCCCTGTGTTGCCGGGTCAGGCTCCAGTTCGTCACGACCCTGCTCAGGATAAGTAGTTTCAGCCACCAATGTGTGTGTGTACGTGTTTATGCTTAGCACAAGGCAACCACTTGCTATCAAATGACAATTTGATGCAATCATGAACACTGATTAATGTATGTGGCACATGCAGTCCAAGGTAGCACAGGTGGGGGCACAATTGTCCCAATACACCATTAAACAATGAACCCACGTGTACTTCCACAATGTAAACATAATACCACTACTAAAACAGCATATTCATCATCATCATCATCATCATCATCATCATCATCAACAACATTACTGGGTGCTTTTCTCCAGAACGATTCACAGTGCTAAGCTCCTTACAATGATGTACCCATTGATACAGCTGAGCAATCAAGGTAAGTGCCTTGCCTCACTATAGTGCAGGCAGAGATGTGGACCAGGGTCTTTAGGGTTCTTATAGAAATAATCATAGTGCAGCAAAGCACAGGGGGAGAGGCATGACAAGAGGCAGGAACATGGAGTGTACCTGGACCCAGGTAATTAATCAGTGACAGCATGTAGGATGCGAAGGACAACTGGACCCGTAGCTCAGGTCAGAGGTCCCCAATGTTGAGATTCTCACAGCCTACCTTTTTCAGCAAGCGTTGCAAACAGCTGGAGCTCAACATGTTTCTGTGTAGCACCGAAGCTGCAATAAATACGTGTGATTGCATTTTACTCTGTGCCACATCCTGTCCTGTTGAACCAGGAGTTTACCTCAGCTTTTACATCATGAATACTTACACAAAGTAAAGCGTTAATTTTGTGGCCAAACAAAGATCATCTCATAGCAGAGCGTTTCACAGTCAAGGACATATGAAGGAACCTCTTTTTTCCTTATAAGAAATAATAGTAATTACTTCCTCACAATGGAAATTCGGCTAATGGGCTGGATTCACAGAGCGAATTAACCGTTTCCTTCTTTTCGCCGTCACTTTTCTCCAAAGTGACTTACAGAGTGACGGTACTTACAATTATTTACCCTTCCAGACAGCTGGGTAACTTCCACAGAGCAGTTTACAGTAAGTACCTTGCTCAAGGGTACTACCTGATGAAACAGGTTCTGTGTAGCACGGGTATACTCCACTCCACCACCCCCACACACACACACACACACACACACACACACACACACACACACACACACACACACACAGAGTCAGAGGAAAGGTTCCAGTACCAATCCACCCATTCCCAGGGAACACACACTATCCTCCTGAAGGGGTTGTCGTCAACGGCTCACTGCTGCTAACAAGCATATTGTTCCGTCTATCATGTTTGTGGACAAAGAGGACTAAAACAAAGGACAGGGCTTTCTGAAAGAGTCCGGCAGGAATATCGTCACAAGAGGCGATGACACACCACCACTGTGATGGTGCAGTTGCACCCTGTGGCCCCTGCTGCATAACCACTTATCGCAAGTTGCTTTTGTTTCTCACTCGGTTAAGGGTCACCTAATCAGGTAGCCTTCTCAAAATGTGCACGTTGCTTATAAAATGTTGACTTTGCAGGTACGATGACCAGGCAGCGAAGAGCGGTGAAGCAAGAGACTGAATGTCAGTGATGGACCGTGTTGCTGTATTATTTACAAGTGCTGCTAATGTCTCCTTTCCGCCTTATAATTAATGCTGTTTCATGTGCAGCAGGTCACACCATCTACTAAGTAAATAAATTATGTAAGGAAACATAACCAGTAACACACAGAGTACCGTGGTGCTGTTCTTTCCATGGCCCAACCTCTCCCGGTCTGTACACTGGCACAGAACATGGAAAATCGAGGCCAAGGAGGAATCGCCTTGTGCCAGTTTAAACTTTCTCATGGATTCAAAATAAGATGATTTACAGCCAGACCTAGTCATTTTACCCCCCTTTTTTTTTTTTTGAAAAACCATAAAAAAAATGAGAGATTATTGTGAAGAAAAAAGAACACATAATGGCCAAAAGTGGTTGTAGCAGGGAGCAGATAAAATTTTGAAACACAGAACAAAAAAAGGACTGAAACCAAGGTAAGGTAACTGCTGTAAATCACAGTTAGAAAGATGTCTGGATGGGGAATCATTAAGAACAAAGTGAGCAACCAGTGTTTCTGCTGTGAAACTGTTTTAACCGCACATTTCTGAAGCAATTTGCAATAGAGAACAGGGTTCAAAAAGGGCCCAATAGGTGGTGTGTGAATTGTAGTCCTACAGGTGAAAAAAAAACTGCAGTTACTAGTTAATGTTCTAGTAACTAGAATCTGTGGCTTCCCACCTAAAGCTCCAGTCCATACTCCTGCTGCAGCACCTTGAGCAAGACTCACACCGCATTACTCCAGTAAAATACCCACCTGCGTAAATGGGTCCTACACTGAAAGTTTATCCGTTGCTTAGTCACATGGTATTGGATTAATACTAATTAAAACCTCACTCACATGGACAGGGAAATCACTTTCCATAATCCGTAGATTTACACGTTGTAGAACTTGCGGGAAAAAGTCTGGAGGGAAGAGCAGATCTCCATGTCATTCACGGCTCAAAACCCATCTTTTTATTTATATTTACATTTATTCACCCAACAGACATTTTTCTCTAAAGCAACTTACAACAAACTCTATGTAGTGTTACTAGCTCGCACACCTTATTCATCAAGGTGACTTACACTGCTAGACATACTACTTACAATGGGACACTCATCCATACACCAGTGGAACACATTCTCTCTGTGACACTCACACACTATGGAGGAACCTTGAACAGCATGTCTTCAGACTGTGGGAGGAAATCAGAGCACCCGGAGGAAACCCACACAGAAACAGGGAGAACATGCAAACTCCACACAGACTGAGCAGGGATCGAACCCACATTCTCTCACACCACCCAGGCGCTGTGAGACAGCAGTGCTACTCGCTGTGCCACCCAATAATAATAATAATAATAATAATAATAAGAAGAAGAAGAAACAAAATCACATATGCCACTAGACACAGCTTGCTACATTTAAAGCAACTTTCTTAAAAAAAGCCTGAACCTGCTCTGAAGGCAAAGAGTGACCCTTATTACTTACTTGACATTCAAACAGTCTTTAGCATTTACCATGTTTCATCCACACTCATTATCATTCACACCGGGACAGCGGGTGGCACAGGGGTTAGGGCCCTTACCTTGGAATCTAACCGTCCCGGATCCGAATCCCACCATTGATCAAGACACTTAACACTGAATAGTTACAGTGAGAATAGCCTGGGACCCTGGGACAGGTGGTAGCATAAGATACAGCTCCTGCCTTTGGATCCAAAGGTCACAGTTTCAAATCTCACCTCTGGCTGTAGTACCCTTGAGCAAGGTACTTACCTTAAATTGGTCCAGTAAAATTACTCAGCTGCATAAATGGGTAAATAACTGTAAAGCAGCTTAACACTGTAAGTCACTTTGGAGAAAAGCATCAGCATGAATAAATGTAAATGCATGTAATATAACCCTTCAGTATAAAAGGGGAGCTGATACAATAGTGGTTAAGTGCTGCCCTTTGGTCTGAAGGATGTTGCATTGAATCTCACCACCGGCTGTAGTACCCTTGAGCAAGGTACTTACTCTAAATCGCTCCTATAAAGTGACTCAGCTGTGTGAATACCTGTAGGTATCTTAGCACTGTAAGTCAGCTAAATGAAAATGTAAAAGGGTAAATCACTGTGAAGTTCATGTATAACAATGTAACTCAGCGTGGACTACAGTGTCAGCCAAACCTGTAATAATAAATGCTTGGACAGTTTCTTCTTTTGGAGGGAGGAAAAAAAAAAAAAATCAGTTGCACGCAGAGATTGCAAAACTGTTGTCTCAGTACTTCTCCAAAGGTGGCAGTTTGACAGGTCGTCCGTCACGTGGTGCGAGCGGGTGCCGCTCTCGCGCGGTTCTGCGGCGCCATCGTGTGGCGTCACCGCGTTACTGCCGCGACAGTCAGTCTCGCGCACCTGCAGCACCAAGCGAACGAACGCCTCTTGCGGATAAGTGTCTCTCATTTCTGCACGCTCTGCCTAGACGTGAACGCAGCGCAACATCTAGCACTGCCAAGGACGGCCGGGCGTGGGCCGAAAAGCAAAAGCATAATGATGATCAGATTCTGCACTAATTATTCCAAGTTCCCGTCAGCAATATGAATAGTAATCATGAACCAAATGAAATCTGTTACTTTCTGCACAGCAGAGGGATCGAAGAGCACGCGGAGAAGAGTAACCAGCAGTCACAGCCAGGCCCGCGCGCATAAGCAGCTTATTCAGACACTACTATTACGCCAAGCCCCCGGTGCTAGCCTATGCATGCTAGAGTATGGGTGCAGTTGTTGTTCAGTGTTTAGACGCCATGAACCGTGCCGTGGCCTATTCCCAGCTGCAGATTTCTTTCAAAGTGGTGCTTTGCGTCCTAGGACGAGCCCTTGGTGCAGCTCTCCTCACCGGCTCGCGGCGCTCCTCTCAGACTCCGTCTCCGGGGAGCCGTCCGAAGCCTCGACCGCCCTGCTGCCGCGCTGGGAAGCTGCTCGTCTGCCGGGCCTCTGTCGTACCGTCGTCCTTCCTTCCATTCGCGCAAATAAAACAATTTGTGAACGCAGATGAACTGCGCTACTATAATCAAATCTTTACGGGAACACTTATGAAGATTATTTTGACGGGGGGGGAGGGGTGAGTTATTGGGAGAACTCAAACCGATGCCGATTCAAGGTTTTGAAAATGGCGGAATCTTGACTCGCACCCAATCAGAAACGACCGGATCCGGTGGTTGCTAAGAGACGGCACAAGGAGGCGGGGCTTACAGAAATACGCGAAAATAATAGGTGAAAGTCCATTGTTAGATATGAGGCCCCTCCTCTCTTTATTACGGCATATATTTCATGTCGTTCTTTCGAGAAAGGAAAATGGCTGTTGTATTACTACGTCGTCTTTGTGCGGTTCTGTGCACTTTAACTTGCATTTTCGTCTTCTTGTACGTCACTAACATAAAAAACAGTGCTTTAAAAGTGTTCGTCAAGAGGATAGATACAGAATAATCGCTGGATTTCCATACATGGATTTTCATGACGTTATTGAAACCAATGAACAAAATACACAAACAGCAGTAATTAATTGGCAGTAGAAAACATGCACTTTTAACAAAGTCATAGCTCTGCTCTTGCTACAGAGCTGCTCTAGGCCTACAGCAAAATAAGAAATACAGGACATGGCTTTACCAGAGCTGCCTGCATATGTTGCTACCACACCCCACTTTCAATTGTCTTTTGCTGTAAAACATTAACCTTGTGTGAAGGAAATGCTGTCCAACAGATGATCTGATTTGGCCATTGTGGAAAAGACCCTGTCCAAGTGCAGTGACCTCAGGGACTGTGACCCTGACCTTCAGCAGGGCCCTGCGTCATCTTTCACCTTAGTTTGTAGGGTACTGCAACAGCAAGTGGATTTTAATTGAAATGTACTGTATGTTCACCAGCCATCTCACTGGAAAGTTATGGAAGGCTACACTTAAATTCACAAATTATTTTGTTCTGGCTTCTCTGCCACCCGTTTTCTTGTTTTGTTTCATTCTTTCCACTCATATATTGCTCCTCTTCTGCACTTGCTGTGTTTCTATATGGGTAGGGTTGCCAACCCCTGCAGAAGAAAATAAGGGACACTTTTGGGTTCTTTATAGGACAGCATAAGGAACATTTGGAATTTCTTTGTAGCTAATGTATATGTGTAAAAAAGAAGTCTCTGCTTCACTGAATTAAATTCTAAAACGAATCTGAGACATTTAATTTGCTTTTAGCTCACTGAAATACATGTCAGTTGTAAAAATATATTAAGTTTAATGTCATGCTAAAGTCTCACACACCATTACACACATATCGCTAGAACATCTGCTTAGGCGATTTATAACACGTGTTACACAACTGATGAGGGTGAGGAGTTCGGACATCCGGGAGGAGCTCAGAGTAGAGCCGCTACTCCTTCACATTGAGAGGAGCCAGTTGAGGTGGTTCGGGCATCTGATAAGGATACCCCCTGGGCACCTCCCTTTGGAGGTATACCAGGCACGGCCAACTGGGACGACGCCCCGAGGTCGACCCAGGACCCGCTGGAGGGATTATATCTCACAGTTGGCCTGGGAATGGCTAGGGATCCCCCAGGTTGAGCTGGAGGAAGTTGCGGGGGACAGGGGCGGCTGGGCCTCTCTCCTTTCCCTGCTGCCACCACGACCCTTTTAGGACAGGCGGGACAGAAGATGGATGGACACAACTGATGAGGAACAGACTCAGTCCTTCTGAGTGATTTTTTTTTTTTTTTTTTAACTTTAATGAACAGACACAAATTCAAAAACAGTGAAATTTGCATCAGTGAAAAGCACATGCTTTGATAAGCTTATCTTTAAGAACAGCAACTGATTGAAAGTAGACTGCATTTCACAAATTTTTAAGAACAAAAGTGCAATATTCTGACCAGTTAAAGTACAAACAAAAAAGTCCCTTCTCTTTCCTTCTTCTTAGATCCTCCTTATTTTTTTCCCACGAGTAGTACTTCTTACTTCTAGCAGCAGCATGAATTTCTTTGTCCAGAAGTACAGTTTTGTAAAATTCACTCCATGGTTTATTAAAGTTCATGGTCACAAGCAACTCACTTTTCATGAATTCAACAGAGCATCTGTTCCTGGAGTCACTCCACTTGTTTTTCATTATGGAGAATATCCTCTCCATGTAGCCTATTAGTAGCCATGATGACATCTAGTTAGTAGTTACCTGTCATGGGGGGGTTCCCCTTGATCATATGGTTTTAGTACAGAACACAACTCTTATCCCTTAAATACAGAACAATTCTGTATTATATGGGACAATTGGTAACCCTATACATAGATGGTCATTTTTGTTGGGCTAGAACTGCTTTTCTCACCAAGCTGCTGAGAAGTTTAAATTTATTCATTTAGCAGAAGCTTTTCCTCCAGAGCAACTTAGAATGTTAAGATAGTTACAGTTATTTACACAGCTGGGTAATTTTACTGGAGTAATTTTAGGGTAAGTATCTTACTTAAGAGTATTATGGTGAAAGGCAGGGCTCAACCTGGAACCACTGGATCCAAAGGCAGCAGCACTAACCACTACACTACCAGCTGCCCCTGCAGAAATGTGGGTAAAATTCCATCAGGTGTGAAACCAAGTAACTATCAGAGCTGTGGTAGATTTGTGAGCATGTGTGTCCTGTAGCGCTGAGGGCTGAAGCAGGGGTCTCTGGGATTTCCAAAGTGGTAACTGGGGAAGCTCTGGATTCCACATTCAAAATACTGGTAAAAACAGTGCTGCCCTTATGATTTTACCTCATATCCACAATACACATAAAAATGCAGTATGATTATATGCCTGTATTAATACAACAGAATTAATAAAAAAAACCTGAATTATGATGAGCGAAACTTGTCTGAAAATAGTTACATGATACTGTGAAAGGAAATCAAGCAGAGCCAGCAATTTGTATTCGTTTGACTTTTCCTTGGACTACATTTACAGTACAGATGCTCCTCGAGTTACAATGGTTCAACTAAGGATTTTTTGACTTGGTGAGCTGGTCATTCCAATTTTGAATACTCTCTCATGATGCTGGGCAGCGACAGTGATCCGCATCTCCCAGTCTGTCACGCGGTCACTATATAGATACCCCCCTATATATACATTGTGTTTTGTGGATCTATATATGACTATAATGTCACAGAAACGCCCATCTGTGTCTCCTACTACTGATGGGAAGAAGAAGAAGAAGAGGGCAATTATTCTTGAGGAGAAACTCAATGGCTATCGCACATATGCTAGGCTATGATGTTTAGTAGGTTAAGTTTATTCAATGCACTTTTGACTTACGACATTTTCAACTTATGATGGATTTTGCAGAACATAACCCCATCGTAAGTCGGGGACCACCTGTACATTTAGCTGATGCATTTCTCCAAAGCGACTTACAGTGTTAAGCTACTTAGAGTTATTACCCACGTATACTACTAAAATACATTACACATTGTAGTAAGTCACTCATTTCCACTTCTAAAGCCTACTTTCACATGCTATGTTTCTGCTCTGTACCACTGTGCAAACAGCACATGATCATTCCTCCAAGCTCTATGCCTGCTAATTTGACATTTATTTACTGGTGTTGCATTTGGACTCCAGCTCTCCACTGCCAAAGGAAGTGATAGAAGATGAAGGCAGAGGCGACAATTCTACATTTAACACCTACTTTAATGGGCATCCTGTCTGATGGCTTATGAGCCGACGCTGGTGTGCGTCTATATGTACACGCACGGCAGCTAAATATTTGGCTTGGGATGGGTCACAAGGCCATTGTCTTGCTCCACTGCAGTACCTCAGTGACCAGTAAGGACAGAAATATTTTACAGTTATTCTCAGTATTCCTTAAGGCAAAATATGTAGTGGAGGATTTGGCAAGTTGAAAGTAGTCAACATACTTCTTTATCAACTCCAGAAAGCAGAGCATGCAACAAAGTATTACCTGATTGGCCAGCCTTGACACTCACCTCTGGCTTTTTCACAGATTTCTTTGAGCCTTGGAGGGCAGTGAACTCATCCTTGCAAATGGGCTGGAGGATAAAACCCTGCCAGAAGTGATCCATCAATATTCTACTCACATGTAGCCTCATGAGCTATTCCACCCAAATGAAAACATGATTGCTGGTTACGCTCTCTGCTTAGCCTCCTTGTGAAAAGAAAGAAATGCAGAAATTGTTTAATGAAAAACAAATACATGATTACCTTTGGAATGTTGGAAAATATAGTTGTTAATGTCCTGTCTGACATAAATGACACGAAGCCTATCATCCAAATAATATGCTACTATATAGGATGCATACTACAGCCTACACTGTTAAAGTCAAACTTTTTTGGTTGTTCCATCTCCCAGATTTGGAAGCCAGGTCATACAGTACCATTAAACTGTGTTTAAACTTTTCTTATTTGCCTTTTTTGCACTCTCTGTAGTATCTAGTTTGCTGACAATATCTTGCTGAGTAACTTCACTAAACCCCATCTAAACCTCTCTTTTTTTAAATAAACTTGTGTACTCTGAGTTGTATGTCCCTTTGAAGAAAAGTGTGTGCTAAGTGAACAAATTTTAAATAAAAATGTATGTTTTCTGGTAGGGGGTGTGGTGGCACAGTGGGTTGGACCACAGTCTTGCTCTCTGGTGGGTCTGGGGTTCGAGTCCTGCTTGGGGTGCCTTGCGACGGACTGGTGTCCTGTCCTGGGTGTGTCCCCTCCCCCTCTGGCCTTACGCCCTGTGTTATCGGGTTGGCTCCGGTTCCCTGTGACCCTGTATGGGACAAGTGGTTCTGAAAATGTGTGTGTGTTTTCTGGTAAAATGGACTTGCCATGTTTAAGTTAAATACCACTGACATTGTATTTACTGAATGTGAACTTCTTTCATGCGCCTCAACATATTCAGTTCTACACAAAATTATCCCACAACATTTGAACCTCAAGGGGGGTGTGGTGGTGCAGTGGGTTGGACTGGGTCCTGTTCTCTGGTGGGTCTGGGGTTCAAGTCCTGCTTGGGGTGCCTTGTGACAGAGTGGTGTCCCCTCTCCCTCCAGCCCTCTGCCTTGTGTTGCTAGGTTAGGCTCTGGCTCCCGGCGACTCCGTATGGGACAAGCGGTTCAGACATTTGAACCTCAGACAATCCTTATCCCAAGGTAAGACTGAATTAATCTAGTTGAAGTGACAGATTTACAGTATCTCAGGAAAGACTATGTGCATTCAAGTGTGTGTTTGCATATTAATACAAGGCTAGAAGAAAGTCAAATACAAGGACAAGCTAACCTTAATGCACAAGAAATTTATATGTTCTTAAACCAAACCCCATTCTTTCCTTCAAGGACGGCTTGCTACCATTTTTGTGATTTATCATGTCAGTCTGCATCCCTGTTCATACATGTGAAATATAAAGTGTTTTGTTGATTGATGCTCTCATGTACAATATGTTAATACAGCACAGATGAAAGGTTGCTCCATACCTCCTAATGGATCACTGGCAAAAAACCAAAATTATACCCTATGGACATTTATTCTGAGCACCAATTAATGTATGTGTGTTACTTGCTTAGATGAAGGTTAATCGGTGAGCAATGAAAGAAAGCAGAAAACCTTGGAGAGATGTGATCTGCCTGGTTACCTATATGCTTGTGAAACTGGCTGCAACTTTTTTGCAACTTTTCTACCTTGACCTCAACTCTGGTCTGGTACCTGTGCTTCAGAACAGATCCCACCCATGGAATGGGGATGTGTTCCCTTTTCTTGAGCCCCATCTCACTACAATCATTGTGTGCCTTGCTCTCCATACTCACCTAAATTCAAAGTATTAACTCAAGGTCACACATGTAAAAAATAAACTTTGGCCCTTTGCTTCACAAAGTCCATTGTTAAATGGAAGCTGGAAGCTTTTAAATTAAATGAAAAATAATCTGTCATCTCAAAAGACAAGAAATAAAGCCTTATCAGTAATAAAAACATTACTGGAAAAATTAGACAATAACAAGAGTTTGTCCCCTTTAAAGGGAAGATTATATAAGTGTAAAATGCTAGTTCAAGAGGTGGTGTGTGGCTTACACTACTGCCTTCCACACAGACCACTAGACCTACTGACAATGACTTCAACCTCATCCTTAAAGGAATGAATAGTGTTGTTGGTGTAACACAGGTCTAAGGCATGTATGCCATAAAGACAAGCAGCTTGTTGATAATTCACTCTCCATACAATCTGTGAAATCTCAAGTTGCTTATAACATGGACAGGTGACCTTGCTGCTGAAAAGCCTCCGGGTTTGTTTTTTTATTACTCCTTAGCAGTCACTGTTTGGATGTTATGTCATTTCCCTAAGAGAGCCAGGTTTTCATTAATCATTACTTAAAAGGAACATCTCAAAACTGGAGCACTATGGTTCTAAGCATGTGGGTGTGCTGTTCAACACACTGGACTAAAGAACAAACAAAACAACAAGTTCAGAAAAGAGTTAGAAAAGAGATAGTTTTGTCCATCACCCCGGGTGGGGTACAGGCCACCAAAAATAGTTTGCCAAAGGCTTCTATAAAAATAAAAGAGCAAGGCAGTTAATAGAAGAATCTCCACGGACTTCATAACAAAGTACAAATACACTAAATAAGAACAGTGAGAGTTGCTGTTTCATTTAACAATAGCACTGTAACACAGAGCAGTGTGGACTAGGACTCAGTGGTACTCATTGTTGGGTTGTGCTGATGAATCAGATGAGAGCGCAACGATTTGATCCACAGTCATTATAACCGATTTCAAATGGTGCTAGAAAGCAGAGTGAACTCTAAGCACCAGAGGAAATCAGTCATCCTTCAGTAGGGATGACAGTCCGCTGAAGGGTCGCGACCATGACCTTTGCACTGCTGGTCAGATTTCATTGACTCAAAAGATGCTTGGAAGGAGAATGAACCCACATTAAGTATTCAGTATGACTACAGTGAGACCCTGAGGGACCAAGACCATCATGGAGAAACACCTCCCTCCTACGAAACACAGTGACATAGCTGTAAACATCCCTTCTGCCATTGTTGGCGGAAAGAGTGAAGAAAAACACACTGGGAACGTTACATCTGCAGGAATAACTGAGCTGTGAAACATTTCTTTCCCACGTTAAAGGTCTTACTGTTACAAAGTCTAAGTTCCTTCAGAGATTAAGAAAGAGTGAATGTATGGTCACTATTGTTCCCTCTGACACCTATCTGAAGACTCTTGGACTGGTGGCTTCAGGGTGCTGCTCTTCTGTCTCCAGGAACACTGATTTCAAATGGTGCTAGACCCCGGGGCATACATCTAAACCACCATGTGAAACCAGCTTCCAGGGACATATTGCCTGATGATACAGTGGGGGCCCAGCAAAGACAGTGATAGTTTCCACAGATGTCCGATTGCTGGAAGCATGAAAGCCCTTGCTGCTCCCACAGACATGCAGGGGGGTGCAAACAGCAGGCAGTAACCTTGGCGATTAAATAATATATGGAATATTGAAAGCAGAAGCTGCGTTCTGTGAGATGAATGTCATTGCTATGGCAGCGTAGCTCTGAGGTCAGATGACATAACCATCCACCCACAGTGACAGTGAAACTGGTCTTCAAATTAAAATCTTGAATATCAAGTTTGGACCTGTATGGACAAGTATGCATCAACAAAGCTGGAATTTATCCATTTTGTAAAGCTAAGCAAAAGACAAACCTAATTACCGTTACCATTCATATGGCCTAAGGGTGGGGTGGTGGCTTATGTAAGCAAAATCCACTGTGAAGCAGCCTGCATGCAAAGGGATATGCTCGTTACAGAGCCCAGAATCCCCTCCAGTTGATCCAGTACACATACTCACCGTGACTGGGCCTTCTGGTGGTTCAGCATCCAGGTACTAGGCAGTGAATGAAGACCTTCGCTCTGTCCGGTGGTGCACGTTAGTGAACGCAAAAGCCTGACCTGTCTGATCTCTATGAGCGCAGAACACGCTGTCACCCATGTGATAAAATGCTCACCCCCGCTTCTCTATCTTTTCTGGCTTTCTCAGAGATGCTGGCATTGACACCGACACTGACTCTGCAAAGGCAGCTGATTATGGATTATTTTTATCACACAGTAAATAGACAGGAGCTGTCACATCTTGATGGCTCTTCTCTCATAGTCCAGCATCGGAGATGCCTGACAGGCATTCAGAAAACATTTCCAGCTTCACTCATCCTGAAGGAGGCAACCCAGTCTGACTGGGGAACCCTCACCTCTGGCATCTGACAACTGGGTCCTGGAAAGCACAAAGGTTATTGCACTGAAGTCAGAGAGCAGGAAACACATTAATGAGAAGGGCCTGCATCTGAACATCTTAGTAAACTGCTTAACCAGAACATGACCTTTGTGAGGTAAAGTGAGGAACTCTGTCACTAGCTAAAAAACTTGAGGTGTGTGGGATGCTCATTGCGGGTGGCTGTTCTTTTACCCATCTCCGCTTTGTATGCTCAGCTCCCTACACTACCTCCAAACCACTCAAAAGGCCAGCTGGTAGCAGAGTGGTTAGAGCTGCTGCCTTTAAGACCCAAAGGTTGCAGGTTTGAATTCTACTTCAAGCTTTACGACCCTTACACAAGGTACTTACTATAAATTACTTGAGTGAAAATTACTCAGCTGTATAAATGGGTAAACAGTTTTAAGTAGCAGAAACTCAACACCCTTAGTATGGTTGAAGATATATCCTTCTTTAAAATACGCATTTTTACTGACAGCATTACATACAATATGATGTCATTTTACTACCAAGCAACAGATGGCACTGTGGAGTTTTGGCCTGGACACCAGCCACACTGTGAAGTGACCGTACACAGTGGTAGCAAGCCATGAAACCCAAGATCCTCCCACCGTGGACGGTTGTGAAGCCCCCAGTTTGTTTCCTTCCTTCTTTTGAATGATTGCTTCGACAGAGTGAATCTGAAAGTGGTCTGGCAGACATGGGTGGCTGAGTTTCCGGTCCTTTCTTCTTCCAGGAAGCAGTGCCCAGGGAGCCACTTCCACACACTCAGGGTCATGAATGGTGATGGTGATGGTGATGTTACGCTCCAAGCTCTTCCTCCCAGGGTGCTCGGAGAGCAGCTGTAGACATGTCACACTGTTACAGGTGTGAAAATATGTTCATTCTACACACACACACACACACACACACACACACACACACACACACACACAAACACACAAACACACAAACACACAAACACACAAACACACAAACACACAAACACACACACAAACACACACACACAAGACCAGATACCCTGCTTTTCTTTTACCAGCTTGTGTTGATGTCTTTGGCTTAATACCAGAAGACCAGAAACTTAGAAAGGGTTTTCATTGTAGGTCCTCAGCTAGTCAGTCTAAAGCTTGGAAGTGGAGGTCCATGGAAAGGTCATGCTGGACTCCTATGACATCACTTCTTGTCACAGAAAAATGGCATGCTGTGTTCACGGTAACATTAAACACACTAACATTATTCTTGTGAACTGACAAACGGAATAAAAGATGCCTCAAGCTCTTTGCTGAACTAAAAACACCCTTCGCCAGGACTGGCATTGGCAGGGTTAATGAAACACTGGAAGTAAACCTCCATTCCTGCCAAGAGCTTGGCAACGATGTGGGACTTTCTCATCTGACACAAAACAAAACACACATGCACAAAAACCTGGTGCTTCGGAAGTCTGAGGCGAGTAATTTACTCAGACCACAACTTTCACTCTTAGTCTGTTTCTCACTCTCTTTTTCTGTCCATCCCTGTTTCTCCTTTCTTTCCTCTACTGCTGTCTTCAGTACTGTACACTTCTTTATTCATGACCCAGACTCTTTCTGTATTCCACACACACAGTCACCAAAGCTGAAACAGTGTGGTGTGTGTGTGGGGGGGGGGGGCTCTGCTGTGGCTAGTACAGAAGGGCTGTGAGTCTGCTCTTTTTGTATCGCCGTCCAGTAGTTTTCTGGTGACATTTAATGAAACGCAAACTTCTGGATATTTCCAGATTTCCAGGCCATGTTAGCAGCTCAAGGTACTTGCAGCACAAGGTGGGTGGAAAGAATGTGTTAGTGGACTGGTCAAGAGCTTGTTTATGCTGCGAAACGATGTCATCGGAAGCCTGCAATCACCGCTGTAATGGATAATTTCCATGTCTACGCATGAGCTGTAGAAGGGAAGTAAACAGCATCCCCATCCATGGACCCCAGACCGAGTGTCAACCTGTGTGTCACCATTAATTAACAATTCCTCACCTTCCCACTGGCATCTCTATTCAAATTTCAAAACATGTGACACACCGTCCCCCTGTTGAGCACCAACTGCCTGCTGCATGGGTCACATCCTGTCAGCTCCCAGAACCCCACCAAAGGCCTCTAGTTTTTGATATGAAACATATGAAAACTAGAGGAATGGCTGAAAGCCCGGAAAATGACCAACTGGACAACATCATGAGTGAGGTACTCTCATAGACAGGGAGATAGCATTTGCCACCACATGACTTATCAAACTCCAACAGGTAGCACAGTCCTGAGAGAACTGGGCATTTGAATATTAGGCAGTGTGTTCTGTTTGGAGAGTTGAAAAAGACACGTTTCCGTTTTGTATTCTTATGTGTCCAACGAGTCAAATTGTTTTAGAAAACTGAAGGTTTCAGCTCGTCGCGCCGAGCGGCCACAGAGGAAAACCTCATAGCGTTCGTGCTCCTGGAAACACACAAAGTTCCTTGGGCCTTGCTGGAGTTCTCATAGGCTCCTGAAACGCAAGTGGACAACCCTGAATTTTTCTGGTTGTTGCATGATCAGCAGACGATGTAAACTGCAGTTTTTTTTTCCCTTGCTCGTGATTTTTTTAATTTTTCGTTTTGATTTGTTTTATTTTTGGTCTCAGCGTGCTGAAGCTCCAATCAGGCCTGCAACGTAGGGGTGTTTTATATAAAGTTAAAATACTCCGGATCGTTCTAGATACTAGTGTTATTGAGTTTGAGAGTGGGAAGGTTAATCTAAGAAATGTCTAGACTATGTTTTGAGTGAAGGTATAACGGTGATGTTACTTGCTGTTTGAAATACTTACGTACTTGCTGTGAAGCCTTTAATTTTATTAATGTTTTAGTTGCATTTATTTCAGTGATCTGTTCAAAGGACTTAGGGTTAAAATTCGTGTATTAACACAATCCTTTCGGGTGAATACTTATTTGGTTTTTTTATTTACAAAGTGGAGGGGGGTGCGGTGGCGCAGTGGGTTGAACCACAGTCCTGCTCTCCGGTGGGTCTGGGGTTCGAGTCCCGCTTGGGGTGCCTTGCGACGGACTGGCGTCCCGTCCTGGGTGTGTCCCCTCTCCCTCCGGCCTTACGCCCTGTGTTACCGGGTAGGCTCCGGTTCCCTGTGACCCCGTATGGGACAAGCGGTTCTGAAAATGTGTGTGTGTGTGTGTGTGTGTATTTACAAAGTTTGGGATAATTAATAAATTGGATGTTTGCTCTGTTACAAACCTATTTGCGTTTTGGATTATAACATTAGTCTTTAGAACAAAACCCGGGGCACCGCCTTCATAGTCAGGTTAAGGGAGGGTGGTTCTACATAAACAATTAATATCCATAAATGCTAAGATGATATAATAATGCGTTGTTATGTTCTTCCTTTTATTTCACACATCCACGTTAAAATAATCCTAATGTAGAATTATAATATACAGTATAGTATTATATTTTCATGCGGCACTATTTTTTTAACGTTCATTTCTAAGTGTGTATTTTTTGCTTTCAGTAACACCAAAGTACTCACATCTTTGCTTGCTTGCCATTATAAAAAGTAACCTGAAGGGAACCACAAACCAAACATTCTGTCAATAAAACGTTTTTGTAAAGAAAACGGAATCACTGACAGACACATTGAGTCAATAAGTATGGGTGTCTTGTGGCAGCACGGCCAGCTGATGTTATCGTAGAGCAGATGGAGTGGCTGTTGTTAAGCATTACAACCAAATGTCGGGAATCTAAAATAATACAACGGCGATGGGACGGTTGTCATAAGTACAGGATGTTGTAAGTCGCATATGTCATAAATCGAAGATTGCCTGTATTCATTTAGCATCTGCTCAAAATAAAAATGTAAATGAACCCCCCAGTCTCATCTGTCACATTTTCATCAGGAGATGTGTCATTTACGTACCCATTTCAGTAGTGGACCAATAACACTGATTTGTTACATTAGTCAGAGCCAGCCCTGTTCTCCATTAAGTTATTCCACGAAATCAATGTCCCATACTCCTCTGTGTAACTGAGCTGAGTGCATGCCAAGGCCAGAAACAGTAATAACTGTTAACAGGAGCCATAATCCACAGCAGCCCTTTAAGTGCCACCTGCACTGGCAGAGCACTGCATAGCAGCCTGCCAGCCCTGCCTAAGTGGAGCTAACCTTGGACTTGTCACAGCAAGATGGAGCAGGGATTCACCAAAATTCAGTCCCTGACTCTGCTCAACAGTCAACAATCAAAATACAGCACCCAGGAAAGTAAGAACGGCCAAATTAAGGAATTCAGTTCAATACCAAGTCTTAGGTGCACAGCAGTATTTCTCATTGTTCAATCGGAGCCTGCAGCCCACTGGTTCCTCAAGTACAACTCATTAGCTCTCTAAAGGCAGGGACTCTTGGAATTAACACCAGAAGGTCAGAAAACCACTTACTGCAACCTGTTCATGTACTCATACATCTGTGGAGGTACTGGACTGGGCTGATCATTTCAAATGATGGGTCAACTCTGATACAACTTCCAGCGTCATTCTCTGCAGATCTGTTAAGCGATTGGCGTACAACTCAAGAAAAGGACCGCCCTTGCTAGTTTCATGTACTTCCTGTACAAGTGACAAGTACAATTATGAGGTAAACAGGTGCAGCAGTTGTCACGTTCATGCCCACAACCCAACTGACAGCACCTGACTCCAGTTCCTGACTAACTGCTCACTCTTTTAAAGGCCCTCCTCAGCGCCCATACCTTTGCGGAATCTCGTCAGAGACAACCGTCCTCCTTCGTGACGTCCAGTCCACAGGCAACCCTTGTTCTCAGTTCTCAGTTCTCGTCCTCCGATTTTCGTCCCTTCGCTTTGTCTCCCGACCATGTCTATGGATCTCCGTTTCAACGCCAACTGCCGATCGACTGATTCTTCGCTTCATCTCCTGACCTTGCCCATGGATCACCGCTCTGACCCCAAACCGCCAATCGACCGACCATTCGCCTGTCCCTGACACCAAGAACTTGCTTGATCTCCTGAATCCAGATGAACAACTCCGCACTTGGGTCCAACCGTCTTGGTTCCACATGACAGCAGTCACTTAACGAGTCACATTTCTGAGGTTTGAAAGAAATTTCCTGTTTGAGTCGTACGTATGTTCAGGAATTTGGCCACTTTGCTCCTTGGGATCCACTTGCCTTTTTAGATGGCATGAGCTCCTGGTGCCATGCTGCTATATATACCCAGCAGGGGGAGTGAGCATCCATGAAGAGAGATCACTGCCTTTGCTCTGGCTACATTCCACATATCCTTACTGCTGTTTGCTCAGAGAATCTCCAGTCAAGAGATCTAAGAGGCCTAAGGGTATGTTTTTCTGCAGGATCACCCTGACTCACTGCTAACCATTTGCCTACAACTCAGAGATAAACCATAGGTTAGAGTCTCTTCCTCTCTGAAGGAATCATTTGAAAGGACCCAAAAATGGTGCTGCTCATGCACTTGAAATGTGACATTGGGAACACCTCAGAAAGCCAGAGAAGTTCAAACTGCAGCAGGGAAGTCAGGAAGCACCTGCAGCTATGCCTTGAAGTTGCACTCGCTCTAGGTCATGTGGGCACCAGAACCATCCCAAGAACCACTAGGTATTGCAGAAGTTTGGAGGCCATTTTGAAAACAAAATACAATTCACAGACATCACAGATAACAAGGACGCCACCTTTTGAAAAAGTGACATACTAGTTGTACTTCAGATAACTCAAATTGTCCAAGGTTTCCACAAGCAGAACTCCGTCTGATCAGTTGATTACGAGCATGTGACCGTGAAAAGCTCAAGGCTGGAAGTCTGCACCAACCTCACCCCAAATACACACACCCTGATCAGCTCAGCTCCCTTCTGATTTGCATCCAGAAACACTTGCTTTCAATTTCAACACTCTCTCACCAGCAGTGTTCATGCTTAGTCACAAGGCAGCCAAGTCGGCATTGCGTGTCATTTCACCCAAGGTGACAAACATGACTTTGAAAAGACAGACCACAGCAACATGCCGGCATGTTCAGGCCATGGAAAGGTCAGCAGGTTTATGCTGGCATAGCCCATGTGGTTGCAGTCAGTTCAAGCTCCCTGGCCATAGGCAGACCCGTAAAACAGCGCTGAACCCTCCTCTGGCTCTTTTTCTGGACCGCCGTTTTTCACTTCCCAAACAGAAAGAGAAAGGTGGGGGCCTGGGGATTTACTGTAAATGGTCCCTTTCCTAGAATCCGTAACAGACTGCAGTAATACTATGGCTTCAGACAGCTGGTGCTCCTCTGACAGTGAATCACAACACTCCAAGTCTGTTGTGTGTGCTCTACTCCCAGAGCAGCAGTGAGTAACTCTTCCAAGGAAATCAGACAGTCCTTTTCTAAAAAAATCTTTATATACTAATTAAACTTCTAACAATGAAAAATACTACTGTACAGTCCCATTTTACCTGCTGCATAAAGCCATTTAAGGCAGTTCACACCATGAGTCACAGGTTCACCATTTAATAGAACCTGAGGACTCAGACAGACTGACGGACGGATTTATATGACAAGACGGATTTATATGACAAGAAACTTTCCAAAACTAAAAAGGAAAACACTTGTTTGTATCTTAACTTGTTGTTACCTTGGTTGTACAGAACATTGAAAGATGTTAAGGAGATCTAGTTTAATTTTCCTTCTAAGTACAACTCTCACCAAATCTGGAACCCCTAGATTAATATCTCCCATTAACTCCTTAGGACTGGACTGGAGAGTAAATTTGGTGGGTTTAAGTAGATTCAGTGCAGGTGATAATGTCCATCTCCTTTCTACAAAGCTTTCCCACTCCCATGATGCAGAGCCCTCATCTGAATCCATACATTTTGACAATTTCAGCACAAAGTGTGTGCTTCACTGACTCCTGGCCAGTCACAGAGGTCATCAGGTGTGTAAGCAAGTGATTGTGTCAAGCAGCCAAGAGGGAAGCATCAATCTTCACCACAATATCTGCCATCTGGTAGGGAGAAGGAGGGCAAGCACTAGCATGAGCCTCTGTACTTCTACTAAATCACATGACAGCATACACACATGCAATGTTGGCCTTATTATCATTACTGGATATGCCTGAGAATGTATTGATACACTCACCTTCTCCCTTTTGTGACAAGCCTTGTGTGAATCGGTGAAAGAAGTCACAAACTACAGGAAAGAGCTTCAGAGAAGGAAAAAAAATCTGCTATTCATCTCAAATGTTGAACGTCAGACTCACACAGGTGATTCAGTTGGCATGGATGCAGTGAGTCATTCTCTCTCTCTCTCTCTCTCTCTCTCTCTCTCTCTCTCTCTCTCTCTCTCTCTCTCTCTCTCTCTCTCTCTCTCTCTCTCTCTCTCTCTCTCTCACACACACACACACACACACACACACACACACACACACACACACACACACACACACACACACACACACAGAGGTGGGAACCTTCTGTCTAAAGGTGACTACTGTCCTGGATTACGAGTGCTGAAGACTCACTGATCATCCCTGCTAGATTAACAATTTAATAGATCTGATGAGACTTCTGCTGTCCACCCTGCACTGAGACACGCATGACCAATTTGGACATGATTTCGTCCATAAAACCTGGGCAGAAAAAAAATGAGACACACCCAGCGCTCCCAATTACACTGCTCACCACTGGTGTTATTTAGTTATTTAAAGGGGTAGCAAGGGGTGGCACTGCCCCCCCCCCCCCCCCCGGTGTTCCCCCAATGCCAGTAGGCTAGAGTACTGTCAACTACATGCCCAACGCCATTGGATCAGAGTGCTTAATTCAATAGCTGCTTGATCTGCGATGCGGAATCACAGTAAGACATTTTTCAAACAGGAGGAGAGACACAACTCCACCACAGACCACGTTTCTGTTCATGGTATGTACACACTCATGCCCAATGTTTTCTAAGCGACTTTTCAACACTATTTATTTCTGATATAATTTTCTGATTTCCCATGCCCCCCCCCCCCCCCCCCGACTGGTTCGTGGTCCCCCCGTGCCACCTCATTTAAAAAATCCTGGAATTGCCCCTGCTATTCATCCACCAGAGTTCTAGGAAGTCTTCACCACATCGTCATCATCATTATCATCATGCCTACATACATCAAGTCCTTCTGTGGGAAGGACGGAAGTGGTTTTGTTAGGTCCAGCAATGTCCTCGCTGTCACACTCTCAACAATCTCACATATTTACAGCTGGACCTACCTAGGAAAACTAGACTGTGATGCTAGTTTGGAGCCTGGAGAGGATGCGGAAAGACACGAAAAGAGAAGAGGGAGTGTGGACAGCAGCAGGTACCAGAGACAGGGAACTGTGGCTATAACTAATCCATGGACACACTGAGCAGGGAGCCAGGCAGAGTTGCTGAGGCTGTCCTCCTCAAAGGCCCATGGAGAGGGATGACTGCGCAATTGACTGCAGAGTGAAAGAATGGGGCATCCAGGAAGAAGTACTCCAGCTATAGATACTTTCCCAAATAAGGGACACTTGCTGGATGTGTGTGGTCCACTGGGGGTGATAGAGAGGACCTATCGCAGCACGTATTTCATGCATGATCCCGAAGTAAGGATGTCAGAAAGGTGGAATGATGAGGAAACTAGTACCTCTCATTTGGTATCATTCATCTGATCTCTCTCTGTCACCTGAGATCACATAACTAGTCTCTGTCTCAGACTTGAGATGAAGCTGTATGATGTTCTCCTGCTGGGCTGGGTAAGACAACTCCATCCGTTTCCTGCTCATGGACTTATAGCAGAAAACAACGGACACACACATAGACACTGACGCAGTCACACACACCTTTCCTCCACTGTGACGTGTGTTGCCCCCACAAACCTACTCCTCCCTTCCATTAAAAGAGGTGCAGGGAAATGGTCCAAGGGAGTAGCTCAAAGGGCCTCCGCAGATGGTGTCAAGTATCATTGACATCACAGGTCCAGAGGTGGGAACACAGAGACACATACACACCCTCAGTCATTCACATACATTCACACCCTCTATCATTTACACACAGACATGTGCTCATATTGCCAGTCACTTATACAGAAAGACACACACACACCCCATCAGTAAGTTACATCGACTGACATACTGACTGCGTTATACAATCATACATTTCTACAATAAGCTACTGACAACCACTGTTTCCACACCTCTTCATACACACAAGCAGTCTCTTATACCAACATGCACATACACTCCTGTTCACAGCCATATAAACAGAAGTGTCAGAACAGTTACACACACACACAGACAAACACAAATGATTTCTGCTCACACAATGGGAAACTTTTGGACATCGCAATCTTTCCGCGCTCAAACTCACAAGTCATCACACTCCAAATGCATGGGAAAACGGTCACACACTTCATCACATTCTCTTTACACACAAGTTACACACGGCTACACTCGCAGAAGAAAGATTAAAACAAGTTCGCTTGTGCCGGTATCAGTGCAAGATGCACTACCTACCCACACAGCACACACCATCTACCCACACAAACCAAATAATGTGCCCTTACACATATACTGTATAGTGCCCATGTTCCCTACCATGCTCCCTACCATGCCTGAACACACACATTTACACTCATTCACACACGCAGCTCAGATTCACCTGCTCCCTTGCTCTTTTGCCATTCCTGGCACCCAGACTTGCGATCAAGGACTCCTGCTCCCTTAACTCCTTCTGGCAGGCTGGCCGGCGGCTGTGGTCAGAGAGGCATACAGATCCTGAGAGAGCAACTCTCGCCTTCCTGCTCTCCCTTGCCCTCCCGCGCGTGTGACTGCTGCTGTCAGAGCGAGCAGAAGAAAACTACAAGGCCGTTCATTCCTACCCTGTGAGTCAATAGCCTTCCTGGCTCTGGCTGAATGGAGGTGCAGTGCATGTTACCACCGGGGGGCGCAACAAACTAACTTCCCTCTCACTAACAGTGACCGCATAGAGGCATTCATCTTCCGTTTAAATAATAATATTCCTCTAGAAGCCTGAAAGAAAAATGTGGTTCGAAAGTCACACATTCTTGTAGTAAAATAAAGTCTGACAAATGTCAAAATTCGGTGGAGCATGCTCAGAAATTTCCCATAGTTTTGAAAAAGCACTACTGCTCTTATCTACAGTGCTGGATAAGATTTTCCCGCTAAAAAATTAACTCTCAAAGTACTAGATCTCTTGTGTCAAGTAAGAGCATTAACATATAAAATAAGGTCATAGACTACAAAAAGCTGGCTGGTACCCAGAAACTGGATGAGAGGGTAAATATGGGACTGTGTGACAGGAGAGAGGAGAAAAGCAGTTTGAGTGCAGAGAGACTCGCCGACAGACACCCAGTCTCATCTCTCTGATCCGTATCCACACACGAGATCAATGCCCTCCGTCTGGTCTGATTTCCTGCTTCACTGTGTAAAAACACGCATGTGTTTGGGCTAGTTAAAAATAAACCCACAGCCACTCAGTACAAGCAGGGAAGCGTGTGTGTGGGGGAGGAGGGGCTTCCCAGAAGGCTGAGGTTACTCATCTATCCACAGATCTGTGGAGAGGAAGGGCACTGTGGCGATGTGGGAGAGGATTGACAGGAATCCAATGCAGGGATTACAGTGAAAAGGGAAACTGGGAAGAGAAAGAGACCTCCCCACTACCCCCTTTCACCCCCAAACTCTGCACACGCCTGTGGTTGGTCCCCCTCTCGTTCCTCTCGCCTGAGTCAGATGACCACAGAGTGAGGCACATCACTTACCCTTGCCGGCTTCGGCTGTGCTGTGGCGCCTCCGGGACGAGGTATGAGGGGTTGTTCGCTGTGAATCATGCTCCATTCAGTTCCTGTGACCCTCCACACAAAGTCTCACACACAAATACACACATGTGCGCACAGACAAACACACAGACAGGCACCTGATGCTCCTCTAATAGAGACTAGATTCCACAGAGCTTCACCTGTCAGTCTTTAATGCCAACCGCCGCCCATCAATCACCGGTGATAATGCCTACCTGTAAAACCCCATTCAAACTACATCTGTTAATAACTACACATAAACCACACCTGTCATTTACCAATCATGGACTCTACTGACTCACAGATCAGCCCACTCACAGGCAGGTGAACATTTCCGGACTCCTGGTTACTAAAGTGAGGCTGACGTCTCTGAAAATTTCTCTACAGGAACACTACTGTAGATGTGATAGTGTTTTACTGTAGATAACTCTGTGTGCACTGTATGAGATCCTGACCAGGGTGAAAGCAAGTTATGGACAGACATGGAAAAATGGACAAATGGTCCTGTTGATGAGGATTCTTCATGGTAAAGGACACAAGCATACACACAACCACACACATACAAAAGGATACACACTGACGTACCAGTAACGTTGGGACAGGAGTCTGCTGATGGACTCAGAGGGTTTCTCCAGGGTCACTCCCTCCATCCAAATGCACAGGTTGGAATGAGCGGATGCTGCGGCTGGGAAGGAGAGCACGAGGGGATACAGTCAGCACGAGTCACACTGGCCAGAGCCCAGAAGAATTCCACCGAAACTCTGTCATCCTGAGTCAGTCTTCAGTTCCCACGTGCCAAAAAACTTCAAGCAGAAACCGACACTGACTGCACTTCTTGACTGAGCTACCATTCTTGAAATTCACAGAAGCTGAGTAACAACACTACTCCAGGCTGCACACATGCAGGTCAGATTTCTAGAAGTGTACCTTAAATGTAATAAAAATAGCCATGTTGGTTCTGGCTTTCAATGAATGAAGCATATCTGGTCAGAATGGAATTTCCTTGTTTCAGACTGACACTGTGACTGCACCCTCTGATCAGAAGCAGAATTTCAGCAGAAGTCTGCGGACAGGCTACGGTCAAGCTTTTACTGGGCCGAACAAAAAGCTTCGATCCCTGAGAAGTCCGGAAGATCATTTTTATCATGGCTAGGAAGAACACTGCCGTTGGACACATAGCTCACAATAAAGTGGGATCATCCATTACAGGTCTTGTAATGATGCTATATTTTACCCAGAGGGCTGTTCTCCAGCTGCTGGGTGCGAAGTGTTGTGTCCAACACACTAATGAGTTTGTATTCTGCAACGTAGCAAAGGTATAAATTGAGAGAACAGAGTACGGAATGTGTTTCTTTGGACTGATACGAGATGTATACGCTTAGCCTGTGCAGAGCTGCTCTTCCTTCTTGCAGTTTTACACATTTATCGGGCTGCATTTTCATAGCTCAGGTTAAACATCTCCATCATTAGAACCAGTAGTGTGTTTGTTCACACGTGCAGCTGCTTTCCCATCGAATCTATGGCTTCCTCTTCTAGAAGCACCACACCTGTAAGGGGCCAGAGATTGCAGGTTCAAATCCCAGCTACTGCTGTAGTGCTCTTGGGCATGGTACATACCCTCAATTGCTCTTGTAAAATTACCCAGCTGTAAGAACATAAACCACTTTGGAAAGAAGCATCAGCCCAATGCCTACATGTAATACAGGGAATCTCCATCACCGTTAAGAGAAGTTCAAGGTTATTATTTAACCCTATTATTTTTTGCGAAAGAGGCAGGGGAAAGGGGTACAGGCCCTTCCTGTTCTCACATCAGTCTCATCAGAGCCTGTTCTAGATAGAGAGTGACTGTCTCCTGTGTTTCTGTACATACAAAAGTTCTACAGAAGAAGGGGGTTTCCTCAGAGCAAAGGGAAATCTGTCCCCGCCGAGCAGCGCTCTCACTGGTGACAGACCAATGGCGCTGGACCACGTATGCACATGCACTGAGCCTTAAAATAAACTTGACAACACACACAAGAGGATGGCTGACAGAGAATGGTAGGTGCTTGCAACCGTGAGCTCCGAACAGCACCTCTCCGTAGCACTTCTCTAGTCACACTCACATCAGGTCTCGCCCAAAACAGCTATTTTTATTTCCCAGCATGCCCTGGGACAAGCATGTGTCCTGTTGCCGTGATTCCTCCAATCTCATGAGAAAACACTTTGTCGTGATGCACAGACAAGCTGTTACCTTTCATCCTGTCACATTAAAGAGCTCCCTGTTACCCTGTTACCTCCCTTTACCTCATTACCGGCACTGTGTCCCATTGGATGTGAGACGCCAAACCCACGAGCATAAAGCCCTGCAACAGTACAGCCCTGACTCTCACACCCCCCGCTTTTCCAAGAATTTTCTCTGCTCTTTTCATATGAAGTTGTCATAGTACCTGCAGCAGTAGATCATGCCGGCTCTCCTTATAAGCTCACAATCCAAGACACTGTGCTTATATTTAGATGTTCAAGTTAAAACATCGGTGCACCAAGTGGAAAGTAACAAACTAGGTTTAAGAATCACATGTCTGCAGCTATGTCTCTTTCTCTTAATGTAATGCATAAATAGTTTTTTCCACTGAGATGTACGTTGCTTTGGAGAAAAGAATCTGCTAAATGAATAAATGTAAATGTAAAACGGGGCGCAGTGTAAAAATGCATCAGTTGAGGTACTCTCACATGAACATGCCAGTTGTGCCATCCTGTGGTTACAAATAAAAGTACACTTCCTGACACGCACAAGGTGTGTACTTGGAAAAGGAAGGAATGAGGAGAATTAAGGAGAATCGTGTCGTTGCAGTGTGAAGTTTTGTTCATCGTTTCCAAAACACACGTGGCTTCCTCAAACTGTGCTTGTGTGTGAACTCAGGAGCACCCCTGGAATGAGGGTGAACCCCCCTCCGTGCGCAACCCTCGGCTGCCTTGTTTATTCTCCACACATCGTTTCACATCCAAAGTACTGAACATCGTGTTCTTGTGGGCTCTTTTACAACAGCAACGCTTTCTGCCAAGGAATGTGCTCCCTGACAACGCACCCGGTAATGACATGTGCAGTGCTCTGGTCTCTCCACAGATCCCCCTGTCTCCCTCTCTCCAGCTCACTTGCCCTCTGCCCCTCCCTCTTTCCTCGCCGAAAGCTGCTAACTAAACAACTAATAACTAACGGTTACGCTCGGCTAATAAACAATTCTGATGGAGCGAGAGAGAGAGAGAGAGAGAGAGAGAGAGAGAGAGAGAGAGAGAGAAAAACTCACTGTTTGCACCTGCTAAACTCAGGCCATCAAGCCCAGTTGGTCAGTAGGACCGGTCACCATGACAACAGTCCTGCCATGTGGGTTTTCTGTATCATATGAACTGGGTGACACAGAATCCATGGTGTCCCCGGGCACTGTCCCTCCAAAGTGATGGCACACAGCAGAAACGTAGCTGCAGCTACTGCCCCAGCCAGGCACAAGCCAGCCCATCTGTAGGTAAGCAGTACCCAGAAGGGGAGGTTTTTCTGAATCAAACTGAAACGTCACAGTCATAGCTCGCCACTCAGGAAAACCCCACTGCTCATTGCAGCTGGCCACGCAGCACCGAACAACGTGTTATCCTTACTAGATGAAATCCCCAGCAAGTCAAAACAGGGGGTCCTGCTGATGACCATCGCATCATGCATCCAATGGCGACTCATTCCTGAACTGATGCAAGTGAAGAAATGAGAAACGTGTAGCCTCCTTCTGCTGGCCCATCATGCACACCTGTTTCGAACAGCGCTCTACATGCCCCCAAGCGGAGGAATGTTACAGTCCTCACAGATGCGTCCAATAAGAGACGCACGACTCTCACCTGGCGTAGGACATCAGAAATCCTTGGAGCACTGCACCTCGATGCCGACAGGGCCATGATAACCTGTGGGAAACACGCGAGCGTGTGGAGCTGCAGAGCTGTGCGAGCCGTCTCAGCAATCATGTAATCGCTGTGAACTTGATGAGTTCTCCCATCCAATATTATCCAGGAAATCATTTGCCGAAACAGGTGTCATTTTTATTACACATCACATAGGAAACGGGCAATTACCAGTGTAGGAGTACGAAGCTGGGAGAAGCGTACCTAGATTATTTCATCGCCTCTAACATTACTGAGCAGTGCAGGTGCGGTCGATGCACACGTACTGTAAAATCAGCTGTGTACCGCGCGCACAGTGAAGCTGACGCTGAATAATGCATTAAACAATTTGTGCATGCAGCTTGATTTCCTGATCCATCTTGGCAGAGAGCTAAAGTAAAACCTTGTAAATCCTATATAAATAAAAAGTACAGTGTAATTGTGCTGGCAAGAAACCACAGTGGCTTCCTTTAAATCACAAGTTTCTCTTTCCCTCTTATTATCAGGCTTCGACTTGTAAGCAAAGAGGGGAAAAGGGAACAGAAGGGACGGTACCTCGATTGTGGCAGGCCCGGTAGCCCCGCCGCGCAGGGCTGAGGCGGCGAGGAGCGCGAGGTGCCGGTGGGCCGCTAGCTCGGGCGCTAGCTGCTTTCGCTAGCTGACGGCATGGACGGCGCCCCAGCCTTCACGTCCTGCCATCGAGCAGAGGAACATCCTCTTTCGGGGGCGCGAAGCACAGGTGCGGAACGAGAGAAAGAGAGGAAAAGACAGCGTGAGAGAGAATGTGAGAGAGCATGTGGACGAGAGCAGGAGCGGAGGCAGGAGGAGAGCGCCGCTGCGATCTCTCCCTTTCTCTCTCTTGCGCTCCCTCTCTCTCTCTCACTCCCTCGCTCTGTGCTTCTCTCACTTTCCGTCTCCCTTTTATTCCTTCTTTTCATCTCACCATACCTCATGTCCCTCCTTCCCTTCCTCCCTCTTCCTACCGCGAATGAAACCGTGAGCTAGTTCGCGGTGTCTCGCACAATGCAGCCTCCTGGACCTCTCCACCTCGCCGCTTGCTTTGCCAACCGCTTCTCACCAGCGCCAACACCTACTGTGTCACACATTTAACACACACAGGCCATGCCCTCGTAAAAGCACACGCCCACGCGCTGGCATACGCCCCTGCTAACCTTTTCAACCCATTTCACTAACTTTCATTGCCCACTGTCCTTTGTCCCATGTGTCCCACACGTCGAGTTTGTCCCTCCATCTCCTTGCTTTTATCAAACCTCGGCTCTTCCTGTGGACTACCTGTCTTGCTGGAACACCTGTCAGGAACACCCAACAGCTTCACAGAATCAACTTTAAAAAGCCCCGCACTGCAGTCACCCAACCCCCCCCCACATGTACAAATTGTCCAGCTGCTCACTCCCTGTGCAGGGTGTGGACACTCACCATCACCTGTCCATTTCACACATACCGTAGGTCCTGGTACCCAAGGCAGCACCAACGTGGCTGGACCCACTCAACAGGAAGAGGCAGCAACACTAAGAAGCAAAACGCTGAAGCACGTACATGCGAGAATGTGCAAGAGTTCACAGAAAATGAGGTAAAAAGAAGGGGGGAAGTGACACGAGCAAATCTGCCCAAAAAATACGGGGGTTCAGAACTGTCAGATGAGTGCGGCCGTTGGGACCGTTAAAACGGTTTGCGGTACATCTCGCCCTAAATGAAAAAGCGCAGATAACGGAAAGTATCGGTCAGCCATGTCATGAGCTCCAGAGCTGGGCGTCTCTCGTACACCGAGAAAACAAATGTGACCACAAACCACCACAAGAGGTCCAACTTCACTCACAAGAGTTTCTGATTGAACAATCACATTTTTAGAGAAACTGACCCAGTCATCTATGCCTGTGACCTCTGACTTTCTCAACAATGGCACAGTGATGGGACAATGGATCCCTGAGATAATAATGCTAATGATAAAATAACAGGATATTACTCAACATCATTTCTTCACTCAGCAGGGACCATTACTCCAAATATGTCAAACTGCATTAAATGCAACACAACACTGAAAAACAACATCCTACTCGTATATTTATACAAGTATTAAAATCAATGACCCAGAAACAGAGCGAAGAGGCATGGCATTAGTCAGTGAGATTTCTCCAGCTGAAAGCAAAATGGTCACATCTTTGTTCGGCAAAAAAGACACAACGCTCACAAACCTGCTGCCGCTTCCAGAAACAAAAAAATTAGATATTAGGTGATAAACTCAAAATGTCACAGTTTTTGTTTCCCTATTATTAAAGTGTAATATTCAGAACAATTTGTCACCCGCGAGTCTGAGAAAGCATGCAACATGCAACACATGCAACAGTGGCTCTGCGTCATCCACTATATCTGTCTACAGCCACTAGAAAATAGCTCAGAATTTTGACTACAGTATATTTTTACAATGGCCAAATTACCCTAAATAGTATTTTATACTTCAGGAGTCTGGCTTAAACAAAAAACTTAGGGCTACATCACCAAATTAGATTGTTAAAAAAAAATGAAAAAAGGAAAACAAAAAATTCTGTTGCTTTAAAATTTTATGACTACTTATCAACATTAGCTTTCATTTTAAAAACAGATAATAAAACAATGAAATATTAACAGTTCGATTTTGATAAAAGTAAAATTATTTTTTGTTAGGATTAAATTAAAATTGGGGGAAGAAATGATTAGTGGGTTGCCAGCTCAGAGTCCTCCAGTTTCAGAAATGTATACAGGACCCAAGTTTTCCTCTGTAACCCTGCTTGCTTACTTAACTTCATTTATTAATACTTAATGGAATGTATAGGGTAGTATGATGGTGCTGTTGTCTCATAGCACCTGAGCACAGATTGAAATTCAGCCCAGTCTGTGTGAAATTTTCCCCGTGTTTGTGCAGGTCACCGCCGATGCTCTGGTTTCCTCCCACAGTCCTAAGACATCTGCTATTCTTAAAGCAGGGAAAATATTACTACAAGTTAAGGAAGTTAAAACATTACTACAAGCCTCCCCAGGATCACCTTAAACAGTTTAACTAAAGTAAATAATCTGTCACCGACTTTGGTAATGATTTTGAACACACATTCACTGATGATGGTTTTGCGGTAAAACACATTCATCACAATTAAAAGCAGAATAAAAGAGCACATGAAAAATTGTGTACCTGAACATATGATGCACAGACAAAACAGCAGCACCCTGACGTGTATGGCAATAACCAGCTGGTCATAAATCAGGAATAAATCCAACCCTTTGGTTCTGTTCACATACTAGTACTCATCAGGGCCAGGAAGCCCCTCCCCTGTTATGTCATACCTTGCGACAGTTTCCAGGAAAGAACGACCAATAACCAATCACCACGGCAACATCTCTTCCCGCCAGAGTGGTTTCCAGCAGCAGAGCAACACAGGAAAGATCATACACACAGACATACACACACACCTGCACGCACAAACATACACTGAGTTCTAACTAGGCGACTGCATCACCATGGCAACCACTAATAAAGTTTTCTTTTTTTTTTTTTTTAAGTGTTTTCAAAGAAGCTGCCAGAGTCTGGAGGAAGCTTTGGTCTCAGATTGTTGAATGCAAATGTGCTCCAGGGGCACAGAAAATGAAGACACAAAAATCAGATCTAGCAGTACTATGTCCCCTGCAGCAGAGAGGCAGTGAGGACACGCAGTCCACGTACAGTCCACATGTAACACGCATACGCACAGTCCACGCACAGCCTGCACCCAATCCCCATTGTAGGCATGCATGCAGTGGCAGACACAAATTTATCACATCTGCCTTTATCAGGAACATCATCGACCATGCAACTCCTTCTCAACAGCAGGGCACTTTGTCAAGTGATGTGACACAGGAACACTTACGAGAAACAGGAGAGCACATCTCTGTGATTTACTTCTGTCAGTCGCGGTTGGAACAGGCAGCTATAGTGTCCCAGGGGAGCAGGTTAACCCTTCGGGGACAAGGATGCAGACACATACGACAAAAGCAAACTGTCACTAACTGTGAGTGAAGATCAGGTGCAGAGGAGGTGAGCTGTGCTTACTCCAGTTCCGAACCACACACCAGTGTCCAGACATGACCAAGAGAGCACATGATCCCAATCAGCAGCCAGGACAGGTGTGTGACACCAGGTGAGCACTGTTGCTCAGTTATATCAAGTTCAGCCTGGTCCTGTTTGTCACACGTGGCACTCAAGCCAGCTACTGTTCAATATAAATGAACACATCTAACAATGAAAATGCTTCATTCTAGACTGAGCTGAGTTAGATTCATCTTTCTCAATAAGACTCAATTAATTTTACTTTTACAAGAAGTTGCCACTTAATCAGGACAAAGGATTTAACTCTTTTTCCCAGCATGTGGTAATCCCCCCACCCACAACTGCACCTTTTCTTTTGGGCGGCTGTACTCCACCCTGAGCGCAGAGCCTCCTTTCTGGACTTGGTGATTCTCTTCTGGTCAGAACCATATTCTTACTTGAGAAAAGGGTATGCTGGGGTTTTCACAGAAAGACTCTGCCCACTGCTTTAGTGAGAAATAGCTTCTGAACATCAGAGAAATGCCACAACACATCAGCAGTTAACGGCGCTATAAAATAAATGCTGAAAACAAACGTTTTCTGAAAAAATCCAGTTTTCCCTTTTTACTGCAAAACAACTAATCACGGACGTACAGCTTTACAATATATCTAATTGGAAATTTGATTGTATACATGCATTTAATAAATGTAACAATTTATTTGAAAACAGAAAAAGGAAAAGATTTTTTTATAATGAAATGTTTCAGTAATTTCAGAGTAATAAAACATATATAGAAACGTTTTACATATAACATGTAAATAAATAATCGTCCAGAGCATCATTTTAACTTGTGGTTTATGGTAAAAAATAAAAAATAAAAATGAACTAAAATAAAACTATTGAAAAATTTATTTTAAAGTAATGAATACTGAAAAACACTATCGGTGTATATGGGAAAATTATGGAGATGAAGGATGAAAGGCAAATTACATTTTTATCCAAAGAAATATTTTCAGAGCCTGCTGAACTCAAAATGAATTACAATTGATGAAAATATTTCCAAATATTTAAAACATTAACAACATGATTACTTATTTTTAAGTTTCAGAAACTTTTTTTTTTTAAAAAAAAAAAAATTAATTTACATTTAGCCAATTTTGGCTCAAATTAAGACTGTAAAACAAAAGATTCAAATTAAACTATGGTGCAAAGCTAATTTTACTTAGAAATTTTTGAAAATTTACATTTTACTTCATATTAGAACTTGATATCAGAAATTTAATGGTGCTTTATAGTGGACTAAAACTTTTTTGAAAGCTAGAGTTTTCCTCCACATTTAATTAAATTACATTTATTTCAAATATACGTAACTCTGCAATCTCACATTAGGAAAAGTTATTATCACCAGTGAATGAATGGGCGAATGAAGAATGTTTATTCTTATGAATGCTTCTTATTCATAAGAAAATGAAATAATTCCAAACTAAAACCAAATTTTTAAAAAACTAAATATTATTATTATTGGCTTACGAGGGAAATTTAAAAGAAATACACTCTCAAAAGGGATGTGATGAACTGATAAATGAACAAAAACATTTCAAATGAAATTACGGAGACTGAATGTAGTACACTTTGAAAACAAAACCTAACGAGTGACTCCTCCTGGGTCATATTGATGATTCAAGTTTTGTGAAATTCACAGCACTTCATGTGAAAATAGGAATGAAATTGGCTTCTCTGAGCAGATCACAAAAAGTTTTAGAACAATGGCTTTCTCTGTGTTCTTCTGTTGGGGGATCACCCTAAAACAGTTTAAAATACATTTAAATGTTCAAAAAGACCATAGCGGGTAAGAAAATGCAAATAGACATGACTGCACCTACATTTGTTTCCACTTTCTCACTCTGCCTTGTCGATCCCCGTCCTGCACCACCTCCACCCACAGGTGTGAAACTAAACCCCATCAGGCAGAATGTGTCCCAGAGCAGCGTCGGTCTCCAGGTATGAGAAGCAAACAGGACATCAGACCCTCTTTGTGTCACTAGAGCTGCTTCCAGTTCTTTGTCTCACTGGGTGAAATGGTACGAACACAAGCTGTAGATCTCATGTTGCAGTCAGTGTACAATGTGCAAAGGAATACTGGAAGCTCCAAGCCTGGCCCATTGGATATCACAGGGTCCACATCATGTTTCTGCTAAAGAACCCCAGTACCCTGGACCTGCGAGATTCCATGCAAGCCGTGCTCTTCAAATGGCCCAACAGCTAAACAAATGGAGATGGATTGACTACATACAGGCAGTCTGTGCTTTCCTCTCAGGTGCTCTCAGGTAGACAACCACACAATCGAAGTTAAAATACCAGGCTCCCTTTCTAGTGCAGCGAGCGGGTCTATTAACTCCCACGGGATCTGCTGGGAGGATAGTTAAGAAAAGCAGCGACCCAATTTTACCATGTGTATCTGCGGAAGCCTCGTTACAAAAGTGGACCAAAGACATCAGCCCAATCCGTCAGGACCACAGGGGAGAGACTCCTGTAAGAATGACAAACCCTGTAATCATTCATCCAAGCGTCAAGAGGGAGTGCGTGTTGAAAGCACATGCTGAGATGATCCCTGATTTCCAGAATCACCAGGGCCCCTGTCACAGTTACTGTTCCAGCTCACACTTACACTTACTGCTGTGGATTATTTTATTTTTGACATGGCTGGACAGGAGAACCATTCTGCTGTTCGCCCTGCTTTTCCTCAATCAGAGAGTCATTCCCTCATATGCAGAAGACCCTTCTCTAAGGAGGAAGCTGATGCTTGCATTAGATGTTTCTCCTGCACCTGCAGTGCACTAGTTGAACAGATCACTGAAAAGCGAACACACTTTAATTACAGTTTGTTCATTACAGTGTTTTAATTGGAAAGACTTTATTTAGGAAACTCAGTTTCTTTATGAGCATTATCTTACCTATGAAAAGCACCCCATGTTGATAAATATTCCATTAGCGACAGCCTGCTGATGACTCTCACTGAGAGAAAGCAATGGGCTCAGTGCACGTTCATACACACAGCACTCATTCAACAGAGTTTCATACAGCGCTCATGGACCAAACTGCAAATAGTCTACATATACCCTGGTCAGTGACCAAACACACATGTGGACTATGCACATGTTGACAGCTGACCAAGCAGTGTCAACACATATCCACGATTTTCAGTGGGTTTAATTCGGCATTTGGCATGACTTACATACACCAGAATATCACCTCCCATAGCCCCCATAGCCCAACTGTTACTGGAGCCGTTCCGGTCGACTGCCATTTCTTCGTGAGTACAAGAGCTCCTCTGAACCGTGGTGAAATACAGCTAGGAATGGCGTACCAGGAGTGGGTGGGGTTTTCGCGCCACCAGGAGCATGTTGGAACATAACGATCAAATCCACAAATATTAACAAATTGCTCTTATTGTATACAGTTTCGGAAGGTACACTCATGCCAGGAATTACTTTGTAAAATTTAGTTTTACATTAATAACCCTAGGAAAGAATGTAAGAAAGAGGATGGAGGACAATTAGGGTCCAGAGGTTGTGTTTCATTTTTGGCAAAAACAGCTGTAGGGGAGACTCACTGATGTCCCCAGTCCTCAGCTGCTGGGCATTTGGCACACTATATTCTTCTTGTCTGCGTCCACCTCCACTTCTAGATCCAACAAGACATCTTACAGGGGACTGTGACCACAGCACTTGTCTGATGGACAGAAATTTTTATCGCCAGTTTCAACACAAGCTTTTACCAATCTGACAATGGGGTCACTGCTGGCTTTATAACTGGCAAACCTAAGCAATGGTGTTGGGGCACCAAAATTTGTTATTAAAATTGAAAATAAATTAGTATTTATAATAGAGTACGACAGTAATCTTAGGATTACTGTAACTCTAACTCCAAAGCAAGTTACAACATTAAACTATCTACAATTATGTATTCAATTATACAACTCAACAACTTTACTGGAATAATTCTGCAAAAACACTTAGCTCAAGGGTATTACAGCAGTAGGCAAGACTGGAAGCGGCAACCTTCGGATTCAAGTGCAGCAACTTTAATCACAACGCTATCAGCTGCAGGGTGGCTTACCTGTGTATATGTATTGTAACGACCCGAAGGAGTTCGGAACCACACTAGGGGTAATTCCAACAGGACTGGGGTTTATAAAAGTTCTGTACAAGAAGACAGACTGCTGTCTCGTCTGCAACCAACGACAGTAACAACTAAGATAAGTCTAACAGACCATGCTCACACTTCCAACTCACACACCTCCTCTCTCCAACTCCTCACTCCCTGACACACATGCGCACTCCTACACCTCTTACGTCACATGCATTCTCCCAACCACACCCTAAAACACAGAACAGAATAAAACACAACTGTCACAAGAACCTATTTGCAATTAAATAAATAATACCACAAGCTATTACAGTATGTACCGTATATATAAAATATTTATGTACATGTGTATCTGTATTCATTTTGAGATAGAAGTCTAAGGGGTGCCAGATTGATTCTTACCTAGGTGAGCCAAAATCCCTCATGCTGGCCCTGAGTGGGATGTGACATCTGCGTCAAAGTTAATATATTTCAGGAGAGAAACCTACATTTCAGAAAAAGTTCTACCCCCTCAGGTCACAGCCACACTCCGATTGCCTCTTTGCTTATAACTGCATCTGTGACAAGTATATGCTGCACTTCATAGGTCTCCCCATGTGGAGTAGCAATATTAGAGAATGAAACATTGCCCATGCTTTGTGAAATGATGCATCACCATACAAACAGGACCTGGAAAAACTATGGTCATGTCACCTACTGAACAGGACTGGAAGAATTATGGTCATGTTCCCCACTGAACAGGGGCTAGAAGAACTATGGCCGTGTTCCCTACTGAACAGGGACTAGAAGAACCATGGTCGTTTTCCCTACTGAACAGGGGCTAGAAGAACTATGGTCATGTCACCTACTGAGCAGAAGCAAGAGAATAACAGTTGTGTACCTGAGCAAACAGGACCTGGATAACTGACAGCTACCTCCCTTTTTTTGCAGGTCAGCACAAACAGCTGAGGGACACAGAGTGGCTCCTCACAGGTCACCAGAAAAAAATAAATAAATGCTCCACTTCTATTCTCTGACTATTGACCCTATGATAAAGTATGCTGGTACGACAACTCTGAGAGAGAAGGAATGTCATTAGCTTGTGGTTTCTCAATGCTGTTAATGGAGGAAAAGATTTCTTCTATAACTGCCCAAAATAAAGTCACATATGCAACACTCTTTCCTTTCCACTCATCACAATCACTTGGAAACCCTTATATTGTTAATATTACTTCGGGCTGCTGGCATCAGTGGTTGGAGTTGCTGCATTATGCACAAGAGACCCGCGTTTGAACCCCTATAGAGCATGAACATTGTTAGTTACTTTGGATAAAAGCATTAGCTACATACACTAAATCCCAAACTTACAAACAGAACTGGGACCAAAACGATGTTCATAACTTGATTTGCTCATATATTGAACCACTACAATCAATAAAAGCTTAACAATACAGATGTGCTTTGATGAATTGCATAAAAACATCAGATCAAGCTATAATGAATTTAAAATTTGCTGTAAGGCTTTTATTTACGTATTCTTTTTTATTAAACGCTTATCCTAAGGAGAGCTGTGGTGGTTCAGAACCTATGCTGGAAACATGGAGTTTGAGGAAGTAAGTGCCAAGGATTTGATGCCAGTCCATGAAGGACATTTATTATCTTTTATTAACTTGAAACAACATTACAATTTAACAACATTACAAACTGCAGCAAGACCAGGGATTTGAACCCAGGTTTTCCAATTGCAGCGCAATAACTCTAAAAACACTTGAATTAGTTATTTATGTAGGTTAACACTAGAATGTGCTGTACAGACACCCCTCAACTTATGCAAATAGACCATTCTTCAACCCCTTACATAAGTCAAAAGTTACATATGTCAGATTCCCCCTCCACCATTTAACATCATCGAATGCTCCTTTATTCGTGCAGCATCCTTCACTATCATATTTATAGTCTATACAGCTAAACCTTGTCCCCATTCCATGGACAATAATCTTTGTCCACCTTTATACTGCCTTATTATTTTCAGTTTCATCTCCAAATCGATTGCTGTATGCCTGCGAGATGGTTCTCGTATTCCGTCAAGTGCACGTTTACCACCAGGCATTGTGAATAATGAAATGGGTAAAAAAAATATGGGAAAGAAAGCACTATGCTAATGAGAGGAGATGTGTTCGTGGCCGAAGACACGCGAGAACTGGGAAGATGCAGCTTCCTGTCTTGTCTGGCTACACCAACTTGTGCTTAACGTATTTCAGATGTTTTGCATAAGCGTTGTCCGTAAATAATGTGTGTGCCGGGAATTTTTTACGTAAATCCGGATGTACGTAAATCAGATTTACGGAAGAAGAGGGGTGTCTGTACGTAAAGTAGATGTTCAATAATGCATCCTTTTTGTCTGTAGGTGTCACGTACTGGAGACTGTGGGAGAACGCTGAGCAAAAGGCTGAAACACACACAAACAGGCAGACAACGTGCTGAACGAGCCTCATCTTAGAGGAATCCTGTTCGGGATCACAACTCATGGATGCACAAATCCAAACACCACTCTTGATATGATCTAACTCTACCATCATACCGTGGTAAAGCATCGGAGCTCAGTCACATAAACAGAAGTGCTAACGTGTATAATATCAGCACAATCACGAATACACATTGCCACACATATATCTTTTCTGATGGTCTGCTGCACCAGCCACTAAATGACACTGATATGAAGCACTTGAAAGCAGTCTTTAAAATACTATAAATATAAAAGTAAACGGTAAATAAAAGCAAAAATCATGACACGGAAAGCAAAACGCCACGGTTAGACTAAGCAGAACAGCACAGACAACAGCAAAGGGGACATCTCAGTTGATGCAATGCTACCATCTATTGGTGATTCAGATCTGATCACAGTCATGTCTGAAACACGGAACGAATGTAAAAATAATCAGACAATTGAGAACAGCTATGACACCAACCTTCACTCGAGCTGATGCCATGCGTCAGCCTTTCGGACATCCGTTCGCAGTAAAGCCAAAGTCCTCCATTGTCTTTACATCTTGAGAATGCAAAGTTTTCAGCCTGGAAATATTTATGAGCATCACACAGTTAAGAAGATTTCCACTTGGGTTACCGTCGAGTGGCACAGTACGCATCAGCCGCAGATGTACATCTTCTGCTCAGCCTCGCGCCTATCATATTTCGTCACAGTAAATAACTTCTGTTTACATGACTGTGGTAAAATGTGCCTCTGCATAATTGTTGCAGGTAATAAATATGGAGGCAAAATGCTTTGGGTAATAAAGTGTGATTTTTTTTTCAGGTTGCCTCTGTACAAGTCAGCTAAACTATCCTCTTTACTTGGTTACTGTGCCTCTTGTAAAATCAGGTACAATCCGGTATAGCCCCCAGCTCCAGAGCATACACAGCTGTTACTTCTGCCACTCAAGAGTAATTAATGCTACAGTTAACCTCCTGTCCAAGTCAGGGTTGCGGCAGTCCGGAGCCTATCATGGCAGTACAGGGCACAAGGTTAGTCAGGACACACCCAAAACAGTAAGCCAGTTTTATCGCAGGGTAGCCACACTAAGGCCAATTAAGAGTCACCAATAAACCTGAAACACCTGTCTTCAGACTGTGGGAGAACTGAGAGCAAAAGGCTGAAACACACACAAACATGCAGACAACACGCAAACTCCACACGCACTGAGCCACACTCAAACCCACGCCCAAACGGGCCAGGTGATGTGAGACAGCAGCACTAGTAATTAACTAATAATCCTTAAAGTCCAGTAAATCTTTTCTAGGTCTTTGCATAGATGGAAGTAAGGATGTCTCCCAAGGGACACGAGGTTGACTCCCGGCACCATCCCAGTTCCTCTCACTACTCCGCTGGACATCCGAGCCTCAGCAACAGCACGGTGAGCAGTGTGACAAGCCAGCCTTCCTGGAGGGGTATTCCTATGGCGTGGCAGCCAGCTGAAGGTGGGGAGGGCAGATGACTTGGAGGAACCTCTGTTTAGAGCAGCGGGAACAGCAGACCGAAAGCAATGGGTAAGTGTGGGGTGGAGCTGAAGATATGATCTCAGAAACAGAAATCTGGTGCATGTCTAGATGGCTCAGACCACACCAGGCGCACACAGAGAGGGACGGTATAAATACACTAGACTGAAGTAGATAATTACAGAGAGAGAAAACTGGGGCGCAGGCGGTACATGTGTGCCAGCAGCCTCTCTGTGTGACGGCTAAGGACCCTGTACCCAGCCTACAGCTACAGGGCATGCTGAATACCACACGACTACTGGGGAGGTGGGACAATATGTCCTCATTCCATTGGACAAACTGGGTTTGAGACCTGAACAGCCCTGTCGCAAACATCAGCGTCTAGTACCCAGAAGGATTCTGGAAACTTCCGAGAGCGCCGCCACAAACGCTCCTCTTTGGTCTACATGACATCATGAGCCTTAACATCCTCATGTGCTGCTCTCCATCGAGCTGCCTGGATGTGTCACATCATTTGTCATTCATCCTCTCCCTAGAGCCACATTACCCACAATGCATTTTGTCCCCAACAGCAGGGAGAGAATCTGCAAACACACACAGATGCAGACTTGTCCCCCTCCTGGTCAGCACGCAGTTTCATCAGCTCGCTCGTTTCCAAGCAACGCCGATTTCTGATCGGGAGGAAGCAGACGGAAGGGGAGTGCTGTACTTGGTGATGGAGATCGGTGCACGTCGAGCTGAGCAGGGCGAACGCACAAGCCCCATGCCTGTAACAGATCATGAAAACAGATGTGTGCAAAGAACCGTGAACGCGTTTTGCTCTCTGTCTCTCTTTCAGCCAGCGTTCATGATCCAATTGCTTCCTGCGTCACTAGTCACTTCCCCGATGAAGCCTGACATCTCTAAGCAAACCAAAAGGAAATGCGTGTTGTACAGCTGGCTTGTCAAACAGCTTCCGCAAAAAAAAAAAGAAAAAAAAAAAAAAAAAAAAAAAAAAAAAAAAACTTTCCGTAGCGAAACGTTCTTTTCTTTTTTCTTCAGGAAATTCAGCACAAGCATGAAACCACTGACCTCAATGGCAGCTATTTTCTTTCGACAGTCTTTCATCTGCGTGTTACTCGCACACAGAATGCGTATCTGTGACACAACCACTACTAACACAGTCCACTGCACCAGTCCGGCTGGATATTACTGTGTCTTCCATGGTTTTATTTCTTTGTGGAGGCTCCAGACTCAGATAAGTACTAAAATACCCATACTGAGTAAGTTCTTGACTGGCATTAGTGAAAAGAGAAAATGTTTCTAAAGGAAATTTTTTACAGCACATGTACATATCACATTTGCATGCACTTATTTTATTAGCTTAGCAGTATCGCAGCACTCAATGCTCGGACCAGATGGAGTACAACTTCACCTCCAGTCTTTTCAGACATTGGCTTCCTTCTAGTGAATTTCTAATGGGATTAGTAAAATATATATATATATATATATTATATATATATATTTGGCAAACATTCTATGTTACAAAAAACAACTGATTGGGTGATTCAAACCATCTACGCAAACTGACCATCTGAAGTGGTGATGTCTTCTGTGGCTGTCATTGGAACAGAAAAGTGGTTAAGGTACTGGACTCTACACCTGGGTTACTGTTATGTTTAGGTAAAGGTCTGAGATTGGGGTTGTAACTTTGCACAGAGTGCTGTGATGCAACAGATGACAACACAGCTGTATGAATGGATTACATAATATCTGAAAACATTCACCAGTGGCCTGTTGCAACACTGAAGGTATGCAGTCTGCATATGGCTCAGATGTACGTAATCATTTTTCACTGTGTAACACAGAAAAGGAGGTTCCCCGTGCCGTTTATATTTGTACTCACTTACCTAAGCCTTTTGACACATTGTTCAAAAGAATTTAACCAGATTATAATAATAAAACCAACATTGATCTGTTATAAAAACTGTGTTTTACTCAAGCCCTCCTGGTAATTTCTTTGAGTACTTTAAGTTTCATAAAAAAAAATTGTTTTCCCAGTTACTGACAAATTAAAACTGAAATCTGACGTAGTGTGACTAAAATCTCTAAATGATATACCCCGAATCATACATGAATTCTCCAATATCACACTTTCCATTCAGACTGCAACACTACAGCAAAACAACGCAGCAGAAAACCACTGCAATTCTCCGCATGTGGAAAAACTTAACGAAGCCAAAGGAACGATGCAAAATGTATCGAAAAGGAATACCCTGATTCTACAAAGTTTCTAGTTTCTGCGAAGTCCAACACTATTTCATAAGGTGATATGGAACAAATTTGCTTCAAAGTGTCGCTCAGCACTGAAGCATCCTGCAGATGATGGAGGAACCATATTGAGACAAACCAGGGTCCTCAAGTCAGAGATGCTCTCACCATGCTCAACAATACTATCTTGTAGTCGGCCCCTCGGGTGTCTAGATGTGCTAGCCAGAGGAACTTTTCCTATAATATGTATCTATACCTAGGATAAAACAACAGAGATGACAAAAACAATGCTTTTTCCAAAGTGGTATTTTTCTCTTTTGCATTTCATTACATTTTTCTGTATTTTCATTGTGTCTTTATTTTCTTGCATTTAAATAGAGTAGCATGATGTAGTTATTTTATATTTCATTCCATTGCATATAACATATCTTCTGTATTTCTCTTTATAATATGCTGTAAAATTTTTTAAGAAGAAAATCACTTCTTTGTATATGTGCTCTTTTTTCAGTTTCACTAAATAAACATAATACCTAACAAATCTTAGTGTACACACTTAATATGTTTTTAGCAGGAATGCTTTAAGTGTTAATTTTAAGTCATTAAGCATACCTTTTGTTGTCTGCGTCACAAAAAAAAATTAAATATTATTTATAAGTATATACGATATATATTACTTACATTAACCTTATTCTCTCTTATTTTGAAACCTTTCTGTTTGTCTTGGTACACCTGTGTTCTCAGTTTACAGTTTTAAGAACATCACATGTAGTTTCAAAAAAATGTGTTAACCACAGAGGACAAACTTAAAGCTCCTTAACCAGTGCCTTCCCCGCACGCTAGCAAATCAAATTTTTATGCAGAAGATGTCAGAGACTACTCCTTGTCACTGGACCGCAGTTTATTTTCAACAGAACGACAAAATAGCCACTGACTCTAAGGTGGCTGCTCCACTGTGGTTATGAAAACTCCAATATCTGAATTATGTAATACTCTCTAACCCCTCCCAAGCATGCAGACCAGCGGACCTCCATCTGTGCTCTGGGCATTCTCCCAGCTGTAAAGTCTACGCTCTCCAACTGGCCCGACGGCCTGCACCAATCACAGACGGCAACGGAGGAGGGCCTGCGACAAGCAGACCAGCTGAACCAATCACAGCTTTGTAGAGGAGACGTCCCGCTGGCTGCACCAATCACAGCAGACCATGGGAGATGCCCTGCTCTGGTCAGCTGTGTCACCCATGCTCATTCATTCTGTTTTCGAACAACTCCTGCCTCCTGACAGGGTGGAATGAGGCTACTATAGAGGTACAATGATCATTTTCTGCTGGTTTAAAACATACATTCGTGTTCACAAACAATTCTGCCAGGAGCCATGTCACTTATAGAAAGCTGAAAGGTGTAGTCCAAAGCAACAGCGATTTTGCCACCTTCCCACAAAACAGGGAGTCTGCATGTACGTATATGAACCCTTAATCAGCATATGTCCAGAAAATTGCTCCATTTTAACTCCTTCTACATTTTCCATGCATGACATCTTTTTTGTAGGGCGAAAATAAATTATTTTTATTTAACGAAAACATAGTGAGGGCCTACAGTAATTTTATGGATTACAATATCAAGTCTGGCAATGTCAAAGGTGCCAGCAGATCTATACTATCCTGCCCAGGATGCCCTACATCTCTGCTAAATTGGGAAAGTATGGAAAAACAGACTGTGGAAACTAGCAGCAAACCTTAATCAAATGTGCAAGCAACATAATTGCAGAATGTATATTTACAGTACTCAGGAGCTTTAATGAATTATAATGCTGAGTATAAAAAAGTATGTATGTATGACCAATAGCCATACATGCGTAATGTGGAATACAATAGTTGAAAATACTCATATATTATATGGATATAATACAACCTGTATATATCCCTATATATTACCGTAATAAGGTATTGTAGGTTAATTGTTAAATTATGGTAAAATATGTAAATTTAAAAATGTGCAAACTAAAATGACACCTTTTACAATTTCACACTATATGCACAACTACATACAGCTCACGCATATTTTTCTCATACTGTATGATGTGGTTTAAAATGCATTGGACTCTTTGGGCCTTTTTTCAAATGCGTACATCAGAATTTTCCAGCCAAACATCGCACTGAACAGCTCTAGGTAAATTTCAATTTCAAGGATAGAATGGTTGATGACGATTATAGTTGATATACTGGTGGCCTTTTTTTTCCTAAAATGACTTTCTGCAACTGTTTACTATTACGTATATAGATGTGCCACCTTTTCAATTCCATCTTGCAGCAATCACTTTGCATGGTTTCCAACACAAGGGAGGAATGAAAAGTGGTTTACTAGGGCCTTCTTTCACACATACAGTATCTAGAGGGGCAGTGCAAAGACAGGGAGAAATACACAAACCCCATACAGCCAGAGTTGGGCTTGAACCCAAGACACACTGGGCAGCTCAAGACCTCGAAGGGTATTATTACCGGAGCAATTCAATAAGCAAGTACCTTGATCAAAAGGGGCACAGCAGAACAGCAGGTAAAGCCGATGCCTTAGAGTTCCCGAGCTGTTTGGTGGACATGAGTTTGAGTCCACCTCAGGATGTGTGAGGTTTTCTGTTTTTCCCTGTGTTTGCAGTCACAGACATGTATAGAAGCAGACACTCATAAACCTCTGTTCCTCCCTTGCCTAAAAACAAAAAGTGGTCGTCTAGAGTTCACTTGACACTTCCACAAACCTTGATCATGGGTACTAGAGGAGTGGGATTTAAACCTACAACCTTTATATTTCAATGCAAACATTGTCACCATTATGCCACTTGCTATTCTCTCGGTACACCCTTTCAAAACCTGACCCTGTATCCTTCTGGACATAACTTCAGCTCCCTAACTAACACATGATCTGCGCTTCATGGCTGTGTGGGAAAGGAAGAGGAAATGGCCTAATAATGACTGTGTGTCTTATTAACTACGCAAAGTCTGCATTAATTGTGCAGTGTGCTAGATGAAACTAGTAAGCCTTGTTCTGTTTCTAATTTAGGCTCCAGGTGCCAAGTTTATACATGGGCAGTGCTCACGATATCCTGTCTTACACTACATGTCAGATGCTCAGTTTGCTGCCTTTCCGAGTTGCTGCAAGAATGAAACGTCGCACATTATGGGCACATTTCTGCAACTACTCCACTAAATTCAGGGGGGGCATCCAAGACACGACAGACACTATTTAACCTCACATATTACATTGTCAACATTTTCTTAATAAAATCGTATTCAGCAGAGTCTTTGTGTCAGCATTTTAATTAACAGAAAAAAGGTCATCTTGAGCAGATCAGTACAAGGTGAACGCAACGTGTGATTGAGGTGTGCTGTTTATGAGGCATGATGATGTGCAAAGTGGGCTGTATGATATGCCATGATGTAGACTGCAGTGTGTGATAGGTGATGAGTAACGCGCAACGTGTGGATAAGAGCAAGCTTGGACACGTCAGTGCAAACCGAATGTGATGTGTGATGTATGATGTGCTGTGTGCAATGTGTGATGTGTGAGCAGGAGCTCCAACCCTGGGTACAGGAATCTTCCTATTGCTTGCGAAATACCTGTAACTTCATACAGTCCAGGATCAGTCCGGATGGGTCCTGTTCTGCAGTAAACAAGCAACGGAATGGCTAAGGCTCATAAAACAGAGACACCCCTCCTCCGAGGCTACACCGTGGTTAACGTATTAAACTCGGCGCCGATGCATGTTACATGTTCTTGGCTATGCGGAAATATTACTGAATGCAGAAGTCGGGGTTTGAAGTCCTTGACGTGTTCAATATTTTCGTGTTCTTTCAAGGTAAAACCTCGAAGCATAAACCTTACGTGTAAGTGCAAGAGAAAAGAGAAGAAAAAGGAAACGCGCCGGGCGGTGCGGGCAGCCCTGTCCTGCGCGCTCGAACGAGGACGGTACTGAAATAACAGCGCAACTTGTGAGTGCGCGTCCGCCGCAGGGCGGTGCAGGGAGAGCGCGCACTCAGCCCCGCGTCTCAACTACAGGGTGACTGAAGAGCGATGAGCGATGAGCGAAGAAGAAAAACAGTCAGTGGGAGGGTTACAGCTGGATTGCAAAAATGTAAAGCATCAGAGAGAGGCGGATGATCACCTGCTCACCTGAGCACATCGACATCACTACAGCGGCTCCGCGTTGGGGGCTGTCAGTTAGTGTACAGTACAGGATTTACATTCTGGATTTAAACTTAGACTTCTTTTTTTTAATAAAAAATAAAGAGCAGAGAAGTCAATGTGCACGGGAATGAGAGCAGGCGCGCGTCGCCTTCACTTCTTGTCTGAATTTCCATGTGCGCAACATGGGCTGGAATGCGGACATTGGCGAAGCCCGAGTGTTACAGAGTGACGATGTAACAAATAAAACAAATCGTGTAACTCCACATCTTCTGCAGCGCACAAAACATGGCGCAATTCGTATTCTTAGCACGATCGCCGTCTGCTACTTTCCTGAATTTCCTTAAATTAAACATATATACTGTATATTATACATAGTATGTACCAACGGAGAGATGACAACCAGTATCAAATACAGAGGTGAAGTTGTGTAAGGTGCTGCTGAGAGTGCTGGTGTCGGAATAAAAAACGTATGACGGCGGCTCGAACCCCCGGCCGGGCTCTATAAATAACTTCACTTACGCCTCGCGGGACGGGATGGAATGGATTCCGCTTCCCGGTTCAAAACGCGATAAAGACGCACTTTCGCTCTTTATCTTCCTCGTCGGAGAAAAAAACGGCGAAAGCAGGTGCAGTCAGGCCGTGGCCGAGCGGTGCCTTTGGGTGGCCCGCAGGGGGCGGATCGGCTCGTCCCGGCTCAGCGTCTGGCTGCCAGCGAAAAGCATGTTTACAGCGATTGCGTAGTTTCTTCGTGTTTTCGTGGCCCCCGGCGCACTTCGCTTCTCGGTTCCTGCCGTTTCATCACACCGTGTCCATCATGTGACAGCGAGGCCTCGCTCTCCCCAAACTTAAAGGGACCTCCCACGTGACCGTGTGAGGACGCGCGCCCTGTCGGTGATGCCCACGACTCGAGTGGGTCTAGAAACAAGAAGACAGCAGCTGAGCAGAAGAGGTGTCTAAGGAGAAGTCGGCTTAACCCCTCTCCCCAAAAAATATCAGATATCACGACTGATCTCACTAAATAACACGAACCTCTATTCTCCCGAAGTCTCTTTAAAACAGAACGCAGAGCAGCCTACTGAAGCCGCGCGCACAGTGTATGTGGCTTATAAAAGCAAGTAGTATTAACCCTTATTTAGCTGAATCCGTTCTCCAAGGTGACCTAATGTTACTTAACAAACTTTGCAACGATTTATCGGTTTAAACATCACGGTATTCTTACTGAGAAGTTGGGCTCTAATACTGTACCTTAAATACACAGGAGTGGGATTGTAACGGGTAAACTTCAGGCTACAGAGTACACAGCAGCACGAACTGCTCTGCTACCCGCTGCCCAAACAGACAGACTTAAAAGGGAAAAGTAATATTTTAGTATTCATGGCACGGCGGCCCTTTTAACGTGCGCATTCAGTCTTTTTATAGATGCTGAAAGGGTCTTCGGTAAAATATAAAATTTAACACACACATCGCATACCGCAACATTGCGGCGGGATCGAGGCGAGAGCCGCCTGTAGATGACGAGAGTCCCGTTTTAAGCGAGTGAGTCCGTGTCCATGATGTCAGCTGCGCAGAGACTTAGTGAGTCACAGCCGAGGATTGCATTAGGACTTCCATGACATCGTAGTAATTACATTCAACAATGAATCATTCTTTACCGGACACCGAAAAAACACCATTATAATAATAAAGACAGGCAGTAACAGGTGAGCTGTATTATATATATATCGGTCCACCTTGGCAAAATAATGTTTCTCTTTCTTCTCTTAGTATAAAATATTTTCAAAACCCTTCCTCTGGAATTTTATTTGCATTGATTTATACATCCCATGTATTTGTGTGTGGAGGGGGGCTGTTTTTTATATCCTGCTAGTTGCATTAGACCATAGACGTTATTGCAATTGCTTTTACAAAAATGTTTTATCTCAACACCGCCAGTATATTTCTAGATGATGGATATAACACACATTTACTCCCGTCAAGGGTGTGAAATGTACAGAAAGAGAACTAGTTCGGTGAGGAAGGTGCCGGACAAAAAGCTCAACTGCGATGCAGTCCCATTCATGCTGAAATCTGCCGGTGGGCACAATACGCGGGCATTCATATTCACACAGTCATGCATACAAATACACACACAAACACATTCACGTGCACAAAAAATAGAACAATTAAGATTTGAGCCTATTCCTGAAATCTATATTTGGAAGAGAAAAACACAAATGAAATAGAAGAAGTAGATCATTGGGTAGTAAACAGTTTAACGCTTAAAGGCGGGAGACGTGGTTTTGACATGGGTTCGAGTCCCCATTCCTGCTATACTACCGTTGAACGAAATCCTTGGGCTGAAATGCGATCTCGAAAACTGCCCAGCTAAAGCAGGATAGAAATACCAGGTAGGGTACTGGGCAAGGGTTCCCCATCCCAATAGAAGAACCCATCCTGGAATTCCACCTCCCGCTGTAGCACCCTTGAGAAAGGGTCTTATCCTGAACTGCTGCCATAGAAAGTACCCAGCTGAATGAATGGATAAAATAACTGTAAGTCGCTTATTATTGCAGGTTGCTTTGGAGAGAAGCGGCAACCAGATAAATAAATGTAAAAGGTAGCTCTCGTGCATCGTGTGTCTCGCAGGTGTAGAATCGTTTTTTTTTTACATCAATATTCTTTTCTGATTGTTTTTCTGACTTGTCATTTCATAATGAAAGGAAGATGCTGCTTCAAGGGCAGATGAGCCACAGTTCAAAGCTGCTGTCGACAACGAGTTATCTTATGATCAGCAATAATAAACACTGAAAGACGGAGGGGAACATTAAAGTTCTAGTAACTGATACTCGAATACATTTGTCCTAAAACAAGCACAAACAATCTGAAGAGGCAGTCTAACCTTTTCTCTTTAATAACTCTTGCGTTATGGGAAGAGTATTACTGTCCTGGTAGAGGAAAAACAATTTTATAATCAAATAATATTTCATATTTTGCCAGAGCAATTAAATTATAATGATCTAGTCAGCTACTCAGTGACCTCATACCGGTGATAAAAGTTGAAGAAGCAAACAAGGACCTACACCTTACTGTGGAAAAATGCAGATGTCCTTTCTTAGTACCTACAATAGCTACATTCACATTTATAAGGAGGGACAGAGGGAATGGGATGGGCCAAGGGAGACGCCCCACCAACCGTTTAAGTAAACCTTAACCCCCCCCCGAATATTTATTTATAAGTCCACTGTTTATTTTTTGGTCCTCCTAACAACCTGGCACGTTGTTATGCCTTTACCAGCATTCAGGGGTCTGCGATTGTTCTTTTGGGAAGCTAGAACATTGAAGTGATTTATCAGAACATTGGAGAAGATAGTGTTTAGTGTGTAACATAATACTGTAACGGCGCTGAGGGGAGCTCATATAGCTCAGTGTAAATAGTTGTTATTAGTGCCTATTTCTGTACACAGACTTGTGTTCTGTTCTGATTGGTTGCTGTATTGCTTATGCGTAGTTTGCCACGGGGGGAATTCTGGGGAGTTCAAGGGGTGACCCCCTAACCATTGTGCGGGAAAGGGGGGCTTAGGATGACCTGGGGAGCTCCCGCACTGTTTTAAGATCGTTTAGTACTGCTTGGAGCATCACTCTTAATACGGGTATAGAGAAAAAAAAAAAAAAACATGTACTGTATACGGTCAATAAAGAGCATGTTCCTGTTATCCTGACTTTTGAGGTCCATACCAGTAGTTTTCTGGGGATTGATATAATATTATAGTATAAAAATTAACTGCTGAACTGTATTATTTGATATAAAGCTAATTTATTTCCTTTAGTTTATACACATTATGCATACACTGTGGGCCATCAAAATGAATATTTGACTCTGTAGCCCCTTGAAAGAATGAGCAAAAACAATAAGTTTGAGACATCACGTAACTTATGCTTTGATCATCGCCGGTGGTTTACAGTAAATTAACATCATCGTGTCAAGTTTCGAGTCCAGTCAGCACACGACATGATCCGTCATGCTTTAAATCGAGGCGCTTCCGGAAAACACACACACACACACACACACACACACACACACACACACACACACACACACACACACACACACACACACACACACACACACACACACACAGGGAAGAGGAGCAGCGCTACCACTGTCCAGAGAGGCGCACTTTTTTGCGAGCTGCAACAAATATCAAATACATCGTGGCGTCGTAGTTAGAACTGCTTTAAACTCAAGGTAGCGGGTTCGAATCCCACGTCTAGTTGCGGTACGCTTGAAGCAAGGTACCTAACCTAAAAATCACCCATTTGTATAAATGGGTAAATAATTGCGAGTCGCTTCGGAGAAAAGCGCCAGCTACATGAATAAACGTAAGTTGCTCAAACATGCTTTGGCCATACCGGCCAAAAAATCCGTCATGCCAGTAAAGCACACTGCACTGAATTTAACTGAGTTTAAGTTAGATTGAACTGACCTGCGATAGGTGACTGTCATTCACCGACAGCTCATCGCTGCACAGCACATTGGGTAGGCGGTGCGTGGACGTCACTGACGGTCCGGCCCGAGGAAAGCGATCGTACACGGGCGGCGCCCTTTCGGCGAAGAGCCGGCAGAACTCGCAGCTTCCCAGCCAAAGACCCTGCTCTGTACTGTAAAGCTTTCGAACAGTGCACTATGCAATTAAATAACGCAGTGAATCTTTCCAAATAAAACTATTAGCTGAACAACTGCTATAAGCATTATTATTATTATTATTATTATTATTATTATTATTGAGGAAGAGGAAGAAGAACAGGACATCAAGTGCCTTTCTTTCCATTCTTTCTTCAAAAAAGAAAGTAATGTCCGTATTTCTCCCCCATGCTCTGCCCCAGGAGGTCTGCAGCCCCCAGGAAAGAGTAAATACGCGGCCGGTACACACTGAATGACCCCCAGCTGGGCGAATCGGCGCGGATTACATCTCCCCTCAACAAAAGAGCCTTTTCTCTCCTGCATGGTGGGTAAGGGGGCAGTTCCTGGAGATAATGAGGGGGTCCCACGCTCGAGTTCGCCCAAATATCGGGAAAAGCGTTTGCTTCAATGCTTTAATGTATAAAAGGAAAAATTAAAGAAAAAACGTCCTTCCTTATTCACCTAAATAAATTCACTGAACCATCATTTTGTTTTCCGTGTCTCCAAATTCTGCTCCAGCGCAGCTGTACTCGTTAAACAGCGGCCGCAGCAAACCTATAGATTAATGTAAATGAAAATTAAGATTTTTTAAAAATCGATTCAATACCTACAACTGACTTCGATTTTAAACTCACGTCTGTTCCACAACTAAAGACAATGTAAATTAAATATTTTGTTCAATTATATTAAATAACAGGCAAATAAAAAATACATTTGCTTTATTTCATTATAAACAGCTGTAAACTAGTAAAGCTATTTTTCGCCTTCCCGAATAGTTTTATCAGACTCAAGAATCCACTTTTGTACTCTTCTTGCGAGAAAAAAGCTGGCTCTTCTAAAGCATTTTTATACTGTGTATTAAATGAGTTTTCCGAACAGGCCATCAGAACGTCTCTGACACGAGACATGCTTTTCACCCTCAGTGTTGTTTGCACAGAGTGAGAGTAAGCATTCGCAGTGTACACCTTGCAGAGCCGCGACACCTCATCAAACTTCTGTTGGAAGCTGCACACCTTTCATCTGAGGGCACTAAAGCGTTGAGATTCCTGAAATTTCAGGACTGACCCCGAGCGCCGAAACGCCTAGAGCGGCGCATGTGCAAACTGAGCCGAGCCGAGCAGCGCCCTGACAAGGTGTACTGTCTCTTTAAGAGCTGCAACCCCGCCCCCTTTTCCCGCTACACCCCTTCCCCCTCTCCCACTCTACGCTGCTCTTTATATGTGCGACAAGATGGCGGCGGGTACGGAGAACAGAGTGCTTTCCTACAGTGTCTTTAAATGGAGCTCCTATTCCTCCACTTACTTGCCTGAGTGAGTAACGCGTCACTCGCCAACGTGCTGTGACTGTGCGCGGTTTGGCGGCGAGGAGTCCTGCTCGGTGTGTGTGCCGGTGTGACAGCGCTCAGCTCCCGCCGGGCCCGCAGCTCCTCCTCGGCCTCTGCGCCCCGTTTGCCCGGCCACCTCACGGACGGACACACTGTCTGTGCAGGGGTCTCTCAGAGTACCGCGCCGACAGGGGTCTGGAGCGAGTTCCTTTCGTCCGTTAGAGAAGGGCTGAGCAGTTAGAGGCAGTGGACTAGCAGTGAGCTAAACTTGCTATTTTCTATTGGGCCTGTCAACAACAACAACAACACAACAACAAACGGCGTGTGTCAGGAGGTCCAGCGGCTCTGTTGTGCTCGTCGAGCTCCGGTAACTAGCGGTGAAGCGGGGTAACATCCCGGACAAACAGCGTCTCGTTAGCGAATCGCCAATCCAATTGGGCCTCGTCAACAACAGCCTGGTAGTGGCACAGCCATGATCGGCAGAGGAGTAGTATGTCCAGCAGCAGCTAACTGTGTCACTCTGTGTGTGTGTGTGTGTGTGTGTGTGTGTGTGTGTGTGTGTCATTCAGTGCTGCTTCAGGTTTCAGCACCGGGCCCTGTAGTTACCTGTGCGGGGTAGCTGGGTGGTATGGTAGAGGCACTGCCTCTGGACCCTAGGGTTGCAAGTTCGAATCCCACCTTGCAGCAGAGTAGTACCCAACTTGGGAGGTACTTACCCTAAATTGCTCTAGTAAAAATGACCCAGCTGTATAGGTAAATGTAACTAATCTAAGTACCTAACGCTGTAGGCCACTTTTGGAGAAGTGTCAGTTGATAGAATAATTATGGTATGTGTGTGGAACTGTTCCTGATAGAAGGATGGGACTACAGCACAGCTGCTGTGAAGGATTCCTTGCGCAGTGTTTCTCTCTCACAGGATGCTGTTTTCATGTCGATCTCTACTGTACCATTACCCTAAGTGACACACTTGTCCAAGGCTATTTGTTATGAATGACTTTTACAGTGGTTTACACAGCAGGGTGTTCTTACTTTATCAATTCAGGGTGAGTACCCTGATGAAGCATACTAAAGCAGGAGTGCATTTGAACCCAGGGTTTTGAGACAAGGCTACCTGCAGACTCAGCAATAATAATAATGCTTATACGTTTCTTGTGATTTGCATGTTGTTGAATTTCTTGGACACTCGGGTCTTTAAATTTCATGTTTTTTTTCTTCCTTCACTCAAATGCGATGCTGTATGACAATGTTTCGGACTGTTTGAATAATATTACTTAGGACATGAATTACACGGGAGCTCTGGTTGGTGTATTCCCTGAAATCTTATAGAAACTGTAGCTGCTGATGCAGTAGAATAGTTATGGAATCAGACCAGTTTTTGTGCTCTTTAAGACTATTGGAAAACCACGCAAAGTGTGTTGGTTCGCGTCTTTGCTGTAAACACCAGAGTTCCTCATTGCTCCTGGTGCTCTTAACTGCCATGTTGTTTACACATCACATTATGTTAGCGTAAAGCACGAATGTTACATTCAGTGTTATTGTTGTAATCGCTTCACTGGGCACCTCTTGTACAGTTTGTAGTAAAGGTGAATGTGTTGACTGGGATCACAGGGCTAATGTTGATGGGCTCCCTTATTGTTACTGCTAAGTTGATTTTTTTTTTTTTTTTTTTTTCTTTCTTTCTCTGCTGCTGGAGGTAAGTTCAACAGCCTCTTATCGGATACAGTTTCTTCGCTGAAAGTTGTCTCTTAGGCAGATCTCTTAAATTTTGTACTATGGCCATAGAATTGCACACAATGTGACAGTAGCAGTGGGTAGTGCTGAAGCATGACAGCACCTGGCCTGTGTGGTAGGGGGTAGGTTCAGTCCCTGCTTAGTCTGGAGTTCACATGTGCTTTATGTGTTCATGTGTATTTCCTCACAGTTAAGGACAGGTGCTTCAAGTGCATTGGTGACCCTAAATTGCCTGTCATATGCTCTACTCTATAAATAGGTTAATGATTGTAGAGGGTTTATTGAAGTGTATCAAGCATTATAAGTCTCCTTGGTTAAAGTTGTCAGTTAAGTATTGCGTAGTAATACATGGTAATCATTGTTGCTTTGGAGAAAAAGCTTTCCGCTGATTGAGAATAAATAAGTCATTCAGTACAGTATTGGCACAAAGGGCAGTAGTTTTGCTAAATATAAAGTAATGAAAGCTATTAATATAGATGCTACAGTATTTGGGTGTAAGGCAAAGTACTGATACTCAGCTAAATCCTGTGTTTTGGTGCTGTGTGGTAGACATTGTAACATAAATATACATGTAATATACATACAATATACATATGTAAACATAAATTACATACAGTATCAGCCAAAAATCTGAGAACACCTGCTAGAAATTAGTGCCCCCCGAAGATGTTTCACTAATTAGTTTGACCAGGTTATCAGTTGATGTGCCTTCTGAGAACTTCTGCAGTAATTCTTAGAGATGGACACTTGAGTGTTATTTGCTTTCACACTTATCCAGTTTGTCTCATACAAGTAATATGTGTGTGTGTGTGTTCAGACTTTTGACTGGTGGTATAGCAGGTATTTGCTCCTGTGTATAAAATGGTCTGATGGAAATTCATCACACCAGGTAAATGAACAGTTTCCCTACTTTAATGCTGTTCATTCAACCTTGCTCTTGTTTTTGTTTTTCAGGAACATTCTGGTGGACAAACCCAATGATCAGTCTTCCAGGTGGTCATCTGAGAGCAACTATCCTCCACAGGTAAACAGTCCAGCAAAGCTGCACTTTTCTTGCAGCTCCCTGAGAGTTATGGAATTCATTGACTTATTTCCATTACTGCAGTTCACTGTCATTTGAGCCTGGTGCTGGTAAACTCTGTGTTTGTGGGGTTTTATTTCACCTGAGGGCTACAGTGATTTTGCTTGACTGAATTAAGCTGTTAGTCAAATGTTTTGAACAAGGGTGGCACGGTGGCACAGTGAGTTCCGCTGATGTCCTCTCGCACCACCTAGGTGCTGTGAGACGTGGGTTTGATCCCCGCTCAGTCTGTGTGGAGTTTGCATATTTTCCCCGTGTCTGTGTGGGTTTCCTCTGGGTGCTCCGATTTCCTCCCAAAGACATGCTGTTCAGGTTCCCCCATAGTGTGTGTGTGTGTGTGTGTGTGTGTGTGTGTGTGACAGATAGCCTGTGTTCCACTGATGTATGGATGAGTGACCCATTGTAAGTAGTGTGTCTCTTAGTGTAAGTCACCTTGGTGAATAAGGTGTGTGGGCTGATAACACTACATAGAGTTCATTGGAAGTCTCTTTGGAGAAAAGTGTCTGCTAAATAAATAAATGTAAATGTAACAATTAAAATGTTAATTTTGAATGGATTCACAGCAGGGCTCAGTACAGTTTTAAACAGTCTTCAAGTAAATTTGTATTTGAGAAATATGTGTGATATTGAAATATTACCATATTTTTTAATCTAGTAGTCATTATTTATGAACAGCTGCTAAGTTAATTGTTCTCAGCTTTTTAACAATAATGTTTAAATAACTGAGTAATCAAAAAGAAACCCGACACAAATTTATTCTGTGTTGCTTGAGGGTAGGTCAAAATGAGTGAAATATTCTACTGGATAAGCTCCAATAATATTTTAGACAAATTTTCTCTGATATTGCTGAAAAAGCATATGGAGCCCTCCACCGCCATGTTTAGTTTAGAAATTTGAAGCATGTCTCACTCAGTAACTTGGCAGCAAATTAAAAATGGTAAAACTACTAATGTTACCAAACACAAGCATACATGTGGTTCACCTTCACCAAAGTTTACAACCCATATTGTTGTTATAATTGTAATGTTCCGAGGACATCTTTCAAGGCTTCTTACTGTGTTTTGTGATTCTTCTGGCTGTTGCAGTACTTAATTCTGAAGCTGGAGAGGCCAGCAATTGTGCAGAGCATCACATTCGGAAAGTATGAAAAAACTCATGTCTGCAATCTGAAGAAGTTCAAGGTGTTTGGTGGAATGAGTGAGGAGAACATGACTGAACTGCTTTCTAGGTGAGTCTGGACAGCTGCCAATTTTGCTGAATTGGTGGAAAATGTCTAACAGTTTTCTTTTTTGGGAGGGCTGAGTTTGCTTCTTTCTGTGGTGACCACCTTGGCTAAAAGGTTACCATTGTATGAAGAGCCTAGACAATTGCTATTATGATGAGCTCTTGCTATGCAACATCCTCCTGAATGGTTGTATCACTTGCAGCAACTCGTTCCTTCGTACTTTTTTTAGGTCTTAAATTGTGAAATGGATAAATTAGCATGCTTTGTTATTGGTGAGAAAAGTCTTTCAAATTTGTAATCCAGCAAATATGTTGTATATAAATGAAATACTCTGCTGTTTTCTCCCAGTGGCCTTAAGAATGACTATAACAAAGAGACATTCACTCTGAAGCATAAAATCGAGGAACAGATGTTTCCCTGCAGATTTGTGAAGATAGGTGAGTACATTTTGTTCAGGAAAGTATTTTGTATGCCTTCCCTAACAGCATTACGAAACTTTGCAAATAGTTAAGAGCCACGTCTGCACTGGAACAGACTGCAAGCTTATTCAGACTTAAGGGCTGCTATTATCATGTTATCCCTCAGGCTGTGCTGGTGTTCACACTGTTTCCCATTCCCCCCAGTGCCTCTGATGTCGTGGGGGCCAAGTTTCAACTTCAGCATCTGGTACATTGAGCTCCATGGCATCGAGGAACCAGAGGTTGTGCAGCCTTGCCTTAACTGGTACAGCAAGGTAGGACTGGGTTCCTGTCCTGCTGTTACTGTTGGGTGGTGGTGCTGCAGTGGAGGTCTTTGGGGCACAAGTTTTGGGGCTCATGTTCAGCTATGTAAAATGAAAGCTATGACAGGTCATTAGGTGACCATAATGTTGATGTGTTCCAGTAGTACCGTGAACAGGAAGCAATCCGGTTGTGCTTGAAGCACTTCCGACAGCATAACTACACAGAAGCCTTTGAGTCCCTGCAAAAGAAGACACGTGTGGCCCTGGAACATGCTCTTCTCACTGAGCTGCATGACCGACTGGTGCTCAGGGGTGACTTCCAGGCCTGCGAGGAGCTCATTGACAAGGCTGTGCGAGGTAACGCAGACATGGTACTAATTTGAAAGGCATGTGGTGCAGAATTGTGCTTTTTGTGTGTGTGTGTGTGTGTGTGTGTGTGTGTGTGTGTCTGTGTAAAATAGTCATACTTTGATAATTGGGATAATGTTTAGGAGTGCTCGCAATGAACTGGTGCCAATTTACACTCAGGTGTGGGGGTTTTCACACTGGATTGGTCGTCTTGGATGGCCTCAAGCTTCCCCATTTTCTTCTTCCATATGCTTCTCTGAGTTTTCTGTCCTCAAACTCATCTTCAGTTGTTTCACTGTTACCTTTCAGATGGTCTGTTTAACCAATACATCAGTCAGCAGGAGTACAAACCACGGTGGAGTCAGATCATTCCTAAAAGTAATAAAGGTAAAACTGGGGGGGAAGTGAATATGCAATGTTGGCTTTTTTTAATTTGTATTTTGTGCCCCTAATGTTGAGGTGGGGCATAAAGCCACACCAACAGTGGTCAAAATATTCTGCATTGCTTTTTGTCAGTGCAACTTTGTGAAATTGACAAGTGATCTCTGCTCCACTAAAGAATGATTCTGTTTTGCCAGGGGATGGAGATGACAACAGACCAGGGATGAGAGGAGGACATCAAATGGTTATTGATGTTCAGACAGGTAAAAACAGATTGAATGGTACACAGTGACACTGTGCAGTTCAGCTGTGAAGGTACAAATGTATACACATTTTTGTGCGTGCGTGAGAATGAGAAAAGACATTTTATCTTTGGTTTACTTATGTTCTTGCAGAAACTGTGTACCTCTTTGGGGGCTGGGATGGCACACAGGACCTAGCAGACTTCTGGGCTTACAGCGTCACAGAGAACCAGTGGATCTGCATATCCCGGGACACAGAGAAGGAGGTACAAACAGATGTGTGCGTGCTCACTTTGTCGCACACATACATGCAGGGAACGTGAGATGTTTTTGTTATACTGTACTTTCATTTTGTTCTGTGAATCTCTGCAAAGTGAGAGAGGATATAGTGTTCTAGAATGATTTCCATAATCTAAATTTCTCTGTAGAAATGTACTTGTGAACATGTATTGCACTCCTTTACACAGGTAAAGTCAGGTATCTGTTGGCCTAGTCTCTTTTGGTGGATTTTGAGTGCTACTCATTTTGATTTTTCTGTAGCTCTATATAAAGCACATTTGCTGCCTTGTGACCAAAACGTTGCAAATTGAATTCCCAGGATAGAAACTTTTCACCCTTCAGCAAGGAGAAGTTCAGTGTCTTTCACTAAAACATTTTGCCTTGTAAAGCCTGAATCACAGCTTTTTTTCAGACTAAAGCAGCGGTTTATCATATGTCTAACACGATCTTACTAGAGCTGGTCTGTGTGCTTGATGTTTACATTTAGTCATTTAGGTCAGATTTTTCTCTTAGTGTTAAGCAAGTTAGAATGATTGACCCAATTATACAGCTGGGTCATTTTCACTATATCAGTTTAAAGTACCTTTATCAAGGCTACTACAGATTACGGTGAAATTCAAGTCCAAAGGTGGCAGCTCTAACCACAATGCTACCTGTTGCGCGTGTGTGTGCAGATGTGCCCAAGGAATTTCAGTAACACTGGATAGGCTGATTCTGAAGAATTCGAGCTGTGATTTACTAATGATCGTGGTGGTTATCACCACCATGATTTGCCCCCTCAGAGTGGACCCAGTGCCCGTTCCTGCCATAAGATGTGCATTGACTCCCAGCGGCGGCAGATCTACACGTTAGGTCGCTACCTGGACTCCTCAGTGAGAAACAGCCAGTCACTGAAGAGTGACTTCTACCGATATGACATCGACACCAACTCATGGACACTGCTCAGTGAAGACACAGCTGCTGATGGAGGACCCAAGCTTGTGTTTGACCATCAGGTGAGCAGGTGCAGCCACAAAAAAGGAAAGTAACTATTAATAAATACTGAATGCTGAAGAAATACCGAGCCTGATTTGTAGCAGAGTATAAAGATTTCTTCCCTCCTGACCTTCCTCCAGATGTGCATGGATTCAGAGAAGCATATGATCTATGCATTTGGTGGACGCATTTTGACATGTAATGGGGCGGCAGATGACAGCCGTGGCTCGGAGCCACAGTTCAGCGGGCTGTATGCTTACGACTGTGCAGCTGGTACCTGGAGGCTGCTGAGAGAAGACTCCTGCAATGCAGGCCCCGAAGACATTCAGTCTCGTATTGGTCACTGTATGCTCTTCCACAGTGTGAGTCTCATACCTGTTACTTTTGGCTGGGGCAGCACTGGTGTGCTGTTTCACAGAGCAACACAGGGTGTGGTGTCTGCCAGCATAATATTTGCTTTTTTTTATGGCTGTCTTCTCACTCTTGCCTAGTTTTTTGTGTGTAAATTTCAGGAGTAGTGGAAATAATTTGCATAACTGAAGTGTTTACTTTTAGTTTTGTCCAGTCTAATAAGGGGATTTTATTGATTTTACTATTTGGGAAAAATATTAATTTAATTTAAAATTTTACATTTCCTAAAGAAATTTTCTCTTCATTTATTTAGAGAAACCGTTGCCTCTATGTGTTTGGAGGCCAGAGGTCAAAAACATACCTGAATGATTTCTTCAGCTATGATGTAGATGGTGATCATGTGGAGATCATATCTGATGGAACCAAAAAAGACTCTGGCATGGGTAAGTTCTACATGGCATAAACTGCTGGAAAACCCATCTTTTATTACTGTTAATTGCCTATTTTCCCTGCACTTGTATGTGGTATCATCACCTCATGCCCAAACCTTTTGATCTATAACTCAAGGGATGCTCCCTTTTTGGTGGGGTTGCATTGCAAAAATGTTGAAAAATAAGGCTGCAGTCATAGTTCTAATGAACAGAGTGATTCAGGATAATGGAATAACTGACTGAAGGCTGCAGGCTCATCTGAAATTAAGTCCACAAGTTGCTGTGTTCTGTTTCATATGCCGGCTCAGCCAACACCCTTATTCCCTACAGAATGGGAGTCAAATAGTGATGAAGACTTCCCAATGACTTTGTTGTGCTGGAAAGAAGGGAAAAATATTTCCTGTGGCTAAAGAGCACAGCACAATGAAATGCAGGCTGTGTTGGTATTGTCTGGTTCTGGGATATGAAACATTAAGTAAACACCGAAACTTGAAATATGTTTGTCATTTATGTTCGTGATGTGATCAGACGCTCCAATTTGTGCAGTACTCGGTGTGTGACACTTAACACAAATAAACCACATGCAATGGGGCAGGGCATGGTAGCTTTGTTTTTGGATCTGAAGTTGAAAATAAGCCTTTTTTTTTTTTTTTTTTTTTTTTTTTGTAAACAACATTCTGCTTAATAAATCTTTTAAAAGTAGTGAGTGAAAATAGTTTTTGACATGCTTACTTACCATTTGCTTTTTCCCAGAACAGTCACCAGGTAATTATAGATATGAAAACCAGACAAATGCAGGTGTGCATCTTTCTCAGGGGATTTGAACCCATGGACATTTGGTGCCTGGACCACCGCTTCACAGAAGTGGTGAATGAAACAATGAGGTCACAGAAGGTTGTAGGGTGCATCCTGGGTCAGTATCACTGTTGTAACCCCTGAGTTGTCTCCAGTCCAAGTTGAGTTGTATAAGCAACTTGCGTAACTTGTGGATTGTGTCAGACATCAGTGTTCCTTTAACAGACAGGGAAAGGACTATTACTGCGGAGCTATGTTTACTCACCCTGCCCCCTTCCTCCTGCTCTTCCTTTGACGCAGTGGAGCATGTTGTCTGATCTGCATTTCCCCTATAAATTGCTGGGTGCATTTTAGGCCTCTTGAGGAAGCCATGAGATGATTAGAGTGGTAGTATGCTTTTCATTAGCTTGCATCCAGTTCACTTGCACACCAGACGCCCATGTTAGTGTGGCGGGCAATCGTCCGTGTCAGCCCGACTCTCAGCTGTTCCTTTACCTGGGAGTGACAGCCTACTGAAAGTGGTCTAAGGTTTGAGTCCCAAGCAACTGTTGGAGTGTTGCAGGTGTTGCAGGTGTTGTAGGTGTACTTATACTGGCCAAGTGTGTCAGTAGGCATTTCTCCAGGGTGCCCTTAGAAGACGAAAACACTGACCTGATATGTAGAGTCTCGGGTGAGATGAGAACTTTGATGCGCAAGTCTTATTTTTCTTCTTTTGGTGTATTCTGTACTACCATGATAAAAGCAAAGAAATATATTCTGCACTGATTAACTTTTCTGAGTCTCAACAGGTGTGACAGTGAGGTATAAATAGCATTTTTTGCCCCTTGGTGTGACCCCACTCAGAGAAGGAAGAAAACAAAAAGGAGAACAGTATATGATTTGGCAGGAAGGAAGCTGTGGGCTCAGAAAGCACTGGCGTAATCACTCTTAAATGTTTACCTCTACTCACATCTTCTCTACTCCACTCTGCAAAATAGCACTGCTTTCAAAAACTCAAACTTAACACATCTTGAGGAGTGGACCACAGCTCTTGCCTGGGGGAAAATTGCATTGATTTAATAACATCTTGGACCAGTCCACCCCATACCAATGTATATCTGTGTGTGAAATTTTCCTCCCTTTGCAAGAAGGGTTCGGAAATGAAACTCAGCATTACGTTGTTCTGCTTTGTATACCCTGCACCTGTCAGTCAGTCTTTTATTTTTCTCCTACCCCCCCCTCCCACTCCACAGTACCAATGACAGGATTCACCCAGCGTGCCACCATTGACCCGGAGCTCAGTGAAATCCATGTCCTCTCAGGCCTGAGCAAGGACAAGGACAAGCGGGAGGAAAATGTGCGCAACTCCTTCTGGATCTATGACATTGTTCGCAACAGCTGGTGAGCCAAGGGGCAGCTCTCTTCTGAATTTGTGACTACTCCTGTGTCTGTTGACTGCACCAGGTTTTTGCTAATCATGTGACACTTCCTGTATGTGTGCGCGTGCACCTTCCAGGTCATGTGTATACAAAAATGATCAAGCTGTGAAGGAGAACCCCACCAAGGCTCTGCAAGAAGAGGAGCCATGTCCGCGGTTTGCCCACCAGCTGGTTTATGATGAGCTGCACAAGGTCTGTGCCATGCCAAGCATTGTCAAGCCCTCCAGGCTCTCCTTTTCAACAGGACTTTCCTGTAATTCTCCTCTACTTGCAGGTGCACTACTTGTTTGGCGGGAACCCTGGTAAGTCATGCTCCCCGAAGATGCGCCTGGATGACTTCTGGTCCTTGAAGCTGTGCCGACCATCAAAAGAGTACCTCTTGCGGCATTGCAGATACCTCATCAGGAAGTACAGGTATTGCATGAGATGTCTTCAGCTTGATGGGCACTGACATCTAGTGACCATGCCTTGGCATTGCAGTGCTTATTTGTGCTGCATTGTGCTTTCCAGTAGCTGTTGATTTTATTTTATTTTTTTTTTTATTTTGTAAACTAGGTTTGCTACATGCTGATGTGTAACAGTTTCTCATGTAGCCTCAAGCTCTCAGGACCTATATAAACACACTGAGTATACAAGTGGCTAAAACTCGGCTCAGGTGCCTGTGCTTGGTTCTTCTCCAGGTTTGAAGAGAAGGCCCAGACTGAGCCCCTGAGTGCACTGAAGTATCTGCAGAATGACCTCTCCTTGACAGTTGACCACTCGGACCCGGACGAGACTAAAGAGGTGAGCATTTTCTGTGAGCTGTAATGCTGGTCAGGCCTTATCCTGGGCCAACACAACTCTGACTGTCATTGTGCAATATTGCTGCACTTTTATGTTTGTTCCCTCTTCAGGTTAATTGTGGATTGGGATCTTTAGTAAATGTGGCTGGCTTAATGTTTATTGCATGCAAAAGAAAAAACTAATTGAATAAATGCAAATAGATTGCTTTCTCTATTTTTGATGTAAGAGCAGAACTGTGTTGACAACACTCTGTCAAATGGAGTATTTCTTTGACCACCCTAATTCCTTTGTTTACTGTTCAGTTCCAGCTTCTTCCTTCTGCGCTCTTCAAGTCCAGGTCTGATTTCATCCCTCTGGGTATGCGTTCCAGGTTGTTTCTTCCAGAAAAACTCATACTTACAGGTGCTCAAAAGAACAGCTTTATAAGAAGCCTGTACCATCCCTTATTGGCCCCCTGATGAGTAGTGTAAGATTTTAGAAATGCTGCTGTTTTGTGAGTTTGCCTCAGTCAGTAACAATGAGGGCATACTGCTGTCCAGGCAGTGTGACCAAGACCTTGTTGACCTTTTGGTTGTGTGGTTTTCATATTCTAGGGTTCTCTGATGTAGACCAGACATATGCTCAACGAACTCAGCTTTTCGACACCTTGGTCAACTTCTTCCCTGACAGCATGACCCCACCCAAGGGTAATCTTGTTGACCTCATCACCCTCTAACCACACCCTTTTAGGACTTAAGCAGGAGTGTGTGTTTTTTTGTTTTCATTTTTTCCCCCCTCCTTTTCCCTAACACTATCTGGCTAGTTGAATGCAGTTGCACTACTGCTCTTTGCCACTGTTGGTTTACCATCAGCAAAAAGGAATAAGGATTTAACTTCTGGGGGATTGTTTGTTGGGGGGACAAATTAGTTTTTTTGTTTTCGTTTCTTTTTATTTTTAAATTTAAAATGCACTTGAATTGTACACATTTATTTTATCAATGCATTTATATTGCAGTTGTGGAATAAATTGATTCATTGCAAATATTTTAATTTTTGTGCTGCTTTGCATTTAGCACTTAATGTCATGGGCTGTGGGATTCAGTTTGGATGTGTTGACAATGTGGCCTTGGCTGTTCAGAGGCTGCCGCATTTCCCACACTTCTGCTAACCTGTGATGATGTGCAATTGTTGGCTGTTCATGTTTGTCCTTAGCAGCAAGTATTAAAAAAAAAAAAAAAAGCAAAAATTGTCCCAGAATCCATATCACATTGGTTAATTCCAAAACGTTACTCTCTGATTTTGAACTTCATCCTGGAAAAACTAGAAATGATTTTCATCCAGTCTTGATAAGGTAGTGTTTTAATTCTTGATGTGCAAGTTTGTTTGTATTAGCCAACCAATAAAGGTGTGTGTGTGTGTGTGTGTGTGTGTGTGTGTGTGTGTGGGGAGACAAATACTGGTGACTAATTAAAAGACCAAAGAAATGTGGGTTTACATAGTAACTGGAAAAGATTTGTTGCAGAGATCTTTTGAGTGTAGTGGCCTGTCAGTTTCAGAGCTCTGACTTGGCTTCTTCTAATCTTCTGTGGTACATTTCTGCATGTGGGTGATGAAGGCTACCCCTTGAGGTGTGGGCCTGAAGGCCACAGCACTAGTGCCTGGAGTTAGCACCAGGTGCTTGGCTTTGTTGGCCTTGCTCTTTACTTTTCAAGCACTCGACTAAAGGAAATAAGTGGTGTGTTTTTTTTTTTTTTTTTTTTTTTTTGGTCACAGGTGCGTAAATGTCTGCATGCCCACATTTACATCATGTCTATAATAAGAATCTCAGAACTTAAAGAATAGTACATTAATTTTAGTTCGGCTGTAAACAGAGCTGTTGTGCATTTTTATGTATTCCATAGCTTTATTTTTTATTTTTAAATCGCACAACTAATTCCTTTGAAGATGAAAAGGATTCTTTGCAAGTGGTGGTTTAATATATTAGTCTGCACATGTTGATACTATAATCATCTTAAATGACAAAACTCCAAGGTTACTTCAATTTCTTGGGCTTTGGACTTCAATTTAGTAGCTGGTTTCACCATTTATTAGAAAATATTGCAAAACCAATTGCAGTTGAAGTATCACAGTTTTGAGGAAATTAAATGCAACCCAGCCCAATGAAGTATTTAATGTATGTTAGTTAAGCTTGTTAGGAAAAGTTGTGTTCATGTAATAGTAAGAACTCATAACGAACATTGATGTTTTCTGTATGGATGAAATGCTGACATATTAATGTCCATCCTTACACTAAAGCATTGTGTTAATAGGAGATGATCTTTTGCTGTTCTGGATAGGGAAAGTGCACTTTTAAAAGCAGCTGTGCATTTCTGTTGTAGCACTATGTGTTTGTATCCACTCAGTCTAATGGGATGATGTTTTGTGTCCATTCAGTTTGGCTGATAGGGTGTGTGTGTGTGTGTGTGTGTGTGTGTTTGAGCGTGTCTGTAAACATTGGCCTTATTGAGACAAATCATGGAAATTCTGCCAAATCTAACAACCTGTAGAGAATTGTCTCCTCTTGAATTTCTATTATTCTTTGGTTTTTGCTCATGCATTTTTCCTTGGGAGTCATTTAAAAAGGCTATGTCTCAAAGCATAATACAATGATCATGCTAAACAAAAATGAAATTACACTTTTATGAATCTGTCAGATGTGTAAACTAGTGGGAAATGTTTACTTCTTGGTCTCTTTCCTTCCTTCCTTCCTTCCTTCCTTCCAGCCAGTGTATAAATGTTAAATTGTATTAATGCTCTCAAACACAATTGGCAACTTCACGGTGTTTAGTGAGTAAAACTATACCAGAAATATCTGAAGTGCTGAAAATAGACATAGTTGTAGTGTTCGCTGTGTCACTTGCAAATGTACCACTTTATAGGTGACTGATACCCCATTTATTTGCTTTGTGTGCATATATAGTGAAATCAAGGTAGTCCAAAGTATTGTGTGGGTATCTTGTCACCTGGGGTCAGTAGTGTGCATAATTTTTTTTTTTTTTTTTTTATATCATACAAATACATTAAGTTGCTATCTGGGATTATATTTTAAGATGGCAGTGGGATGGCAGGAAAGCACCTTTTGAATAGAAAATGCCAAATATTACACAAGGAAAGAACTAAATGTAATTTTTTAAAAAACAATATTTTTCTCCCCCAGTTTTTTTTTCTTTCCACCGTGCTGCGAACTGGTACTCTGGTTTGTAAACACTACTCTGTGCATAAGTGATTGTGTAGAGGATTGTAGAATTTCCTTGTATGTAATGTACATAATGAATAAAGATTGTATTTTGTTCAGGTTTTCTTAAAACAATGGCAGTTCTGTGTTTGTGTGAAGCTCATCTACTATAGTGTATTTACAAATCACTGAAATGGTGCTAGAGCTTCTTTAGTTGTTTATTGATATGAAAACATTGTCATAATACAAGGAACATTTATATGCACAAACTCCAGTGTTTCTGACCTCTGTTCTGCTGGTTCAGAAAATGAACCGGGGGGGGGGGGAGCTTTCAATGCCTTTATAGAAACTCAGAAGAAATTAAATTCTAATTCAACTGTACAAAAATACTGAGCACTATAGTATCAATGTTGATTTGTTTTAAGGTAGAATATCACAATATTATATTGTCTAATCTGCTACAGAGAAAACTGAGCATGTGTAGGCACTTGTCTGTTTAGTTAAGTATATAAAACACAAGTTTACATGCTATACCCATACAGTAATGTAGACAATGGGGAAATGTGATCATCTCTGATGCAATACCTGAAATTTAAGTGCACCAAAACATTAAATGGTCAAGCTGTTTAGCTCACTAGCCTGTGAATTAATAGTCTTTGCTTACTTGCCTGTCTTTTCTGGTTCAAAAGCAGCATCAATCTGCTGTTCAGTGATGCATGTCACTCTTAGGTTGCACTGCATATTACTTGCATATATCTACAGAAATCATGCTGCTGTCTGCTGGGAGGTCAGTGTCAATCGCTGTGGAATGTCTATGGAGTAGTTCTACTTTCTGACTAAAAAGCTCGTGAGCACCGTGCATTATATTTATTCATTTTGCTGATGCTTCTCTCCAAAGCAACTTACAATGTTCAGATACCAGCAATTATTTAGCCATTTATACAGCTGGGTAATTTTACTGGAGCAATTTAGGGTAAGTACTTTGCTCAAGGGTACTACAGCTGGAGGTGGGACTCAAACCTGTGACCTTTCAGTCCAAAGACAGCAGCTCTAACTGCGACACTAGCAGGTGATCCCCTGTATTGACCTGAGCTGTCAACCAGTGAAACAACTTGCTTGTCAGGCCTGTACAGTGTTTCACAAGTCATGATCAGAAGAAAAGTGCTTGTGGTATAACAATGAAAATGAGTATCATGTTTTTTAAACTTAAAAAAAGGTACGGAAGCTGTAGTAGGTACATTATAACTAATTACTGTAACCAAATAACCACATTTATTCAACTGGTGTCATGTGACAATCATAATGCTTATAAATTAACAGGGAAATGTTAAAGTGGTACTAGTTCACGTACCTTAAAAAAATTACATTTTGAAGAAATAACACAGGAAAACTTACTACTAGTTTAACATTTACTTGTATCTGCAGCTGATCTCAAATCCCTCACGTAAAGGGAACATATCCCATCCTAGTCCACTCCAGAGTCCCTTTTCTGTTTGCTCTCTGGTGTCACACCCCCTACAGACCCCTTGCAGGTATAGGGGCTGCTAAGGCACAGTACCGTTAAACCCCGATCTCATTGACCACTCCGTTTCTGGATTTCTTTGCTCGAGAGAGGGCGGCAAGATGAAGAGCGACATGAATCCGTGTGCTCCATCCCCATTTGTGTGGTTTTAAGGCTTGTTATAATTAATCTGCAGCTTTCTTTATAGAAGAAAACCGTAAGACTGTGAACTTTTTGTGATTATTACTTTTGAACTGAATGACAGACGATCATATAATTATTTTCAAATGGTCTATGAATGCCACAGGACATGAGAAATTGTTTTAAATGAAGTTACCACGGAGATCCCTGCACTGTTTCCGTGGCTACAGATGAGTATCCTCCTCATCGGGCAAGTCGTCCTTGATGAGGTTGTCAAATGGCACAATCCAGCTGTCATTGAACTCCCCGTTCAGGACCATCTTCTTCTCCTGCATTTCCGGCTGCACCTCCATCACCTCCAGTGTGGGGTTGTCGTGGTAACCATTCTCTGTCGTGTGCAGCTCTTCTGTTAGGTGTTGCTGTGACAACCCAGGAGAAGAGAGACTATGAATGGTATGCTACTGGGGGGAGAAGACACTGACCATGAAGCCAAATTGTCCAGTTAGTGAACTAAAAGTGGTATGGTTCAGCAGGTTTAATTCCTGTAGGAATTAGAACAAGTCCATAAAGCATGAGCAGCTGAGAGTGTATACATCGGGATGTTTGTCTGCACTTTTCATTGTGCCTGTCCAGGGTAACGTGATTAATGGTTGGGTGACTATACCTGCGTGTACCTTACCATGAGTCTGCACAAGCACAATTACCTGATTCTTCCTCTTGCACTGCCGGTGGCAGACAGTCCAGGAGATGATGCCAATGATTATGATCAGCAAGGCAATGCTTGAGGCCAGAATAGTGACCAGGTAGGTGTTTGGGGAAGGGGTGGAGGTGGGGGAGGGGGAAGGGGAAGGGGAAGGGGAGGGGGAGGGGGAAGGGGAAAGGGAGGGAGAGGGAGGTGGAGATGAACCCTGTAAATGTATACACAACAGCCACTTTTTATTACTGTTTTACAACAGTTGCCACTGACATCTACATGAAGTACTTGCTTTTACATGCAAATGTAACTGGTATTCCCCACATCTGCACGGCAATGATAATATAATTCGTGTCAGTTCATGCCATAAACACATCAATAGGAATCATTGTTTTAACGACAAAATGCTGAAGTGGTGCAATTCAGGCTTTGTCCTTGTGCTCGTTCCCTCGGCGCCCTTTTTTTCAACTCACACAAAAGAAACAAAGTGCTGCTTTCGTGGTAGAATTTGTTTAATAAAAAAATCCGTCAAAGTAGATTTCGGAACGAGTTGACAACTTGGAACGCATACAGGTGCAGTTAAATGAAACAGAAGTTAAACATGTAGAACTGACATCTTCCTTTTTCTCTACATTAGAGAACACCTGCACTCATGTTCCTGAACCACTTGTCCTGGTCAGGGTCATGGTGGTCCAGAACCTCACCTGGAATCAATGAGCACAAGGCTGAGGGGTGTACCCTGGATGGATGCCAGTTCTTTGGAGGATAACCACACACACACACACACACACACACACACACACACACACACACACACACACACACACACACAATCACCTATCTGTTCACACACTACAGGTAATTTAGAGTGGCCAGTACACCTGACTGCATGTCTTTGGAGTGTGGGAAGAAACCAGAGCACATGGAGAAAACCCATACAGACACAGGGAGAACATGCAAACTCCATGCAGGGTGAGCTCGCTTTGAACCTACACCCCAGGCACTGTAAAACAGCAGCACTACCTACTACACCACCATTGTGCTTAAGTGGAGATATAATATAAATGTATATCCTGAAGTAATACATGCAGGCTGCATGCATGTATTGTATTTTAATGCAGGCCATACCTGAAAGCCTATCCGGCACTTTTCCCAAACATCATGTGTGACTGTAAGGAAAGAAAAGGAATATTAATTTAGCTTTAAAGAACATGCACTCAAGTTAGGAATGAATCAAGCCAAGACTTGATCAACCACTACACCCCAACCAGACTGCTTCACTCGTCTACTTCTGCTCGCTAGATGGTCCCGTGCACAAAAAGTAAAGCACGGAGGTTCTCGGTTCTGGCTCCGTTGTGGTGGAATGACCTCCCCCTCTTACTCAGAACTGCTGAAACTCTTGTCTACATTCAAGAAGGGTCTGAAAACTCACTTCGCCCAAGATCTCTCCAGCTCATGTATGGTGTAAATGTTCTTGAACTGTAACTTTATGATCATCCCCAGATAAGCCTTTGCATATCTGCTACTCCTGTATTGTATGTAAATGTTTCGTACCTTTTAATTTAAAAAAAAAAAAATGTAGGAAGGTGATCAGGAACTGGAGGGGTGCGGTGGCGCAGTGGGTTGGACCAGGTCCTGCTCTCCGGTAGGTCTGGGGTTCGAGCCCTGCTTGGGGTGCCTTGCGACAGACTGACATCCCGTCCTGGGTGTGTCCCCTCCCCCTCCAGCCTTCTGCCCTGTGTTGCCAGGTTAGGCTCTGGCTCCCCGCGACCCCAAATGGGACAAGCGGTTCAGAAAATGTGTGTGATCAGGAATCGTCTATTCTGAGTTTTTATGCACATAGTCGTGCGATGAACATCTGTGCATCAAGTGGAAACAAACTAGGTTTACTTCAGAATCACGTATGCACTATGTCTCTTTCTCCTAATGTAATGCACAAGTTTGTATTTTCTCTGAGATTTACATCACTTTTGGAGAAAAGCGTCTGCTAAATGAATACATGTAAATGTAAAAGGGTCTATTAAGGTAAATAAGGCTGCAGGTATTGAAGGAACTGAACTATGTTCGTCTAGTGCTAAAATCCACAGCCTTTGTTATCCGAGGAAATCTGACCTTCACCCAAGACTAATCTAATAACCTTTTAACAATGATTATGGCAACAAATACTTTGCAGCAGATATTATAGTAGTTGGACTTTTGACAAAAGTCCCCACTGCAGTCAAACTAGGACTCCAGCTCTTGAATCTTTCAGTTTTTTCATATTAAATATATATAGATGAGGAAAGTGTAAACCTCCGTGTCTAGGTCACTTAAAAACACATTATATAAACTGTAATTAGAAATGAAAGAGAACATTGGTGGTTTTTTTAGCTCAAGTTGTTGATCCAGGGGGTGCGGTGGCGCAGTGGGTTGAACCACAGTCCTGCTCTCCAGTGGGTCTGGGGTTCAAGTCCCGCTTGGGGTGCCTTGCGACGGACTGGCGTCCCGTGCTGGGTGTGTCCCCTCCCCCTCCAGCCTTACGCTCTGTGTTACCGGGTAGGCTCCGGTTCCCCGTGACCCCGTATGGGACAAGCGGTTCTGAAAATGTGTGTGTGTTGTTGATCCAGGTGTTCGCTGAGCTTGGCATTTAGATTGCAAATGTTTCATCACCAGTCGAAGTGACATCATATCACCTTGACTGGTGATGAAATGTTTGCAATGTAAATGCCAAGCTCGACGGACATCTGGATAAACTAATCAACATATTTTTATTACTTGTATATGCACATGTTTATTTATATACAGTACTTAACTGAACCTACCTTTAAGTATAATTTTTCTCTTTTTTTCTGTTGTACAATTGATGATCTTGTGCCCAGCCCCTGAGTTTATCTCCAGATTCACACACTCCAGTTCTTCCTCCTGGCCAGACGCATTTCAAAAGTGAGCACTGGTCAGCTAGTTGGCTTGTCAAACAGTTTTCAGCGATTACCAGAAACACGGTCCAGACACTAGCCAAAAATTACACAGTAAATCTGAAATATGTGTGAACTCTGATGTTCAGCACTCATGAATGTCACACAAAACACACTGGGCTCGATGATCCACAGAAGAGGTCAGAGGAAAACTTCCGAAGCAGACAGAAGTGCAAGTGATTCCTGCAGAACTGATAAAAGCAGAGTTTTTTTCCCACTAGTGTGGGAACGGAAAGAACATTGAGGCTACAGCAACATTTCCACTGCTACAAAGGCAAATTTTTTCCTCCAATTACTCTGGGACCCTTTTTTCAAACTGCGATGTGCATTTTCCTCTACGGATTTTGGAAGCTCAAACAACAAAGAGCAAGTTCTTCATGGACAGGAAGGCTCAACTGTATGGTGACCTGGGCGTGATGCCGCTGCACCAGGGTTTCATTGTTAGCTCAAGTCTTTGGACTCTTCCTTCCCTACAGTCCCTGCAGTGTGCTGACCCACACATTCGTTTAGCTTTTCTGGGAGCGCAAAAAGGGGGTGTGGTGGCACAGTGACGCAGTGGGTTGGACTGGGTCCTCCTCTCTGGTGGGTCTGGGGTTCAAGTCCCACTTGGGGTGCCTTGCGGCAGACTGGCGTCCCGTCCTGGGTGTGTCCCCTCCCCCTCCGGCCTTACGCCCTGTGTTGCCGGGTAGGCTCCGGCTCCCCGCGACCCCGTATGGGGCAAGCGGTTCAGAAAGTGTGTGTGTGTGTGTGTGTGGGAGTGCAAAAGTAAACTGCTTCAAGGAATAAATGTTTTTTGCAGAAAAGAGAAGAAAAATTCTATTTTGACATATAATGATTTTCTGGTGTCAAGACTTGACATTTTAAATTGCTTTTGGTAAAAGTTTGAGCCAACAGAGTAAATCATTATGGAGGTTAACCACTGGTACTGGTATGGTAAATGGAATAAAATGGGGGCTTGTTTCCTTTTTTGTCTCTTACTTTTTCAGCGGTGGTTGGCTGTATATGTGGAAGGTTATCATTAGCAGTGATGTCCGGATGATTTTTTGTAGTAGAGACTGAAGTCCATGACAATACTGATGATGTGGTCAGTAGAGTCGATGTAAGTGGCTGACGGGTGGAACCTGTACGGTCAACTTGACTGATGGTACTGATGATACTGGGGGATGCCCTGCTCGCGGTCTCTTGCTGCAGTGTTGTAAACACTTTTGGCACAGAAGTAAAGATAAGAGTGGTCGCTGGACTTCCATCAGTTGTCTGCACAGTTTCTGAAATGAAACGAGTCATGGAACAACACATACAGTACATTATTCATTTGTGAGTTTATTTTATTTTAAATCTAATTTTTTAATAATATTAATTTAAATGTTTAAAATTTAGTGGGGGTGTGGTGGCGCAGTGGGTTGGACTGCAGTCCTGCTCTCTGGTGGGTCTGGGGTTTGAGTCCTGCTTGAGGTGCCTTGTGACAGACTGGTGTCCTGTCCTGGGTGTGTCCTCTCCCCCTCTGGCCTTATGCCCTGGGTAGGCTCTGGTTCCCTGCAACCCCGTATGGGACAAGTGGTTCTGAAAGTGTGTGTGTGTGCGTGTGTGTGTGTGTGTGTGTGTGTGTGTGCCTGCTCTCTGGTGGGTCTGGGGTTTGAATCCCACTTGGGGTGCATTCTAACAAACTGGTATCCCATCCTGCGTGTCCCCACCCCCTCTAGCCTTGCACCCTATGCTGCTGGGTTAGGCTCCAGTTTGCTGCAACCCCCCTCAGGACAAGTGGTTTGTGTTATTTTAAATGCGTTTTCCCGTGGTCCCGTCACCTATTGTGTCAGACTTGCACTCTGTCATGAAAATGTATTTACCGAACTCCTCCAGGACTAGTGAAACCACAAGTAATAAGGTAGACAGGTTCATGCCCTCACCTAAGGCTGGATGACTGTCAGTTATGCTCTTTCCTTTGTCAGTTTGTGTTGCAGTGGAATCTGAAACAGTCGTTGCAGTTGTGGTGGCCCTTGAAACATTTATACTAATGTTTTTAATAGCAGCCGTTGTTGGAGAAGTTTTCTGCCAAGATGTAACGTTGCTCAAAGGCTTAGTGGTAACTGCTTGCACGGAGGCTGCGGACATAAAAAAGTAGCAACATGTGAGTGATGTGCTCCTTCAGGTCTACTGGAAAGCCCAAGTGAAGGTGCTGTTCTTACCTGTGGAGTTTGTATTTGAGGGACTAGGTGAGCTGTCCTTTGTTACATCAGAGGTGACGTATTGGTTAAGGAACCCTGGAAAAAAGAAGACAACCAAATGAATCTGGACCTACCTATACAGCTCCACTTATAACCTTTGGGTGCAGCCGTTACTCAGGGGGGTCAGCTCTAAGCAGCTGTACTCTTCATGCAAACTGTGCTAAAACTGCAGGGAAATACTAGTCCAAAAGGACAGCGAACTACTTGCATGACTGTTGTTCATCATGCAACTGCATTGGCCGAATTTCAGTGAGGCTTTACTTTAATTTTGTTTTAATAATATGCTGCCAGTGCACAAGTCCACTGAGGTGGCCTTTCATTAGCCTCACCGTCATGATGCTGCAGGTACCAAAGCACGATGCGCCTGCATGTTGGGCCATCTGTAAACACCAACTTCCTCAAGCATCTCTGAAGACAGTGGCACTCGCCCTATTTTTAGTGAGCAGGATGCTTCACACGGTGACCTGGGAAATGGCACACCCACAGCTGAAGTCTGGATCTACTCCGTATGAACAATACTGGCCAGCCACACCCCACCCCTCCACTGACACCCACACCCCAGAGCCTGAGAATGTTTATACCAAAGTCCATTGTCACCGCACACACACGTACGCACACACACAGACACAGGACTCAGAAGAGGAAGCTCTGAGAATCTAACCCATACCATCAGACGGCCACCATCAGAGCAGCTTCACCGGTGTCAGGATGTGCAGATCCCCTACTGGGACTGGCAAGGCCACGTCACCATGGCTCCCAACACACAGGTCTGACACACACTCCCTATCTCTCAAACCAAGGGGGGGTGGGGGTGGCTGTTGACTTGCTCTTTTTTAAATACCTATTTTAATGACACAATGGGAGGTGCAGTAGCACAGCGAATTTGGCCAGGGCCTGCTCTCCGGTGGGTCTGGGGTTCAAGTCCCACTTGGGGTGCCTTGTGAAGGACTGGCGTCCCGTCCTGGGTGTGTCCCTTCCCCCTCCAGCCTTGTGCCATATGTTGCCGGGTTAGGCTCCAGCTTGCCGCGACCCTGCTTGGGACAAGCGGCTTCAGGCAGTGTGTGTGTGCGCACGCGCACACATGTGCATGTTTTAATGACCATAAAATAGCAAGAGGTTAATGGTGACTGAATGGAGCTTGGTACCACTGCTCACAAACATCCACATGCACAACACACACACATTTTCAGAACCGCTTGTCCCATATGGGGTCACGGGGAACCGGAGCCTACCCGGTAACACAGGGCGATCTGAAATATACTTCTTGTTGTAAACATCTTTGACGGCGACACACATTTCCTGTTGTCTGCAGTAACTGGAGCTCTGACTATGATTCTTGCTGCTGTTTTAATTTTTACCCAGAAAACCTTTTTATCGCAGTATCTTTTGGAAAAAAGGAGTTATATATACAACAGGGAACTCAGTTACCATTGCAGCAGGTAGTGCACTGAATTCACAGGTTAAACAGGGTAAACATTTTTGACATCGTCCCTTGGATTCCGCAGTGGCACAGCCTTAACCCATGGACTACAAACACTGAACTTTTTGTTTATCAGCAGGAGAAATACCTCCCCCGCCTCCCTTCTGCAGTGTATCACAGACACATACCCCCCCACCATACTCAGGGTTTTTAGAAACATACCGTTTGCACATCTGTGGGGGTCCCCCAGCAACCCTGTGTTTCACACACGTACAGCTGAACCACAGTGTTACTGAAACCACACCCTAGCGAATCAGTGTTACTGAAACACACCACAATGAACCGCTATGAAACTGAAACTGAACCACAATCAAGCACTGAACACCTGGCAGTAGAGCCTGCACACATGGTCCGACGAATCCCTGTCGAACCCCTGCTTGATCCATAAATCCCATTACAGTTTTTTCTCAGTTCTGTGAAAGGTGAAGCTGTTGAAGCACTGGTTGAAGGACCACCCCGCACTCCCCGAGTGTGTTCTCAAACATGGGGTCAGTGAGAAACACAGAGGATGGGTGTTGGCCTGGTCTCTTCAGAGAAAGAAAAGATGACACCCCTGCCCCCCCAATGGGGACAAATTTGTTAAGGAAAAACTTTTATTTCTATTCTAACTTTTATTTCTCAAGGGCAGCTGGTAGCATTGTGGTTATAGTTGCTGTCTGTGGACTCAAAGGTCAATGTTTGAATCTCACCTCTGGCTGTAGTACCCTTCAGCACCATACACACACACTTGCTGAAACTGCTTGTCCCAAGCGGGGGTTACAGCAAGCCAGAGCCTAACCCAGCAATACAGGGCATAAGGCTGGAGGGGGAGGGGACACACCCAGGACAGGACACCAGTCTGTCACAAGGCACCCCAAGCAGGACTCAAACCCCAGACCCACCAGAGTGCAAGACCCAGCCAAGCCCACTGTGCCACTGCTTGAGCAGTATACCACCCCTAAATTACTCCAGTTAAACTATCTGGCTGTATATATGAGTAAATAATTGTAAGTTGCTTTGGAGAAAAGTGTCACCTAAATATATTGTCCTTGTAGATTCACTTCAAAATTCATGAAATAGTGGAGATCTGGAGGAGACGTTCTAGCATCTCACTGGACACCAGAGAGCAGAGACGTGGGATAGGACCTGAACACCTGCTAAGTTTATTCTCCCATATAATTACCAGTGTGTGTGTTGTAAAAAATAAATATTATACTGCGATGTTATATTATTTCTGTATCTGCAGGGGGTTAGAGAAGTCAGCACGCGGCAATATAGAAACCCTACAGTTTTTCTTTTTTTTTAATTTCCAAAGTGTGGAGTGGCAGGTGCTGCGCGCATTTAATGAAAGAAAAACAGCGCTCCTCGGAGTCACTGAGCCGGCGTGGACGCGCAGCATCTCCAGCGCTTTAATGAGCGGGGCGTGGGGGGGGAGCGGCTCTGCCATTGTCACTATCTAGAGCGTCTCGGCGGCTCCGTGACATCGAGCGGGGAGATCGCGAACGCGCTTCCCCGCGCAGCCCTGCGAACCTCAGTCTCACGTGGCGCGCGGACCTCGCAGCCGAGTTCACTTGCCCGAAAGGCGCTGAGGAAACGAAATACTAACTTCTCAATACCGATAAAGAGGATGTGAAAAACAGCACCCTGTTTTACTGCGATACATAACATCGATCCGCAGCGCACATCTCAGCTTTGATACGTATTCAGTACCTCGCTCCTGTCCTGTCAAGTTAAAACGCATGCTACAGCACAACCTGTTCATGAGCTCGTTCCAGAATAACAACGTACATACTGTAAATATGACAAAAAGTAAAGAATACGGCAAAAAAATAATGGTGTAAATGTTCATTTGAAGAACGTTAATTCTCATTCGAGGTGATTTGCTCCTCCTCGCAAAGTTTGAGCTCCTAAACACAGGACAGAGACGACTCACCGAACAAGAAGAGTAGAGCCCAAAGGAGCTTCATTTTCGGCTGTTTTCCTGCTTCTCTGCGGTTCGGCGGTGCGGTTCGGTCCGAGGTGCGCGGCGCGAGAGCACACCCTCCTCAGGCTCAGATGCTCCGGTCTCCTTCGCCCAGCATGAGCGCCAAACGTCGACGATTTCGCGGCGATGTCGCTGTCTTTGCTCAAAGCCAGGAATGCCTTTGTTCGCCCCCTCAGCTTTTTTGCCTCCCTCGCGCCACACAAGTCTCGGCGGCTTGTTCTGCGCGTTTCCCAGCCAGGCTCCCCTGAGCTGCTCCTCCGCTGTCCAGCTATTCGCAGGTCTGCAGGTCCGCAGGTCCGCAGGCGCTTATCATGCCGAAACAGACGGGCCTATGGCGAGTGCGGGGTGGACTCTTTTAATCCCACAACAATACAGACAAAGCGAGGCGCCCCCCCGTCATCCCCCCCCATCGCCACCCCCCACTGTATAGCTGTAGCTGCCCTTCAGACCCGCTCCTTGTGACACAGGCAGTTGACAACATCCCAAAGCACTTTAAAAGCACTCCTCAATTTCCATGCAAAAGCATCCTCTTTAAAACGAAGCTGAGAGCTAAAGAAACGCTGCAAGATCCACGGAATCCAGCGTGGTGTCCAAGGTGACCAGTGTCTGTTGCAGTGCCAGGTCCCTGGGAAAAGGCCCGCTGAAACCCAGCTGTTTCACATGTCTACGCTGCGGATTTGGCCAGAAAATGTGGCCACGTGTGCTGGTTTGTGTACCGAGGACAAAAACTGAATTTGAGGAGGTGACCAGTTTTTTTTTCTTTCCTTAATTTTTGTTTTTTTTTTTCTTGTTGAGGGATTACAAAACAAACTTTCTTCTTCTCCAAACCAATTTCTTGTCTCACTTACTGCCCATTCCAAAACCTGTTTGCATGCATATGAATATATGACTGTGCTTCTGCCTGCACTTTTTAATGTATTAATGTTCATGTTGGACCTGGGACTGTCTCTGTGTGCAGGACATGGGCTGGCCTTGCACCCCAAGGTACGCGGTTCTGTCCAGCAGCTGCAGGGAGGAATGCGCTGTTGGTGTAGATGCAGGAGTCAAAGACCCACACGTTCCTCCCAGATTTCACCCTCCATTACCCCCATCGAGATGTTCTGTCACCCCATCGGGATGACGGTGGGTGGGGCAGGGGGTTAATCAGTGTGGTTCATCAGTCTGTATCCCTTGGCAACTGGACCTCCATTTAAGCTCCTGTCACATGGCACACTCAGCATTTGTAATGCACAGCAAAGCCAACTTTCACTCAGTCTAATTTAGAGTTGAGCAGATCCTGTGTGCTCCCATTCCTAGTAAAGTTGAGTCGGAGTTGGCTCTGTTCAATCTCTGATCCACATGGTTGGGTAAGTGTGTTTTCTTATCAGGTAGTTCTCAATGTTTGTTGTAAGGGTCCAAAACAGCTTTACTTCCATTCACTTTAAAGAGTTACCTGGTAGCAACAATACCTGGAAATGTACTCTTTGACCTGCTCCCTTTGGGAATTGCACTGGTCTGACTTCATTGGGTTAGATTTATCAGAGTTTCACAATCATCTCAAGAATCAGATGAACATTTTGGGGGGCAATAATTACATTTTTTTTCATGTGAGATTGCTCTAATTAATGTGAATGTTGTTTTAAAAAGTGGTATTTTTAAAGGAGACACTGTGTAACAGGGGTGTTTCCCGAGAATGACATTATTCATTATTCCATATGTGGATAAAATTCCAACATACACACTGAGTTTGTTATGAATTATTACTATAGGCAAAGAAAAAAGCTTATCTTTTCAAGGAGTGCATATGAATGAAAACCATCCATCCACCCGTACATCCATCCTTCTATGCATCCATCCATCCAATTTCAATAATGGCTTGTCCTGAGGAAGATCACCATGAACCGGAGCCTATACCAGAAGCACTGGATGAAAGACTGAGGGGGGTGGGTACACCCTAGATGAGACACCAGTGCATTACAGATGCATAAAATTGCAATCTGTGTGCATCACATTCCACATCAGATGATGAGAAACGTAAGCCCACTGAGATGATCCAGGTGTCTTCAGGACCCCATGAACTTGCAGGCTCCTTTTACATTTTCTACATCATATCTCTTTGTCCTGAATGTACTGCATAGTAGAAGATTTTCGCTTGAAATATACTACAACTGATTAAGAGCTTAAGAGATACTTTTATCCACAGTAGCATTATTTATGGCAGCATGGTGGCACACTGGGTAACACTGCTGTCTCACATCAAGTTTCAAGTTTATTGTCATAGATAAAAGTACCGTGTACAAGTATCATGAAATTCTTCTTGAATGCTTCTCCACAGACTATGAACAAAAGCAATAGAAATACTGCACAAAACAAAACAATAATGACGACAGTGAGTAATGCTAATAAACAACAATAAATAATGGTAACAATAATAACAATAAATAACAGTAGACAGCCAGAGAACTCATGGGCTATCTGGGTGTAGGTTCAATTCCAGCTCAGTCCATGTGGAATTTACATGTTCTCCTGTATCTGTGTGGGTTTCCTTGTGGTTCTCCAGTCTCCTACCATAGTCCAAAAACATACAGTTAAGGTGAACTGGCTACTCTAGATTGCCTGTGAGGGGTGCAGTGGTGCAGCAGGTTTGGCCTGTGCCTGCTCTCTGGTGGGTCTGGGGTTTGAATCCTGCTTGGGGTGCCTTGTGACAGACTGGTGTCCTGTCCTGGGTCTGTCCCCTCCCCCTCCATCCTTACACCCTGTCACTGGGTTAGGCTCTGGTTCGCCATGACCCTGCTTGGGACGAGTGGCTTCAACAAATGTGTGTGTGGATTGCTTGTAGTGTGTGTATGTGGCTACCCTACAATACACTAGTGTTGCATCCAGGGTGTACCCCCTCAGCCTTGTGCCCATTGAGTCCAGGGTAGGTTCTGGACTGTGGTGACCCTGACTGGGATGAGTAGTTATGGAAAGCAAGTGAGTGAGTGAACATTATTTATTGAAATATTCATGAAAGGAAGGGACTCAAATGTACCATGGTCAGTTGCTTCATGTGAACATAACTGAAATGCTGGTCCTCTCTGTACAGGTTAACAGTGATGGAGGGAGAACTCAGGCAAGGCTGCACCCCTATGTCTCATTGGATTGTCACATGTATGATGTCAGCAGGCGTTGTCCTTCACTCCCTTCCTCCCATCCTGCCTGGAAGGACGTGCTGAGCCAGGCGACAGATTGGCAAACAGGACCTCCACATATAAATATCTCTTTAAAACAACATTTATTATACATCTGTGTTTCTATTTGTATATATTTGTTCATATACATTTTTGTGTGTGGCTGTGTGACTTAATAGGCTGACAGTTTAAAGCCTCTCTTTTTCTGACTGTCTTTTGTCCAAAGAGTCACAAAGATGAATTAGTCGAGTAAACAGGTGTGTGAGTCGACTGAGAAGTGTGTTTAAACTTGCACCCAGTGAACTATGAAAAGAAGCAGGCACTTGCTTCATGCCGTCATTGCTTTTCTTCCTTCAGGTAACTATGTGAATAAACGCTTGATAGCTTTTGACTTAAGTGGTGTACCGTTTTGTGTTATCATTTTGTGCAGAAGTAGCAGTAAATGTTACTGTGCGCGAATAAGTGTCCGTGTGCTTTGTCTTTATGTACGTACTTGAATGCGGGAGGTAGTTAAGGAATGCTCTGCGTAGGCGTTAAACCCTGGAATACTTGACACAACACAGGACAGCGTGCTTCTCGTTATCAGAGGCCCCGTACCAGGCAGAGCCTCCCTCGGTGGGGGCTGGGGATGCTAAGCAATTCAAGCTCCCCACCTCCTCATATGTACTTTGACCCCGCTGACAAAGTCTGTCTTCAGGGTCAGGAATGGCTAGAACATATCTGGACAGGTTCATCCACTGGGGCTGTTTTAAGGAACTTCCCAGTTAATAATGCTTTATGTACTGTCCTGCCATTCTCCACCACCCATCAAAGAAAGCTGCTCAACACCTCTTCCTTCCTAGCTCTGGTCCACCTTTCTCTTCCTCTTCCTCAGCAATGTCTCCAGGATGGAAGATGCCACAGGTCTGTACTAACATTGGAGTGAAGCAGGAGGAGAGATGCAGATATTCAGCGCTATGTCACACATCAGGAAGGAGCCCAGGGTCATGTGGGACACATAACTATGATATGACTTTCGGCACAGAACCTGAAGAGCAGAGACTAAACCTGGAATTCAGACCCAGAAAGCAAAATTGCATTTTTTTGTAGTGTCTGTATGTGTGCGTGTGTTGGTATTTAGTAAGGTGTTTAGTTACCTTAACCTTGCACCTCTGAAGACAATTGGCAATAGCAGGTATGAACCACAATCCATGGAATTCAAAAATGAAGGGAGAGAATGGATTTATAACAGGTCTGCTATCATAGTCACATAACCAATATCCTCATATTGACTGTGTATTCTCTTGGGCACATGCTGTCAATCATTTATATACAATTGATACTAGTCTTGGTCTCCTTCAGTCGGCCTTCTTGACTTCCACATTACCTTGAGTCACAAAGGGGCTGTTGGGCAACTTCAGGACTTCTGTCCCAAGCCTGTGTGCTCAAGAAAATCACCATTATGATGCTATTAATGCTATCTAGTCATGGTCTGGAGTTTGCAGTGGACTGTGTTGTGACACGGAAAGGGTTACAGACATTAGGTCATTACTGCTTCTCAGGCAAGCTTTCACATCAGGCCTGAAAGAATGAAGCGAGGCAAAAAGTGGAAAACTGTAATAAAATAAAAAGCTGATATAAACATGCCAGAGCTTTAAAATACCTCAGCAATGGGCAGAGGTTAATGGAATGCTGGAATGTTCCGTTGAGTTTAAAAACACAGTATTAGTGGAACCTGTCAGAGATTTGGGTTTATGTGGTGATGGGACGGAGGGTGGGACCATAAGGGTGAGTCCAGCGAATGGCTTAGACACATCCGAATACAGGCAGGTGTCTAATGCTACCCTTTGCAGCAGAACCAAGATATGCTGATTGCCCTTTGATCCCCGAAAGCTCCTTTATGTGTAAGTGCTGCTTTGGCACCTTTGACTTTGTAGGAGCAGGCTTATGGGGTAACCATCTCCCTCAGAAAGGCTTAGGACTGGAGTTTGTCTCGCTCCCTGATCTTTTTGGTCCTTACTCCATTGTTACCTCAGATCACTGGTGTTCTCACTCGCTATAACGTGTGCATGTGTGTTTGTGCATTCTGTTATTTTTAGCATGTCCTGTGTGTGACGCAAGCTAACCGTCTGTGGTTCTGTTTATTCCCAAAGTGGGAGTGGCACAGGAAGAGGCAAAAGGGAAGTTTTCCTGGGAAGGTCTCTCTGCAATGCTGTGTTTCTATAGGAGGAAGTGGGGGCGAGTGGGCGTGAGCGCCGGAGTTCAGTGCCAGCCTGGGCCTCTGATGTGACGCTTGGGGCTGCTGTAGATCTAATCTTGACAGCAAAGTGCACCTACCTATTACAGACTGACAATATAGAATAATAGGGTAATTAAATATTGTGCACTATGAGACATGATAAAGGACCATAATGTTCAGGCACAGATAGATATGTTGCCTATACTTATTTAGCTGATGCCTTTGTCCAAGGTATCTTAAAGGGATGGGTTTATACAAGGGAAATAATAATAAAAAAAAAAAAAAAATAATAATAATAATAATAATAATAACTGAACAGAGGGGCAGCAGGTCACACAGCAGAGTCATCACATTGCCCTCAATGGACTAGGATCTGAATCAAGCTCCTGCTGCAGAACCAAGACACTTACAGTGAACTGATATAGTAAAATTTACCCAGCTGTATAAACAGGTGAACAAAAGAAGCACAGTAAGGAAACCTAACACTTTGCAATTCTTTTGGGAAAAAAAGTCAATTAAATGAATAAGTATAAAAAACATAAAGAATATCTGAAAAAATTAGAAGAGCGTCGAGTTGCTGAAAGAAGAAAGATATCTCACCTCAAAGTGTTGAAAAATATATATTTATACAGATATAAAATGATAGGAGTGCCCTTGTAAAAAGAAAATTATACAGTAGATTGTGTGGGTTATTACAAAGGCAAGTTCACCCCATTATTTTAGAAGGCCTTTTTAACAAAACATCTGCAAGCATCCTGAAAGCATACATTTTCATAAGTGTCTCCGCTTGCTCGGCTATTTTGCAACATTTTGTAACACACAGAATACAAATCTATTGTTTTGTTTTATTTTTTTAAAATTATTTTTAATATTAAGAAACTCAAAGGCCCATCAGCCATGCAAAAAGTACATAAACAATAAAAATAATCTTTAATTATCGGCACATTTACAGTACAGGAGACATCCGTGCCATTTCTCTCATAAACAAGGGAGGAGGGTCATAGGTTTGCCATTTTTAAAATATAGACTTGCATCTTGTCTTCAAAATATCACTGTTTCCAAATTGTACATCCCAAGAGAGAGAAGAACTAGTACATGATTCTTGGGGGATAACAGCCCGAACAAACAAGCCGCAGAGGCATTCAATGTTCCTTGTGGAGGTGCAATGAGCTGCTTGATGAACTAAACTAAAGGCTATGAAAGAGTTTGTTGCCTTTTGTTTCCAGTGTTTCTGCATGATTCATACCGCTGGGAACATTCCGTGGGGTAACTCCCTTCCAAGAATAAACAGTAGGCTATGGGCTGGAGGGAGGGGGCTGCAGTGGGGGTACTGCAGGTCTCTATCAGTAGCTTAGTACGGCTCTTCTCCTATCCCTGTCTCTAAGGCGGGACCTCGGACCTCCTGCTCCCCGTTCTACACGACATATTTGGGCACAGGCACTTAGCGGTGGAGCAGGCGGAAGGCGCGAGCTCAAACCGTTTTTACTAAGTTTGTTAGCAGGCTGACTAGTGGAAAAGCTGCTTTTTAAAGCTCTTACCTTTTTCCTTGTTTTGTACATTTTTTTTTTAATTTATGAAAAACCTGAGTATTAAACGCATTTTACAGAGGGAAAAGTGCCTGTCAGGTACCGGAGGTCCAAAGAATATTATTAACAGCACTCCGTGGCGTTGTACACGAAAATCTGAGCGAACTGGCGGGGGCTGAGGCGAAACACGTCCTGCTCGTCACACCTACGCATTTTTAATTAATATTTTAACTGTCGGTCGTGCTGGTTACAATGCCATAACCTGTAGTGTCCTCATATTTTACTACTAAAAGAATGCATGTGGAAATTAAATCATTTTATTGAAATTCCGCCAGCGCTTTCGCTGACAGAGTCGTTCAATATGCAAATATTTTTCGATCCCACGCCGAACTCCGAAGGAACGCGGATAGCCGACAGGTGCGTGAAGCTGTGCAGAGCCCCACCCCAATGAGCGCATGAACGGAGTGGACATGCGCCTGCGGGGACGCTGCCATTCCGCAGCTCTTTGATCTGTGATCGGGGAACCTTGGCCGGTTGGGCGGGCTTTATCCCCCTTTCTTTGACGAGTCCACCGCGATCACGAGTTTATTTGTAATGTACTGTACTTATAGTAGTTTCTAATGGAGCTCATTCTAGCAGAAATGCAGTGCTAGTATATAATCCGAAAGTTACTAGTTCAAATCCCACTTCTGCTGTAGCACCTTTGATTAGGTACTTACATCAAATCGATACAGTAGGAATACCGTGCTGCATAAATGGGTAGACCTTTGTAAAGTTGATTATGTAACATATGGCAAAATGTATCAGCTAAATAATAATTTTACCTAAATGAATAAATGTTAATTGTTTGCAAGGAAGGGGGGTGCGGTGGCGCAGTGGGTTGGACCACGGTCCTGCTGTCCGGTGGGTCTGGGGTTCGAGTCCCGCTTGGGGTGCCTTGCGACGGACTGGCGTCCCGTCCTGGGTGTGTCTCCTCCCCCTCTGGCCTTATGCCCTGTGTTACCGAGTAGGCTCCGGTTCCCCCGTGACCCCGTATGGGACAAGCGGTTCTGAAAATGTGTAGGGGGGTGCGGTGGCACAGTGGGTTGGACCACAGTCCTGCTCTCTGGTGGGTCTGGGGTTTGAGTCCTGCTTGGGGTGCCTTGTGGCAGACTGGTGTCCCGTCCTGGGTGTGTCCCCTTCTCCTTACGCCCTGTGTTGCCGGGTAGGCTCTGGTTCCCCGTGACCCTGTATGGGACAAGCGGTTCTGAAAATGTGTGTGTGTGTTTGCAAGGATGCACTTTTCTAAATAGCATGCATGTCTTTTTAGTATGGCTAAGTACTGTTTTGGTGGTAATAGGTTTACATTTACATTTATCTGTTTAGCAGATGCTTTTCTCCAAAGCGACATAGAACTCAGATTAAAGAGGCACATTTCACCAGCAGATGGAGAGGTTGCACTGGTTGCAGTTTGCATGTCTTACAGTGCTTAGCTGGCAGTCGTTGAGGCTTTTGCAGTAAAAACAGAAGCCTGATATGCTGTTGGCCCTTGTAACACTGACAGGTGGAATATATTACCTTCAATCACAATTATGGGTGTCCTGTTGCGCATTGAGCTCTGTGAAGAGGCAAAGACTTTTATTGATAAGGCAGTTGCGATAGTGGAGTGAAAATGTGGTTGGAAAGTGGGTCTGGTATGTGTGCTCCCCTACAGTGGAATCTGGTTACCCCTTATCTCTGAAGATAGCAGGGGCCTACACACTCTCTGCCCTTCCCCCATTGCCCACGTTGTCTCTGGTTATCTACACGGTATTTTTAAGGTCTCTACTGATGTCTTGTGGGAACTTGCTGATTATATCCTGAAGGCAGGATAACAGTTTTTGTCACCTTGGCACTTGGTAAGGTATCAGCAGAGCCTCCTCAGAACTGAGACTTTTAGTGTCATGACCAAGAGTAACTGATTCCATCTGGACTCAGACCCTGGCTTTCGCCTTCATACTTCTCACTTTTCCCTTTTTTTTCAAACTCCTCACTGTGCCACTTTCTGTCTTCCCTCAAGTGAGAAAAAGGTCACTTACTGTGAAGGAGAACGGAGACCTACAAGAACAAGTTTCCTACCCCAGGCACCTCCAGGTTCCACTTCATCAGGACCATGATGAGCTACTGCTATCAGTTCTAGTTGTTGTATGGCCAGAGTATCTACATCCTTTATCTTCATCATCTTCAAGTTCTCTGAGTTTCGCAGAATGTGAAGGTAAACCTGCAACATATGCTCTCTTGCAAACACATCTGATTTCACTTCTACCTCTAGAAAGCGGAATTAATTAAATGTGTTATCAGACTATTTTCTTAAGAGTCACCCTCGGTAAAAGTAACATGGAAATACAGTCAGTGCAGTGACGATTTACACTGATTGGGGGACTGGTGGCGTTTAAAGGCAGAAATTACACATCAGCATTTCACCATAAAAATCTTATGTAAAATGCGACCACAAGCTTGCAACGACACAGAACAGAAACAGTACATCCAATAAAAAGATGTTTATGAAATTCATTGTACACACACACACACACACATTTTCAGAACCGCTTGTCCCATACAGGGTCACGGGGGAACCGGAGCCTACCCGGCAACACAGGGCGTAAGGCCGGAGGGGGAGGGGACACACCCAGGACGGGACGCCAGTCCATCGCAAGGCACCCCAAGCGGGACTCGAACCCCAGACCCACCAGAGAGCAGGACTGTGGTCCAACCCACTGCGCCACTGCGCCCCCGAAATTCATTGTAACAACTCATAAATCAAAGAAACACATGAGAAACATAGTGTACCCAATTATTCACTGTAGCGTTCTATATTCGGGTGGTGCAGTGGGTTGGACTGGGTCCTACTCTTTAGACTAGTGGGTCTTGGGTTCGAGTCCTGCTTGGGGTGCCTTGCGACAGACTGGTGTCCCTTCCTTGGTGTGTCTTCTCCCTTTCCAGCCTTATGCCCCGAGTTGCCGGGTTAGGCTCCGGTTCCCCGCGACCCCGTAAGCGGTTCAGAAAAAAAAGTGTGTGTGTCAGTGTGTGAGTTCTGTATTATGCGCGGTATTCGAGTCGACTACGGTCTCACTCAGTATCAGAGGGAGACGGTTGATTTAGGCTCACTACATTTACGCGCTGTGCTCTTGTACGCGGAATTCCAATTCTCGCATATTTTTCCAACATTTTGTCGGCGATCTCCCGAGTAAAGGCGCGACTGCGTAACTCCAAATGCGACTTCGTTGTGCTGTTTACGGACAAAAAAAAGTTTTATTTTGCGAACTTCCTGCAGAGAGCAGCATTGTCCCATTGTTCACCAGTTTATTGTAGTAACATGTGTGCCCGCGAGATGGCAGTGAAAGGCCGTAGACGTGAATGTCGCAGACCAACGTATAACAGCAACTGGAGTCATCACTAAGTGTTTCTCTCACATTCAGAACCACCGAGCACTTAATGGCACGTTATGTCCATACTTGTGGGAGTTTTGTGTTCCACACACCCAACCATATAACATTTGTCTAGCTTCTGAGTGACATTACGAGGGTGACATTGTGAGGGTGTTTACATTAGTTGTGCGGAGAGGTGCAGTCGAACATGGGCTGCTGATGTCAGCACCTCTCCTGGCAGCTCGAAACTCATCAGGCCTTCTGTGATTGAGCTGATAAGCCTCCTGTCAAGAGTAATGGGATCAATAACTGCTCTAATTGATTAGGTGGAAGTGAGAATGACTTTAGTTAATTGTCTTGGGGCCAGGATGGGCACTTGGCCATTGGGAATTGGGTGTTGGGTGGCTGGTACAGTTGTTCTTGACATCATGCTTGACATCTACTGATCTTGGAGCCCAGCAATGGGCAGCCTGTCTGAAGAGGAGATAAGCAGAATGATGAGATTAGACTGTCAGCAGGTGTTTTGCAAAGAACTTCCAGAAGGGTGTAGTTTCAAATCTCAAGTGTTACACGTTTTTAGCTATATTGCATATGTTAATCAACCACTACTGGTGACAGTGTGAGAAAATAAGGAAGTATAGTAAACCTATCAGGAACACGTGTGGTTCAAATTACAGATTTGGTTATACTGAAAGCATGCCATGTTGTCCGCCTCTAGAGCTCAACTCGCTGCTGCTCTGGGCCAGGCAACACTACAGTTCTATGTCGGCTCAACACACAGAATGAGTAATTCTCTGTATTTCCATCAGGGGCCACTATTGTATTTACATTTTGCATAATTGAATTAAAATGCAGAAAACTCACAAACTCGGACAGATCCTTATTGGACATATGTTTGATTATGTTTAGGGGTCATTTTATGTCCAGATTATCTTAGAAGAAGCATTATTGTGGTTTCTTTTTATAACTGTGTCTCTTTTCTTTGCCACATAATGTATTAAAGATTTTCCAATTATGGCACTGATCAAATGAGTTTGCATTGTCCATTCATTGACTTCTGGTTTGGTTCATCGTGCTTACCTTTATTCCTCAGTGACCTTGCCATATGACAAGATTGCATGGTTATGACCGAAGAAACTCAGTTCCTCTGATGCCCTCTGAACTAGAGGAGACACTCACCAAAAGCACCTCTAAAAGAATTGTGATGGGGGATCACCTCATTTTCATTGTCGTGAACTATAACATGCTGTGATGCAATAACATGGCAATGTCTATTAAGGTGTGCTTTGTGCCCTGGCATGAACAGCACTGAGCTCTGGGGCTCCAGCTTGGCGTCCCTCACACATTCCTCTTTTGGCTCCTGAAATCCCAAGGAACAACAAACAGTATACCAAGGAATATACTGATGAAGAGCTTATAGCTTTGGTGCAGAGGTGGGGCAAGTGTGTACTAGTGTTTATGGTTCACCATAAACATGTTAGTAATCAGATGATGTTGCATAACAGGGAAACAGTAGGCAAAGAACCTTGGCCATTACTCTCATTATTCTTTGTTTAGTTGCCACCTTTTTCCATGGCAGATTGATAGGTTAGTTTTATAGAAAGCAAGTGCTTACAAGGTCACTACATATCAGTGACAATAGATAATGACAATACAAGATAAAATCCAGAGTAAAATATTGTATAACGTGTTTGTGTGTGTTATCTGTTTAATAATTTAAAAAAAGGCCGTACTCATGTAATGTATGCTGCTTTACGCTGTGATTTGTGACAAATTGGTTGTATTCAAGAATCATATGTCTACTTCCAAATCTCTCCCTCTTTTGATGTGATGCACTTTTTGTATTTGTCTCAGAGATGTACGTTGCTTTGGAGAAAAGTGTCTGCTAAATGAATAAATGTAAATGTATTGTAGTCAACACAAGATCAACAGAGGGCTACATTAGGCACAATAAGTTAATAAAAAGAACATTATAATAAGGTGAGATGCTTAGAGGCAAATTGAAGCTTTTAAAAAGAAGGAAGCGTGAAGAACTTTGTTAGATATGGGAAAAGTCATGAGTAACACAGAAGAGATGTTTACACAGTTCCAATATAGTGAGTGAACAGTCTTCAAAAAAGTCATGGAAAGATGGAGGAAAGTCAGAAGTATGGTAGTACACCTCATGTTCAGCAGAAGCTCATTCCCCAGCTCAGGATACAGAAAAGAGAATGAGGCATCTTTTTGTGTACATTGGAGGAGAGGAGTGGCACAGGCAGGTTGAAGAAGAGCAATACAGTAGGGAGAACAGAGAGGCTGGAAGCAGTGAGGAGCCAAGCCATTTAGAGTCCTGTACTTTAGAATGAAGGTTTGAATCCTGGCTGTGATAGAGAGTCAGTGAAGAGACTGCAGCAGAGGAAAGGTGTGTGTGTGTACACTGAAAAACATTTTACACTAGACAAGCAGGAGCATTTTGAATGAGCTGGAGAGGATGGATGGCAGATTCAGGAAGACTGTCATAGGGGAATGAGAGTAATCCAGCATAGAGAGAATGAGGGCCTAGATGAGGAGTTTGGTGTCACTAGTTGGTGATAAGGGGTGGATGTACAGATGAACATTAATTTCTCTTGTGTTCCCAAAGTTGTTTACTGTTCTACATTAAATGTTTGCTCAGACTGTTCTTTATTTATTAAAAAAAAAACTGGTTAATAGTGTTCTGTGCCTGAAGAACTGAATGTGTTTTTAGATATAATGTTCTTGAGAACTTAGTGGTTTTTCTGTCAATGCCATATACCCTCTTCTCCAGGAACATTTTGCAACAGAGCTGCAAAGGGTTGACATAGCAGCTGAGGGTCTAACGTTTGAACTTGGAAGGACAGCTCACCAGCAGTCACGTAGTGTTTGTGGCAACCATTTGACCTCTAATGGAACTAGAGCTCCAGCCTGCAGGACCAGAAATAGCATCTAAGTGTGGTAAAAGTTTAGGTTTATTCAACCATGCACTGTGTTAAACTATTTAGCAAAAAATAATGAAGAATAAATATGCCTAAGAATAATACAATTTTTAAACCATGGCTTTTATGCGTGTAGTGACTGGCAATTAAAGATAGAAATTCTATTTTGAATATCTGGCTTTTGTTAGTATGCATATGCAATTTAAAATAGCTTTCACATTCCTATTAACAAATAGCAACTTAAAACCAATTGCAGAACCCCATGCCCGTTTATAAGAAAATTAAAATGATGTTCCTCAACATTAACTGTAAGCTACTCAGTCGGGCTTCCAACTAAAAAGACCTTCCTGATAACATTGTTCAAGGCTATAAAAGCTGGTTTTTGTGCCCTGCCGAATAGTCAGTGAAGTGTGTTTTAGATGGAAGTCTGTCAGTCCCCATGGAGAAAGGTAATGAGGTGCGTGGAGAGCCACACTGATTTAAAAGCTGGTGATGCTTTCGATTCCTCCAGGTGGTTCGCCATTGCGTTCACGCCAGCTTCTCTGGCAAGGCACACCGTTCACCATCACAGATTCTCTAACAAACCTGGAACCCACACCTGAATTTCAATTAAACCCTGATCCAGCTCACCAATTAACTAGGGACTGGCTGTGAGAATAACCTCATGTGAAGTGATCTTACTTCACAAGAAAGAAAGTCTTCATCTCTGCTGGGGTTTCTTCCCTGGCATCCTTGCAAAACCCAGAATATTATCACATCAGGCCATCTTACTTTATTCACATAATCTTAAAATTTGTAATTTGCTGTTTGTTTTTTTAAAATTAATTCTTACAGTCTTACTTCAAACAAATAGTGGAATTGTGAAAACGGTTCCTAATGTATTTTGTTAACTTATCGGTTGTTTTTCTTTAAAAATTGCAGACTGCTGTTATGTAATAAACTACTCAGTAGTCATGTGTTTTTAGTAGAAAGCTCGGCACTTTCTGAATAGTTAAAATATTATAATTGTTTCTGAGTAAGTTCATAACAAAATGCTTGAATTTTTGTTTGCATCAGATGTTCAGATTGAATGAATGTTTGTATCAGCTGTAGTGAGTAGTCACGCAGAACAAAAGGAGAAATATGAGTGCATAAATCACTGTTCTGACAAAATTTAAATGCCATACAATTTACTCTCAAAAGACAGGAGGATCTAAAGCAGGGATGTCCAGCTTTTTTTGTGAACTGGTTTGAGGGCTGCATGCATAAAAGTCACTGTGACATATTGAATCTTAAATGACTACACACACACACACACACACACACACACAATCTGAACCACTTGTCCCACACAGGGAACCAGAGCCTACCCAGCAACACAGGGCGTAAGGCCGGAGGGGGAGGGGACACACCCAGGACAGGACACCAGTCCATCACAAGGCACCCCAAGCAGGACTCAAACCCCAGACCCACTGGAGAGCAGGACCCAGTCCAACCCACTGCCCCACCACACCCCCAGCAAATGACTACATTGACAGGGTATTATTTAATGCAGCAATATTAAATGCTTTATCAAGACATGATTATGTCATTATTAAGTAATATTTCTGATATTGAAGTTGGATATAGGATACTTTCCTTACCAGGGATAAGAGAGAAATTGTTGACCTTTTTCTTCAAGTTAGACCCATGCTGGAAATCAAGACACTGCAACAATAATGCTGCAATGGATTAACATCCTGTCCACTGTGTTCTTTGCTTAGCCTTGCTTGCCATGCTTTAGCCTGCTGTGACCCTGACTTGGACAAGCAATTAAGGATAGTGAATCTAAAAAACAACAACAATACTTGTAAATTTGAAAGTTTACTTTTAAAAATTTCTTAACAATAGTGGGTGATTTGACTCAATATGTGAGCCATAGGCTGGTGTGATAATTTATTTTAGTGAACAGGTTTTTTCTCAGGACATGTTATATTCGCAACTTACCATCACCAAAACATTCTGTAACAATTTCCTGTCCGAAAAAGTTTGTATTTCCTGGCAATACTTCCAGCTACTGCACAGCTCAGTTTGACCAGTGATTTCGACTAGGAGGACATGCTCTTAGAAAGCCATTGCTGACTGAAAATTTTGCCATAATACCTTTTATCATTAAATTCATTAAGAACTGTGACAGCTTTATTACATTTTATTGGACACCCCTAATTTAAAGTATCCAACAAATTAAAGATTAATGTGGTATAATTATTTTTTAAACAAAACAAGCTTCTTCCAGCCTCATGAAATGCAGTTTGAGACATAAAATACATTTTGATTACAGAAATATAGTATGAGGTTTACAATGACTTATTGTACAGGGGTGATTCATTCAGTAAAGTTTAATTTGCTCCACATCCTTTTCTAGCCTTACAGAGGGATCCTTAATAAGCACTTCTATGTATGACATGTTATAAAAAAGTTTGAAGACTTTGTCTTTTACTTCTTGTGATGTTGAAACAGTAAGTAGGTTTATTAGAGAGTTAATCAGGCTTATTATAAAGAGGTTTTAATTCTAATGAGGGGTGAAGTTAAGTGAAACTGCTGTGAGCTATGGGGAACGTCAATAGTTTCTGTACCATGACAACACTTCTTCAAACTTTACTGTCAATAAACAAAAATTTTTAGTATCACTATTTCTGTGACACCATTCCTTTCTTATTCACCTGACCTAACTCCATATGATTTGTCTTCCCAAAAATTAAGCTCAAAGTAAAAGATTTGATTAGACTCCACACATCTATATTAATATTAATATCACTGTTGAAGAGTTCCAGTATTGCTTCCAAAAGTGGCTGGAATGTTGGAAGAAATGCACATTATCCGGGGGAGGCCACTTTGACGGGGACAGCAAGCGAAGTATATAGACTGTTGTAAATATTTTGTATTTATAGTGCCTTTCTTGACATCCTTTGGGAACGTTACATATCAAAGTGATTAAATTGACCAAGTTGGTCTTTGGAAATACAGAAAATGAGCAAAATGGGTCCCACAGTTTTGATTTTATGGCATGACACCTCATGAATGATGACCTTTTGTCCACAAGTCTTCCCAAGTGAAGTAATCTGCTATTAAAGACAACTGGGTTAGGCTCTGGTTTGCAACGACCCTGCTTGGGACAAGTGGTTTCAGACTGTGTGTGTGTGTGTGTGTGTGTGTGTGTGTGTGTGTGTGTGTGTGTGTGTGTGTACAACCAACCATACAGAACCATCAGTTCTTTATATCACTGTAGATGAATTTTACCCTACTTTTACATTCAGAACTTGCTTGAATTCAGAAACATTGTAAGTTTTCTAGGGGAGGGCAGTGGCGCAGTGGCGCAGTGGCGCAGTGGGTTGGACCAGGTCCTGCTCTCTGGGGGGTCTGGGGTTCAAGTCCTGCTTGGGGTGCCTCGTGACAGACTGGCATCCCATCCTGGGTGTGTCCCCTCCCTCTCCAGCCTTATGCCCTGTGTTGCTGGGTTGGGCTCTGGCTCCCCACAACCCCGTATGGGACAAGCAGTTCAGATTGTGTGTGTGTAAGTTTTCTACATTTACTCATTTATCTGACACTTATCTTCAAAGTGACTCACAATGTTAATGTACTTACAATTAGTACCCATTTTTACAATTGGGTCATTTTTACTGGAGCAATTTATGGTAACTACATTGCTCGAGAGTACTACAGCCAGAGGTGGGAGTAAAACCTGGGACTTTACAGTCAAAAGGCAGTGGCTGTAACCACTATGCTACCTGCTGTTTGAGCATGGTTTGTTTCTTTCAGGTCCTGCCACAGCATCTCTATTGGCTTTCAGTCTGGAATTAATAACAGCTGTGCTGTAGGTGGTATTACAGTTTATCTAAATTCCTCTCCACATCCTCAGGAGTGTCTTCATTAACAGTTACTTGTCTATGGGTTCTGCTTTCCGTCACAAACCTCCACACTGAGCCATAGACATTTCTAGCCCTTGATGGTTACTGTTGTTCTATTTGTTCCACAGACTGTGAACCTGTTGGTTACTTTACTTTGTCAATGCGTTTTCAGCTCTGGTAGGTAGACCTCCAGCTGTATAAGAGATGAGCATGACTTTTGTTGAATGGGAACAGAAGAGAGCACTGATGAGAATCTGATTGCAGCTTCCCTGTATAAGGTTTGAAAGATGCTTTTGGCTCTCATCTTTCCTGCTGGGTTGCTCAGCCTCACCTTTTTTAATAAATCATGTAATCAGAGTTGCAGCTTTGGATGCAACAAAACAGTCACTGCTGAGGCTAAATATTCATTTTATTAATCCAGATGTCAAAACAGCTGGTTGTGTTGTTGCATAATGGTCTTGTGAATTGTAATTCAATGTGGATAACCATATGGGGGGGTGGCTAGGTCATGAAGAGATGGATGATTGATTGTCGGTGCATGCTACCCAGCATATGCTGACTTGTCACACTTACAAATGCACCTAAAAACATCCGTAGGCTGACCCATCTGTGGTTGCCATTTGAGGACTTTTGGAGATCTTATTTACAAAATGAACTGGAGGAAAAACATGAATCAGTTAATGGCCATTGTTAATGGTTCTCAGTGCTGAGGACCTGGGGCTGTTTAGCGTACGGCCCTCAGTGACTCTGAATAACAATGGGAACGGGGATCATTAGAGATGCCTGGAGGAAGTGTGTAATTGGGTTTGTGTAATAAAGGCAGCCAGGAGTGCGCAACGTTCTCGGAATGTTGCCACAGCGCTCTGCCAACGTTCCCAACACAAGCGCGAGGAAGCGTTTCATTGGATTTTGCAATTAAGACAGCTGCAGTCCTGACTTACGCATGCCATTTTTCATCCCAATGTGACAGTAATGTAGGGGCATCATTATCAACGGAGTTGGGGAACTCATTGTAATTGAGTTTGCCTAATAAAGGTAGCCATTGTTTATGGCGACAGGTAGTCATTACAGAAGCCTGACCCTGCTGACGTGACAGGCAAAGTTACCACCAAAATGAGTGGCCCAAATGACTCCCGCAGCACTTCTCTGGTTCTGGTCCTGATTCACATGTCTAGCTCTGCTAGCTGTACCACGTATTGCCAACTCCTGCAATGTGTACTTGTTTCCTATAGTTATTTTTGTCAGTCTTTAGAATCTTGTTCACAGCAGCTCACACTCCTCAGCCAACCTTTCTTGTGCAAACATACATCAACACCTGAACACAGGCTCACTTCACTACACACACACACACACACACACGCACACGCACACGCACACACACACTGCCCTCTGGCTTCATACACGGATACAAAATTTACTGTCCCTGCTAAAAGCATTTCATAAATAACATATGTTTTTACTGTGCTGATGTTTGCAAGGCTCATTTTATAGAAATGGCCCAACCTGGCCCATTGTTAACCACGCCAGGGGGAAATATAAACTTGTTAATTTGATGCACAAGGTTAATTAAGAATTGTTTTTGAGAAACCTGGCCTATGTGACTAGTAGATGGTAAGTGGCACTGAGTCTTTCTGCGCGCACTTCTTGAATACTTGCGCCAAAGGAGAGCGATTAAGCAGCTGTTCAATCTAATTAAGTGTAGCGACGAACAGCATGTCTTTCCTGTGTCTTTTTGATGTCCGCACTCCTCTTTTGTAATGTAGAGCAATCATGGGCTGCAGTCACAGCCAAGGCCTGTATAATCTAAATTAAAACTGCTAATCTCATTAATGAGCTAGCCCCCAGTGCCTCCCACTTCCAAGACGCCCTCCACTTCCCGACGTGTTTATCTACGCAGACAAAGGGGGACGCCGCTGTGCAGCACCAGGGAATCTGCTAATTGTGCATTAGCATTAATTGCATACATTTGTTTTTACACCATTGTTTCTGATCACGGTGCTTTGAAGTTGTCGTGAGTTCTGTCATTGTCGTCAGGGTCTTGCAAGAGCTGGCAGTGCCACTATGGATGAGCATGGTCTTCAGAGACACGTGTGTATGTGTGTGTTTGGGAGGGGGACTGAGACTGGTCCTTTTTATTTAGCATCTTCTGTTCTCCAATGGCACCTCAAAGCACACCCTCAAGGCTGCGAAAGTAGTAACATGGGCATAACATTATGACACTTGTCATTCTAAGTGATATTTCTGCAATCTGCACCTCTGCCTCCCACCTGCCAGCAGATAAAACTGTATGATCTGATTCGCGATGGGACTTTATGAGCAGTTCACATTTTCTGTATTAGTGGATATATGTTTATAAAGAAATACATTAGATGTGAACACCACATTTTCATGTCCTAGCTCACAATGATCAGACAGATAAAATGCCAGCCAAATAGGATATGTTTCCTGAACTCTTTCATTTTTATTTCTGAAGTCTGATCAGACGTTGAGTGTGTTCAGCAGTGTAAGCGTTTTGTCTATCTAAGTGTTCCCCAGGGATTTCCCTAGCTTGCCTACCTCATTCTTGGGTTTGAGATCCTCTGCCAGTGGTGTTAACTGAAGAGTGAAGCAAAGAGTTATTGGTTAGGTTGTGTTGTGTTACATGGAGCAAATTCAGTTGTTTCAGCCAAGAGTTCTTGGGACAGTCAAGGTCAACTGGTACTATCTATCTATCTATCTATCTATCTATCTATCTATCTATCTATCTCTTCGTGCACCAAAGATATGTACATTGTGCCTTTTCTACCTTTTGTGGAGATCATTCTGTAGCAGTTTGGCTTGATTAAATTCCTCTGTGTGGCATTTTACATGTTCTATCATATCAAATTACAGAACCTGTGAAAAAGGTCTCTGTATAGTGTTGGTATTCTAATGGCTCTTCCTGAAATGAACAGTGGGCTCAGTAAGATAAAAATGAAAGGGATGGACATTTTAACCATTTTATTAATTGACCCCTGTATCTATAACTTCTATTTAATCCAGATGTTTCCTGACGCAATTCAAGCTAAGTACTTCATTGTAGGTTAGAGCACCATAGCCGCTTCTCTGAATCTGAACCTCCAACCTTCTCGTCACAAACCACGACTCTGTACATCTGCCTCTGGGTGTGTGACGGAAGACGGTTATCTCACTGCATCTGATTCTTATTATTCTGACGGGGAATGGAAGAGAGGAGCTGAGGGAACAGAAATGTGAGAAGGTTGTCGAGGTACAGGAGAGACCGCTGTGTAAGTGGTATAAAGACATTAGACACTCTGTCACATTTCATTACGGAATCCTCATCTCTGTATGACATGAACATGAAAGCCTGAGTATACTGCCTTTTACAGCCCCCTCCCTTATTCCAAATGCTCCTCTGTCAGTATCCAATTTTGTCTTGATTTTTTTTTTCTGAGGCTGCAGGTGTGCTGGTGTGCTTTGGGAGACTTGCAGTGCATTAACTACTACTTATCCCACATCTGTTTGAAGAGGCTGTGATGTAGAAAATATAGCTGATCTCAGACCATTGTCATTCATTCATTCATTCATTCATTCATTCATTCATTCATGTCCAGACTGATTTGCAATTATCCAAATCCAGTCCCAACAAACATATGATGCGATGTAGGGTACATTGCAGCATTCAAAGCAGTCACAACAAAGTACTGCTGACATGCCAATGATCACACAAACAAGACAGACCTGTCACCTCTCCTTTTGGCAGCTTCACTGTTTTATTATTATTATTATTATTAATATTATTATTATTATTATTATTATTATTATTATTTAGTTTTATGAGCAACAAAGGGTCACAGCACCATACAGGTACAGACTGTAAACTAAGAATTTGCCAATATGTCCACGTACATAAAACAAGAGTTCAAGGTCAAAGGGTTACAATATATCACAGGTATGATCACATAGCACTTTCTAATAATTTCCAGAAGGTGGTCCAGACATTCCAGGATTCATTACAATTGTCATGCAAATCAAATGTAATTTTTTATGAATAGGAGAAATTATTCAGTCATCCACATATTTGCAGTGGGAACTTCTGATACAGATTGCAACAGTAAAATATGTTTCCTTGCAAAGTATATAAGAGTAGCCTGCCTACACACCATAACATCATCATAAAGGAAATTTGGGTTGTGATTTAACACAGGAACAGAATTTATGTTAAAGTTTTTCAAAAGGGTTGCAAGATACTGACAAGATACAAGTTTACTGGCCCCAGTCCAGTAAACTTGTATCTTGTCAGTTATCTTGTCACATTCCCAGAATAAATGTATCAAAGTGTGTGGAGAGGTTTTGCAACACACAGTTTTTAAAACACAGCTGAGATGCCCCTGGGAACATCCTGTGAAGATACAGTGAAGTACATTCTGTTAATGGGCCTGAAGTTTTGTTCCCGGACACTGAGGGAGGTGCAGGCTGGGAAGACGTTAGCACATATAGATGACTATTCATAATCACTGGCATGCCCACATGCCAAATGGCTGCACCTGTCTCGAATCAGAGCAGCATGATATAAAAAAAGCCAAGTCTGCATACCTGGTTGCAGAACCTCGTCAAGAAAAACGGCTTCTCCTGCATATGAGACAGAACCTCACCCACCTCCTTGTCCTTCCCAGACCCTCCTCGTCCTTTTGCCCCTCGTCCCTCAATCTCAGCATCTATGGCTCCAAATCTCCTGCCTTGCCTGTTCGACTTCGACTCCAGCCTCGTCCCTAGTACAATGTCTGCGCCTCCTTCGACCCATGCCTGTCCCTGACTACAACTCTTGTTTGATCCTTGTGGTGCTCACAATAAACAAACTCGCACTTGGGTCCTCACCGAGCTCTCTGTCTCTGTCAGTGACAGAGTGCCTGCAGACAATGGATGTCCTCTCAGGAGCACTACTAGGCTCCTGTGACCAGACTCTGCACCAGATCTCGGAGACCGTAGAGGGATTTATGCAGGCGCTCCAGGAAAGAGGTGTTGCCAAACCAGCTGAAGCCACCGCTGCTCCAGAGGTGCACCCGACGTTATTCACTGTCTCCCCGATTGTCCCCGTGATGGACGCATGGTTGGCCACACCTGATCAGTATGACAGTTCCCTGACAAATGCCAGGGGTTTTTGCTCCAGTGCAAGCTCGTGTTCTCCAGCCTACTGTACATGTATCAAACGGATGATAGTAAGATCACCTATCTGATTTCACTACTGACTGGACCTGTGTTCGAGTGGGCCACGGCCATCTGGAAAAAGTGTGTTCCCAGCACCTATGAGCGCTTCAAGAAACAATTCAAAGCCGTGTTAGACCACCCACTCTCTGGCCACGCCACCAGCAATCGCTTGATGAAAATCCAGCAGGCAATGGGTCCGTGGGGGCGTATTCCCTGGAGTTCCAGACAGTGGTGGAGGAGAGCGGCTGGAACTCTGCGGCCCTCTTGGCGAGCTTCCGGAATGGCCTGCATCCTCGGATTCAGGCCAGGCATGCCTACCGGGGGGAGTATTGGTCCTTTGATCACTTTGTGGAGACCGCTATCATGATCGACAGTCTGGCCTGGGAACACATGCAGCGTCCCTGGTTGGCTTCCTCTGTGGTCAGTGCCCTTCCCGAGTCCCCACAACCCATGCAGGTTGGGGAAGGATGCTTGACCCCTGATGAAAGGCAGCCACGGCTCCATGGGCAGTTGTGCCTATACTGCAGTGACCTCGGACACTTCCGTGCCACCTGCCCACTCTGACCACCTCCTAGAGACTCCCACCAGGATCCAAAGGTGAGTGGCCTCCGACGACCTGTAACCCAACTGATGATGCTTGTAGTCGTATCCAGGGGGAGAATCAGGTGACTACACGCATGTTAGTGGATTCTGTACAGCCAGCTGTTTTATGGATGTAGTCTTTGCCAGAGCTCAGGGAATTCCAACATGGGAGTGCAACGTCACGTTACGGGTTAGTGCACTCGACGGACAACCACTGGGCACAGGTGTAGTGGAGTCGCAAACGGAGGCTTTGCGATTACAAGTCAGGGTGTGTCACATGGAGCCCCTCGTGTTTTTCCTTATCAGGTCCCCCGACACTCCCATCATCCTGGCTGGTTCACCTGGCTCTCCAAACACAACTCAGTGTTCACATGATGCACCGGTGAGCTTGTTGCGTGGGGGCCACGATGTGTTAAGGTCTGTTTGTCTCTTCCATGTCGGCTGCCTCCATTGAGAGCCCCGACGTAGCCAAGCCATTGGCCATTCTGAGAGAATACCAGGACCTTGTGGAGGTCTTCAGTAAAAGCAGGGCCACTGCCTTGCTCCACACTGGCCATGGGACTGCACAATCAATCTCCTGCCAGGCACCTCTCCTCCTCAGGGCAGAGTGTACCCTCTGTCTCTGCCCAAACAGAAGGCCATGCAGGCATATGTGGCTGAGGAATTGGCCTCCGAAACAATTTGACCCTTGTCCTCACCGGCCTCCTTAGGTTTTTTCTCTATCGAGAAAAAGGACAGAGGGCTACACCCGTGCATTGGTTATCGGAGGCTTAACATGATAACCATGAAGTATCCTCATTCTCTGTCAGGGTGTGTCACTGCCGCCCTGAAGTAGGTCCATGGGGCATGGGTATTCACCAAACTAGACTTGCGGAGCACATATAACCTTATCCAAATCAGGGAAGGAGATGAGTGGAAGACCGCGTTTAACACCTCCATGGGCCACTATGAGTACACTGTCATGCCTTCCAGTCTTTCAAACGCGCCCTCGGTGTTCCAAGCCTTTGTCAACCATGTGCTGGGGATCTGGTGAACCAGTGTGCGCTCATGTACTTGGATGACATCCTGATCTACTCCAGGTCCATGGAACAGCACATCCGGCAGGTACAACAGGTCTTACAACGGTTATTAACGGACCATCTCTTTGTAAAAGGGGAACAGTGCCTTTTCCATCTGCAGCAGGTATCCTTCCTTGGCTTCATCCTGAGTGTGGAGGGAGTGGCCATGGACCAAGAAGGTCCAAGCAGTTTTGGAGTGGCCCCGGCCTACCTCATGAAAGCGCTACAGCGGTTTATAGGCTTTGCTAATTTTTAACCCCAGGTTCATCTGGGGTTTCAGCTTGGTAGTCACCCTTCACTGCTCTGCTGTGAGGGAAGGGAACGTATCTCGTGTGGACCACGGAGGCACTGGAAGCCTTTCAGGCACTTAAGGAGCGCTTCACAACATCTCCGATACTCAGACACCCACGCTACCATTCATAGTTGAGGTGGATGCATGGGTCGTTGAAGTCGGAGCAATACTTTCCCAATGGCAGGGCACATCCTCGAAAGTCCACCCCATGCATATTTTTTTCCACAAATTGTCTCCTGCCAGGGGGTGCAGTGGTGCAGTGGGTTGGACCACAGTCCTGCTTTCCGGTGGGTCTGGGGTTCGAGTCCCGCTTGGGGTGCCTTGCGGTGGACTGGCATCCTGTCCTGCGTGTGTCCCCTTCCCCCTCCGGCCTTACGCCCTGTGTTGCCGGGTAGGCTCCGGTTCCCCGCGACCCTGTATGGGACAAGCGGTTCTGAAAATGTGTGTGTGTCTCCTGCCAAGCGCAACTACAACATAAGGAATCGGGAATTGATGACTATCAAATTAGCCTTGGAGGAGTGGTGACACTGTTTGGAGGGGGCTACACATCCATTCCTGGTTCTCGCTGACCACAGAATACTGGAGTACTTGCAGACAGCTGGATGCCTGAAGCCCAATGGGCATTGTTCTTTACCCGTTTCCAGTTTACCATGTCGTATAGACCGGGCACAAAAAACACCAAAGCCGATGCCTTGTCCCACATGAATGACAAGGACTTCTGATCAGGATTCTTTACTGGGTCAAACCAGTGACCTACTAGTTACAACTGCCCCAGCATCTGTGCATGTGTCCCACTTTCCATGTGTCTCTCCTCAAACCATACCAGACCTCCCTGTTGCAGATGCTTTGGGAAGCCATGCCACCCCCACTGGTACAGGTGGATGGGGCCCTGGCGTACATCATTTGGGCACTTCTTGATTCTAAGCGTCAGCGCAAAGGATTACAATACCTGGTGGATTGGAAGGGGTATGGGCCGGAGAAATGATGCTGGGTCCCTGCTCGGGACAGCTTAGACCCCATTCTGATCTCTGATTTCCACAGGGACCATCCAGACTGGCTGGCACCCAGGCCAAGGGGGCACCCTTCCAGAGGACGTAGGGCAGCAGGGGCCGCCCGTTGGGGGGGTACTGTCATGCCCAGACGCCAAACAGCCGCACCTCTCCCAAATGAGAGCTGCAGGGTATGAAAGAAGCTGAGCCTGCACACATGGGTGCGAAACCTCATAAAAAAAAATGGCTTCTCTTGCGTATGAGACCTCACCTACCTTCTCGTCCTTCCCAGACCCTCCTTGTCCTTTTACACCTTGTCCCTCAATCTCAGTGACCGTGGCTCCAGATTTCCTGCCTTGCCTGTTCAACTTTGACTCCAGCCTCATCCTTAGTACAACGTCTGCTCTTCGATTGACCCACGCCTGTCCTCAACTACAACTCTTGCTCAGTCTCTGCCTCCATAAGTGATAATCACAAAAAGACAAGTCAATGTCCTGTTCCTAAACCTCCCTCAGTGCATCATAAGAGCCAGTACCAACACTTGATAAAATGAAATATAATGCAGAAATCATGCCTCTGGAGTTGTCTGATTTAATTAATTGTTTCTTTTGTTCATTTTGTCTGTAATCTGTTTTCCTTTTCTGTGGCAGCAATAAAATGACATAGTTGTAGATATTTATAGAAGTCATCTTGGGTAAGTCAAAATTATTTCTTTGGAGGTTGACACTCACTATTGATTGATCTGCAAGTAAAATGATATATCCAACACCCCTTTGACAATCATTTCTGATGTCCAATTTGACAAATAGTTTGGAGGAAATCTGGGTTGAGAGGAATAGGTGACCATTATAATAGTCTGTTCAGTACCCTCAGGTATTTCTTAATATCACTCAAGAGTGTTGAAAAACAATTTTTTGGATAAAGATGGAGTATAATGAAATTTCTGAATGAAAGGTAGAGATTTTAACAGTCTTGAAGAGTATGAGGCAGACTCCATACCCACCTACTGAAAATTAATTCTAGCCTGGAACCAGTAAATCATTTGTTTAATTTGTGCAGGCCAGTAGTAAAATCTCATATTTGGTGCAGAAGCCTATGTTGTCTTTAGAGAGCTTAATACTAGGACTTTTATTGTTCCAAGTAAATCTACATTTAAAGGTGTGTAAGTTTTATTTAAAAAATTGATTAATAAATAAAAATAAATGAATTTGACAAGTAACAGACTGATTTTGGAACAGGTATAGCACCTGAGTGAAACACTCATCCGGACAAAGTTAATTCTTCTAAATATTGGCAAGAGTAAAGAGGTCCACAAAGGTAGGCCCTCTTTTATGTTCTTAATGAACGGTGAATAGTTAGAAGGTGATTAAGGCTGTTTGTCATGGTGTCCCTCCAGCGCGGAGCACAGGAAGTGAAGTCAAGGGGCAATCCAGTAGACATGGTCAGGAAAACAGGCAAAATGGTCACCGATCTGTGAATGGAATCCGAAGGTCAAATCCGAGAGTCGTTGTCCAGTAAACAGGCGAGAAGTTGTAGCAAACCAAGAAGTCGTAGACGAGAAGCAGGACAAGGAGCAGGAACTGGGAAACAGTGAGGTCAGGAGATCTAAGGTGAGAATGAACCCCACAAGTGAGTAGCGAGGCTGAACAAGGTTCCGCAACTTAATGCATTCCGGGCTGTCCTTTTACGTGCCCGAACCCTGATCAGCTGCAGGTGTTGCTCGTTACTGAGGTGGAGGGCATGACACTGTTGTAGTTTTCCAAAGCCGCAGCTTAGTTTGTCTGAGCAGGGCTTGTCTAACCTTCAGAGCTGCGCCAATACAGCAACGTGCAGCTTCATATAATTGTGCATCATTCAATCAGAATTCTAAAAATAGGACCTGCCATCTGTAACAAGTCAAATGATTAAAGTGGAATGTATTATTTATGTCATTAATGCTGTGTACAGCAAGGCAAGTTGTTTTGTTAAAATCTAATCTGATGTCATTTAAAAACATATATCCTACTCCCTGCCTTCTTTTGTGCTGTAATGTGTGCAGTTTTGTGCTTGGAAGGTGCTTGTGTGCAGGTTAAGTCTTGGCCTCAGAGAGAGTCATACTGCACTTGACCCTTTCCCTACTTCATGTCCTTTTCTGGTGAGTTTTTCAAAGGCAATTTATTTTCAGATATTTCAAAAACTCATTCGGAGGCGATTTTCACTCTCGTTCCCTGAAGTCCCACACACCTTGTGCAGATGCCTATGAGATCATTCGTCTGCTGTGGAACTCAATTTTGCTTTGAAAGGAATTTCATCTGAAACCCCTGGCGTCCCTGGACAGGCTTTCGTTTTGTGCTCCTTGTGAACTTGTCGTCAGGGGTTTCAGGCAGCGAGTATAAAGGTCAGAGATGTCCAAGGCCTTACCTCAGCTAAGCTCTCTGCCCCAGGCCTGAAGTGTTTCCATCAGAGTTTCTTCAGATTTTCTGAACTGATGAATAGTTCTAAAAAGTTTATTTAGAATGTAGATGATTTATTTAGAATCTAGAATTTAGAATATTTAGAATTTATTTAAAATTTTAGAATTTAGAAGTTTATTTAGAATGTAGATGTAGGTGATTTACCTCTGTTTCAAATACCATCATTTTGGTGACTGAGCATGCTATTTTGGTTGCAGTTTATGAATGAGTTTCTGTTCTTCAGAACCAAGTAGCCTTAAGGCATTATTTTTTACTAGTTATGTATTGCACTTATTCTACAAAATGTTGAATAATTAAAAAATCTATGTTTGCAGTGTAATAGCCTGATTAAATCCTTTTCAATGTGTCTGTTTTCACTTGTTTTTCAGCTTGTATCATCAATCATGATGTTTAAGTTATACACACCTTAACCTTGTAACATTTGTGTTAAAGAAAAATCAGTTCATGTTGTTGGGTATGTAAGCCTTAGTTGTGTTGATCACTTGACTTTGAGTTAGTCATGTTTGTGCACAAATTAAATGGACAGGGAGACCAAGAACTGAACTACCTGAGACTGAATGGCAGGCATATTATATGTTTTCTCTTTATAAAAATAGTTCCCCTTATTTTCACAGAAAGTATTCCAGTACTTAGTAGTTCAGTACATTATCAGTCACATGTATGATGTTGTGCTTATATCCAAATTGATAATGATCAAAAACATTTCTTTGTCCTGATGCCAGCTTTTTTGCATAGTCATGTTTTGTTGCTGAATGAGTGACTAAGCAGTAAGTTAGTTTTAAGGTGATCACCCCTGACCCCCAGCAATCCTTTCATGTTGAGGAATAAGTTTAGGACTGCTGCTGTGGTTGGAAGGCATTGTACTGCTCGAATAGGAACAGGAGCATGACTGCACCGCGTCTCAGTGTGCTGCTTGAATCCCCAATAATACTGGAGGGAGAGAGAGGCCCAAGAGAATGTTTTGAACAGCCTGGAGGTACTGGTCCAGATGAAAGATGTGGCAATAGCTTTCTAGAAAAACTCAGGTCATTAAAGTTTAACTGAAAATACTTTTGACCATTGATAATGTGGCTACGTTGAAGCTCCCTACAGCTTTTGTTTCTTTTAATCATAAATGAGCATTTTAATGTTGTTTTCCTCTCTCATGCCCTCTCCATTCTGTTCAGTATAACTGAAGTTCTGTGTTTTGTAAATGACAAAAAGACAAATGACAAAGATTTTTAAAAATGGTTTCTGTTGCGATGGATTGGCATTTCATCAAGAGTGTACCCTGACACACGTAGTGTCCTGGCCTTTCGATAGGCTGAACCACTGCAACCCAGACTTGGACAAATGGCAAACACTAGTGAGTGAGTGAGTAAGTGTTATTATCTAGTAAATACAGTATATGTTTGAATTTTGACATTCTGTGCATAATACACCTTATTCTTCTTAAAAAAAAAACCCTTTTCCTGTAGTTATAAGTTTATTACATGGTCATTTTTTTCTTGCAGTGATGCACTTCTCTCCGAATTGATAATAATTATAATTGTAATAAAAATGAAAGAAGACGGTAATAACACTCCAGTTTGCACCTGTACGATGCGTGTTTTCTCCCAAACAGATAGAAGAATTCCCTGATTATCCCCTGCCCGTGGCTTTGCCAAGCTTCTGTTCAGTCAAGCCAAATGTACCTCGTGCCCTGGAGATGTTGAACATGTGCAGCAAAAGCCTTTTTTCATTACCACCAATTTGATTTTGCATTTGGATGCTTTCATGTCATGATTCAACTTGGTTGTTTTGTAACAATTTTTTGATTAGCGGTGAGATAGGGCCATAGAGGCAGATGTAATTTTGTAGTGGTAGGGAATGCTGGCAGCTTGACATACAAATTCTGTTGATCTGATTTGCCCGGAAGACAAGTGTTAAAAGCAAGCTATTAAAAAGAGTAAGAAAAGACGTGGAATTTCTGCAGATGTTTTCTTTTTTAATAAAGGAGTTGTGTTTTTGGAGTTCTTTAATTATGGTATGATGTATGGAAGATTTGTCTCCCCAAGATGCAATATTCACAGTATGGTTCTTCAGTAATAATCAGAACTTATTATGGAAAATAATGTTTTTCTGTTTACTAAAGTGGCAGCTATGATATGTGCAATTTTAGATTGTGTACAAAGCTAAAACAAAATTTCATATGAAACCCTTGACTGCAAAATTGTACAGTTAATACAGGTTCTTGAAATGTGTGTTATTGACCTGGGATTTATTCATGATTGACCACCTTTGTCCATAAGGCCCAGAGTCCTGTGGCTTTCATAGTACATTAATATTGCTATATTATTCACACCGCAAACACCAGGTGCGGTAATTATACAAGTACTTACTTCAATTAAACTGTTTTTAAAATTCTGTAAAGCAGAAATACCCTACAGCTATGAAGGACTTGCTGAACTGTTATAGAAAAATCTGTTTTTCTACATTGTGCAGGGGAAAATGCCTCCTAGATAGTCATTGCACTATTGGCCGAAATGGAATTGGAGAAAGTGCTGCTTATTTATTGAGAGTTTGAGATGTGGGCTGTTGAAATGGAAGAGTAGATGAGGAAATGTCTTCACTCTGACTGAGAGGTTGGAGTGTGCAGCACCACACAACACCCTTCCTGCATCCTCTAAAATGGGAGAGGCAAAACATTTAAATAGATATATCATTAGGAAGATGGATAAGCCTCAGTTAATGCATTTTTGCTTTTTGCATGGCTGGGAATTAACTCTTCTGACTTCCTTCACCAGGACTCAGAAAGTAATGAATCCTGAATGCAGGGCACAGTATAGTGTGTGTGATTTTTTTCAATGGGTGTTCTTAGTCAATTTCTTGACAGGCAATGAAATTTTGGAAGCTCTAAGTCAATTACAGGAACTAGTCACTATTCCAATTTGTGTGTGAGCAAGGGGGTGGGGGAGTAAAGATGTGAGGGACTACATTAAGAATTGAGCTTTTTAGATTTTAATTTTTTGTTTCCTTGTTATCTGTGTTTGTCAGCACCTGAGTAGTGATGGATGACCTTCTGTAATAGTGGCCAAGTTCTGAGGGTGTTTTTTCCGTCAGTGCACCTTTTGATTTCTTGTTCCTCTGTGGGCTGTCCTGATTAACATCGATGTTAATTAGTAGAGTTTCTGCTAATGACGTGGTTTCTCAGGGCAGTCTGACCATCAATTAAACTGGTGTAATGGGTGCATCGAATGATTTCTTCCAACAAGTTGACCATCCATCAGAGTGCATTGGTTATTGATGACAGCTTAATGAATGGCCTTTCCGGTAACAGCAATGTGTCGAAGGATGGATGAATCTGATGTTATCTGTTTATCCTCATACATATTGTCTGGTTTGTTACAGTGCTGGCTGGGCTAAATGCCTGCAGCTTGCAGTAACAAATGCCACAAGGTCTAGAATACTTAATGTGTTGCAGCTGACTTGGAATGTTGCTTTGTGATCTTTTGAATTGGAATCAGATTGATTGGTTATAATATCACTAATACTAAAATGAAACCACAGCTTATGAACACAATACATTGTTTGCTAGGCAGGATGAAAAAATGAGCAGGACTCTGAAATCAAACAATACTTGTCAGATCTTGATATTATGAACTTGTTTTTTCTCCAACACACAGCCATCACTTGTGTTTTGAGTATTTTAAGACGTCCCCAACAATAATGGTAGATATTAGGGTATTACTTGGATGGCTGGTAGTGTAGTAGTTAGAGCTACTGCCTTTGGATCCAAAGGTTGCAGGTTTGATTCCCATCTCTGGCTGTAATACCTTTAAACAAGGTATTTACTATCAAGTATGCCAGTAAAAAGTTACCCAGCTGTGTAAATGATTGTAAGTTGCTTTGGGGAAAGAAAGCACAAGTTAAATGCAATATATTCCAGGTAATGTTATTTCATTTTAACCCACTTGCTCCTGGAGATCTGTAATTTGCTTTGGAAGATGCCTGAAGATCTTTATTTTTAATAGGTTACCAAAGTCATTCATAATAGAAGTTTTCTATTAAACAATCATGCTAAACTCCTACATTCCTACTGCCATAACTAAAGCAGACCTCTTTCTAAAGGAACTCAAACATGATTTTACTTTTAGGTCTGGAATGTAAAGCTGTGATGTCCATACCTTAATTGTTAGTAAGTGGTTAGTATCTTAGTGATGTTTGTCTTCTTCCAGTGTACCTTCTCCACCAGTTGTGCATGATTGTCTATGGTATTTCAACGATGTGTATCTTTAGCAGGGGGGTGCGGTGGTGCAGTGGTGCAGTGGGTTGGACCGCAGTCCTGCTCTCCGGTGGGTCTGGGGTTCGAGTCCCGCTTGGGGTGCCTTGCGACGGACTGGCGTCCCGTCCTGGGTGTGTCCCCTGCCCCTCCAGCCTTACGCCCTGTGTTACCGGGTGGGCTCCGGTTCCCCCGTGACCCCGTATGGGATGAGTGGTTCTGAAAGTGTGTGTGTGTGTGTGTGTGTGTGTGTGTGTGTATGTATCTTTAGCACCATTTGTTCACCCTTTATAATTAATGGAACAGGTACATCTTCTCAACCAGGTGTAGATGTCAATGGCCTCACCGGATGCTAATGTTAATCCAGCTATCCAGCTAGATTAACACTTCCACTAATAAACACCATGGACTCAGAGTCCCATAATGTGTAAGTACCAACTTTTCTCTCCCACGCACCTCCCAGGTGCGATGCATGAGAAGAATTGAATATCCACGTACAACCGTGCTGCTGTTGGTACTTTACATTTTCTGAAGTTGAAGTTTTTTTGGTCATTTTAAATTCCTGTACTGCTCCAGGGAAATTTGTACCACAGTCAGACCACATCTGCTTGGCAGGCCCCCTTATAGCGAAAAAACTCAGCAGAGTGTTAATGAATCCGCTGGCAGTCACTTTCTTGACAACTTTAATATGTACTGCTCTTGTACACATACATGAGAAGATGACAGCCCACCTTTTGGAGTTGGGACAACCTCCTCTGGTATGGCGGGAAGTGACCTGCCTTTTTCCAAAGACATCGACTCCAACATACGTGAACGATGGAGCCACTTGCCGCTTTTCTGCGGGCAAGTCTGCCATCCATTGGACCACTGTAGGATGTCGGAGCTTTCTGCAGGTCACACATTTGTAAAGTAGGTTTCCAATGCATCTTTTAGTTCCCATTAGCCAGTACCTTGCTGCTCGTATTGCACCCTCAGTAAAATGCCTTACTTGATGCTTGACTGCTTCATGATAGTGTCGAACAAGCAATGTTGCTACATGATGTCTTCTGGGAATGGTTACTGGATTGCTTTCTTCTTCCTGGAAACCTGCCTAAAAACTCCATCCTCCAATTTGTAAAAGACCTTTATCGTCGAGAACTGGGTGAAGCTTTTGTAGACTGCTTTTAGGTGAAAAGTTACGTCCTGCTTTTATGTTGCTCAGCTCCTGAGGATAAGCTGCATGCTGAACACTCCTTAAGATGAGGGTCCTGGTCTTGTCCAGCTCCTCTTTAGTAGGGCTCTTACTGCAGAGGTGCCACCCACTACATCCAGACTCCTGTGTAGAACAAGAGAATGACTGGGAGACGTGGCTCAAACAAGCAATTGCCCTGATTAGTTTACTCAAGCTGGAAAAGTGCTCAAATCTTTTGGGAGTCAGGAACTGATGAGATATTACAGTCAGACATGACATTACCTGTGGTCGAACTTCTGGATCCGATGCCAGGTCAACAAGATCATAGTCCTCTTGAGGCAAGAGCTTGAGAGGTTGAGGGTCGAGAAGTAAGCCTGGCCCTGTAAGCCAAGTTGTGCTACAGAGGCGATCGGCTACTACAGATTTGGACCCATGGTCTGCAGGGTTGGAATCTGAAGAGACATACCTCCACTGGCAGGGAGGAGATGACTGAAGAATGCATTGGATCCAGTTGTTCACGTACACATGAAAGCATCTTGTCTGGTTGTAAATATATCCGAGAACAACTTTACTGTCAGTGAAGAACTGGATCCTGTCGAACTGCAAGTCCAGTTCTTCTACGACCATGTCTGCAATCTCAACTACAAGGACTGCTGTGCACAGTTCCAACCTCGAAACAGTGACGTCTGGCTGTGGTGCTAACTTGGTCTTTCCAAACACAAAGCCAATTTCTGTTTGTCCATTGCAGGATGTAGACCGCAAGTAAGCCACATCTGCTGCAGCTTTCATGGATGTATCTGCAAATATACACAGCTCGCTGGTCTGAACCTCTGACGTAGGGAAAGATGTGTGAGCATGTGGTACTTTTAGCTCTTGCAGGTACTGTAAGGAGTCCCTCCATCATATTCATTCTAGCCTTATGTAGTCTGGCAAGGGGGAATCCCAGTCTTTAGCCTGCATGAAAAGTTTCCTAAGAAGCAGCCTGCCTTGAATGATGACAGGAGCACTGAAACCAAATGGATTGTATAGGCTGTTTACTGTAGCTTCTTATCATCAATGGCTTGGAACGTAAAGGCATCTGATGCTATGTTCCAAGACACTCCTAAACTACGCTGGATTGGAGTATCTTCAAAGAAGAGGTCAACATTCTTGATATCCTCAGCCCGATCTTCGGGGAAATGCCTCAATCACTGCAGGTCGATTGGTGGTTATCTTATGTAGCCTAAGGTTTGCCACTGCAAGCATGTCTTGAGTTTGCTTGAGGACACTAATTACTGCTGCTTCGGTGGGAAAGGATTTCAGAGCATTGTCGACATAGAAGTCTCGTTTGACAAACTCTTTCACATCACTACCAAAGTTCTTTTCTTCTTCTTTGGCTGTTCTCCGCAGACCATAGAAGGCAACAGCTGGAGAAGGATTATTGCCAAACATGAGCACGCATTCTGTAATCCACTATTTCCTTACCTGGGTCATTGTCTTGATACCAGAGAAAGTGCAAGAAATCTATGTGGTCCTCTCTGACAACAAAGCAGTGGAACATGTGCTGAATGTCGGCGGTGATGACCACTGGCTCTCGCCGAAATCTCAGCAACACTCCTAGGAGGCTGTTGTTAAGGTCTGGCCCTTTGAGTAGCACATCATTCAGTGAGACTCTATCATAAGATGTGCTGGAGTCAAAGACTACATGGAGCTTGTTTGGTTTTTTCGGATGATAAACACCAAACAGAGGCAGATGTAGAGGACAGCTGGTAGCGTAGTGGTTTGTGTGACTGCCTTTAGACCCAAAGGTTGCAGGTTTGAGCTTCACCTCTGGCTGTAGTACCCTTAGGCAAGGTACTTACCCTGAATTGCTCCAGTAAAATTACCCAGCTGTATAAATGGGTGAATAATTGTAACCTTAACCTTGTAAGTTGCTTTGGAGAAAAGTGTCAGCTAAATGAATAAATGTAGATGCCAACACTCCTGGCCTTTCTTGAGTGCTAGAGCAATTTCTGCATGTTTGTTAGTGAGCATGTTCTCCATAAACTTAAGAAAATGTGCTTTCATGTGAGGATGCTTGTCCAAGGTGTGACGAAGTCAGGTAAGGTGGCTGTAGGCCTACTCCCTGTTTAGGAACCTTTTTCTCAGCACTTGGAATGGTAAAGGAGCAACCCAGCCATTGGATTCTCCTTGATGGAACTCTTTGTCCATTATGCGCAAAAACCTGTCGTCATCCTTCGACGGTGCTAGCTTGTGATCTCTGGGAGTACGAATGAAGGTTGATTGGCCTAGCTTGTCATCTTCACAAGTAAGTAAAGCATCATCGATAACATCAGATGCGTGGTCGTTTTGAAGCAGAAGACTGCTGCCATAACGCTCTTTCACATGGACTTGACTTACACAAGGACGGAAAAAGCTGGGGAAGCTACTCTCAAGTATGGAAGTCTTGGAAACATGAACACGAGAAGGTCGATGAGCACCTCCAAAACACACTTCTCCAATAACAACCCACCCAAGGTCTAACTTCTGTGCAAATGGAATGCTGTGTGGACCATTGAGCTGTTGTCGGATATTACGAATCCTAATGAGGTCCCTGCCAAGAAGGAGAAGGATGCTAACGTCTGGATCAAGAGCTGGAATTTCGTCAGCAATACATCTAAGGTGACTGAAGTGACGTGCTGTGTCTGGGGTGGGGATTTCAGTCCGGTTATTGGGAACCTGATTGTATTCTAGCAACGCTGGAAGGTGAAGGCTTACAATTTTGTCTGCTGACTCCACAATATAGCCATTAGCTCTCCTTCCTGCAGTTTCTTTCAATCCAGCACGTCTTAAGCGAATATGGAAAGGAAGGCCGATTGATATTAAAGGCTTCAAAGAATTCTGATGTTGCTAATAAACGGTTGCTCTGTTCGTCTAGAATAGCATACATTCTTTCCGATTCCTCTTTGCGGCCCTCTGGATAGACATTAACCAAACAAATCTTGGAACATGCTCTTGTGCTCATTCCAGCTCCACTCACTTCAGTGCACTTTGATGTTACTTCTTGATCAATGGATTCGCTGCCCTCCCCGCCATCCTCTGAGGTGGGAGGGGTGGCTTTCTTCCAGGGTGCTAGACCCAGATGTAAGGCTGACACATGACGGTCACTTTTACATTCAGTGCAATATATTTCAGCTTTGCAGTTTTTTGCTATATGATCTCTTGAAGAGCAGCATGTGAAGCATACAAAATGTTCTTTGAGAAACTGTTTACAGTCATCAAGACTCTTCTTTCTGAATCTTCTACACCTTTTCAAAGGGTGAGGTTTGCCATGGATTAAGCAGTACCAACTAGAATCTACTGATTTTTTCCTGTCAACTGTATCTTTTATCTCAGATGTGCTTACTTGGGTTTTGTGGACTGTTATAGAAGCTTGCTTGTATCTGTCTCGTCTGTCTGTCTTGTCCTGTGATGCTGGAGAAAGAATAGAAAAGCTGGGATCTGTACAAATGAAGTCAGCAAATGCAGAGAATGGTGGGAAGGCCACAGAATACTCATGCTTGTACTTGGATCCGTAAGATATCCATTTCTCCTGGATATTGTGAGGAAGTTTTTCAACAATGGGACTTACTCCACGAGTAGTGTCAAGATAGGACAACCCTGGTAGATAGCCATCCAGCTTGGCTGCCTCTATCTCTGTAAGAATGTCTCCTAGATCACGCAGCCTAAATGGATCTTTATTTATTATTTTAGGGAAGCTCTCCAATTTGGCAAAAAGAGCTCCTTCAATGGCCTCTGGTGAGCCGTATGTTTCCTCTAGTCTCTCCCAAGCCATGTGTAGGCCCTCCGATGGGTGCCTAATGTTAACTGCTTTCATTCTTCAAGGCTGTTCAGAAGATTCTCTTCCAAGATATTTGATAAGCAAATCTATTTCTTCTTCTAGCTTGAGGTCGAGGTCTGCAATGGCACTTTTGAAAGATGATTTCCAAGTCCAATAATTCATAGGCTTGTCATCGAAGGAATTCAACTCAGAAGTCACTAACTAGCTGCGTGCAAGGAATTTGACAAGATCATGAGTACTCGTTTTATGCTCAGAACTGCTTTGAGGGCTTCTGCTACGCACTTCAGCAGCTTGGGGAATGAGAGAAGGAGAACACTTTCCCTGTTGAGGAGAGAGAGGAGCAGTAGCTGCGGTTTTTAGCATGGTTCTTTACTTAGTCTGCGGTGCGCTGAAGGCTGAACTCTTTAGAAGAGCCCTTTGAAGGCTTTGACACTGATACACAATCTATCTCCATGAAGCCTGCTTCTAGAATTTCTGCTTCCACGGTAGCTGCATCCTTTTCTTTCTCTTCCTGCAGTGCTTCCAATGTTGCTTAGAGTCGAACTTGTTCAACTTTAATCTCAATCTCTCTTTTGCATACGCAGCTCTTGCCTGTGCAGTCTCCGCCCTTGCACGTGCTTTAGCGATAACTAAGCTGGCTCTGGAGCTTCTGGATACTATGGAACACTGAGAGCTTACTGAGTGAGCATTCTCACCTGCTTCTTCATAATGATGCTACTGCATTGTTGTGTTAGAGCCTTTTGATGGCACTTTTGAAAGATGATTTCCAAGCCCATAGGCTTGTCATCGAAGGAATGCAACTCAGAAGTCACTAACTGGCTGAGTGCGTAACAAACTAGGTTTACTTGAGACTTACATGTCTGCAGCTATGTCTCTTTCTCTTAATGTAATGCATAAATTGTACTTTTGCTGAGATGTACGTCACTTTGGACAAAAGCGTCTGCTAAATGAATAAATGTAAATGATGACGTAGTGTTTGTGTAAAGTGTGATATGAAGCTACTGGCTTAGAGGAAGAGGTAATCACTTATCTCTTTGTAAGATGCAGTTGTTAGTCAAGGGTCTCTACCTTCTCTCACTTTGCTGTGCTGTCTTTTCACTGTCACTGGCCTTACTGGATGCTAATGTTAATCCAGCTACCCAGCCGCTAAACACTTCCACAGTAAACTCCACAAAGACAGAGATGCGGTTTATGGAGTTTATCATGCAAAAGTGTGAAAAGACATTGCGTTTCAAGGTACTTTTGAAGATAAGATGGAAATGGATGGCCATAACCACATGGACCACATCACACAACTGCCACATGGAACAGGCGTTGACTACTTCCTCCTAGCAGGGGGTGTGGTGGCGCAGTGGTGCAGTGGGTTGAACCACAGTCCTGCTCTCTGGTGGGTCTGGGGTTCGAGTCCTGCTTGGGGTGTCTTGCAACGGACTGGTGTCCCATCCTGGGTGTGTCCCCTCCCCCTCTGGCCTTATGCCCTGTGTTACTGGGTAGGCTCCAGTTCCCCATGACCCTGTATGGGACAAGCAGTTCTGAAAATGTGTGTGTGTGTGTGTGTGTGTGTGTATACTTCCTCCTAGAACAGGAAAGTTGGTCAGCATTGTCAGGGTGTCAAAATAATGTGTCACAATAAAAGTACCACACACACATTTTTGGAACTGCTTGTCCCATACGGGGTCGCGGGGAACCGGAGCCTACCTGGCAACACAGAGCGTAAGGCCGGAGGAAAGTACCACCTCGAACTAAACTTAAGAGTTGAGCACGGTAGATGACAAACATGAGTACCCCCCCCTTCTTAACTCAATCATTACTGGCACAGAGTTGGTTTTCTGTAAGATGTTTACAGTAACGCACCCTCTTTTTAAAATTCATCACTAGTTGTATGCTGTACCGAAATATCTTGTCAAAGCACTGCTAAATTATAATGGCCCAAAGTTTTGCCGTAGCTGAACATAATTAGCTTTGTTCCAAGCCAGGACAGAGTGTTATGTCCCCAGCAGTTGTTGTATTTTGACTGGTCACTGCATAAGTACCCATCAGCTGCCTGCCAGTTTCCAGCAGTGAGAAGTAAACAGCAAACACTTCTCCACACTTCAGTTTGACCTATAAAAAATACTCAGATGCTTTATTTTATTAACATGTGCTCTAGAGCTGTAATGGCTATACTTCAGTCAGAGCTTCACTTCTCTGTGGTATTGATGTCAGTGGTCAGACACTGAACTGCTTTTTTTTTAAAAAAAATCATGAAGAATATTGACTTTCAACAGCCCATGTTTACACAGACCTGAGACAAAAAAAAAGAATACAACAGTGACAACTATAAGACACCTGATATAAACCTTCTCTCCTCATAAATGAAAGTGTAATATAAAGCGACGGATGTGACAGAGATGAGATTGGGAGCCAGCTTCCTTCGGACAGTGATACATTGGCTTCAGTCCTCTGTTTGACCACATTCTATCAGTTAAAAACCATTTTTGGTCAGATTGTAGCATTAGGTTTAATCTGAAAAAGAAGTCCAGAGGTAAAGTTTGATTGTAAAAAAACATGTAGGGCATTTTCTATAGTCTGCATTTATGGCAGATAACTTGGACTTTCATAGTCCTTTATGTTGCCTGATGTTTTTCTCACATTTCCAATATTTAAAAATGTATTGCATTTTGAACAAAAGCATCTTGTTTATTTTCTGGAACTAAACAGCTTACCTCCAACTGTATTTGTCATTTTCAGGTTGAATATTGTTATTTCTCCCCTCCATGAACCGCCACCTTACTGTGGTGAAGGGGTTTGAGTGCCTGAATGACTCCAGGAGCTATGTTGCCTGGGACTATATGCCCCTGGTAGGGTCTCCCATGGCAAACAGGTCCTGGATGACAGACGAGACAAAGTGCAGTTCAAAAGCCCCTTATGAAGAAACTAAAACCAAGGCTTTCGTTTACCCCGCCTGGTATGGGGTCACCGGGGCCCCACCCTGGAGCCAGGCCTGGGGAGGGGCTCGCATGCGAGCGCCTGGTGGCCAGGTCTATGTCCACGGGGCCTGGCCAGGCTCCTCCCAAAGCCATGACGTGGAGCCGCTCTTCGGTGGGCTCACCACCTGCCGGAGAGACCGTAAGGGGCCGGTGCATTGTGATTTGGGCGGTGGTCGGGGCCGAGTGCCTGGCCGACCCAAACCTCGGGCGCCAACTCTCGTTTTTGGGATTTGGATGTCACCTCACTGGCGGGGAAGGAGCCTGAGCTGGAGTGGGAGGTTGAGAGATACTGTCTAGATATAGTCGGGCTCACTTCCACTCACAGCTTGGGTTCTGGAACCACTCTTCTCAACCAAGGGTGGACTCTCCACTATTCTGGTGTTGCCCAGGGTGAGAGGCGGCGGGCAGGTGTGGGCTTATTAATAGCCCCCCAGTTTAGCCGCTATGTGTTGGAGTCTACCCCGGTGAATGAGAGGGTCATCTCCCTGCGCCTTCGGGTCAGGGAACGGTCTCTCACTATCGTTTGTGCTTATGCGCCTAGCGGCAGTGCAGAGTACCCGGCCTTTTTGGAGTCCCTGGAGGGCGTGCTGGAAAGCGCTCCTCATAAATGAAAGTGTAATATAAAGCGATGGATGTGACAGAGATGAGATTGGGAGCCAGCTTCCTTCGGACAGTGATACATTGGCTTCAGTCCTCTGTTTGACCACATTCTATCAGTTAAAAACCATTTTTGGTCAGATTGTAGCATTAGGTTTAATCTGAACTGGGGACTCTGTCGTTCTACTGGGGGACTTTAACGCCCACGTGGGCAGTGACAGTGACACCTGGAGGGGCGTGATTGGGAGGAACGGCCTCCCCAATCTGAACCCGAGCGGTGAGTTGTTATTGGATTTCTGTGCTAGTCACGGTTTATCCATAACAAACACCATGTTCATGCATAAGGGTGTCCATCAGTGCACTTGGCACCAGGACACCCTAGGTCGGAGGTCGATGATCCACTTTGTAGTCGTTTCTTCTGATCTTCGGCCATATGTCTTGGACACTCGGGTGAAGAGAGGGGCTGAGCTGTCAACTGATCACCACCTGGTGGTGAGTTGGATTCGATGGCGGGGGAAAAAGCTGGACAGACCTGGCAAGCCCAAACTTATAGTGAGGGTCTGTTGGGAACGTTTGGCGGAGGCCCCTGTCCGAGAGGTCTTCAACTCCCACCTCCGACAGAGCTTCAACCAGGTCCCGAGGGAGGCGGGGGACATTGAGTCTGAATGGACTATGTTCCACGCCTCCATTGTTGGGGCGGCGGTTCAGAGCTGCGGCCATAAGGTCTCCGGCGCCTGTCGCGGCGGCAATCCCCGAACACGGTGGTGGACACCGGAGGTAAGGAATGCCGTCAAGCTGAAGAAGGAGTTCTATCGGGCCTGGCTGGCTCACGGGACCCCTGAAGCAGCTGACGGGTACCGACTGGCCAAACGGAACGCGGCTCCGGCACTCGCCGCGGCAAAAACTCGGGCTTGGGAGGAGTTCGGTGAGGCGATGGAAGAAGACTTTCGGTCGGCCTCAAAGAGATTCTGATAAACCGTCCAGCGACTCAGAGAGGGGAAGCGGTGTTCCACGAACACTGTTTACAGTGGAAGTGGTGCGCTGCTGACCTCAGCTGAGGATGTCCTCGGGCAGTGGAAGGAGTACTTTGAGGATCTCCTTAATCCCTCCGACACGCCTTCCATAGAGGAAGCTGAGGCTGGGGACTTGGAGGGGGACTCGTCCATTACCCTGGCCGAAGTTGCTGAGGTAGTCAAAAAACTCCTCGGTGGCAAGGCTCCGGGGGTGGATGAGATCCGCCCCGAGTTTCTCAAGTCTCTGGATGTTGTGGGGCTGTCTTGGCTGACACGCCTCTGCAGCATTGCGTGGAGCTCGGGAATGGTGCCTCTGGACTGGCAGACCGGGGTGGTGGTCCCTCTTTTTAAGAAGGGGGATCGGCGATTGTGTTCCAACTATAGGGGGATCACACTCCTTAGCCTCCCTGGGAAAGTCTATGCCAGGGTACTGGAAAGGAGAATCCGACCGATAGTCGAACCTCGGATTCAGGAGGAGCAATGCGGTTTTCGCCCTGGCCGTGGAACACTGGACCAGCTCTATACCCTCACTAGGGTGTTGGAGGGTTCGTGGGAGTTTGCCCAACCAGTCCATATGTGTTTTGTGGACCTGTAGAAGGCATTCGACCATGTCCCTCGTGGCATCCTGTGGGAGGTACATCAGGATTATGGGGTTCGGGGCTCGCTGCTTAGGAGCTGTTCGTTCCCTGTATGACCGGAGCAGGAGCTTGGTTCGCATTGCCGGCAGTAAGTCAGACCTGTTCCCGGTGCATGTTGAACTCCGCCAGGGCTGCCCTTTGTCACCAGTTCTGTTCATTATCTTCATGGACAGAATTTCTAGGCGCAGCCAGGGAACGGAGGGTGTCTGTTTTGGTGGCCGCAGGATCTCTTCTCTGCTTTTTGCGGACGATGTGGTCCTGTTGGCGTCATCAAATCAAGACTTGCAGTGTGCACTGGGGAGGTTTGCAGCCGAGTGTGAAGCGGCGGGGATGAGAATCAGCACCTCCAAATCCGAGGCCATGGTTCTCAGTCGGAAAAAGGTGGATTGCCCCCTCCGGGTTAGGGGGGAGCCTCTCTCTCAAGTGGAGGAGTTTAAGTATCTCGGGGTCTTGTTCACGAGTGAGGGAAAATGGAGCGGCAGGTTGACGGACGGATCAGTGTGGCGTCTGCAGTAATGCGATCATTGTACCGGTATGTTGTGGTGAAGAGGGAGCTGAGCCGTAAGGCGAAGCTCTCAATTTACCGGTCAATCTACGTTCCTACCCTTACCTATGGTCATGAGCTCTGGATCATGACTGAAAGAATGAGATCGCGGATACAAGCGGCAGAAGTGAGTTTCCTCCGCAGAGTGGCTGGGCGCACCCTTAGGGACAGGGTGAGGAGCTCAGTCACCCGGGAGGAGCTCGGAGTAGAGACCCTGCTCCTCCGCATCGAGAGGAGCCAGTTGAGGTGGCTCGGGCATCTGTTCCGGATGCCTCCTGGACGCCTCCCTGGTGAGGTGTTCCGGGCATGTCCCACTGGGAGGAGGCCTCGGGGCAGACCCAGGACACGTTGGAGAGATTACGTCTCCTGGCTGGCCTGGGAACGCCTTGGGGTTTCCCCAGGGGAACTGGAGGAGGTGTGCGGGGAGAGGGAGGTCTGGAGGACTCTGCTCGGACTGCTGCCCCCGCGACCTGGCCCCGGATAGCGGAGGAAGATGGATGGATATTGTTATTTCTGGGTGTTTTTTTTCCACTTTGGTGCACAGTGTTGAAGAATGACAGTAATGGGTTGACAACACATACTATTAGCAGTGCATGCTGGGCACAATTAGCCCAGCTGAAGATATTGGTTGTTGATGTTTTTGTGTGTGTGTGTGTGGAAATTCAGGTGTGTCTGGGATATTGATGAAACTGCAGTTGAATTCTGACAATAACATTTCAGCAATTGGTAATTGCTCATTAGTTTAAAAATAAAGGAACTGTGATTTGCACATCAACAGACACACACAACTTTGGAGAGGTTTCAAATGTGTTTAACCCTGGACTGACTCCAGGATGCAGTGGTGCCACCACAGGGGTGTGTTTTTCGGTAAAGACAAAATTGGCAAATGTTGCTTTGTTTCTAATCACTTCATTCTTAAACATATCAACATAACATGTTGATTTTTACTGTATATGAATCTTTTATGTGTCTTTTAATGCCATAAACATTATTCAGTGGTCTTGACACTCACCTTGTGGTATTAGAGATCATTGTATGTATGCTGTGTGGGGGGTGCAGTGGTACAGTGGGTTTGTCCAGGGCCTGCTCTGTAGTGGGTCTGGGGTTTGAGTCCTGCTTGGGATGCCTTGCGGCGGACTGGTGTCCCGTCCTGGGTGTGTCCCCTCCAGCCCTGCACCCTGTGTTGCCTGGTTAGGCTCCGGTACTCTGCGACCCCGCTTGGGACCAGCGGTTGTAGAGATTGTGTGTGTGTGTGTGTGTGTGTGTGTGTGTGTGTGTGTGTGTGTGTGTGTGTATGCTGTAGTACTGAATTGTCTATTAACTGGTAATACTGAGAGTTCTGACATCTTATTAGTTGGGGCAGTGGAATGAACAATGTAACTATTGGTGACATCTGATGTCATGTCATAATGGACCATCTCATTACTGGTCCTGTTGTATGAATGGGTTTAAACAATTAAGTGAGGTTTTGCTAGAACAGAGGGTCAAGTTGTTTTTTTCTCTATGTTTTAGAGGTTTGTCAAAAACAGACATGATGAATAAGTTGTTGTAGTCATAATGAAAATAATGGAAATAGAGATCATTAACATGACAATTTGATGCTGTCATTATGTACCCGGCCACCGTTTGTAAGTCTTTTCTTTCCCTCAAGTGATTCAGAATCTCTTTACCATTATTTGTCTTGTTCGTAAAGTATACGGCAATTCCAGAGGGGTAAGGCAACAAAAGGATGGGAAGAATTTTTTTTCCCAAAGATGTCTGAAAAAGAGGCAGGGATTGAGGAGAGATCAATGCAAATTTGTGCTGTAATCTTGCATTTTATTCCGCTGATAAAGATTTTTGCATTGATGTGTTCTGTATTCTCATTTTAGACAAACTTCTCAGTCTCTGTCAGTCTGTTTCTTCCTTCAAACCTCATCCCTCAATCATTCCCTCAGTTTCTGGTGTCTGTGAGGGAGGGGAGCAGAGGTATAACTGCCGTAAGCAGAGCTAGGGACACTGCAGAATGCATGATGTGGGCACAGTCAGTTTATTAAGTATTTATTGCATTTGTCACACGTCCATTAGGACTTCACTGTGCAACCCCTAATCAAGGCTGTGCTAATGTCTGAAGTGACATCACCATGAAGATTCAGGAGTTCAAATGCACAAATTGATGGTTACCAACGCAAGCCTTGTTGCTGCTGCACATTTCTGCATTTTACGTGGTAGAGAGCTTCAAAACTTGAATGGCACTCACATTCAACCATAAAACACCAGTCAGTGCTTCTAAAATGTTATTTGTTATTTGAGCTGAGTTTTCAGCAATGCAGAGAAAAGCATAAAATCCTTTTTAAACTAGATTAAATTAGAAAAACAAAAGATGTCAGGAAATGGATGGCAAAAAGAAAGGAGAGAATGCAGACATACATCTCAAAAGGAATATGAGGGAAGTGGGATGAGCAAGGTGTATAGGAGCAGAGAAATAAAATGATAGAAAGGTGTAGGAGCAGAGAAGTAAAATGATAGAAAGGTATAGGAGCAGAGAAGTAAAATGATAGAAAGATGTAGGAGCAGAGAAGTAATCTAAGAGAGGTATAATACTGATATGGTGTGAGGTGTACAGAGACTCACTGCTCTTTGATAGACAGCCCTTACAGTCTAATACCAGTTGAGCTTTGAGCCTCGTCTTGAATAATCGATCTGCCATTAATGGAGTAAGTGGCTACGGAAGGATATTAAATGTTAATTGCTGTAAAATATTGATCGGGGTCATTGATCCACGGGATAATTGCAATCAGTGGAAACAAAGATGCATTGTATGCGCTGGGCTTTGGGCTAAGTCCACTGTAGTGGACCATACATGGGATCTTGTACTTCAGATCATCCATAGATCATGGACAGTTTGACTTTGTTTTTTTTCCTCAAGCTTATCCTAGATTGCTGGCAACTAGTTGGTCTTATGTGTACTGTACTATCATGAAATGAGAGTAGTAATGTTGTTTCATTGTCACAGTTTAGCTTTTTTCTTTTAGTTGAGCACTCCTAATTGCCTGTTAAACCTGTGAGGGCAGGGCAACTCCACGAAGTACTATTTATTTTTACTTCCAGGTCACTGCGTGGGGTTGGATCTGTAGATGGTTTGACCAGGAAAACACAAGACACTGAATGGTTCATAAATTGGCTCAATCTAATTTGGTCGATGGAGCGACTTGTGGCCCAGCCAGAGAGGCTGTTGAAGGGCTCACCAGGGCGGATCCCTTGTGGCCCACAGGCCTTGGGCAGAGCTGTTTGGCTCCTGCCTGTTGAATAATGCATTCAGAGAGGAGTTGGACTCTAATACCACAGCTCTCTCAGATGCTCCCTCTTGTACCTGGATCAATAACACTTAGCTGCCATTTTATAATCAAGGAGCCACTAAGATTCCATCAACCAGCAATTAGCTGGGGGGCATCAGCCTCCACCCCGCAGCACCCCAGCATAGCTTAGAGACAGAGTATGTGTCATTTGTTACTGAAAATGAATAATGTGTAGACAGCAATGCTTTGATTGAAGGTTTCTTTGGGCTTTAATAAGAAAAATGTCAAGCATGTGTGACAATATTGGTTCTTGTGCTGGAAAGAGTGGCAGTGAAGACGGATTAATATCTAAAGGTTCTTTGTGAGTTTTTGAAAAGCTGTTATTATCTATTCCTGTCTTTTTTTGAAGAGGGATGGGAGGAGTGATGCCTGCAGTGTCGCTTTGTGTTCTGCCACAAGGCTCTCTTCTTCTCCATACAGCTAAATACACAGCCAGCCAGCACCACGCAAATCAAGTCCAGCTCCATTGTTATTTCATGGATAAGGCTGGCAAAGTTGAGGAGTACAGCTTGTAGTGCAACACTCACAGAAGAACATTAAATGTTACCTACTCTGAAGTGAAATAAAATTTTTGATAAATTCAGAAAGAACTTAATTGCCAAACTTATTTTTTCTCATTTATCAACTCTGTCAGTGGATGATTCAGATAGAACATCTTCATTTCCTCAGTGCTCAGTGGACATGGAGTGTACATTAGATGTGTGTGTTTGTGTGGGTGTGTGTGAGAGATAAGGAGTGACTCATATGGTAACTCCTATGCTTTTGTGCCGTTACACTGTAGCGTTACTGTGGGGTGTACCCACACACGGTGTCACAGTGAGTAGCGCTGCTGTCTCACAGCACCTGGGTGGTACGAGAAAACATGGGTTTGATCCCTGCTAAGTCTGTGTGGAGTTTGCATGTTCTCCCTGTGTCTGCGTGAGTTTTCTCCGGGTGTTCTGGTTTCCTCCCACAGTCCAAAGACATGCTGTTCAGGTTCCCCCATAGTGTGTGAGTGACACAGAGAGAGTGTGTTCTGCTGGTGTATGGATGAGTGACCCAGTGTAAGTAGTGTATCAAGCAGTGTAAGTCACCTTGGTGAATAAGGTGTGTGGGCTGATAACACTACATAGAGTTCGCTGGAAGTCGCTTTGGAGAAAAGCGCCTGCTAAATAATAAATGTAAATGTACATGGCATCAGCTCCATGCCAATTCTGGCAAACCTTCTACTGCTCTGTGTTTGATGTCACAATGGCTCTGGACAGTCAGTCACTCTGAAATAATAGAATAATTACATAATTAACTGGGAGGAAATTGTCATCTGTAAAATTGCTCTAGTGTTTTTCTGTTCATTAAAAATGACTGCAGGGCTATAATTAGGTTCTACTGGAGCCCAAATTGTGCTTCTATAATGGCCATAGGGTGTTTCCTTTATTTAAAGTGGCGTTGCACTTTTACACTGCATTGAGTGGGGTCGTGCCCCACTCACGGTGTCTTTGTTCCGTGGAGCCTTGCTTCAGCCGAATAGAAGCACTAAGAATGAGTGACACCTGGCACACCCTTCAAAAGCCTGAGGAGTCTCTTTGTGTGCTCATGGCCTCCTGAGAGAAAAAGGAGCTGCTGTAGAGCTGGATGTGGAGGTTTAAGTGTGCAGTTGGAACTGGAGGACAGTACAGCTGTCCCTTGAAATCCCTTGAAATGTGGGGTACCCCCAGTTGACTGTATGACAGCAATATACAAAAGGCAGTACATACTGTCCTACAATGTAAAAAGTGTCTTGGATACACAAGGCAACTGAAGCAGTGAATGATACTGTGTTCTGTAACAAATACTTTATTTATTACTGTCAGCAGTAATAGAAGAATACTTCTAAGTCTGAAGGATATCCAGAAAACAGGCCAGTTAAGTGGTAATACCTTTTTATTTCCTTTGCCTTTCATTGTCATTGTGAAAATTGTTGTACTTTCAAGGACACCGTTCCTTTAAAACACTGTGAGCCTCAAATGAACCAGCTAACAAACTTCCTTGTGCCATTTGTCAAGGAGGCCAGTATGCTAGAGGATGATGTGCCACCCCATGTCTTTCCTGGCTTGCTGAACATGCCATGGTCTTTTGTTTAAATAGACCAAGTTCACTGTGATTTATTGGAGTTCTCATCCCAGGACTGGTCTGACTTTTCCTCAAGGGACGAAGATGCAAGCAAATGACTATTGATGGACGTTTGAGAAATGCATTTGGCAGATTGCTATGACTATTGACAAACGTATAAAAAATGTATTCTTGGAATCAATGATGTGGGGAGTTGTAAGTCACTGGTATGAGTGATGTGGTCGCTCGGCAACTGCACAACGTGGCCAGTTTGACTCAGGGCCTCTCCTTGGGTGTGACGCATTGCAGTGAAATACCACAAAGCTGTGGAAGGGTGGGGGCTGACAAGCAACCTCTCGTTTACTGTCTTCATAAATCAAGCTTGTCCTACTCGCCTTTTGTTTCATTCTCTGGATGCATGCACAGCATTACCAATTGACCTTTTGTGTGTCGTTTTTGACGTTGGGGGGGACATGGACAAAAAGATACACAAAAGCTGCTGGAATCCACTTTAGAAATGTAAATGTCACCATCATTTGTTTTGTGCTTTAATGAAGTTTATGAAACTGGAATAAAATGAGATGGCATATGAAGTAAACAATAACTCTGTAAACATGAAATTGTTTGAAAACAGTGTCTAACATTGGAGTTCAGGCCTTACTGTGACGATGAATATTGTGGTTCAGCCTCAGAAATGCAGCTGTCTAATGTGCTGTGGTAGGCTTAACATCCTCATTTCATGTCTGGCTGAGTTTTATCAGCAAGAAATCACTAAAAACGTCCAGTCGTCCACACTGTACATCAAGCTTCTTTACTCCCCCCCCACCGTGTGTGTGTGTGTGTGTGTGTGTGTGTGTGTGTGTGTGTGTGAGAGAGAGAAAGAGAGAGAAAGAGAGAGAGATGAAACAGGACCATAGTTTCAAAGACAAAATTACTGTTGGAATGATGACATGATAAAAGTACATAAAATGGAACACAGAATAACTATGTTTTTTCATGTGTAAAATACCAAAAATGAAAGTGAAACAAAAGTATTTTGTTTTGCTGTTCTATGAACTTCCCTGTCCCCAGGGTAATGAAGTTGCACACTTGTGTCATTATAAAGAGATTCTTGTCATCCTCAAGTTCATCAAACACGGTGATCTCCAGTGATTTGGATGCATTGAAGACCGTGATGGACCCATATGGTCACAAAGAGCCTTTTATGATAGAGACTGAAGGTGAAAGCAGAACATACAGAGACTGATGCCAGTGACCTACTGTTGGTGTAGTGAGTTTCGCTGAGAAAGCTAGTGATGCCATTCATATGGAGGCATCAAGGGTTGTGCTCTTTGATCAGCACAAATTTTGTAAAATCATATATGTAAATAATGCAGAATAAATGACAAAGGATAACACAGAAATAAACCCCAGGAGAACTACTGGACACATTGATCTGAATGTTATTCTGTCCTTTAACTCTCTTACACTTAGCATTAGCATTGCACAGTGCATCCATGCCAATTCCATAATCTCTTTATTAATGTCCAACAGAACTGTTATGACACACTAGATACCATCAGTGACTCCCCATCTACCAACACACAGTCATGAAAGCAGGTCTGTGTGATGCTGATAAACTTAAAGACATGATGGAGATGGCTAAAACTAGGCTATGAGGCCCTCCTAATCAGACAGTAGTGCCAGAGGAGGGAGAAGTGAAGAATTTCATTAGGACTATTTTAGAGTCATTGTTTTAAGAGGACTGTGTGTGTCACTGCCTCTCAGAATGTCTGAATGATGGGGCAGACAAAATTTAAGCTCTTAAATCCTTCTGTTCTCCAGGACTTTTCATTTTTTACCTTGGAAAAAATTTCACAAGAGCTCCATTTATTTCTTCATCACAGTTTTGAATTGATCCATGAAATTAAAGAATTCATTGATCCTCGTTAGTAAAAATCAAGTTATGAGAAAATGAATTTGGTGTTGCATGTTATTTATTATCATTGAGGAGATTACTTCAGATGTGTTCTGAAGTTCTATTCAGTATAGAACAATACTATTTTTTTGTAAGTATTGATTACATGAGTTTTGCTCCTGGTTAAGTCTCTCTTGAGATAGTTAAATGGTCTGGGTTATTGTTATGAAGAGCTGACTGTTTATAGGATTACAGTTGTGGGTACAGTGAGCCCTTGCTGGTTTTGTTTTCATTTCATTGCTTAGCTTAAAATGACTGGTGGGAAACATGTTATTATGTTTAACTGCCTTTGAAAGGATCCAGTGAGGCCATATACTGTAGACTGCTAATAGAAAGTAGCTGATAGTAGTATGGCATGCAGCACCATGGGTTTGGATAGGGGGAAGAAGCAGCGTTCATTATTAACGATTTATTCGAACAACAGCACGAGGGAAATAACGCTCTCGGTCCAAGGACCCTGTTTTCGCTAGGACCTGCGCTTGCAACTAGCCTTCCCCACCTACCTAGTGCCCCCAGGCTCTCCCTTAACCCTCTAGTAAACACAGCAACCCCATTATTTTCTCCATAAGCGCCCCCAGTGGTTACACACACATTTAACATTATTTCCCATAATGCAACTATTTACGTTGAACCAATAACGCGGGTCGTTACAGTAGTTTTGAGAAACACAGAGTAAGGATACTATAACACACTCCTGGTTCCACAGCACACGGCAAGTCAGGGCACTTGGAGTTAGGTGCACACAGAAAAACTGCTGTTGTACGAGTTTGTGCTGTACAGACTTTCAAAGGTACAGATGGTGGCCGAGCAGGAAGGGTGCAGGGGTTGGTACATGAGACAATAAACTCAGGTGGCTACTTCCACACACAGGGACTCTGGACTTGATGAGAGGCTTGGGTTCCTGATCTCTAACATTCTGCTCTACTGAAGGAAAGATAAAGGATTTGGTGATGGGGCACCGGTGAGCCCTGGATGCCTGTTCCCTCCCTCTCTCATGTTGGCACAGACACATTGGTAGATAATGACACCGTTAAGGTAAAAGTTTGCTGTTGGTAATCTCTAACATTCAACTGGCAGGTAACATTCAGATCACAATCCGCTGACATTCAGAGTGCAAACTGCTGAGGAAGCACACTGTACACTGTAATCTTCACCAGGGGTAGAAGACCAGCTCGTGGGTAGAGTGTGAAAGGTCTGTAACTTTGCCTCTTCTCCCACTATCAAACAGAGAGAGATAAGGTACAGAGGTGTGCTGTGACTTAATCATGGCACTCAACATATTCCCATTCCTGTGTGTTGCTGAAGCGGAGATCGGAAGTATAGAAGTGCTGAGCATCAGAATGCATGACCTGTATGTGTTAAATGAATGAACATGTGACCACCAATTGTGGTATAACTGGAGAATGAAGTAATAGGGACTTTCACATCAGAATATTCATTATTTTTTCTCATTCAAAAAATTCTAAACACCCAGAAGGGGTTTAAAAAAACTGCTTGGGTCACAATCTGGGTGTCCTGGCATACTGAATATACCTCCGTTCTGTCTCAGGAGAATTCATTGACATGAGGGCATTGCTGGGGTGCACCTGGAACATCATGGGAGAAATAGCAGCCTCAAGGGCACTGTGGACTTAAGCAATCAGATAGTTACCAGTGACTTTTATTGTAGAATGGAAGTCCCATAATAATGATGGATAGATGCTTGTGTGGAAAATAGATTTTAGAATTATTTGCGAGTTTGCATCGCATTATATTCAGATATGATGCACCCTAGGGTACTAGAACCCATACAGATATACTGTCAGTCTTATTTATTTCTTACTTATATTATTTCTTCTTGTGTCAGAAAAGTTTATGAAACTTCCTCAATGCTTAAAAATAAATCACAGATGTTTCATGCTAAGATTTATGATGCACCTGCTCTCTTGGAGTTATGACATCGAGAAGAGGGACTCAATCTAATATTTTATACTAAATGATGAATAATGTTCAACCACAACAAGCCAAAAGGTATCAAACTCGCTGAATATTTAACACAAGAACTCAATTTTGACCGTACAGGAAATGACATTTTAATGGAGAACCACTGGATGTCCCTGGTTATGGTGTGGATATGAGATTTTGCTTTGCCACATCAATCCAAATTCGTGGGCTAGGAACACCGGTGGCATGTGGCATGTGCGGTGTTCAGGGCTGTGTTTCTCATCAGCTCATCTTTCAGCTCATGTGTGGAGTAGGGTGAGCCCCTCGGTTTTCACCTTGCAGTTGCAGGAGCTTGAACCTGAGGAAACTGAAGCAGGATTAAAACGGCGTAGCTTCTCACATCAATCGCTGATCATCGTTTGGCATATATGATAACCAGGCAAACCCCTAAGCCCTGCTCCTTTGTTAATTAGCAGTAATGGCAATGTACACAAGTTAATAAAGCTGGCCGCTGCCTGGATCCTTTGCCTTCACATCAGATAGAGAGATGAGCTCCTGCCACCAGGGTAATTAGTCTGTTGCCGGCACTATTTTATCTGCAAGTTTTGGAGGCAAGAGAGGTACAGCAGGACAAGGGAGACAGCAGGTACACGGGTCAATTAATGACGAGAAGGGTCGACTCTGTTGTTGGCACGTTTCCTCGAGAGGCGCTTCGCAACAGACAGACGAGAGAGTGGGGGTTGGGGGGGAGCAGGGGGTAAGAAGAAATGGCTTTGATGAACATTCTGGCTCCTCCATTACGCTGGCGTGAGGGATCCGTTTCCGATCCTGACAGAATAATTAGCAGGTTTGTTGTGTGCCATGTCAGACTGCGTGTTTCTCCACCCATGGCTGTAATTAGGGCTTCGGCAGCATCGCGGGGACACCTTGGCAGTTGGGGTAGTGCAGTAGAGAAGCAGAGAGGCACAAGAGGAGGCAGAAGTCATGTTCAATCAGTGGAATTTTTTTTTTTACAGTTTAGCAGACAATGGAATGAGCACGAAGACTGAATTTCTCTTTGGGGTGCATCTTTGCCTCTGTGGTTGTGCTCACCAGAGAAACACACATACCTTTTTATGAACAGGTCCCTCCTTGTGTGTGTGTGTGTGTGTGTGTGTGTGTGTGTGTGTGTGTACATGTGCATTTGTCTGCTTGGGGGTCTAAGTACTTCATTGTTTTCCTCTACAACTAACCACGTGTTGACTTCAACTGTATTACACTGTATAAATCATTGGATTTTATTCTAGAATTGTCATCTGAGTTATTTATTATTTCACAGAAGAATAATACTCAGCATGCACAAGCGTGAAGAAAGGAGAATTGCTGCATGGTTACACAGGATGATGTTGGTGAAAATGCATCCCCTCGTCATTGCTACAGCTCTTGTTTGTACAGTAATAAATATTCACTGGCAGCTGTGCCTGCTGACATAACTTACATCTTAAATCTTGTATATGAGAAAAACACATGACTTCAGACCAACAGTTTATTACCTCATTGGCTGTCCTTTATCTGCACAGAGCAGCTCCTAAAATCAGAAGTTGTCGTGATGAATAAAGGACTTCGCTTGTATTGTTGCATCACACTGAATTTTGATTTGGCAGCTGAATGTAGAAAATTTGACAGAATAACTCCTTTTAAAGGCGTCTAAGAAACGACATTTCAGTGAATGTGAACTGAACCTAATTGGGTTCCTCCTTCAAAGAGACCAGGAAGCCTGCAACCATTTAAACTCTTGTAGTTATATCTTAAAAAGTGTACAACAACAACAGTAATAATACAGGGCAATAAGCACTTGCTGTTTTACATATGGTCTCTTTATAAGATTTCACTGATGTTTTGAAAGTTCAGACATTCTTGATTCATGTGCAAAACTGTTTGTTTTAGTAAACTTAAGATATCTGTTTTAGTCAGGTAAAATGCACCTACTTTTTGAAGATGTTAGCCTCTTTGTTTTACTTCTAATGTAATGGAATGCTCTTATATCCATGGCAAACATTGCCTTCTGTGGAATGTACTCCAGCCTTCTCATTGTATCTTTTCTGTGTTGAAGACCAATGGTAAAAGATACTGTGCCATGCCCACACCTCCGGGCCAACACGAAACACCTAGGACGCAGCGCAGACTACAGCATAAAAAGCTGCGTCAGACCACCAGCTGATGTGGAACCTTAATCTGCCTCCTCGTTAGCGACCTTCTCTAGCCATTTCCTGTTCCCAAACGCCTCCCCCGAACCCGTCCCTTCTTCCCTCGATCTACTGCCTCTTTCTGATCATCGACCTCTTGCCTGTGTACTAACCTCGCCTTTTGGATCCTCCCTGTTACAACGTTCGCACCTCGAAGACCCTTTGCCCGTCCTCTGACCTCCTCTCTTGGATTTCCCCGAAGACACCACCACGATTACCGCTCTGCACTTGGGTCCGCCGCTTCCTTCAGACCCAACCATGACACACTGTTTTTTTCCACTTCATGTGAACTAAAAAGGGAAAATGACAATGAATGGCAATGGTGTTCTTAAAAATTTAATGAAATTTTTATTTTAAAAATAGAAGTAAATATACATTTACAAGGGTAAGTCAAAAAGCATTCACTCACATGCACACAGTGGCTGAAACCACTTGTCCTAAGCAATATCACACCAAGCCAGAGCCTAACCTAGCAACACAGGGCATGAGGCCAGAGGGGACACACCCAGGGCAGGACTCCAGTCTGTCACAAGGTACCCCAAGAGGGATTTGAACCCCAGACCCACCAGAGAGCAGGACCCAGCCAAACCTGCTATGCCATTTCACCCCCTAAGCAAAACATTCACAATATATTTATAAAAAAGTTTAAAGATTTTTGTGGCTACTTTCTGATTTACCCTCATACAAATAAATATTGAAATGTAACAGTAGCTGTAAATCTGCATGCTTTTTACAGCATTAAAGGTAATTTCATAAATGTACATTATTCATAAAACATGAAAAATAATTAAAAAAGATAGCATAGTAGGCAGCTTACTGAAAACTGTATTCAGGTTTCACACGTTCAGGTGAGGTGAACATTCCATTTAAGGCATAAATTGTTTTTTGGGAAAACAAACTAAAACATCTGGAGAGCCTTGCTAGTCACCCATCAGGGTAATCATATTCTTTTTTAGGACATGGTACCCCATATTGACTGTAGGTGTTCCTACAATGTCACTTCACGAAAGTAACTGGAATTTCTCAGCATTCAGATACATGGTGGCAAATTCAGTGGCAGGAATCACCAGATTGGTATGACTACAAATGCACCGAGTAAGAATCCATTCTTGGCTCTCAATACATCTAACACAGAAGTAAGGAAAACATGATTTAATCGCTTAAAGTCCAGCACCCTGACTGGTAATGATTGCTTCCATGATGACTTGCAGTCCAGTACATAAAACAGCGCAGTCTACTTCTGTCTTTCCTTAGGTGCTAATTAGCTGTACACAAAATCGCAATGGTTCACTTCTTCACTGGAGTGTAATTATTACAAGCTGTGCAGGTTTGGGCAAACCTATGCCTTTCTTTATTGTACAGTGGCAGAGCAGAAGAAGGGGAGCGCATCACCTGACCATATGAAATAATGGCCATTTAAATCAGGCTACTGCAGGACCAAGTCATTTAAATGCCCTCCCTTTGCGGGTCATTAAGCTGGGTGCATAAAATCCCAGAATTCATTATGCATTTATGGCAGATGATGGCACCGAGGGTTGGAAATGCACAGAGATAAGGACAGCACTGTAATTGAAGTTCCCCGGAAACAGTGGCGAACGAATGGAACGAAATTGAAAGCAAAATTATCTCTCTGTTGATGGGTGTTACACAAAAATGGTTTAAGCGACCATGAGCAAATGGCAACAAATGAATAAACATGGATGCCACGGGCAAATTGAAGCACAGAGAGCAATCGCAGCAGAAATCGCCACTGCTGTATTTATTAGCTTTATGTGATGTGCAAATCCAATTAGAATTTTCAGACGATCGTGCCGATACCTGAGCTTAGAAATTATTCAGTGATAGATGTCCAGCTCCATGTGGACTAATCAGGAGGCCAGGAAATGTGGAGATTGACTCCCTGTGTGTCTGTGAGTGAGACAAGTTGGGTGCACATGTTATGGATTGGAGCCATTTGTGATTCAAGCCATTGCTTCCTTGTGGCACACCCATAGTGATGGCACAGGACCCTGGCTGCAGGTTCTCATTCTGATGCAAGTGGCAAGAGTAAAATGGATACTTGGGGTAACAGGCTTCCCAGTTTCCAGACAGGATGTGAAAGATTAATTTGTTTCACAGTCTGTGAAGTAGGAGAAGTAAATTATGGGGTATCTTCCGTGCTGTAATCTCTGCATGGGTAAGCTTCCAGTTAATTACGGTGCAGACACATAATACTACACTATGTTTGTGACAATGTAAATACTTCTGATTTGAGACTTGATCTGACTCTATAAACAATTAAAAAAAACTGCTTTGGGTTTGGAGTTGGACTTGCAAGAACAGCCACAATATCCAACACCCTCCACAAACAGCTGTGTTAAATGGTGGATAATGCTCTGACATGCAGCAGTAATGCAATGTTTTCTAACACTCAGGTGTTGTAGGTGGTTATAGTTTGGACAGCTGGTAGCATAGTGGTTAGAGCTGTCCAAACTATAACCTACACTAAAAAAACTAAAAAAATTATTATTAGGAATGTGATTAAGAACTGTCGATATTTGGATAAACCTTTATGCAGCTACTCGTGGGATGTACATTGATTCATATGGTGGAAAGAAACAAACAAACTAACTGTACTTAAGAATCACATGTTTGCATGTATGTCTCTTTCTGCTAATGTAATGCACACATTGTATTTTCTATGAGATGTACATTGCTTTGGAGAAAAGGACAGATCTCCTTCATCAGTGACAGTGGGGGCATATTCTGAGAAAACAATCTTGGCATTGCAAAAACACAACCCATCCACACCCTCTTCTGTTGCCATGGCTACCCATTGCGTGCCCATCTCTGGCGGGACTGAACATAACAGAAAAGTCACTTTAGTCTCTTCCGGAAGGCATCTAGTGAAATTGAATGATGTCACCACGATAATATCTGAGAAAAAATATAATCCTTTTAAAATTAAAGACGTTATTTTAGCCATGGCAGTAACATATTTATCTTTCATTTGTGTAAAGTACCTTCAGTTTTTAATTAAATGTCAGTTCTAAAAGAAAATCGGCTTCAGATCCACATCAGCACTCAATCAAGAACCTGTGCTGCACCAATTATGTCCACGAAAATGATGTAGAACGGTTGTTAATTGCCTCTTTATTACCTCTTACCCACCCTAATCATTCTCTTTAATTATGATAAGACTTAATGAAGGTGTAAGTCACTGTGTATAGACATCAAACACATTGATGTTTAGCTGGATTTATTAAACAAAATATTATTTTGTAACAATAATAGCTTTTTCAGTCTTTTGAAATCTAATGAGTGACTTTCTTTAAGAGCTGTATCATCTTTGTGAGAAGAAAGTTTCAGAAACATGTGGAAGTGTCCCTGTTGCAGTTATCACATTTAATATAACATGACTGACAACATTGTACAGTACAGCTAGCCTTGGTAGGGACCAGAACCGTGAACTGTTTTGCACATACATTGTAATCGTCACTGAATAAATTCATGTTAAGAATTTGTAAGGTTGTAATCTACTCAGTTTACTGAGAGGTAAACAAATCAAGATTTAAAAGGCTGTATGTTGTTGTCTGAAGTGCTGTTACTATGCCATCATAGCAGCTTGGGTTTTCGATGACCTCCAACTTCAATGAGCACTTCATATAATTGTCAGTATGGAGGACGGGAAACAGGAAGTAGGGTTTGGACCCAAATGCGGGTGCTTTTATTTCCGTGCCAAAACACAGGAGCAATCAGAGGCTGAGGTCGGGTACAGGCAAGGGTCTTCCAAGGTGTGAACGTTGTTTCAGGGGCAAAGCAATACTCCGTAAAAAGGTGAACAATCCAAGGTCAAAAAAGCCAGAGAATTAGGAACTTTAAACAGGGAATAGGGTACTGAATTCACACGCCAGTAGGTGGGCGTTGTAGAGTCCTCACCCGTTGCCATGACGGCGCTACCTTTATACCTGGCCGTGCTAATCAGCAACAGGTGCTGTCGCTGAACTTGCGGGTATGGGCATGACAATAATATTGAACCTTTCACTTTTGATCAGTTGTCAGAAACATTTTGTTAGACATCTGAATCCTAATTAATGCTATTTTCTTAATCCTTACATTTTATTACTAAGATTAAAATAAACGAACCTCTCTTAAATAATCAAGGAAATATGAATGATTATCATGATTCAGTAGTGAATTGTATTTTTTTTTGTTCTTAGATGTCACTAACTGCTGCAGAAGTATCAGCTTAACACCTCTACATTTACACATGCGCTCACACAAGGTCTACAACCGCTGGTCCCGAGCGGGGCCGGGGCGAACTGGAGCCTAACCCAGCAACACAGGGCACAAGGCTGAAGGGGGAGGGGACACACCCTGAACTAGGTGCCAGTCCGCTGAAAGGACCAAGCAGGACTCAAACTGTAGACCCACCACAGAGCAGACCCTGGCCAAACCCGCTGCATCACTGTGCCCACCTGCCTTCTACCTTTATCCAAGCCAATTTATATATCATACAGAAATAAATTAAATACACTGCTTTCATGGAATTACCAGTAGGTGGGTTTTTTTTAGCCTAGTGAAACATTTCAACAGCATTTGGACGATTAGTAACTCATTTAGCTTTCTTTAAAACTTTTCCCTTTTTCTGTCATTTAACAGTTCAATTTCAACAGTCAGTTTCTGGCGTTTAATTTTTTCCCTGGTATCCAAGAGCTGCAAATAAGTTCCAAGGCATTTGGCTAAAATATCTTAGGAGTCAAGAGTTATCTAGCCATTTCACAGCCCACTTCCTAATTGCCTTCCAAAATTCATTCAAGTGTGTACTGCTCTAAAAGAAACATTTTTACAATTAAATTGCACTATTCAAATGGTACCGCCCACCCGGGAACAGGAGAAAGACTGCTTTCTTAACCGGAACCACTTAAATGCTCGACAAAGGTGTGTTAAGAGGCTCTAAAGGAAAAGCTCTGGCAGGATGAATGAAGGACAGGGAGCATACAGAGCACTTTGCCGAACCTTTAATGAACAGCGCAGGGCCTGTGTGTTGCGGACTTAACACTCCATTCATATTTTCAATACAGGATTAGGTGTAGTCTGAATTTTTTGTGATTGTCAAGCCGTGTAAGAGCATATATAGCTGTAGTCATCCAGAAACTGCGTTTTAACTGTGGGTACAGTGGGGGGGGTGTGGTGGCGCAGTGGCGCAGTGGGTTGAACCAGGTCCTGCTCTCTGGTGGGTCTTGGGTTCGAGTCCTGCTTGGGGTGCCTTGTGACAGACTGGTGTTCTGTCCTGGGTGTGTCCCCTCCAGCCTTTCGCCCTGCCTTGCTAGGTTAGGCTCCAGCTCCCTGTGTGGGACAAGCAGTTCAGATGCTCTGTATGTATAGTGGGCTGATATAGCAATTGTGAGAAGTTAACCTCCTTTCTGACATTTAACTGTAACCCCTGCTTTTAGCTGTGACACCATTGTTTAATGCTGAATCCAAGACCTTGAAATCTGAATCCTGGTTTTATCTATCAGCGAGGGGTGTGGTGGCGCATTGGGTTGGACTTCGTCCTGCTCTCTGGTAGGTCTGGGGTTTGAGTCCCACTTGTGCTGCCTTGTGATGGACTGGCGTCCTGTCCTGGGTGTGTCCCCTCCCCCTCCAGCCTTATGCCCTGTGTTGCTGGGTTAGGCTCCGGCTCCCTGCGACCCTGTATAGGACAAGTAGTTCAGACTGTGTGTGTGTGTGTGTGTGTGTGTGTGTGTGTGTGTGTGTGTGTGTGTGTGTGTGTGTGTGTGTGTTTGTTTTATCTATCACCCTATTCTTTAACCTTGAACCCAAGTCCTGTAACAAAGCCAGTTCATTAACATAGACCTCATAGGTTAATCCCTCAGGACAACAGATCTCTTCCTTTCCTAGGAAATTGTAACTTTAAAATGCTAAAAAACTGAAATAAAACTCATGTTGCATTGTGGCTGAATTTTAAAATAACAAATCACCAGCATGTATGCCCATTAGCTTCCTGATATGTCATTTAGTAACCTGGACTCTCTGCAGTCAGGGCAAACCCAGATTTTCACCAAAAAAAGCATGCTTTGGCAAGGTTCCATGTAGTCCACATTTGGAGTCAGAATCAATTTTCGGTGCTTCTGATCTCCCCAGAATCCATTCCTGTTGAGGCCATTGTCAAGCAGTCATCCTGAAATAGTACACAAAAGCTGAACTGGCTTAGGGGGCCCAGACGGATCTGCAGCATTTCATGTTCCTGACGGACCCCAGGAGTCTTGCAAATCAATCCTGCCAGTTACTGGCAAAATGGAGAGTTTAATGCAGTCTCCAAGAGGTGTTTTATTTGCAAATGGCTCAGAGCTAATGGAAGGTATAAATGCTCCTGTGTTAGTGCTAAGACCACTTAAATAGAAAGATGCAGCTGTAACAGGCATTTAAGACAAATAGAGGGATGTATGGATCGCTTGCTTCCATTACTGAAGCTTTTCTTGAGGTAAATAAAAGAAAACTTGTAAATTGCTCTGCTGAAATCTTTATTGTCTTTATTGTCTTAGTGTGTATTCAAATTGCTGTATAAACAAATTAAAACTTTTTTGTAACCCCTTGGGGTGCGGTGGCGCAGTGGGTTGGACCGCAGTCCTACTCTCCGGTGGGTCTGGGGTTCGAGTCCCGCTTGGGGTGCCTTGTGACGGACTGGCGTCCCATCCTGGGTGCGTCCCCTTCCCCCTCCGGCCTTACGCCCTGTGTTGCCGGGTAGGCTCCGGTTCCCCATGACCCCGTAAGGGACAAGCGGTTCTGCAAATGTGTGTGTGTGTGTGTAACCCCTTGGTCTTAGTTTATTTTTCCTGAACTGTTCACATTTTTGTTCTTTATTATATTACAGGGGCAGGTTTTCTTTGTACCTGTCAGGATAGCCTGGACTGTCATGCCCGCAGCTGTACGGCCCACCTCCGCACCTACAGGAGATTGGGGCACGCAAGTATAAAGGAGGCAATGCCATCTCCTCTCAAGGGGCCATGTTGGGTTCACACGAACAGTCCCTGCGCTGAATTGAGGAGATGTTCCCTGGGCTGGTCACCGTCCTGGAGGCAAACGGAATCGAGCAGACAACCGCTAACCCCGCCGCGCTGGAACCTCTGCAGGAGGTGGCGTCTGTCATTCTGGAGTCCCTCCCCCCACCGGTGAACCCCCGTGATAGCCTCTGTCTCATGGTCACACCGGAGAGGTATGGCGGGACTCCTGAAAATTGACAGGAGTTTATTATGCAGTGTGAGTTGGTGTTCTCGTGTTCTCCTCACCTTTTTTGCACTGATGAGACCAAGGTGACATATATCACCTCGCTGCTGACTGGTTGGGTGCAGCAATGGACAACAGTGGGCTGGAAGAGCCACTCCCCGATGACCTGCGAGGACTTCAAAAAGAAGTTTGAGGCAGTTTTCGACCACCCCGTGTCCACTCGCGCCGCCAGCGACCGCCTCATGACCATCAAACCAGGTAACCAATCGGTCACTGACTATTTACTTGAGTTTTTGACCTTAGCCGAGCAAAGCGGGTGGAACTCCACTTCCCTGCTGGCCAGCTTCTAATCAGGACTCCATCCCTACTACAAGCAGAACTGGCATATTGTGGCGAGGACTGGAGCCTGGACAGCTTCATTGAAAACACGGTCATGGTCGACAATTTGGGGCAGGAACACAACCCATGGTCGCGGCTGATCGCGCCCTTCTCGGAACCCCATGCTGACGACCCATAACCAATGTAGGACGGCCAGGGCCGGCTCTCTGGAGGAGAGGAGATGCAGACAACGGGACAGGCTATGCATGTACTGCAGCGAGCAAGGACACTAAAGAGCAGCTAGCCCAGAATGACCCCCGCCCGGACCCCGCTCGACCCCCCCCAGGTGAGTGGTGTCCGTCAGTGCCGATTGCAGCTAAACTTGCTAGTGGTGCTCGCCTGGGAGGGGAAGTGGACCTGCATGAAAGCCATGGTGGATTCGGGGGCTGTGGGGTGTTTCATGGATGAAGGGCTTGTGTGACGCTTGGGTGTCCCGGTGAAGGGGCATTACGAAAACCTCATCATGCCCTTTGGCCTTTCTAATGCCCCCTTTGTATTCCAAGCTTTTGTGAATCACATCTTGGGGGCCCTGATCAATGAACGTGTCCTAATTTACCCGGCTGATATCCTGGTGTTCTCCCAGTTCTGGAACCAACACATTACAGTATATGGCGGCAGTCTTGTCCCAGTGGCAGGAGAGTCCCGCCAAGCTGCACCCTTGCACATTCTTCCCCCGCAAGCTTATCCTGGCCAGGCAGAACTACTACATCCGGAACCGGGAGCTATTAGCCATGAAGTTGGCACTTGAGGCGTGGCGCCACTGGCTGGAGGGAGTGGCACACCTCTTCCTAGTTCTCACTGATCACCAGAATTTAGAATACCTCCAGAAGGCCCGATGGCTCAACCCTCAACAGGTAAGGTAGGCCCTATTCTTTACCTGGGTTCAATTTCATTGTCTCCTACAGACCTGGCTTTAAGAACCCCAAGGCAGATGCCCCATCTTGTGTCTTTGATTCCGAGCCAACCCCAGAGTACTTCAAGACAGTCCTGCCCCGTTGGTGCATCATAGCTTCAGTGCAGTGGCACTTACCGGAGGAACTCCAAGCCCCATAGGTAATGGACTCAGGGCCCCCCAACAGACCGGCCGGGAAGAAATATGTGCCTGCTCAGTTCCAGCCATCAGTCTTACAATGGGCCCATGACGTGCCTAAGGCAGGAAATCTAGGGGTATGCAGGATGCGGGGCTTGCCTTCTAGGACGGTTCTGGTGGCCATCAGTGACAGAGGATGTGCAGGAGTACATTGAGGCCTGTATTGTCTGTGCCCAGGCATGAACCCCGACGCAGAAGCCAGCTGGACTGTTGTAACCCCTAGGCCAGGGGTTACCAATGCGCCCCTAGACCCATCTTGTTGTGGACTTCCTGGTGGACCTTCCCCTGTCGGAGGGTAAGACCGTTATACTTACTTTAGTTGATCGCGTTTCCAAGGCCTGCCAATTGATCCTCTCCCAAGCTTCCCACGGTGTTGCAAACGGCCCAACAGTTATTCCAACACATCTTCCGATGCTATGGTCTCCTGGAGGATATTGTCTTCGACCGCAGGCCGCAGTTCACCTCTAGGGTCAGGAAGGCATTCTGGGATCAGCTTGGGGTGTTCGTCAGCCTGACCTCGGGGTATCACCCCCAAGCCAACAGACTGTCTACAGCAGGAGGTCAGCAGATACCTCTGCTGCTACTGCGCCACGAAGCAAAGCGAGTGGGCCTGCTTCCTGCCCTGGGTGGAATACACCCGTAACTCCCAACTTCACGCGTCCACAGGTATGTCGCCCTTCCAGTGCATCCTGGGGTATCAACCAGCCTTGCTCCTGGGGCAGTCCACTCCCAGTCAGGTCTCTGCAGTGGATGCGTGGTACCAGGACAGCAGAGAAATGTAGCGGCTCATCCGTCAACATCTGAAGACACAAGCCCAACGGCACAAACGCCAGGCTGACCGACACCATCGTCACCTTGCCTTTATCCCCAGGCAGAGGATATGGCTGTCCACTAGGGACCTCCAGCTACGCTACCCGTGGTGCAAACTGAGCCCCAGGTACATCGGCTCATTTAAGGTTCTCTGGCGGGTCACTCCGGTCACCGAAAAACTCCACCTGCCACCGTGGTTGCGAGTTCATCCTACCTTCCATGTCCCCCTGCTGAAGCCCTGTAGCATGTCTCTTTTGCAGGCAACGGGCCCGGTGCAGCTGGTCCCCGTGATCCAAGTTGACGGGAGTCCCGCGTAAACAGGGAGGGGCCTTCTCCACTCCCACTGTCAGCGGGGAGGCCAGCAATACCTCGTCGACTGGGAAAGGTATGGGCCAGAGGAGCAATGCTGGGTTCCAGCTCGTGATTTTTTGGACCCTGACCTCAGTGCTGCATTCCACAGGGTCCACCCGGACCAACCGGTGCCTTGCCCTCGGGGGCGGCCAGTGCCACCGATAAGGGAGAGGTTCTGTCACGCCCGCAGCTATACGATCCACCTCTGCACCTGCAGGCGATTAGGGTGCGCAAGTATAAAGGAGGCAACTCAACCAGAGCGGAACACAGAACCTCACTTTGAGCAACCGCAACAATAGCCTCGCGCCCTGTGCTTCTTTGCTTGTGTTCCTCTTAGTCATCCCTATTCCTGTTTTCCCCAGTAACGACTCCCTGGTTCCCTGACCTTTACATTGTCCCTGGCTTCGATCTAATGGATTCCCCTCTGTCACCGATGAATGCAAATGGCCTGACCCTTTGCCTGTCCTGACCACTCTTTTGGCTGTCCCGTAAAAATAAAAGAGCACCTGCACCTGAGTCCGCTGAGTCCGTCTCTTGTTTGAGATGACAGGACAACTGGTGATTTTTTTTTTTTTTGTATGGTTAGTAGAACACAAACATTGTTTAGTTTGGGGAAAAAAATCACATCAAACCCTCATAGCAAAATACTAGTGACATTATTGTAATAATGTTTCAGAGTATGAAGCATGTCATGATTTTATAGGGCAAGTGTCAAGACAGTATACCTCACTGAACAGTTTTTCTGTCTGTGAGCTGTAAAATACATTTTCTAATACATGTGATATTTTCACTGATCACATTATAGCATGTTTAGAGAAGTGTATTAGACATTATCCCAGCACAGAACGCCTTCAGTTACATAATCCGTTCTGATATAAGTCAGCTGTAATATAGGACAAAATGATATCCAGAGCTGGTCTGCGCTAGTGCATCCTAAGGATGGCCATCTGTTGCATCCACTATTCTGCCCTGACATGTTCGAATAAGATCTTTTTTTAAACAGAATGTTTCAGACATTTTCAGACAGATTCTCTGCCCACTGTTCTAAATCAGAAACTTCCTGACTAAAATTTTCCTCAGTTTCTTGCAAATTCTATGTGAAAAGGTCACGTGGAAAGCTGTGGCACAGTAACATTATACACACAAATCTACTGAGACCAGTGCAGATGTGTAGCTATTGAAAAATGTTTTGGAGATGTAGGGGCGTCAGAGAGAAATGGGATGTATGTGAACACTTCCTAGTTGAAGTAATCCGACTAGCCCACCTGTGCTGTTAATGACCCCAAAACATTCAACCTGTCAGTCAGTGACATTATGTCATAATGTCAGTGAAACATCAGCAAAAGTTGCCCCCTATCTGCAGGGTGAACTCTGTGTAGCCAAAGGTTTAGGATCTCACCCCACACCTTCAGGTTGTCCAGCCCCACACACCCCATTAAAGACCCCATCGTTCACTGTCAGGGTTGTGTAGATGAATCGGGTGTTGCATTTTTGAACACCACTAAGTAGCTGCTCCTCATTCTGTCTGTCTTGCAGACTGTCGTGGAGACAAGGTGAGCGATGGCCATCGTTAGTGCTGTTCTCGTCAGGGGTTAATGGGGAGTTATAACGAGCCGCGTGGCCAGGTCATTTGAGGGAGTGGTGGTCCTTTTATATAGGATTGTTAAATATGCATGAGCCCAGCATGTGGATTCTAATGGGCAGCACCCGAACAAATGGAATCATTGGCTGGGGTGTCACTGTGTCTTCCTGGGTTTTCAAAAGATAGATGGGTGAAAAGGAAGGGACATGCAGACTGTATTAAAAAAAGTATTTAAAGTATTTTGTGATCTTTGGCTGGTTGCTGTTGTGGAACTTTAAACTTACTTTCTATGGGGAAGTACGTATTCACTTATTTCCATTTGATGCTCTTGGAAAAGATTTGCCCTTTGCAATACATCTGGTTCTCTCCAACATGGCAATCTTCAGAGCCACTACTCTTCATCAAATGTGGACACCCGAAAAGGACTTTAATAACTCACCTCAAAGGTAAAGGAAGTGTTGCCAAATACGGTTAAATATGTTAGAAATATATAAGTATATGATATGAGTACTGGGCAGTGTGGTATCTCCCACAGAACATATAAACTGATATGGCTGTAGCATCATTACTCAAATGGGACATGTTTACAGCTTCAGAGTCACCATCATGCAGCATTGAATATAGCACCTATCATAAAAAAATCAAATGCTAACATAAAAACCCTTACAAACCATTTTTTCCTCCTGTCATTACTCCTTCTCCACGTCTCTTCACTTTCCTGGCCTTCACCTGTCTGGTCTTTACTCTGAAACACTGATGCCATGGCCAAGCTCAGTGGTCTCATCAAACTTAGTAATGGAGACAGGGCTAGATGCCAAGATGCAAGACTTTACAGATGTTTTGGCACGAAAGACATCCTGTTTTGTTTACAATTCAGCTTCATAAACTTCTCCCAAGAAATTAAGTATTGATCTACATCTAGTGATACAGCTGAAACTTTCTTTTGTATTCAAATACAAACATCCTTCCATACATTCCATTACTTAATCTCAGTTTGTCATTGAATTTTTAGGGGGCTGTGTGTGTTCAAGAACCAAAGGAGTGGATGTTTGGAACCATGTAAATGCTCCTTTGTTGACATTTTATTATGCAGTCATCTTTTGGTCAGACTACAGCGATGCCAATCTCACCTTGCTCTGAGGACACGGTGGACTGTTGGCATGGCGACGCCTTTGCAACCTGTCTGGGAGGGGCACTATTTGTGAATCTAGCAAGAAATCATCTGGACAGTCGCAGATGTTCAATGGTCGATACAAGGAGACGGAGATAGTGGAACTTGTTTACCGTTTGCTAAGCTTCCCGATAAACTACACTCAGTAAGGTGATTTCTCAGCCATAAAAGTGTCATCCCGACCCCTCCCTTAGCATCCCTTAGGGAGCATTAATGGCAGGACGTTTGCTTATTCAAGGACGGCTAGAAATGCCCATTGGGCTGATCTTTTGTTTGCAAGCTCTGTAATTGCTGCAGCTCTCAGAGCTCTTCCAGTAATGGCGTTCGGGGTCATTGGTGGCTGGGACCAGTCTCCTTCAATAGCAGACAGTGGGGTAGCAGAGGAGGGGGTGCAAGCTAAGAACACTATTACTGATCACATGCATTACGTATTGATGCTAAGTGAGGATCCCTGCATCTTTAAGTTCATCTCCTGAGAGCAATGCTCACAGTCCCAGTCACACCCTGTGCCTGCACATGGACTGCATGTGTGTGCTGCTGAGAATATGTTTCCATAATGCATTACTGCCTCATGGATGTAAGTAGGGGCTCTTATGGATATTATTGATATGTCACAGTAGGTAGGTTGATGCTCAGTAATTTAAAGGGTCTCCCCTGCAGGGAATTGCTTAATGAGCCATTGTTTAGACACAACTGATGACATGTTTCTATAATTCATTACCCTTTAAACATATTCATAAATCCTGTTCTGTACTAGATGAAGTTACATACGTGAGCTTTTCAACCAGTGCTTTCTATTGTTCAGGAACAAAAATCAGATCCATTTGTCATAATGGTGTTGCTTGTCATTTTTGGCCAGGCAGTCAATTTAGTTAAGATCCACGATCAATCACTGAAAGGCATCACTCATTGTGGACCATGGAGTCTTTGCCTGCTTGTGAGCAGTGTGATGGATGCGTTCAGAGAAGAACGGGTCAGTCATGCATAATGGCCATATAGGACTCTTAAAAAATACTGAGATTTAAGAGGCAAATCTTCAAAATACATAGTACCAAATAGATCAGGTCTAAATGCTGAGTATAAGTAATAGAATGACAAAATATGTTGTGACTTAAGGGGCACACGTTATTTCTCATTTGTGCTCATATGAAATTCATTGAATTGCTGGCTGAATTGAAATAACTACATTAAGTAAATTGTTAAATGTTAAGCAGTGTATGCATAAAATTACATTCAGGAAATTGCTATAAATGGTAACACTACCATTTGTCACACAGACTGTCTTAGACATATCCCAGTATTATTTATTCTTGTGTACTGGCGTTTATGGTTGTTAAAAATAATGAAGAAAGGTTTAAGGGCAAATTTTCAGCTTAGTGAGGTCTTGGGATGTGTATGCAGTGTCACTGTAGCTGCTGCATTGCATTACTCTTTTGGTTTATTTGGATTTCTCAACTCTACTGACAAAAACAGGCCATTTTCCTACATCCTCAGCACTCTGCTGCCATTTCTGTCCTGGCTGATGTAGTTAGTGTTTTCCTGTCCATTTAAAAAAAAGATGGCAAGGTGACATTTGCAAAATGTATTCAAGTGGTGGCCTGCAGGAGTTGTCAGTCTGCTTCCCACAGTATGCATAGTTGCTCAGCAGCAGCACCCCCAGCTGACTGTGGACTCACCCCATTGTCCTCCAAGCAGTGCACAAAGTCACGGAGACTGTCTCGGTCCCTCGATCCTCCTACATGTCAGCCAGCGATAAGTGACATGGAACGTTCCTTTGAAATTTCTATGATTTCTCATATTTGTATAATTTTTCCACTGTTCAGCCTGTCTGATGTGCCAGGATGCTTGAGTGATGACTCCTGTTAGCCTGATGCACAATGGGGCACCGATTAATTATTCAGGAAACATCTGCAGTCCCATCTTGCTAACGATGGATAAAGTTTGTGCTGCAGAAAGTTAACGATTTAGTCACATCAGGCTTGTTTGCCAAGGTTTTTGTTTTACTCGAACTTAGTTCACTGGTAGAAGGGAAACGGTGGGGCCAAGACTAGGAGGATCACTTCCCTGCAATGTGAAGAATAACAGGGGTTGCATGCATATGCAGGGACAGCCCTTTCTGAGAGTGGGAGTGGTACTCAGCATTCCACACAATTTTTTGTTGATGTTCTTACATACATTTTTAATAGGCTTAAAGGCTGTTTTGGGAAGCATTTAGCATTTTTACTGCAGAGGCAAACAGACAAATGCCAGCACTATAAACTGCCGCATGCAGGTTGCTCTCTCCTTCTCACTCTCTCTCTCTGTCTCTCCTGGTCATGGTGGAAGATGGCATTGAGCCGCTCTGGTGAATTCTCCTTTGCTTCGCAGGGAATTAAATGTCAGGCAATGCAGGGATTTATGTGCCTGACAAAACTGAAGAGAGGTGTGAATGGGAAGTGACATGATGAGCCCCTTTGCCCAGTGGACTCTGGGAGGCTTCAGACAGACAGAGGAAGTATTCCATCACAGCTGGGCATCTGGGTTAGAACTACTGCACTTTTAATTTGAGTTTGGAGCTAAAAATAGATTAAAACTGATCAGCAGTCTGTCATAAGTAACAGACATTACATAGAATACTCTAAAGAGTTGTTCTGTCCGGATTACATTTTTTGTCACATTTTTTTCTTTTTTTTCCAGGCAGTTTCATTATACCCAAAACTAACCTCAGGATTGATTCTTGATCGTTTTGGAAATTTTTTGCTGTACATCTATTCTAGCTCTTCAACAACTGTGAACATATTGACGTCATTCAAAGTAATGAGGCTATTTTCTTTCTGTCACAAGCTGAAACAAAGCACAAGATAACAGAGTGATTACTGTAAATCGGTATGGACAATGTTGTCCATGTATATTGGAAGGAGGTCCCCCCAGCTGTGGAATACATGTTAGCCGTGACAGCGTCAGGCTTTGAAAATGGCATGGACATCAGTGCCGTGTCTTCTGGCAGTGGGTGGCAACCACTAAGCCCTCTGAATAAACCTTTGGACTGTCATGGGGGAAAGGAAGAGAGGATTGCTTTAGCCTTCAAAGTTGAGCTGAGTGATGGGGATGTGCATTATGGGTCTGGCCAAGTGTGCAAATTCTTCCATGTGCCTCCTTCACAACAGTGGGACCATTTTCTGTTCTTGTCCTTCTCACCAGCACTAATGGCCGGAATGGACTGGACAATCCACTGAACATGTCCCACTCAAACAGGGAATTCCACACACGCACATGCACACATATTGTCTGAAACTGTTTGTCCCAAGAGGGGTCGCAGCAAACTGGAGCCTAACCCAGCAACTCAGGGCGCAAGGCTGGAGGGGGAGGGGACACACCCAGGACGGTACGCCAGTCTGTCGCAAGGCACCCCAAGTGGGACTCAAACCCCAGACCCACCAGAGGGCAGAGGCCGGACAAACCCGCTGCGCCACCACACCCCCCTTCACAAGGAATTTCATGCAGATACATTTTACCAGTTAGTACAGCTGAATATTTACTGACGACGGTGAAGGTTAGGCACCTCTAAAGGGGCCTTCTACATACAGCTGTGTGCGTGTGCGCTTTATAGACGTGTTTATACTGTTGTAGATCAACTGTGGTCTGTATGAGTTATAAACTCTGTGCTAATGGTTTCTGTGAGGTATGTGACTTGACACACTGCGATGACCGGTGGATAAATGATCATAAATCATATGGGAGGATGCCTTCTCCCTGAATAATCTCTCTAGTTGGCGTCAGTTTGCTGCCACTACATGGTTCGATAACACCCCGCCCAATATTAGCCAATGGCAGGGAACACCTGCCACGTACACAGATTCAAAAATAAATCAATGCTGCACCTGAGCTAATGCACTGGTTGGTTTGCTTAGCCCCACTACAAAGTTATGCCTGTGTGTGTGAGTGTGTGTGTGTGGGTGTGTAACAGGTTTATGGTAAAACCATCTGGAGCGTGTCACCCTGGCTTTGATCACCTCCAGTTCGACAGGCTGAAGTGATGGGACGCACTCTCAAGGACTCCTCCAAGGTTGCCCAGCAGGTCGCAGGACACCGTGGAAATCGATTACTGGCAGCTGAAGCGTTCTGTCAACGGCAGAGTCCCATTATCACCAGAGCCTTGGAGAGATGCGTGGCACTGATAGCCATTCACACAGACTGCAGTGTCCCGCATATCCAGTGTTCACCAGTAATGTGTACCTGAAAATTCCACCCTGTGCAGAAGCAGCCCCATGGCGCTGTGTTTCCTGTCAGAAACACACACATCCTTATGGGCACAATTCTTGTGAGGTTAATCTGTGCAGCAAAGCAATTTCTTCATTAATTTGTGCCGATTAATGTGCCCTTCACAGCACTGCCGAAAACATCTGCCTGAAGATACTGTTGATGTATGGATACCAGGCAGGTGCGCACGTACACACGGACACACAAACAATTTAATTCAAAACATAAGATCTGGAACAAGGTTCCCATGTTTAAATTGATCTCTCAGAGTTGAAATCATTCAGTGGAAAAGTCTTAACTTTCTCAGCTAATGTAACATGGACAATCACGCCACTCTCTACACACAACTGTAGGCTCCTCCATTGTGCTAAATGTGAGCAAGTGTGAGAACTGAGGCATGAAAAGAGAAGTTTCAGTATAATTTAATTTCATACATACCTACAGTGTGACAAGGTCTACCTTCACCCTCATAATCTCTGTCTGCACTGCCAGTATGATGGATTTGCTGATCTCTCATTTAAGGTACAACCCTCTACAGCTACAGGAAAATTTTTAATCCTGTATTTCAGGGTTATCAACTCTTATGCATTTACGGTAACATTCATGCTTTCATCATCAGTTACACGTGTCAGAGTCCTTATTCACTGAAAGTACTCACTACCAACAATCCCTTATTCTAACGCTGGGTCTTGGTGGTCCAGAACCTATCCTGGAAGCACAGGGAGATGGGTTTAGGAAAGCACATTGTGAACTGGCCGCCAGTCCACTGAAGGGTATGTCCACCCAAACACACATTCGTTAGTGGGAGTTTAGAGTTACCAATCCACCTGAGTCATGTCAACTGCGTAATGGATGACACTACATTCAATCTCACAGCCCAGGCTGTGTAAGGCACCCTTACTACCACTGTGTTTCCCCAGTGTAAAACAGCATTACAAAAGTAAATGTATTACCAAGGGTAATTGTACATTTATCTCCAGGCTCTATGCTGCTGATCTACTTTCAGTTAATCACAGTAGTACCATGTCTACTTACACCCTTCAGTTAATCATAGTAGTACCATGTCTACTTACACCCTAACTATTCACCACCTGAGTCCACTTTTGCTGTCATTCGCCCTAAAACAAACTATTCCTTGACTCTCAGTCACAGCTCTCCATTGATGTGCTTTCGCTTTCACATAAAGCACTTTGAAAAATGAACACGTCAAGATAGTATAAAACATGCTGGAACTAACATGTCTACTAAGCAAACTGTAGCATCCCTCACAAGTATTAACTGTAATATTTTGTTAGACCGCACTGAAATTGACCTTGTACATTTCAAATTGGGTCCTTTTGAGGTTGATGATTTTGATATTTTCTCATTAATATTTAAAGGATAGTAACCTGTCTCTAGCATTGAATCTGTAATCCATTATTTACAGCAAATTTCATGAATTAGCCTGAGAGAGGAAAACTGTAATACATAATAAATTAAATGCAGTTTTTTTTGCTGAATGATTATGCATCAGGTCAGGGGAAACGGATCCACGTTTAGAGCTGCAGGGATAAAAGAAGAAAGAAAAGAGCTCTGTAGCAAAGGACATCCAAGACAGAGTTTTGCATGGTCTGTATTCATAACTTCAGAACTGTGGTGTGGAGCAGCAGGGTGACCTTCAGAGCAACTACTTGATCATGACATTTAGTGCATTCGATAGGACATCTGCAAAGCCGTCCTCAGCAGAGCTTGTTTACTGGTGAAGAACTATCGTAGTTAAATGCAAAGTGCCTTTGATCATCACAGGTTGAGGTAACAAGCTGATGGCCCCTTGTCCATCACAGGTTTTTGGCAGGTGCCAGCGTGACTTGTGGAAGCCATTCAAGCAAATTTTAATGACAGTTAAGCTGTAAAGATAGTTGGATCTCCAGATTGAAAATGAACGAGTGAAAGGTTTTATGTTCCTACCTTTTCCAAATAGCTCCTGAGGATCTTTATGGGTTCAGGATTGTGGTTAACATCTCATCCAGGACAATGACTTACAGAATGGCTCTCCCCTCCATCTGTCGCATTGCAAAGACTGGATGCAGGATGATAACTCGCATTCTGCTCTTGTCTCTTGGACAACTGGATTAGAAGAATGAAACTAGATGGGTAGAGCTTGAAGGGCTCCCTGTGGAAGGCTGCCTCTTCTGGGCCAGTTTTTCTGCTTCTCTGACTGGACTATGGCACCTCGCAGTTTCCAGCTTAAATGGTGGTCTCTCGGTGCGGTGCTGTCACTTAGCCACTTAAAAACTCAAGGATCAGAAAAATCTCAAGCCAATAAATTATTGATTCCTTTTAACCAATCAGACTGCTCTGTTGTTTAGTGGCGAGTGCTTCAACTGGTCCAAATCAGGCACCCGGTGATGGGAACATGACCGTTGCATGTGACGATTCCACTGGCTGGCTGATTGGGCTAATCAGAGTGCTCTGTTGGGGGCCGTTACTTATGTCACCTGAGGAGTCGGCTTGTTGGGTGATTAATGAAGAGTCCGTCTTGGCCTCGGATGGTCTCCCATTAATGGGGCCAAGGGGGGCTAATCTAGTGCAGAAGTGGAGAACTGGGTTCTCTGGCAGCTGGCTGGGCTGGCAGGGGTTTCCATTAGCCATCGCTCAGCAGGGCCCTGCTACACGTGCCTGCATGCGATGCTTCACTCCTGCTCGGTGTAGCTTTTAAACCTCCCCATTTGTTTTCCCAGGCACCAAGACGGAGGATGTTAGTGCGTCTCTATATTCATCTCAGAAATGGAAGGCCAACTCAAACCTTCTGTGTTACACCGAAGTCAGGGCTGCAGTCAGGTGGTTTGTGAAGGAACACATAGATACAAGAATGCATCTTGCGGCAGTAATGAACCCTTTCATTCCAAGATCATTGCTTACATGGTTAACACCAGGGCCCAACTTTTTTAAAGCAATTATTGAATCAGTTTTTATCACTTTTATTGGTCTCTTTTTAAACTATTTAAAAGCCCCTATAGACCTCACTGAAAGTTGATAATCTTTAATCCACTACTTTGCCTAGGGGTTCTGTTCAGTGAATTAAGACATTTTAAATAAAAATCGTTTGCAGTCTGTCTTCTGAGCACTCTTCGCTTCGTTTCCTCCTGTGCTCTGAGCCTCGGAGGCATTTGCAGGCCGGTGGCTGATGTGTGCTGTTTCCGAGGCTATGTGTTACGGCCTTCTCCGACATACCTCTGTCAGCAGCTGTGCCTTATGTGGCACTTTCACTGCTTCAGTGTAGTGTTTTCACCAGTTTTTACTTCTCCACTGACAGCGTGCTACTCTTGGCCTGGGTCTAGTTTGAGTTGGTTTGGATTTCTGCCTGTTGTTGTGAGGATAACTAGTGATATTCTGGCTGTGAACATACTGAGAGTTTCATGATGTTTTATTTTTTGCTGCTACACAGGGGTTTATTTGTTTGGGGACATTACTGTGTGTGGGCTTTCTTTCATTTTGGTTTTTCTCTTTCTCCTCTCTTTCTTTATGCCAGGAGGTTGCTGCCCAAAACTGACGTTCCCTTGACTTGTTTGGCAAAGGTTGTGTTTATAATGAGTCTTGGACACCTCAGGTGGAAGATAAGTGGAGACAGGATGGATTACCTTGTGTAAACAAAGACACTCAAAAACAATCACATGGAACTAACCCAGAAGTCACCTTGAGGATGCACTGGGAGAAAGTTATACAGCAGCGGGGGGTGTGATCGGTGCTGGGGGGGTGTGTGTGAGCCAACTGTAAAAGGCTTTTCACACCTGCTGTGCTGTGATGTTTTTCTACAGCCTAGGCAAAGTCCTCTTACTCTCATCTATGCTTTATACTTCACAGCACTTCATAGAGGCCAGAAGAGAGAGGACCACTGCACAACAGGAGCCTACTGATGACAGACACATGGACATGTGCACAGGTACACAGACACCCTGGCACCCCGGACAGGTTGCACTTGCATACAGAATGGCGCTACTAGTTTGAACTGTCGTAGATCCGAGGGAGTGAAGGTTATCTGCTGAGTAATAGAGTGCAATAATTACACCCCTTGCATTAGTCTTCTGATCAGCTTCTTATTGCTTTGTGTTTCAGCTTCAGTTCAGTACGTTTACTTGTGTCAGGTAGGAGTGTACACACTAACTCTGACTTTACAGTTACAGGTTTGATATCTTTCACACAATATAAGTAGCATGTCAGTGTTGTGTCAGTTAAAGGTGCACTACAGTTTTTTGGATGGTGAAACTCTGGTGGAACTCAGCAGCAGTGAAATTACTTACTAGATGTCCACTAACTCCTCTTCATGGCTATATGTGTCTTGTAGTAAAACAATGAAATAATGTAAAATTATAATGAAAAATAAGACCACCATTTTGTTTCATAATAAAGTTTATTCTATATTACAAATAGTATTTTGTTCTTGACTGCAAAATAGGATTGCATTATATATTTACATACACAGGTATACAACTAATTATAACAAAGTTAGAGAAGCTTGCCTTTTTCCTGGTTTTGTAATTCTCCCAAATAGAATATCTTTATTTGTCTCCAAAGGTTGAAATAGTAAAAGTCATTTCTAACATGTAGCTGTAACACCTGCTGTAACACTGAGAGCTCTGGAGGGATGTTCCAGTTCTTACTAAGACGTTTAAGGTGGAAGCTTTATCTGTCACTATGGAAACAGGCTTCAGGCCATTAGGAACTACATTCGCTGCAGTGGAAGATGAACAAAAAAACAGTACCGTAGGTCGCTTAGATTCAGGAAGCGGTTTGCAGACGGTCCCGACTGGAGGCTGTTTTTAAAATACTACGCGCAAATCTACGGAAGCATTAAAGTGTCAAATTACATTGACAAGAGTCTAGATTGGGAATTTGCAAAGAAACTGAGTAACAACCTAAAGGCATATTGCACCTGCACAGCTATTATTCTACTACAGATTAAAATGAGTTTGACAAAACTGTCATGTCCCCAATTTAAAAAAAAAAAACACAACAATGAGAGGGCTTTAAAATTATTAATGCTGGCTGCAGATGAGGACAAAACATTTAAACATAGAGAACAGAACCACAGAACCAGCACCCCACTAAAAAAGTCCCAGGTTATAACACAAAACACACACAACATGGGTTCTGAGGCAAAAAGTGCATGGGAAAAGATTTCTTAAATACATAATTAACATAGACAAAGATGTTCACTTTAAAAATATACAACATTTTGTATTCAGTAAAAACATTTGTTGTTTAACGTTTTGTACTGTTGTGTGAAGTAACCGAAAAAATGCAGCAAGTTTTTGGAGTAAACATCTTAATACATTTTACGCAGTTCTTTGGATGATGTCACACTTACTCATTAAAGGCCTACTCCTGACACACAGTATAAACTACATCATCAGATGAAATACAACTGAATGATGACAATGAAAATGGCAGTTTAGTAATTGTTTTACTTCCAAAAATGACCCCAGTCATTTAGGCTCATGGTAGAAGGTATCAATCTCGTCCTCCACGACTCGCTGCCATCAGATGTCCAACTTCAACATGAGGGACCCATCTGTGCTGGTGAGCCGCTGGCCAGTGACTTCCGGGGTCTTGGAGAAGATGCCACGGACGGTAGTCGTCTACTCATAGAAAGACGGCCGACCGAATTAAGAGACAGCAATTGTGCCAGTGAGAGTGAGAGGTCAAGTTCTTAACATGTGAATCCAAGACAGCCCAAAAGAGCAGTTTGTTGAGAATATTTGCTCCTAGTTCTCCGCTCAATCTTTGACGAAAAATTGCTCCTACTATTAATAAATATATTTTTGATTGCAAGGCAGTTTCATTTCATAACATCCAGACAGGTCAGCATGCAAGGGTATATCATATATTGGTTTTAAGGTACCACTTTTATATTAGCTTCTAACACATTCACGAAACATGGCAATGATGTCTGAATGGGTCTTCTGGATAAAGGTTCCACCTTAACATGGTTCGTTGTAGTTTAACATGACAATCCACTTCTCCGCTTCCAAGCAAAATAAAGAAAAGAACATCCACATCATTTTGCAAGCCTTTTTTCTCTATTTTCCTTTTTTAATTTGAAGTACATGCGCTTAAAAAGCCAATAAAGACCCAAGATGGACCTGGGGTGGTCTCCACACATTCACATCACCACATTGGGCACGGTTTTCAAGGCAAAAGAAAGGTTAAAGGTCAAAATGAAAGGAAGGCGGCTCTATTGTCTCATTTGCGACAATAACAACACCCAGCAGTTTTGTTTTGTTTTGATTCTTGGTTAAACTGTTTGTCTTGTTTTTTTCTAACCTTTGAGGTCTGAAGATGTACAAGGACCTCAACAGATGCTTTCCCCACAGGGATGAGGACAACTGTGTCACTCGCTGCTATTTCTCTCCAAGATCTGAACCGAGGCAAGAGGGTGACTGGAAACACTGTGACACACGGAAAACCAGGGCAGATGCAAAAAGCTCATTGGCTCCGAGACCCTTGCAAACGTAGCAAGGTAACAAACAAAATATCTTTTTGTGGCAGTTTGTTTCCCTAGTATTTATTCTTTTGCAGTTTGTTTTGCTTCCTTACTCGTGTGACTCTTTATAAATACGTCATATTGAATATCACTCCTTTGGTTTTCTGCTTACCAATAGCGTGCCCTTGTTTCCAAAGTCTCCCTGTGGAACAACCAGTAGGATTAACAGTGTGTGTTGGGACTTCAGCACTGCTTGTGTGAATACATGCAGTCCAGAGCTCTCCTAGCTCTGAGGACACGATTCTGAGGCTTTCTGCTGTCAAGGTGTGAAGCAGCACAGGCCCAAGGTAGCACTGTGTTCAGGGCTTTCGAGCTGAAGAACACTCACTCTGTCCTCCACACCCATAAGCTCCTCTGGTCCACAACACGTGACCTTGCAAGCCTGGGTTCTGTGCTTTTCTAAAACCTCGCCTTAATTCTCACGCATGGTGGTGCGTTCAGTACGACGAGGTTAGTGTCGTCAGGACGGAGGTGTGCTTCTCTGTAAAAACGGTCCCTTTCCCCCCACCCACCCACCCACCCACTCAGTTTAACAATGTGTTTAAATTTTCTATAGAGGAAGCAAGATGTGTACAAAATGAGCCAAGGAGCTTGGCTTTTCAGAGTAAACAGGTGCATGAACAAATGCATGAGTGAACGGACAGCAAAGTCGCTGTCTTGGTCTATGTTGTACGGTTCTCCAAGACTACGATCTCAATCCAGTTAAGGTGTAGTAGCACTTTAACTGTCTCCGTACACAATCTGCTGGACATGTTTGGATTTCTAGTCATTCAGGGTCCATCAGACTTCTCCTCAAAGCAATGGAGAGGGTTTCAGTATGTATGCCTTGAATCCTGTCTGTTGATTTGGTACTCAGTCTTTTTGCATGAGTGTGTATTTGTATGCAGGTATATATTACACACACCTATATATACATGCACACATACCATCCCTACTCCCTTCATTACCTCACTTTAAATATCGTTCTAAAATTGACTGGACACTACAGGTAGGTTTACTTCTATTCAAAAAGCTGGAACTAACTGAGAATAAACCTCGTTTCAGAGATGGTTTTTCAAGGCAACTTAATTAAAAGTACAATTTTCCCAAGCTGGTCAACGTGGCAAGATGCCGCCCAGCAGCCCCACAGACACACTCCTCTTCCTTATCTCCAGTAATTGTCTACCCAGTAGAATTAATGCAACGCAAACATTTGCAGCAGAAAAAACAAAACTTTCTGAAAGCTGAGATGGCAAAGGTAATGAGGGACAGGTCTTCGCTCAGGCACGGCTCGGTTTCTGATCTCTCCCAGTGCACTCTGGGAAATGCGGTCCTCAGCTCTCCAGACTCATGAAAGCGACCACCTGCTCCAGCTTGTAGGCCAGTCTCTGTTTCCTGGCACTGTCGTCCTGCTCCAGCGCATCCACTATCTGCCAAACCATGAGGCCCAAATGTTACTCACACATTGACATAACTTCACTGCAGTGATGTCACATCTGACTTTGAACACAAGTAAGACCGGCATTCCGAAATTCCGTTCTTGTAGCATCACTTGTGTAATGTGTAAAAAAAAATCAGCTTTTCTTAAGAACCTTTCATCAGGATCATATCAGGTGAGAAAACTGCAACACATTTTAGTCATGAACAGTGTCTAATTTTATATTCTTTTTTTGTTATTCATAACTGCCATAATGGTAGGAGAAGGGAGAACATTCGCTCAGCTTTAAGTAGACAGTGTGTACCTCCTCACTGTACTTGCCCACGTAGCAGTAGATCTCACTCAGGGAGCTCAGAGTATTGAACTCGTTGGTGTGCATGCGTGACTGCTCCGCCAGGTAGGCGTTCATGTCCTGGTCGCTGATGGCCGGCATCCGGCCGATGTCCGAGTAGTACCTACAGCATGGACACATGGGCAGTGTGAAGACCCGCAAACCTATGACTGAGATGTGCAAACACAGTAAAGTACTGGAATTGGAAGCAGTGATTGGTGCCAAAAATGTTTTGAGTGTGAGATTTTGAGCCCATCTTGACATGCATATTAAAACCATCTGGAAGTCATGGACAATAGCATCTCAGCTTACAATGAACATTTTTGGACGGTCCTGTCAGTTTTGTCTTTTTTCAGCGCTGGGACTCCTGACAGGGAAGTAATGTTGGTAACGACAGCCCCCATCCCTCCTCATTTCCCACTCAGTCAGTCTGACGTCTCACTGTCAATCTGGAGGAGTCCTTCTGAACAACATTAGCGACTGCCAATGAGTCTTAATAGGAGAGCGGCCTCATAATGAGGTTGTAAATGGAACCGAAAACTCCAAAGGACACTTAGCAGGGCATCTGTGCACTCCCACCCCCTGACTCCCCGAATGAGAAATTGCTGGGTGAGGAAAAGCCATCGGTCATTGTCAGCAACAGCTGCTGTGCCCCCATCAGGTCCTTAATTACACTCCGTCGTTTACATTTTTAATTCCTGCAACTTGACATACTCTGGACATCCAGCTTCCACTTGAAATAGTCTTGAGTTTGTCACACAAAGATCTTCCTGGAGCATCGTGGGATTACTGAGGAAAGGAGAGTGGAGAGTCCGCTCTCCATCCAGTAAGCTACTGTCCATTCTACTCAAGCCGCTTGAGCATTGAAGTGACTCACAGCAAGCCAGAAACAAAGTTCAAAGGAAGTTTCTGGAAACAGCATGCTGGAGCCTTGGTTAACAAGAAGGACACGGATTCCTGTATTTAACCTGTTTCAAGGAAAATCCAACACCCTAATCCCTCAAATGCCAGGTAACATTGAAAAACTGTGATCATGTAGTAATATTTATTGAAATAGAAACAGACAGACAGAGAGGAAAAAAGACAAACAGATGAATTAACCTTTGTTTGAGGTGTGTACAAAATGTGTGCGGTGACAGTGACATGTGCCATATAATTGTGGTGAGAGGCCAAAATCCTATAACAGATACAGACAAAACAAAATAATGTCTGTGTAGTTCAGTAATGATAGCATCAACATGTCTGTGGAGAGAGTGCCATGAAGCCTCTGCCATTCGAGCAGCTAGGAGCATGAGATGCTGCGCTAGGAAGGACAGAACATTCCAGCACTTGTGAAAGCTACAGGATTGATTCCTCCTTCTTGATTCCTGCATTTCCTTCCACTTGCTCTTTGCAGGCATTTAGTGCTGCTGTCTCAGTGCCCTTTTTTGTGCTTAGTCCCTGACCCACCGGGAGTCGTGTTCTACTGATCTGTTCTACTGGTCAGCCAGGTATGTTCAGGATCACTAGGGTGAGGAAATTGGCCAATTAGTGGGTTGAAAGTGAAACAGTGCTGGGGAGGGAGGGTTTCAGACCAGAGGACAAGCTGTGGACAGCCATGGTGTGGGGTGTCGATTGCCATCGTGCCACGTGGCCGGTGGCCTTGACAACCCGCAAACGCGTGAGATATTCTCAATTTGCGGCACGCTGGCGAGCCGAGGGGGGTGTCTAGCTGGCAGCCACCACTGTGTCATCACAAGACACCTTCCCATGTTCGCTTCAGCTCTGGCCTAAATGCCTTCCTCTCTCCTGTCAACACACTGAGAATATCTTCCTGAAGCGTGCGTGCTTATTTATTTATATAGGCCCAAGAGTGAGAACCTGGAGAAGGGAATGCGGACAGTCCTCCAAAGCACCTTCCAACAGCTCTTCCATCAGGATCCCACAGAGAGGCAAGACTCATAGGAACGTCTGCTACTTTCAGATGTCAGTGTCATTAGCATGGATTTCCATACAGAAGAACATCACCCCACCTGAAATCAGAATGGAATCTAACCACATCACACATGAAGGGAAAGATCTGACAGTCCAATCATGGACATCCATCAGTGCGAAGGTGATGTTCTGCCTGTGGTGGACTGCTCTTTAGATAGCAGGTTTATGGCTTCAAAGCGCAAATCTGGTTTCTTCCTTTGCTTATTTATGTGATAGAACTTCACTCAGCAGCCTGGCCTTTCTTTGATTGCCATCACTCTGGAAAATATCCCATCATGCCCCACAGATGGGTGACAAAACAGAAAAGGACTGGTATGTCCAGCAGCAGGAGGTGTTTGTCTGTTAGTATTAGAGCTTTGAATTGTCTGCTCTACATCAAATAACTCTAGAACACGTTCGTCTATAGAAAGCGCAGATGTGTTCAAACCCATGTCTGACTGTACCACTTCTTCAAACAGCTCTAATAAAGCGTTTGCTCAGTGAATCACATTATAGAACTATGATCCTCCAACCTTGTGTTAAATGACTCAAATGTATTAATTCGTTTATTAATTTTCCCCCTCCATTTTGCAGACAGTTGTACAGAGGAAGGGGGTGTAGCTGATGCTGTGCCTCATTTTCAAACCCTTCCTGTGATAGACAGCCCCGGAACACCAGACTGCTCCAGCCCATCGGACCTTTTCAGGGCATCCACTGGACCACGCAAGGTTGCAAGGCCACCGGACTGCTTGAGGTCACCAGGTAGCTGAGCTGTTTCGTGGGATCATGATGGAGTTAGGGACAAGAGTGTATGGCTATTAAGGCACCGTGCCATAAACCCAGAAAAGCAGCGAGGCGTTCATTGCCAATGGCCCCCAGGACAGTCATTAGCTACAGTTATCCCCTGTATTTTTTAAATGCTCTGTGCAACCTGCGACCTCCAGTGCTGGTGCAACTTGTGCAACCAGAGCTTTGCCCTGTGCTTCTGTTCCAGGCTGCATGGTATGTGAACCTATGCCGTCACTGCACACCCCTTAGTTCTTACCCTTCAGTGCTGATTATAACAGTGAACACACCCCCGATACCCCCTGCTGCGGTGTCTGCACGGCTCTGCAAATGCACAAACCCTCCACCGAGCACTGAACACCGAGTATCAATTACACACACGCATAGCCTGCTGATCACTCATGATTTCACAGCCTGTCCTTCACCAGCGATGCCGAAAGCCTGAACATCTTCTGCAGACTACACTGTGTGTGTGTGTGGGGGGGTTTGTGCGAAAGTAGAGACACGTCACAAGAAATGGGAGGATTCTGAAAACTCAGTTCTCCTGATGACGAAAAGCACTCTACTCCTGGCTGCCGGTTCAGCTTCTTGACAGACGGGTATAGTTTGGATCTCGTCCCTATAGGCACTTCGTAAACGACAATCCATGATCTTCCTTCTGCTCCAAAATGCTCTGAGCAGAACCTCAGACAGAGTCATTTTTAGGCTTGTCCTCATCCATATTTAAACCACCCAACTGTCTTTGTTTGCCACTCCCACCAAAATCAGGGATTTCCTTAGAACAGATCACTGACAGATGTGGTCCCATCCAGCTCAGTGCTTCTGAACACGCCTCCCTACAGGAAGACGTCTTTCCGACCCTCCAGCATTGGCAACAAATAAATACTTTTTAACTGCTTCACAGGCCCCATATTTTATTCAGCACTGCAGCAAATAAATTTAATAAAACTCTCATCTTAACAAATTACCAACATCGGTGCCTGGCATTCTCATAAAGGCGCACATATTTTGTCCATTAAAAATGGGCTGAGCTTGGTCGCTTCCCTGCGGGCTATTCGTTCTCACTGTATTTTAATTTGAAATGCGCTCCATGGCCCATACATCACCGCTCTTCCGTCTCCCATGTGCCTTGCAGCGACAGGAAGCCAGCAACTTTCTTAAAAAACGGGGCTATTTTATTCTTGCAGATGATGAAAGTATTTGGATCAGGTTCGGGATATCAGATGGACATTCTACTCTTAGGAGATGAGATGATCAGAAAAGCCCAGACTGTATTTGTATCCTCCACATGTCTTCTGGCTCACTTGAACAAATGGCTGTTTTGTCTGAAATAATTGATGAAGACAACTCTCCTCTACTGGGCAACAGCGAAGTATCCTTCAGGGATACCAACCTGCAGACTCTGAGTCACAAGTCTAGCCCCAGGTCCATGTGAAAAGCACAGTCCTGCCACAGATCCCAAATGCAGTCCTGGCAGAATCTTTGGACAAAGCTGTTGTTGTTTCCTATCCTCTCTTCTTACTCTTGCTTGCACCCTGCTGTTCACTCGGGTGCTTTTCCTGGTCCTGGGTCCTACCAGGAAGAACTTGTCCCCCCTGCAGCACTAGAGAATTCCTCATCCTGCAGAGTGATTCCTGCTTATTTCTGCCTTCCCGAATGAGTCTGATCAGTCATAGAACACTAGCAACTCCAGAAAAATCTCCACCCACACCTGTGAGAAAACAGACCTGTCACTTGCCTGTTCACACACCTATGAGACGGAATGAGCGTGTCACCTACCTCTCCACCCAGCTCTTGTAACTGGGGATATCCTTGGCATAGAGCAGCTTGTTAGAGGGCGAGTCCTTGCCCAGGCGATGCTCTGAGGTGGAGCAGGAGTCCATGAAGGTCTGGGCCACCACCGACAAGCAGGCGTCCGTGATGCTGCTTTTGTGGATGTCAAAGACAAACTGCGGGTTCTTGATCACGTTCACCCAGAACCTCAGAGGTAGGCTGTAGGAGACACGTGCGCCAGCGTTAGTGAGGGTTCAAGCGACAGGGATGAGTGAACTGTAATTAGCCGAGGTCTCCATCTGTGCATAACCTTTCAACATTATTCAATCAGGCCTTCCCTCTATTGCTATCGATTATTCTACACTTGTAGGTCTCCCTGAAATGGACCTTTGTGCTTCTTGGTTCAGTGCTGTAGCTACAGGGTGTCATACTTGGATGAGGTGTAGCTGTCCAGTGAATATGCTTGTCAGCAATTGCCATATCTTGACAGGCCCAAGTGTAACTTGGACAAAGCAACAAGTGAAATGTACCAAGAACACATAGCTGCCTCCATAAACAGACCAGGCTTTGGAACAAAGAAACAGAACCGAACACAAGAGCTCCAGTACAACCGCTCCAGCCCCACCCCTTCGCTGTGTGCTCCTTTAACCTCAAAACATTCCTCATCTGTGAAAACTGCACAAAAGAGGATTTGGGGTGAAAACCCAGTATTATGGCTTCAAATTAATCTTCAGGAATCTACGGGGATTTACGGCAAGATCAAAAGGATATTAACACCACAGCTATGTGGACTTGATTGTTTCCAATCTGGCCTAGCTGGCCACAGCAGATTATATCATTTCCAGGGGAAAGATCAGAATTAACACCCTTCCCCATGCATTTGTCTTTTGACTTGAGTGCCACACGCTCATCAGGCCACAACACAAATATGGATAGGACTAGAAGCTCCAGCAGAGAGGCCAGGAGGCAGAGGGCTACAGACCATAGGATGCTACTTTTAATCCTGGAAGCCATGTTTGAGCTGGGAGGGTTTAAGGGTCCGATTGCAATATCTGTATCACCCACAATCCCAGCCTGTGTCCTTGAGAGCCAAGATAGGGCACTTGTTTTGAGCCACCTGTGGTATGAGAATAAACTTGCTGTCCTGGTGACACAGCGAATAGCGCTGCTGTCTCACAGCTCCTGGGTGCAAGAGGATGTGGGCTCAGTCTGTATGGAGTTTGCATGTTCTCCCCATGTCTGTGTGGGTTTCCTCTCACAGTCCAAAGACATGCTGTTCTGGTTCACCCATAGTGTGTGAGTGACAAAAGAGTGTGTTCCACTAGTGTATGGATGAGTGACCCAGTGTAAGTAGTGCATCTAGCAGTGTAAGTCACCTTGGTGAATAAGGTGTGTGGGTTGATAACAGTACATAGAGTTTGTGGGAAGTCGCTTTGGAGAAAAGTGTCTGCTAAATGAATAAATATAAATGTAATGTAAATGTCAGTTTGGGGTCCTCATTTTACTCTGAGTGGGGTTGCACACAGGCTGGCCTAAATCAGACTGCATCTGAGTGCAGCCAGTACTGGACACTGAGACTACAGGTTTTGTTTGTAAACTGGGGATCTGTGTCTCCCCTGGGTGTGGGTGTGGCTGCAGCAGCCAGGACAAGACGCCAAGAGCTACATGTGCTACCGCATCAGGTTGAGAAATGGTTTTTCATACAGGTTCGGACTGAGTGTGAAGCTGCTTTTGGGCAGTGTTGATCTTATCCATCAGCTTGTTCATTACAGCCAGCCTGGTATCCCAGCATCCCCTGCTGTGTGTGTGAAATTGCCTGTCATGTGTCAGTTGCAACAAGCCAGCTGTGTATGGGGTGAAAATGGCTGTTCAGCAGAATGTTCATGGGTGTGCAGAAAGGTCACAGTGTGCTCTACAGTGTTACTTAGACCTTTCAGGTCAGCGTCTCCAGTTACTTTGAGCGGTGCTCACCAATGGGACACCTGGACCCCCTGGTTCTCTCGCTCAGGTTTTGTGTACCTGGCTTTTCTAATGTGGTGTATCTATCGCCACTGCTCCTTACAGTGAGAAACGCCTGCATCAGAGCCTGGTTGTGGCCTCAGTGTGTGGATCTCAAATGCACCTGTTGATACTTGATACAGGTGGGTTAAAGCGATGCTGTTTAACTTTTCATTACTCTTTCTCTGTCTGTTGAGACAGATATGTGTGGCAGTGCATGCTAGGTGACTTCATCCACACAGCCTGATGGAAAACAAAGGTATGAGGTTGGCAGGAGGCAGAGCATCATTCTCTGTACTGCCTGCTTTGTGGGGGGTTTGTGGGATCCCTGCTAGTGCAGTGCGTATTTCACTGCAACAGATGTCTTTCTCTGCTGGGTGTGTCTTTGACAAGTTGCGGGGTGAAGATCCCACCAAATGGCTTTGCTCCCACAGCAGCTCAATATAGATGTTTTGTCGTATTCCACTTCTGAAATGCCAATCTGAATTGTAATATTGTGAACAATTATCTGTTATTCTGGAGTCTTAAAGAGCTTCTGTTGTAGACAATCACGGATAAAAGAATTATTTCAGAATTTAATCAAGGATTCTAATTCGATCCTATGCAGCACGTCCACTGATTCCATTGTACGAAACCCATCTAGATTAAGGAAGAATATCGCTAGAAAGCGGTCATTGTGCTTGCCGCAGACTATAATCCCAAGGCTCAGTGCCCTTGCTGCGTACAAGATGAGCACTCCTGGGATATCAGGGCTTTTGGGAAACCTAGCACTGAACTGCACTGATAAGCCATGCTGTGTGTTTCAGGAAAAAAGAAAGGATCAGGTCACAAACTCCATGAAAGCCATGCCCTCCGCCTCTGCTACAGCCCTCCGGTGCACGTCACCCTCACACTATATTGTTTTTCCTGTCTTCCAGGAGACTTGCAAGGTGGATTAATCACAAGAAGCGAAGCAGCAGTTACGTGTGAGGCACCACGCGTATGGAATGTCGCATCCTGGGCCTTTAGGAGCCTCATGGAGTCCAGTTCCCGTGCCTTGGTTACCACCTTTATGTGTTTGTGTTTGGAGTTCTACAGATGGAGGGCCACGTGATGAACAGCAGCAGCTGGTAGCATAGTGCTGAGAGCAGTTGCCTTGCAACCTGACAGTCCCTGGTTTGAATCCCTGCTCCCTGATTTTTATATCACTGCTTCAGTTGGGTGCAGTGTGCTGCTGAGGAGCAGAGGCGGTTTCTATATGCACTCGAACCCACACAGTCACACTCACACACAAACATGTGAGTTGAAGGCTTCACTGCTCTCATACCCCTCCCCATGTCTAGGTCTAGGGGGAGGTGATGGAGGTTTGGCCTGGTGATGGATGGGGGACATGTGGAGAAGCTGGTGAGCTGTTTGACCCGTTATTGCACCCAGGGCACACAGGTGTGGAGAGTGGGTGGTGCACGATCTCCCGATGTGGATGTGACCTCCCTGTGTGATGGACAGTTGCTGGCACCAAGCCCAGCCTCCCAGAAAAACACACACAATTAGCCTCAACCTCACACAGCATGATTTATCAGTGGGAAAGAAAATGACAATGCAGTAAAGAAGGGTCCACCCACTCCTCATCAAGTTGGGTTCATCTTGCTGAATGCAGCTCATGAAAACTTCTGTGGCTACAGAAGCACATCAGATGATTTCCACCACATTAGACAGACTCGGTGTAATCACTGTATATACAGTGAAACCAGGCGCTTGACAGAATTACTATTCATCTCCCAGTCCTTGAGGGCTTAGTCCAGCTGTCCTCACAACTAAGACCTTTGAAAAAGAGTTAAATGAGTGCAATCAAGAAAATAAGTTGAATTAGGTGGTTCATTGGCTGGCAAGTTGAAAACCTCCTGATCTCGGCTGTCTGTGAGTGCAAGTAGCCGTGTTTTACAGGAAGAGCCAATTTGCTCATTCCTGAGGGAGGAGCTTCGCAGGCACGAGAACCTCTGTACTCAGTGTCACTGGGCACTCGGTGAGGAAACACAGGAATGAGCTCCATCATTGACTACACAGCACGCAGAAGCAGGACTGCTGCAAGGAGTCCAGGATTCCCAGTGCCTCGTTCGGCACACACCAATAAGACTACGGCCCGGGCACCGCGCTGTAGCACTCCCTGAGCGAAGCAATGCAGAATCCAGCAATTCAACTAGGAATCTCAGCTGCTTCCAGCAGTGAACCTCTACTCACAGAACACAGACATCCTTCCCTCATGCGCAGGGGAGAGACTGCATGCATGTCTAAGTGTGTATGACAGGTGTCTCTCACCAGTTGCTCTTCCATGTGTGTCTGACGTGTGGGTCGTGGATGCCATGCTTGTCCGCCTGCTCATCGAGGAAGTCAAACATGTACTTGATGGCGAGAGGCAGAGCGCTACCGCGGTGGGCAGTGCTGAATATAGTCTCAAACAGGTCATCAACAAACTTCTGTAGCGTGCCCTAAGGAGGAAGGAAGAGAGAGCTGTGAGCCAGGCAACTGCGAACACACACACACACACACACACAGGTCGTCACACTCATTTTTACAAAGACAACAACTGTCACATGTCACATTATATTTGGAACATATTAAAAGACCATAGGCAGCATCGTGCCGTGTCCCTTTGTTAACATATTCCACAGTTATAGCGTTATTCTCACTCAGAAAGCAGGATGCTGTCAGTCCTGTGCGTGCACACATGCACACACACACACAAACAAACCTATGCAGCCATGTGATTGTGGTCCTTTGCTCCACTACCTGTTGGAGGTGGTGGGGTGGTGGGAAGGTCCCCCCCCCGCCCACCTCCTCTCAGTTGAGGATGTGCGTTTCTCACAGTTCACTTTTAATAAAATCTGTGAAAAGGAGCGGAATCTCTTAAGCCGCTTTGTGCTGGCGGATTAGCTCCCACACTATGCCATTGAGTGTAATTTGATTTAATGTTGTTGAGTTTAAGGGAGAGAAAAAGAGAAAATCTAATCCACTTGTAATGACTGAGTTGATAGAATGCACGACGGCAGCCAGGCCCGTATCTAGCAAGAACCACCACCGTGACCAGATGAGGTGTGTGCAGCCGTGGCAAAGAAAATCACACTTCACTCCAATGGTGACTGAGAGAAAAAGAAAAAAAGTGGAATCCAGTAATAACACAGTGTCCCATATTCCTGACAGCTTATCTTTGGCCCATGGAGATGAATATATATGTGTTTCCGGCTGTCCCCCCAGTCTCCGTGGCGACAGCTGTGGAGTTGGGGGGGGGCAGAGTCAGAGATGAAGGTAATGAAAAACAGAAGCCATAGCACGCCATGGCGGGTGAGGAGAAACATTGCGGTCCCTGGCACTACAGACAGACACCTGGTCATTGAGCCTAATGAACGGGGGACGCGTGGGCATGCAATAACCCTGGGTCACGCAGCCAGGGGGGAGTCCAGCCCAGTAAAACACAGCACACTGAGACACACAAACACATTAGCCAATATAAATCACACATGTGCACACAGAAACGCGCGCGCACACAAACACATACTGATGGGAGTCATACGGGCAATGTCGGCAAGAGCGCCGCAGCTCAGGGATTTATTGCAGAGACGAAAGCCAAACGTAGTCAATTAGGACGCTTGTCAGAGCCATCATTTTTCATGAAGAGAGATGCCCTCTGAAACAAACTGGTGATTTCACTGAAACAATCTGTCTACAAAATGACACAACATCCTCATCCTGGGCTAGGTAATCACCCTGAAATAGTGGGTCCGGGTGTGTGTGTGTATTAATTACAAGTCACTTCGCTGACTCCTCAGCAGCTGCTTACTGAACAAACCAAAATGCTCTGTAAAAAAGGAAAACTGCAGACAAACGTGGCCGTCACAGGTGATAGTGCGCTGTCCATTCGATTATAACCTCAGAAGAGCAGAGACACCGAGCTGATTGGATTCTGATTCTTTAATTTCATCAAAACATCAAGACCAAAACAGCCCATATGAGAAGCAGAAATGTCAATCATAAATCACACCTGAACACTCGGTGATTTGCCTTCCTTTTCTTTTTTGTTTCAACAAGAAGAAAGGAAGTTTGATTGTGGAGAGGGACTCATCATTCCTTATGCAGGTTTGCCATTTACAATTATCCTGGGAATAATAGGTTCTGTCTAGACAAAGTCAACTGATTTTTTCAATGCTGCTCTCAGCAACAGACAATTTTCATTTAGCCAGGACAATCACCTGGCCCCCCTGGTGTGCACTGGCCCCCCTCCTGTGAATTCACACCACCCGGGCACCAGTGCCACACTCTGCCTCGCTACCTCTGTGTGTGCGCGTGCGTGCTCCCTTCTTGCTTAAGTACTTAATTAGCTCCATCATCTTATTTATTTCATTTTCAAATTGTCTTAAAACATTTCATTTCAATTAAGTATTTTTGGCAAAAAATCTGCAGATATGAACAGTACAGATAATTAACTGATAAGTGAACCAGCTGAGCCACGGGAATTGTTTGGAATGACAACTGGGGCATGTTAAATCCTGACCCACACACACACATACACAAAAAAACTGCACAGTGAGAGCAATTCTCGATACTCGCTCATCTAAGATGACATGCAACGCAGTTGCTCCCTGCTCACCTTGGTGGCCAGGAGTCTGGTCAGGTAGATCTCGGACACCATCTTACTCCCACGGTCACCTTCTTTCTGGTCGCCGTGCTCGTGATTCTTGACCAGGTGCCACACCTTGACGCCACTCTCCAGGTCAGGCGTGATCATGGGAGTGCGGGACCGCAGGCTGTCTGGGCTGCCCGTGTACTTAATCATGTTTTCTGTGAGGCACAGGAACAATGTGGAGATAACATTACAATGATGGAAACCCAACCCACCGTCCCCGGAGAATGCGGCATTCAACAGCTCGACTGCGGTTAGCAGATGCACCCTGCTGTCAGTGTCAAGCAATGTTAGGCCAGAGTTTGTCCTCGGCGGTCCTGAAACACACGCAGAGGCCCTGTAGTCTGAACTCAAAGAGAAACCAAGTGCAAACTTCAACAGCTGCTAAGTCAGATATAAATCTGTTCTAAGAAATCGCCATGGTGTGTTTTTGCTGGCAAGTCAAAAATGTGTCTGATGAAATTAAATATTCATTGCCCACCTGTGACGGTTTCAGTGACATTTAATACAAAACAAAAAAAAACAAGTGCTATTAATGTCTGCGTGGTGTGACAAGAATTGATCAGCTGGCTGCATTGGGGAAAGCAGGCAGCTTGGTGCCGCGGGGCTCTGTTCCTGGGGAGAGAAGAACACCCCAGTGGTAAACAAAGAGGACCCATGCAGGGAGAGAAGGAGGAGCGTGGTCGAGAGTCGGAGGTGTCACTGGCTGGCTTTCTGGACCTGGCCGCAGCCACGTGGCACGATGGGAGGCACTCAGCAGCCCATAGCAAGTTATTGAGTGAAGCGTATGTTACGGCGACAGGCATAACGGGGCCTGATGCGCTCTGTAGAGCTGTAGCTGTAAGGAGAAGGACGGAAGAGGGAAGGGAGGAGGAAGGCCCAGCACAGCTGGCATCCAAACTGAAATGCTCCTTCTGTTTGGGTTCAGAGCTCACCCTTATAGCTTCCTGTGCTTAAACTGCACGTTCAGAGCTGCTATCCTGAAACGGACCATAGTCCTCCATTCAGCAGATGCCCGAGTGGTGCTTTGCAGGTGACTGGTAGTCAATGGAAAACATGGATACAGTGACTATGTGGACGGAGGGGTAGCTGTATGAGTGTCAGTCTCTGTGTGTGTAACTGTTAGTTCCTGGGGTCACCCTCCGTTGAGGAGCCGGACTGCCAGCCTGGGGACACAGATGTGTGGAACGAGTTGTGAGAATTAGCTGGCAGCGACTGGGGCAGACAGAACGTCGCGCCTGGCAGGGACTGGCACTATTTTCCTGCTATCCGACTTGCCCACAGCAGGGCCCCGTGCCCTTGTTTCCCTTACCAAATTCCCTCCTTCCCGCCCTTCTATTCTCCCCTCTTGTACCAACTTGACTGCCTCACTATGAAGAGTTGAAAGAGATACCCACGTGGGCATCAGTGCGCATTTGAATCACATACCAGCACACAAGCCTCAGCCTTGACCAGATGGTCATAATCACACTGACACAGACATGTGTCCGGTGGACAGGCAAGAGGTGCACTTCACACAGATACCCCTGTCTCTGCCTGACTAGGGAAAGGGGCGTGGGCCAGTCAGACACACGAGGGAAGTGCTCCACCTACCATATTTACTGGCAGACGTCCTGGAAACCGTGGAGTTGTTTACGGAGTTGTAGACCATGACCTGCTTTGGTACAAGGGCCACGACTGAGTTATCAGGCACCTGGAGAAACAGAGAGACCCAAAGAAGGACTAGATCAGTGCACTATTCTATATAGTGTCAATAATTTAAATCTCCGTCTCTTGAGGAAATTGAATGCATTAATTAATGAGCATGCGTGATGTGATTTGAATGTGTGCGTGTGCGTGTGTGTGTGTGTGTGTGTTGAGCTCCAGGCACTCTGAAAGAGAAAAGGTGTTATGTGAGAAACACCTAGTGGCTCCCATTTCAATCAGCACCTCCACTAGGGGGCAGTGCCACAGGAGACAGACCCACTCAGTATACAGGTCGAAATGGATTCAATTAACACACTCGGGAAGACACTTCCAGACGGTCGCACCACCGGCCCCTCTGGCTGCAGCGCAGTGAAATGAGGCGGTCTTGGACCATGGTACATGAGAGCAGCGGGAGGAAGCAGACGGAATGAGGACCTGAGGGCAAGTGGGAGTAGAATGATCAGGAGTGGAGATAAAGGCTGAGGATGGAGCTGAGGGGGGTGGGGGGGCAGAGTAGTGAGTGCAGCAACATGGCAGTGGGGACTGAATTTGAGCTCACAATGGGGGATCAGCAACTAGAGCAGTTAAATAGCAGAAAATGGGGGAGGTGGTGAAACACAAGGGAGGGGCAGCACAGACTTCCTGGGAGGCGAGCGAGTGGACGCAAGTGACAGCTTGAACGCAGAGACCGAGCCGCACAGGCGATGCCTTGGGCAGCGGAGCAACGGGTCCCACCGCAAAATGAAACATTTAATTTGGAGCCTGAGGAGCGAGTGTCTGGCCCAGAGCCTCAGTGTGCCTTCAGGTCTGAACAGGACTGGCAGACGACATGCGAGCAAGTCCCAGGGCTGGAGCTCACAGTGGGGGAGCAGCAAGAAGAGCAGCTTATCACTCACTCACACACACACACACACACACACACACACACACACACACACACACACACACACACACACACACATACATACAGGGACTTAAACTCTGACACACAGACGTTCAGGAAGAATAACTTTTTCCTCCACTGTTTTTGTCCTTCCTTCCTTCCTTCCTCACCAAAAAGATATCATAAACCAAATATCTGCAGAGGGAACAATATCAAGATGTCAGATTCAGTTGCTGGACTGAACGCTGAGCTAAGTGGAAGGATTTTGCACGTTGGATATATCACACTCAGTTCCACAGATTAGATTAAAATTAATCTCGATACATTGAAGAAAGCCTGACATATTTTTAAGTGTTTGCTTCGGCCAAGAGTAATGTAGTGATTGGTAAAGTAAAATTGAGGGTGACAAGAAAAGAGCTGATGCTGTGGTGGCTGTGGGGTGGGAGGGGTTGGCTGGCAATCTCCCACTCATTCTCCTGGACCCCTAACAGGTCTTGAGTGGCAAGGACTGCTCGCCCTCCCCATCTAAAAATGAATTAACTTCTGTCTTCATTATCTCATCTCCGATTCCAATCAGCTTCTAATCCGATGCCCAGTGCTCTCGCCTGCGTCCGCACTCAGTGTGACATTTCATTTAACCGCAGTGCCACCTTAGTCCCCTGCAACTGTGAGCGGAGGCCAGCCAGCTCATCCTACAAATTATCTACCAGTTAATGGACACATTTTTGACTTTTTTGCACCACCCAGATGTGATTCCATCACCTGCAGTTTAAATGTGTGCATGGAGTAAGGATTGAGTGTATATACACGTAAATTATTGTCGTTATGATTGTATGTGTGAAACTGCAGTGTGTGTGCGCCCGTGTGTGTGTGTGTGTGTGTGTGTGTGTGTGTGTGTACGCACGCAGGCCAATATGTCCGTGCTAAGTGCCTGACAGGCAGCTGACTGACACAGCGCCGATCCTATCTCCTCTCCACCTGACAGCTCAGTGTTGGCCTGCTTCGTCACCTGTGAGCCTCTAATTTACTGTGTTTATCTGATTTGCCTCCACAGCCCCCGCACCCTGTTAACACTCTTGGGTTCTGCACAGCCTTCCTCGTGTGCTGAAAAAATCCTGGAAGAGATACCACATGACAGGTCTTCCCAAAGGAGATAGAGCAGCCATGAGGATAATGAAGGCTGGGGAAGGACACCCTCAAGGTGGCAAAAGCCCACACTGTCATGACCATGAAGATCTCATGAGTTTCAGGGCACTTTCTCCCACAAATGGAGAGATCTCTTAGATATTGAGGCACTGTCCTCCAGAACAGGAAAGATCAGGGAAAGTCATTTGACTGGACACCGCAATGTCTTTTTTATAAACCAATGAAGATTTTCTACAATATTTGGTGTATCTCATGGAGTCAGCCAAAGAGATCCCAACATTTTCGGCATCTCTGCTTTGACAAGAGTTGATTAATTCTGAGAACTGGTTGGAAGAAGCCCAAGTCCGCTTTCTTGACTCAGCTAAAGGTCTTTAACACAGATTTAGAACACAGACTGCCTTGCCTCCTATCAAATCGTGTGAGATACTCATACTTCATAGGGTAGTTCTTAAAAAAATCTACACGCAATATTATCAAATAAATGAAAAATAAAATCAAAGAGTACTTCAGTTAAAAAAATAAAAACCCATTTCCTTGGTTTTGTATGATTATCACAGAACGTGGTCGAAACAGAGATGTCATTTAAGCTTTCAAATCCATAAACTCCTTCCAAATTCCCATTAACACAGCCCTAATGATCGAAAAACACGTCTTCAAAGGACAGGTGCATTATCAAAGCTTTCCGCAGCGTTCGGGTAAATACACACGCGCTTATTGAAACTAATTAAAGAGATTCACTTCTGCTTCCTTTTGGTGAACGTGAGGGAAACAGAGGGGTATGCAGTGGACTGTGATGTTAACAATATGAGCCGACAAGCAGCTCTTTCCGTACAAAACACCAGAACCACCTCCTGCTCTTTGAGCAGCAGGAGTAGAGTAAAGCGCCACTCTTGTGCTCCTGTCGCATTGCCATCATACCCATTTCAGCAAGTCCACTCATTCTAGGAACACCTGCTCCTTATATGTTCTCTAGGTGAGCATTCCAAAAGTCTGTGTTGAGTCACTGCCTTGAGTCTCTCACTGGTGGTCACAATGGGAGTTAACCGGGTAATGATTCGTTGTGTTCAGTACCTGACTGGCAGTCATAGTGACGGTTAACTGGTGTAAGTCAGTGTGTTGACTATCTCATCTCTGATTGCGGTGTCAGTTCACTTAGTACAGTGACAGTGTGTTGAGTGTCTAGTTTTGGGTCACAGTGGGAGATAACCTGATAATGAGTCAGTGCGTTAACTATCAGACTGTTGTTCGAAGTGGGAGTTTACCTGGTAGTGAGTCAACGTGTTAAGCCTCTTCCAGTCACCCTCAATCTTGGTGCTGGCGTCCTCGTCCTGCAGGATCACTCTTGCCCCTCGCCCAGGCCGCCACTCTGTGTGGAGAGGGCGGGTGGAGGTGAAGGTGGAGGACAGGATGGCGTGAGGTCAGACAATGGGCAGCTCTGGCCAGGCTGAGCCAATCGATAAGGTGGCGCTACAGCTGGGAACAGAGCCCTCGCCAGTCACGGCTGATTGATTCACCGAGACCCCCTGCTGGCTCGGCTGTTGCTGCTTCCACTGAGACATGGAGCCAGAGAAGCGCAGCACAATCTGGGCTTTTCACACCCTGCTGTACCCCCCAGAGTGGCTACTCACAGCTTTACTAACATGTTAGGGTGCACTGTAGAAAAACATTAAAAAAAGTCCAAAATGGAAAACAATAAAAAAACATATTCTTTAAATTACACAGCACGTTACAAATTACTGTGGAAAGAACAAGTACATTACATTTGTTACATTTTGTTTTTTATTTAGAAATATATTATACTCAAGTTTGCTGATGACAAAATCTCTGCCAATGTTGAAACGGAAAGACAAAACAGCAGTCACTGGGGACAGGAGAAGCTCTGCTACCTCAGGTTTGTAAGTCTGACAGCAGGGATCTGCACCAGAGCTCCCTAGCATTCCTCCTGTGCTGCTCACTGTCTTCCTATAAACATGTAAATGAGGCTCGACTGCAGCGGAAGGAAAAGGAGAGAGCCACCTGACCTGGAGGTGACGTAACTAACTAACCGGGGGGAGGGGAGTGAGGCACGTGTTCAACCTGCCTTGTTACTCCACCCCCTTCTCCCTGGGCTGATTCCGTCCTGCCCTCAGGGGGACAGCAGTGAAGACAAAAATAGAAAGGGACAGAACACTCCTGTCCAATTTGTTCCAGGATCACCTGGAGGATAGAATTTGGTGCAATCCCATTACGCTTATCGGGTTGAACGATCGGTGGGGGTGGGGGTACGTGGGGGGTGTGGACCCAGGAGACGGGCGCCCAGTTTGCTGCATATAGAGATGTATTTTCTCATTCAGCACCTGGTACTCACTTTGTTCGGGCATTCTTTACCGTATGATGAAGTGATATGAAAGCCCAATGCCCTGCCCCCCATCCACAGTCCCACCACACAATCTCCAATTCATTGTCATTATAAAGTCCGTTGTGGGCCCAGGCGGGAGCTATAAAGACACTATGACACAGTGGTACTCATCAAAGGGCTGAAACAATTCCTTCACTTATGGCAACACATTCCTTCCATGCAAACCCTATGAAAGCCCCATACACAGCAGTAAACATGTTATTATGGAAAACGCGGCGCTAAAAACGCACTGCTGATATATTAATCCATAAAATGCATGACACTTACTGGCAACAAAGCCTGCAGCTCTGGGGGATATACAATCAGAAGTGAAATGACTCTGAGGCTGATAAACTACACGGCCAGTAAATTCAGTGTGAGGAGGTTATATCATGAGAGAGTTATTATCGTGGGACGGGATTATGCTGAGGGCAGAGGAATAGGAGACTGTTTCTCATCACTAACAACGGTGCTTCCCTGGCAATTATGTGTCTGAAAGCAAACCACCTTTCTGTTCATGAACACGCAGAGAAGGCAAGAAATGAATGAATACGACCAGCATAGGTGTAAAAAAAATCCAGAGGATCATATTTTTTCACAAATTGCTCCTCTCCCTCCAGACAAGTTTGTTGGATAATTAGTCACTTGATCAGTTAGCCTACGAATTACCTTGAAGTACTATCCTCCACATTACTGGGGGGGGTACAGCGTCTCCAGAGCTAGACTTCTGCTGTGTCTGCAGCCCTTAAATGATGCTCTATTTTAGGACGATGTCTCTCGGCAGTGTGTAGCTGCTCACCTAGGTCCATGTCGGATGCCTTCTGCCTGTGAGAGAAGGGCACGTTCTTGTATATGGCATCTAAGATCTTCTCTTTCACCTGGCTGATGGTGTCGCAGTTGAGCACCTTGACCTGGATCTCCGGGCTCTTCTCATTGTCCGGGTGTATGCAGTTCACTACCTGCAGTTGGGTGGGGTTGTTGCATTATGATTTTTATTAAAAATACTTAATACTTCAATATTACACACAAGGGGGGCGTGGTGGCGCAGTGGGTTGGACCGGGTCCTGCTCTTCAGTGGGTCTGCGGTTCGAGTCCCGCTTGGGGTGCCTTGCGACGGACTGGCGTCCCGTCCTGGGTGTGTCCCCTCCCCCTCCAGCCTTATGCCCTGTGTTACCGGGTTGGCTCCGGTTCCCCGTGACCCCGTATGGGACGAGTGGTTCTGAAAATGTGTGTGTGTGTGTGTTACACAAATAAATATGACAATGAGGAAGAAGGTACTCTGGCCCTTACCAATGTCTTATAGTCGATCTGCTGACGGATGAGCTTGTCCTCGCTGAGTGAGTAGCGGGCCTCACCAGTTACTGCATCGATGGGGCCCTTTTCCATTTGCTGCTTGATGGCACAGAAGAGAGAGAAGAGCGGTTCTCCGGCACACTCCTGTAAGGAGCAGTGCATGTGTGGTTAGACCATCTCATCTCCACAAAACATTTACCTTTAAACTGCTTTTCACCTCCATCAAACTTCCACTACGACCTCTCTGCACTACATACTCCTTCGTGGACTACACACTCCTCCCTGCAGTGCACACACCTCCCTGAAGTGCACACCATCTTCTGACCTGCCTCCCCAAACAAAGCAGAAAGAGATGTTTCAAACAGGAAGGCTGACACCACAGTTCCCCTGGCAATGCTAATTAGGAAGGAGTTATGTCCACCTGACAAGAAACATAACCTCCAGAGAAAAACAGACCCCCCTAATGTTCCTCACAGTGTGACTGGAGTTCTTAGAAGATAGGCCTTAGGGGAGGGGTGGTGAGATCTTCTAGATCAGGACAAGAGACCCCTGGAGCTGTAACCCAAAGCAAGATTCTTCAGTAAAATTCACTTGAATTTTCCACAAACCACAAGAAGAAGTCAGTTATTTTTAAAGTCGCATTCCCTGATGCCCCTAGGAGGGTAAACTGCTGTAAGAATGGGGGGTTGGTGAGGTGGGAAGAATGAACAGACCTTCTGTAATCACATTGCCTTAGGACACAGTACTGCTGGGGCATTCAAATTTGGAGGCACACAAGGGGGGTATCTACATTGTCTAAGAGGATTAAACCCTGCCCCTTATTTCCAGTAAAACAGAAGGCTGGGAATGAAACATTTGCTCAAATGAAACATTTGTCAGCACCGCCTTGATCCCTTTACGGGCTTCTGAGCTCGGGGCTTCGGGATGGAGAGATGAGAGAAGGAGAGACGTTCTACGGATGTCTACTGTTGTGGCACCAGCCTTTACTGTTGTGGCTATTTGTAGGTAAACACGTCATATTAACTGTCACAGTCCTTGTGTCTTATCACACTCCTTGGTTGACACCATCAACCCAGAGTGACAATAAGGCAGCTTCATGGTTGCACACAAACCCTTACTGAACAGCAGTGGCACACTGGAGTGGTTAAATGTTGTTGAGGACAGCTCTGGCTCATGACGAGTAGGGAGGACCTCTCTCTGTCAGCCTCCCCTTGCCTGCAGCGTCAGCATCTCTCATTGTGCAATGGTGTGTAGAGCACCCAGCAGGAACATCCACTTACCTTGAGGAACTTATATAGCAGGAAGGTGAACCAGTTTGTTAGCATTTTCTCTGCCACAGATTCAGTCCTAGAACACAAAAGAAACAAACACGTTGACAACAAACATGACTGAGCCCCAATAACTCTAGTAAATATAAGCTCGGCTGTGATCGCTTTTCAGAATCACTCTTTTATGCATTCACATGATGTGGGATGGTAATTGTTCGCCTAAAGGAGACTGAATTTATACCATGGAAGTGTAAGATGAAAGTTATACACACTTACTCAATCACTCTGCTTGTCCAAGTCAGGGTTTTACTATTCCAGAGTCTATTCTGGAAGGATAGGATGCGTTTTAAGTAGGGCACACCTAGGAAGGGACACCAGGCCATCTCAGTGGACTTTTTATATATATATGTCATATATGCTTCTTCAGGACTGTAACCCTGTCCTGGACAAGCAGGAGGAAACTGACTTTTTTTAGGATGTCCTCAAAAGCACGACTGAGCTCATCGTCTATTACCTGATGCTAAAGATGCCGTCTCAATCAATCTGGGGTAACATGCCATGACCGTACCCCTAAGAAGCATACAGTCTCAAGAGAACATTAATCAAAGCACTGCAACACTCTACCTTTGTGTGTGTGACAGTATGTATGTATTGCTGACTTTCTGCATGTGTATGTATGTGTGAGAAAGCGTGTATCACACCAGTAAATATGGCAGCATTAGCTCCAAGGGGGACACAAAGCAACTGCATGCATAACAATAACACTTGGTGCACAACACCAATGTGATACTGAAATGGGAGCAGCTTGGCTTGTCTTTTGCTTTGATATTCGCACTCTTTTTTCTTTTTCTGGATGAGAGATGAAAACTGGGCGGGTATAATTAATCTGCCAAGTCAGCTTCAATGAGAAGCAGTGAAAAGCATCAATATTTCAGGATTACTGCATTGTGTGGCATTTCAAGCCAGCTGAGGGGTCAGCAAGTGCCCTCCTGCAGTGTCCCCGGCTGCCACCTGCAGCCCCTCACCCAAAGCCTTGTGTCTTACTGAGTGGGGTGGGGGTGTGGGGGCATGTTGGCACGACACCTGGAAGGGATTAGCCTCCCTTTCAGCTGCTGCCCACAGCCGCACTCTGCATAATGACCCCCGTGTCACATCTAGGGGTCACTCCAGCTTCCCTTTCAAGTGTATCTCTCTGTCTCGGCCCCCTGTCCCTACCACAGTACACACTCCAAGGCCCCATCTAGAGTCCCTGTGTTTGATGCAGTAATTAAACATATAAAGGGGGCATGGGGGGGGGGGGGGGGGGGGGGTGCTGGGCAATGACAACAGAAGAGGGATCTGACAGAAAGCTCCTGGCTGGCCTCATTCCTTCAGCTTTCCCTCCTCCTGTTTCCACAATTACACTCCCACTAAGCTGGTCTGAGGCCCGGTGAAACCACTGAGACTGGAGCTGTCTCGGCCCTCATTACCACGCTACCTGAAGGGGGAGATAAAGTGCTTCTGCATCAGAGCATGTTATCAAACGACACCCAGCTGGCATGAACTTGTGTGCTGGGAATCACAAAACGAAGTAAGAGCAAGCAAGATGGTGAGAGAAAGATCAAATTTGCTCTTAATCAAGCTGAAAAACAATTAATTTTTTTTTTTTCACAAAAGCATGCCACCACCATGTAAGTACGCGACAGGTATGAAAGGATCACTCTGCAGTGCTGAGTGGCCTTTGACACACCAGAGGGGGCTGGCCCTCATCTCAGTCTGCCACTGACCCACCAGGGGAGCTACAATTATGGCTGGAATATGTTTTGAAGTTCACAGTACTGGAGGAATCCAACTATTATATCCTAGACTAAGTCCATATGTACCTGTGTAAAAATAACCTGTTGTTTTAATGTTTCAAAGTGCAGATAGGGTGGTAGCTATCCAAGTGGTCCTGGGTAAAGTGTTTGGGGCAAGTGAAGATCACAGAGGGAAAGAGGACAGTTTCTGTTTGTTATAAGAGAGAATCAGGGTGACTGCCTGCTCCAGTATGTGAGTTTATTTGTGCACAGCGTGTGGAAGTTGGTGTAGGAGCTGGGGGTGTGGAGGGGGTGGTGCAGGAATGCGACAGATGGACCTGGCAGCCATCAGTTAGCCAGTTAGCTGGGTTCTGCAGCTCAGTTGGAGTGCAGCCAGATGGAGATCCAGGGAAGCGAGCATCGCCTCAGAGCCTGGAAGCAAAGCCAGTCTGAAGGAAATGCCAGAAAACAGTTGGTGCGCGCGCATTTTAAACACTGATTTGATTTAGTAATAAGGAGAAGGGGGGTGGGAGTGGGGGAAGATGGCTTTTTTTCTGGCAGACCAGGCCTTCAATCCCAGCTGATGGTATGGATGGAAAACTGCTTATGCTTGGCTGTTCAGGGTTGAAGCAGGCACTTTCTTTGGCTTTTTGCTGGGAGGCAGCGGGGTGACCAAGACTCTGACATACAGACAGGGTCAAGGGGCTGAATGGGGTAAGGGTGACTCTACTACGGTCCTAGAGATCAGTGCTTCCAGTAAGAAAACCATGCTTCAGAAAACTACAAGAGCTCCTTCCACCATAGGCAGCACTGTGGTTAGAGACATGCAACTGTAATGTGTAAAGCTATTTTTAAGTATTATTTAACATCTTATTTCACAAAAGTGTTACAATTTGTAGTTTTGAAGATTGAGCTACTTACAGCTTTACAATTTCCCCATCTATACAGCTCAGTAATTATTACTGGAGCAATTCATGGTAAGTACCTTGATCAATGGGATGAAAGCAGAAGAAGAGATTTGAAGCTGGGTCTCTGGAATTTAAGGGGGTGGCTCTAATTCCTACATTACCTACTGATATCTAATTAAACCCAAGTAAATGCCCTGATGTACAGTACTGGTGAAAAAGTGTGAGCAGACATAGGCATTTCTTCAATGAGACAAACTGGACAAAAGAATGAAAGCAAATCAGTCCCCTACAAGTGTGTGAAGTGCTTCAAAAGAGCTGTCATCTGATTTCTTACTGAAACTTGTTAACGAAAATGCTTTGTGAAAAACGCTAATCTCCAGCAAATGTACTCAAGACTTTTGACTGGTACTGCATTACCCCTGAGAAAGATGAAGGGATGCAATAAAAAGACTGAGACATATCAATGTGCTGAACTGCAGGTTGCTTTGGACAAAGGCATTAGCTAAGCAACATCATAATAACTGTCCTAGTTTGACCTTGTCAGCACTCCCTGCGTGCCAATCTCTCAGCATCTCTTTGTGTCCTGGTCAATCTAGTGCTGCGAACGTCATCACCCACTGAGCCCCAGCTAATTTCAGTCTGCACAAGACATTGTAATGAAGGAGTAATTTAGTGTGTCACTCCGTGGCAGGTAGGGAAAGAGGGGTGGGTGGATTATGGTGGGGTGCTGTTGGCGTGGTGTCGGGAGATTCACTGAAGTGGCCTAAAACTGCGCCTGTTCCTAGAGGAACACTGACACGTTATCTGGGAATCTTAAGCACAAGTCGTGAGATATTGATACATAGATATATGATTTACTCCGCATGCTGGCAATACACAGGTAATAACTGCATACGCGTTCCTAATGTTTGCCTTAATTATTGTTTTGCAAAGTAGAGATATACAAATACAGCAGCCAGATCCCCCATCTCCTTCACCATGCATTTTACTGCTGGTGTGATTGAGTCGTAAAGCAATTAGTCATAACTGGGTTTTAATGATAAACCTGTCAGGAAATTACAGGAGTCCAGGACTAGGTTAGTCTTTGGATGCTTCAGTGTCTTATTTAGGTGACAGCAGCAAAATGCACCACTGTAAAGGCCATCTAAAATAACACACAGATTTACAGAGAGAAGACATGATGACAGAGGAGCTCCTTGGAGGGATCTGTCCCCATGTGAAGCTCAGCAAATGTGCCCTCTGAAGAGCAAACATGATGGTTTGAACTCACACTGCGTGAGCTGTGCGTCTTTCCTCTCAGGCACACTGACTGCTTTCATACCTGCGCAGCAGCAGCTTGGGGTGGTTCTTGCTCTCCAGGTTCTTGTGGATGAGGTCAGAGAGCAGCTGTTTGAGCACGTCAGTGGCATACTCCAGCTTGCTCTGCAGTACGGTCATGATGAGGGAGGCCACATTGCCGCGATCACGCATGGAGAAGCTGCGCTGAGACTCCAGTGTGCGGATGAAGGACAGCAGGAACACTTTGTTGTTGATGAGCTGGCCAAAGAGCTTCAGACCCTTCTCTACTTGTTCCTGCCTATAACCAGGCACCTGTACAGACATGAAACAGCACTGCAGTCACTACCTTTGGTCAGCACCACTTGGGACACACCCACAGGTTGTATTCCAAATTAAGGAACAAAATTCACAGTGGAGGAGGGATGGGAAATGCTCATGTACCTGTGGGCAAGGTACTTAACCTCTATTGGTACAGTAAACAGCCAGCTGTGAAAACAGTTCACATGGAAAAGTCGTAAAGGGCATAAATTCTCTTTGATGAAGTGTCTACTAAGCAAATGATGAATAATAAATACATGCATTAAATTATATGGCACTGAGTGGAAATGAAATGCAGTTAAATAACAAGAGAAGAAAACAGTGGGAATTACAGCGTATACTTGTAAAGAGAAGTTGTTCCTTTGCAGAATTTGTGATTCTTTGTATATTTTCTTATTATCTTACACTCTGCCTTCAGGGACTTTGCTTCTTTGATCTGTCATGTGCATTTTAAAGAAAACACCTCTCTCCATTACATCTGTAGCATATTAGAGATGCTTCTGCGTTGGCCTTCCCCCTCTGAGTATTGTACCAGGTTGCTTACAGAGGAGGAATGTCATTGCTTCAGTGTCCTTTCAATATCCTTTCAATCTAACATAACGCACTGAAGAGACTGAGTGCAGCGCAGTTCAATTCAGGAGCAGCTGCAAGAGAAAGGAAGCATGTGTATTGTCATCAGGTCTGCTGCAGACAGCTTCGCCCCTGAGCTCCTGCAGTGAGCTGCACGCCTTGGCCGAGGCTTTTAAAGTCTGCACGGGGAATCAAAAAGTAGGCACGGAGGACCATTTGAGAGAGAGAATAAAACAAAGTCAAAATGGTTCTCCTTCCATGGGAGGCACACTACGCTGGGATTAAAGTAGGCCTCTGCATATTGACGGCGAGGTTTTCACAGCTTTGCCATTCATCCCAACGTCCTTCAGGGCGGGAGGGAGTTGCAAGAACGTGGATGAAATGATACAAGCTCAGCCCCTGGCACAATGGAGCAAGGGAAGCAGTGCGGGAGAGCACGCACATAACAGCTTCAAGTCACTTCCCAACAAATCTGCCCTTTTTTCCTTGTCTTCTCTTCAGCTTAGCTGTCTACAGTTGTATCTTGTACTGTGCTGCATGCTTTTACCTTCACAAAGATGTGTCAGAAGCAGAAGGTATATGCCCCAACAATACAGTGCATGCTCCACTAAAATAAACACAAGCCACACCAATTGCATGTGTGGCCCACCAAGAGTGTATGCCCCACTAATGAAGTGTTTATTCTACCAATTAAATGTGATCCATCAATAGAGTGTTTGACCAGCCAGTAGGATGTATGACCTACCAATACAGTATATACTCCATAAATTAGATGTGGGACCCAGAAATAGGGTGTATACTCTACTACTAATGTGTATGACCCCCGATAGTGTGTATACTTCACCAAAAGGATGTTTTGCCAACAAATAGAGTGTATACTCCACCAGCAGGATGCACGACCTACCAGTAGAGTGCATGTTGCACCAGCACAGCTTGTGCCCCACTAATAGGGTGTACACCCCACCAGTGTTATGTATACCTCACCAATAGGGTCAGCCTGAAAGTGTGTATACTGCTCTTACTGAACTGAAGGGGGTTGCGGACAAGCAGGTAGAGAGAACAACCTCTTACTGCCAATTGCCAACTGCCATCACTCAATTATACTTCTATAATTGCTAAAGGGAAAATAATCACCTTCAAAACTTTCCATCAGATCTACGACCATCATTTCAACAACACCACATCAATAACAATTAGCAGCCAGTCACAGAGCAGAGGCAAGAGGACTGCTGCTTTCATTACATTTAATTCTACACAACCGTCTCACAGAAAAGACCATTTATTCCAATTAATACAAAATTAATATTGGTTATTATGAGTGTTCTCCTGACGTACAAACTGGTAAACTTCACTTTGTGAAATTAATACCGTGAGTGATTTGCCAAAACAAGCCTTCAATTAATGCTGTCCATCGACATCATTAAGCAACACATAACTTGCAGTTAGCTGTCACCATCTCTCAACTAGACTTTAATTTGTCTCCAGCCCTGGAAAAACAATACTGTCACATATTGTCTGAGCTACTAAAAGGAAGCTTATTATGATTTTAGAACAACTAATTACAGTGGAAAGAGAAAATGGTAATAAATGATAGCGCTATTGTGTTAATCACGTTTGAAGGTAACCAGGCCAAAATGAGATTTGCTCCACAAAGAAACCAATGCCAAGCTAAAGGAAAAACATATCAGATTAAACAGAAATATTAACCGAGTTTTAATAAAAATCAAATATTTCCTCTTTAGCACTCTTGTTGTATCTTAACATTTCCTGCTGGTCTAAACATCTGAACAGCCACCATGGTCCAATCATGGGTTTTCATGCTTAACAAGCAAGTTCTCTCCATCCTACAAATTAATGTGGCTGTTATACTTTCAAAGGCTCTCATTCATGATTTGAACAGTGTGTAGAGCAGAGGTGGGCAACTCCGTACCTTGAGAGCTGCAACGTGTTCTGGTTTTTTCGTATCTCACATCTTAACTGTTCAGTCAAAGCCATCATTTAGCTGGATACTAAACTTGCCTAGTGTTCCAGATGCAACCTACAGACACCAAAGCGCTCGCAAACCAGAGTTCCCTATCCTAGATTAAAATCAAAGTAAACTGAATGAAAGTTAAGCCATATAATTATATATATATATATATATATATATATACAGTACTGTGCAAAAGTCTTAGGCACTTAGATGTTTCACAAAAATATTTGTTTTAGATGGTTATTTAACGTCTTCTGCATTACTGTCAGTGGAAAAGAGCATATTTTAGATTTCAAAGCATTCCTTTTGCAAAAAATTACAGAATTACAGTAAGGGCTTTGTATGTCATTAAAGAAAGAAAGAACACACACACACACACACACACACACACACACATACTGTCTGAGACCGCTTGTCCTGAGTGGAGTTGCCCCAAACTGGAGCCTAACCCAGCAACACAGGGCGCAAGGCTGGAGGGGAAGGGGACACACCCAGGACGGTACAAGCAGTTGCTGATGATGGATGGTTACTAAGCTTTGTAGGAAGTTTATTAATTAAGAGCATTATTTTTGGAAGCATTCTCCCTTTACAGCTTTTTTCCCATAGCAAGTGCCTAAAACTTTTGCACAGTACTGTATATATATATATAATACACACACACACTTTCAGAACTGCTCATCCCATACAGGGTCACGGGGAACCAGAGCCTACCCAGCAACACAGGGCGTAAGGCCGGAGGGGGAGGGAACACACCCAGGACGGGACGCCAGTCCGTCGCAAGGCACCCCAAGCGAGACTCAAACCCCAGACCCACTGGAGAGCAGGACCTGGTCCAACCCACTGCACCACCGCGCCCCCTATATATATAATACACACACACACATTTTCAGAACCGCTTGTCCCATACAGGGTCACGGGGAACCGGAGCCTACCCGGTAACACAGGGCATAAGGCCGGAGGGGGAGGGGACACACCCAGGACGGGACGCCAGTCCGTCGCAGGGCACCCCAAGCAGGACTTGAACCCCAGACCCACTGGAGAGCAGGACTGTGGTCCAACCCACTGCGCCACCGCGCCCCTGAGTATATATATAATATATATATATAAATATAAATATATATACTGCTCAAAAAAATTAAAGGAACACTTTGAAAACACATCAGATCTCAATGGGGAAAAAAATCATGCTGGATATCTGTACTGATATGGACTGGGTAATGTGTTGGGAACGAAAGGATGCCACATCGTTTGATGGAAATGAAAATTATCAACCTACAGAGGGCTGAATTCAAGGACACCCCGAAAATCAAAGTGAAAAAATGATGCAGCAGGCTAGTCCATTTTGCTGAAAATTCATTGCAGCAACTCAAAATGGTACTCAGTAGTTTGTATGGCCCCCACGTGCTTGTATGCATGCCTGACAAAGTCGGGGCATGCTCCTAATGAGACGACGGATGGTGTCCTGGGGTATTCCCTCCCAGATCTGGACCAGGGCATCACTGAGCTCCTGGACAGTCTGAGGTGCAACCTGGCGGCGTCGGATGGACCGAAACATAATGTCCCAGAGGTGTTCTATTGGATTTAGGTCAGGCGAGCATGGGGGCCATTCAATGGTATCAATTCCTTCATCCTCCAGGAACCGCCTGCGTACTCTCGCCACGAGGCCGGGAATTGTCGTGCACCAGGAGGAACCCAGGACCCACTGCACCAGCGTAGAGTCTGACAATGGGTTCAAGGATTTCATCCCGATACCTAATGGCAGTCAGAGTGCCATTGTCTAGCCTGTAGAGGTCTGTGTGTCCCTCCATGGATATGCCTCCCCAGACCATCACTGACCCACCACCAAACCGGTCATGCTGAACGATGTTACAGGCAGCATAACGTTCTCCACGGCTTCTCCAGACCCTTTCACATCTGTCACATGTGCTCAGGATGAACCTGCTCTCATCTGTGAAAAGCACAGGGCGCCAGTGGAAGACCTGCCAAATCTGGTGTTCTATGGCAAATGCCAATCGAGCTCCACGGTGCTGGGCAGTGAGCACAGAGCACTAGAGGACGTCGGGCCCTCAGGCCACCCTCATGAAGTCTGTTTCTGATTGTTTGGTCAGAGACATTCACACCAGTGGCCTGCTGGAGGTCATTCTGTAGGGCTCTGGCAGTGCTCATCCTGTTCCTCCTTGCACAAAGGAGTAGATACCGGTCCTGCTTATGGGTTAAGGACCTTCTACGGCCCTGTCCAGCTCTCCTAGAGTAACTGCCTGTCTCCTGGAATCTCCTCCATGCTCTTGAGACTGTGCTGGGAGACACAGCAAACCTTCTGGCAATGGCACGTATTGATGTGCCATCCTGGAGGAGTTGGACTGCCTGTGCAACCTTTGTAGGGTCCAGGTATCGCCTCATGCTACCAGTAGTGACACTGACCCTAGCCAAATGCAAAAATAGTGAAAAACTGTCAGAAAAGATGAGGAGGGAAAAAATGTCAGTGGCCTCCACCTGTAAAACCATTCCTGTTTTGGGGGTCGTCTCATTGTTGCCCCTCTAGTGCACCTGTTGTTAATTTCGTTAACACCAAAGCAGCTGAAACTGATTAACAACCCCCTCTGCTACTTAACTGACCAGATCAATATCCCAGGAGTTTAGTTGACTTGATGCTATACTCTGATTAAAAAGTGTTCCTTTAATTTTTTTTGAGGAGTGTATACATGTAATAATACAAAAATATAATAATTTATATTTATTATATATATAATAATATTTATAATAATACAGAAATATATAACATAATCCAAAAATCCCCATGAAAGAGATTAAGAGTACAACGTGTACCCTGCCCAGAATAGGGTCACCGAGACCTACCACTGAAGCCAGGCCTGGGGGTAGTGTTCCTGGGCGAGTGCCTGGTGGCCGGGCAGCCCACGTAACCCAGCCGGGCTCAGCCCAAAAAGGCAACATAGGGGGACTATGTGGACCCACCATCCGCAAGGTCCAACATGGGGGTTGGGTGCAATGCCCTTCAGGTAGCAGAAGGGGGCAGGGTGGCGCATGGCATCACGGATCTTCGCAGCAGAAACTGGCTCTTGGCACGTGGAGTGTCACCTCACTGGGAGAAAGGACCCGGAACTGGTGCAGGAGGTTCAGAGATACCAACTATATATAGCTGGGCTCATCTCCTCTCACAGTGTCGGCTCTGGAACCAAACTCCTTGATAGGGGTGGTCTCTCTCCTACTCAGGAGTTGCACAGGGTGAGAGATGCCGGGCAGGTGTGGGGATACTTACAAGCCCACGGCTGGCTGCCGTACAGTTGGAGTTTGTCCCGGTAGACAAGAGGGTCGCCTCAACGGAACTTAAAGTCGCAGAGAGAAAAACTCTGACTGCTGTGTGTGCTTATGGATTCGACCTTCTTAGAGAGAGTGGGTGGGGTTCTGGACAGGGCCCCACCTACAGACTTCATAGTCCTGAGGCAGGACTTCAACGCTCACATTGGTAATGACTGGGAAATATGGAAGGGGTGATTGGGAAGAACAGCTTGCCCAATCTAAAAACGAATGGTGAAATGTTATTAGACTTCTGTGCTAGTCATGGTTTGTCCATGACAAACACCATGTTCACAAAGATGCTCATAAGTGTACTTGGTACCAGAGCTCACTGGGCCAAACGTCAATTATTGACTTTGTAGTCATTTCATCTGACTTGAGGCAACATGTTCTAGACACTGGGGGGAAGAGAGGTGCTGAGCTGTCAGCTGATCCCCATCTGGTAGTGAGCTGGATCAGATGGCGGGGAAAACTGATGGACAGACCCAGTAGTGTTTAGTGAGAGTGTGCTGGGAACGACTGTCGGAGGACCCTCTCCGGAATGATTTTAACTCCCACCTCCATGAGAACTTCTCTCAGGTTCCAGAGGAGGTAGGGGACATGGGGTCTGAATGGAAAACCTCCACTGTGGAAGCAGCCAGGGGCAGCTGTGGCCAAAAGCTTCTGGGTGCCAATCACGGGGGCAACCCAAGAACCCGCTGTTGGACATCGGTGGTAAGGGAAGCTATCAAGCTGAAGAAGGAGGCTTTTAGGGTCTGGTTGACTCTGAGGACTCCTGACTCAGCAGATAGGTACCGGCAGGCAAAAAAGCTGGCAGCAGCTGCGGTTGCAGAAGCAAAATCTGGAGTGTGGGAGGAGTTTGGAGAGGCCGTGGAAAATGACTTTCGGTCGGCCTCAACGAAGTTCTGGAGAACCATCTGGCTGCTCAGGAGGGTCGGAGGAGTTTTGCTCAAGCTGTGCTGAGCAAAGGTGGAGAGACTCTGACCTCAAATGAAGACACTGTCGGGAGGTGGAAGAGCACTTTGAAGAATTCCTAAACCCAAGTGACATGCCTCCTTTACAGGAGTCAGGACCAGAGGCTTCCAGGATATCAGAGTCCATTTCCCTGGTGGAAGTTACTGAGGTAGTTGGAAAGCTCCATGGTGGCAAAGCACCAGGGGTGGATGAGATTCGCCCGGAACTGCTTAAGGCTATGGATGTTATGGGGCTGTCATGGCTGACACGCCTCTGCAATGCTGCATGGACCTCAGGGACAGTACCTTTGGATTGGAAAACTAGGGATTGGGTCCCTATCTTTAAGAAAGGGGAACAGTGAGTGTGTGCCATCTACTGGGGTATCACACTTGTCAGCCTCCCTGGGAAAGTCTATACCAGGGTACTGGAAAGGAAGCTCCGGATGACTGTTGAATCTCGGATTGAAGAGGAAAAATGTGGATTCCGTCCTGGCCGTGGAATAGTGGACAAATGGACCAGCTTTTCACCTTTTCACAGATAATTGAGGGGGCATGGGAGTTCGCTAATCCAGTCTACATGTGTTTTGAAGACTTGGATAAGGCCTATGACCATGTTCTCCTAGAAATTCTGTGGGAGGTGTTTCGGGAATATCTTCAAGTCTGAGTCCATGGTTCTCTCACAGAAAAAGATGGCATGCCCCCTTCAGGTAAGGGGAGAGAATTTGCCCCAGGTGGAGGAGTTTAAGTATCTTGGGGAGTGAGGGGAGAAGGGAGCGTGAGATCGGCTACAGGCTGGGAGCAGCGGCAGCAGTAATGCGGTCGCTGTACAGGATTGTAGCGGTTAAGAGGGAGCTGAGCCATAAGGCAAAGCTCTCTATTTACCGGTCGGTCTACGTCCCTACCCTAATCTACGGTCATGAACTCTGGGTAATGACCGAAAGAATAAGATCGCGGATACAAGCGGCTGAAATGAGTTTTCTCCGCAGGGTGTTGGGACTCACTCTCCGTGACAGGGCGAGGAGTTTGGCCATCCAGGAGGAACTCGGAGTAGAGCCGCTAGTCCTCCACATTGAGAGGACCCAGTTGAGGTGGTTTGGGCATCTGGAAAGGATGCCCCCTGAGCGCCTCCCTTTGAAGGTATACCAGGCACGGCCAACTGGGACGAGGCCCCGAGATCGGCCCAAAACCCGCTGGAGAGATTATATTTCCCAGTTGGCCTGTGAGCGGCTGGGGATCCCCGGGCTGAGATGGAGGAAGTTGCGAGGGACATGGACGTCTGTGTTTCTCTGCTCTCCCTATTGCCACTGCGACCCTAGCTGGACAAGTGGTTTGGAAAATGGATGGATGGATGGATATATAACATATAAAATTATATATACTTTTATATATATAATTACTCGAATATGCTGCAGAAGTTAGAGTGGTATGTGAAAACATAGCCATTAAAGATTATGTAGACAACTGTTAGACAGCTATGACCTCTAGGTCTCTCAAAACAGGGTGCTCCTCAATGCCTGGGAAGAGAACCCTCATGGTGTAGGTCCTGTAATCAAGGAAGGGGATCCCTGCTCCATCCAAGTCACTGGTGAGCTCATGAATGTCTGTCTGCAGCTCTGCAAATGCTGGGAAGAAAAGACAAGAGACAGTTCCTCAGGCCACATAATCCATCTTTTACAAGTGTGCCAATCCTAACCATCACAGCAAGCTCACCTTCTTTGCACTCCAGGGCCACACGGGACTCCAAGTTGTCCATCTGCATCTGGAGGCGCTTCAGCGTGAGGTCACTCTCGCGGGACTTGCGCTTGTAGGCAATGAGCACCACGACAATGAAGAGAATGAGGAGGGCCCCAGCCCCGGCGATGCTGATGATGGCAGTGCTGCTGAGCGGGCTGTCTGAGGAGATGTCGACCACACCTGGGGAGAACTCTATCCCACCCACCCGTGCCTGTGGGGGCACATAAAGAGGTAGATTTAGGAGGACAAACACACAGACAGACAGACACACACACACACACACACATAGCTGGACAAACAGAGCCAGAGGGTTTGGCAGTTGTGAGAGATCAGCAAAGGGCTGCAGTGTTTTGCAGTCACACGCTACATTCGTTTGTCTTGCTCATCACTCAGCAGTGCAGGTGGAAAGGCAGAGGGCACAGTGCTGCCTCACCTGCATCCAGCGAACCAAAACCGCACAACACACACACACACACACACACACACACACACACACACACACACACACACACACACACACACACACACACTTTCAGAACCGCTTGTCCCATACGGGGTCACGGGGAACCGGAGCCTACCCGGTAACACAGGGCGTAAGGCCGAAAGGGGAGGGGGACACACCCAGGACGGGACGCCAGTCCGCCACAAGGCACCCCAAGCGGGACTCGAACCCCAGACCCACCGGAGAGCAGGACTGTGGTCCAACCCACTGCGCCACCGCACCCCCTGATTCACCTATTATTAGGTCTGTCTGTGCCTAATCCTGCTTATGGAAGTACTTTTTATGCTGCTATTGTTACTTTTGTTTTTTCCTTTTATTCCATTCCTTCTCTTCTCATCCAGATGCTCAGTACCAGCATTGCAGTTTACACTCACCACAACCTTGTGGCGTCCAGTTTGGTTGGGTGACTCGCAGAGCAGTTGAGTGTCGGAGACGGTTAATGCACAGGGCTTCTCACCAATCAGGACAGTGTAATTCAGCTTTCCGTTGCCTCCAGGAGCAGGAGGAAGGAAATTTCTCCCCTTTAGAGAAAATGTGAACATTTAGGAACAATCGAACGTGTGGCTGCTCCAGATACTTGGATACATATATTTTGTGATACAGGCTTACCAGAACAGTGTTCATTGAACTATTCAAAATATCTTTAAAAAAGGTTTGATTTTTTTCCCACTCTACATTTTATAACCCAAATTCTGTTTGTAATGAAGTTACGGAACGTAGGATTACAACTTTTACACATTTTGTAGGGAATTTATATGTATTTTAGTGCAATGGTCTTCCCAGAAAGTCCCTCAACACTTATGTAGTTGACTAAAGTATACAACTTTCTTCTGCTAGAACAGATTTGACCTGCATTGATTGTAAATCTAACGAATACTGGAAGATTTGGTCACCTTCTACAAACTTCTTAGTACTACATGACCACCCCTGCTAAATGTTGTAATCTTTCCCCTTGAACTGTATTTTCTCAGTATACTGCCTCTATATTGTTATAACCCAGTTCTGTTGTGCTCTGTTGTTAATTAAAAAATAACAAAGAACTGACAATGCACTAAATAACAAGGCAGAAGAAGTGCTAGCTATATGCACTATGAATAAATGCAAAGAAAGATGTACCTTGAGGATGATGGTCGAGCCTGGTTTTAGCTCCAGCACTCCAGATGCACTCAGTGGCTCAAACACAGGGTTTGGGTAATACACAAAACTGCTCGTGTTGAGGGCCAGCACGGCGCGGACTTCATCCAAGACGAAGCCAAACTCGTCCGGTCTCTCTGCCACCTCCCGCTGTCGACTCAGGCTGACAGGCAATCCAGGAGCCTGGCACAGCATGGCCGTGGAGCTGAGAACACGACACGTCTAAAAAGAGAAGCCACGAGATCACAGGTCGATTCGGCATAAACACTTCCAATCCAGAAAACTTAAACACAGTCCACCTTGAATTTTTAGAGGCACAACTGAGTTCCACTGGAGTTCAGACACAGGTTTGGACTGGAGCACTACTGGACCTGTGACTTAAAGAAAGACCACTGTACAGTCCTCCAGTTATTTTCTCTCCCAATATCCAGTTTTTCACTATCTTGTCTGTGATTATTAATACTACTTATCGTTAACTAGTATGGATTTTCATTTAACTAGTCAGGTGTGATAAACTGAGACTGCATTGGAAATCTGCCCCAAGCGGCTGTGTGAGAGAGACTGTAAGATATACTGCGTTGATGGACCTATACATGCGGTCTCACTGTGTTGTGGCACTCCAAGGTCTGGCTTAGGTACTCATGTTTTTGTGTTTACATGCACCATTATGCACAAGTGTGTTTCCATTTTCTAATTCATGATTTATTTCTATGTGACATATAGTCTTTCGCTTCCGCAAGCCCGTCCACACACACACTATCATGGAAAGTTGACTTTATGAAGTCATTATTTTTTTTTAATTTATTTTTTATACATTAAACCCTTCATGAATGAAATTTCTGGAAGAAGCTTGCTGTTGTCCTGTACAGCCAGAATGTTCTGTACCAGTGCATGGGCCAAGAAGAGAAAATAGCAACTATAAAATAACAAATATTTAGTCACTTTCTGAATTTATTTACAATTTTGGGTAGATGAGGAAAAAATTCATTGTTCTCATCCGCATTGCAAATGTAGACTGCAAAAACTCAAACACAGAATACTTAGGAAGTTTTTTATATACAAGTCTTTGCACCTACAACTGCTTGTGTGTCATACCATGCCCTTGTCAGCGAACGATGGCACCTGCTGCTGATCAGCCTGACCAGGTATAAAAGGAGCGCCGTCACCACACAGGGTTGTGGAATCTTACAACGCTGACCTGCCTGACTTATGATTCAGCGATCTACTCCCTACTCCGTGTTCCTGCTTCTTCTAGCTTCTGACCCCTGCTTGCTCACCCGGTTACTGAAATCTGCTTCGCCCTGGATAACAATGTCTGCGCCTTGGAAGACCCACGCCTGTCCCCAATCTCTGTTCTCTGTCTCATCCTGTGACTGCATCAAAATAAACGTACCCGCACTTGGGTCCAAACCCTTACCTCCTGTCTCCCGTGCCTGTTCATGAATTTGTGCAAATCAAAAAACGCAATCAAATAAAAAAAATAAATTATTAATATTGTTTTCAAGAAGCAAATGGCTAAAAAGTAAAAGTTTTAAGTGTTACACTACTTTTTCATGATGATATTAGGCATCATTTTTGGTTATTTTGGGCCGAATGTGGGATGGGATTGGAATGAATTGGAATTTTTCCCCATAAGAAAAATGAAATAAACAATGTACCTGGTTTTTCCAGGTTTTGTCTGTTTTCAGATATTTGGACTGAGTAAGGGAAGATAAATGTACTGCTGTAGGACTGCTTCTGAAGACAGTACTGCCTGTCAAAACACTTTACATTTATTTCCTGAGAAACCACACCAACCCGTTAAACAGAAAGCGCTCGTCAAGGTCCCGCTTTATTAGCTTGAGAAATAATAAAGTAAATTGAGGAAAATGAAAAACAGTGAGAAAAGAGAAATAGGGAACACATTTTGATGTTACTTTTCCTTTGGTTAGCACCAGCAATGAATAAAGGAGATTAGATGTTAAGGGGATATTTCACAGAGCATAATTAGCCTTGATCTCAGACTAAATCTCATGTGGCTGCTCATCTTGTCCAACTGTATCATTAAGCACAAGATCACAAAAAACAGCATCCGTGAAATACCTAATCACCTGATTTACTTGCTTTGCTGACACCTTTACCCAAAGCAAATTGGCAATTTTACTTCTCTCCACATTACAAGCAGGGGAAGCCACTAGGGCTAAGAGCCTTGCAGCAGCAATGGTCTGTCTGGGATTCCAACCTTCAGGGCACACAATGAGCTCCTTAACAGCACTGCCATTCCGTCACCCCACACACACACCCTTCCCATTCTCCCTCGATCTCCTACTGCCTCTTTCAACACACATAGGTCAGGAGCTAAGCAGAAGACTTCTGGTCTCCATACTCACCTGCGGAAGGGTGTTCTTTAACTAAACTACTCTCTTTGATTTCTCCCTGTCATTTTAATTCACTTGAGTAAAGTTAGACCACATGCAGACTGTGGATACATTTTTAGGTAACCATCCAGCACAGCCTGCATGGTTATGTTTGAATGTATTTAATGTTTTAACACTAAGGCTGGGCTGGAAAACATGGGCCATAATGTAGCGCTGAAACACTGGTGGCCACATTTCATTCCACAGGGATCACAGGTCCTGGAGAACTATGCCAGGCAAGTCACCTCAGAGGCTCTGTGTAACACAGAGGCTTCTCAGATAACAGTCTGGCCCCCCTATGCCCCCATGTGCCTGTGATCTCAGGTCTCTGCATGTGTTTGGGGAGCTCATGGAGGCCTGTTCATGATGGAAACCTGATTCACCCCCCAGGGTAATGGGCTCTTAAACCTCCAGGTCACATGCTCTAACTCTGAGATCCAACAGGAACAGAGCAGCATCTGTGAGCAAGACACGGGGCAGGGAGAGAATGGGGCCCTGTGGTTGAAGGGGACAATAGAGTGTAAGCGTGCAAATCCATACTGGAGCACTAAATAAGAATGTGGGACACTAACAACCCTATGGCTCTGTGATCATTACACTGCTAGGTTTTTTTGCTCAGGGTACATTGTTTGGTGCATAGCAAGGCTGGCTTTGTCACTGAGAGCTCTGTGGGAGAGGTTTTGAAGCAGAATCAAGCCCCACCTGTCCCAAGGAAAAAGTGAATAATACTCACATTGACACTCTCCAGCCCATTGTACTTGGCTCGGATTAAGGGGTTCTGGATGATGTCCAGATTAGTCCCAGTCACCGTCACTGGAGTATTCCCACTGCAGCGTTGGCAGAGGACAACTTGAGGTGAGTTTAGTCGTTCCTTGAAGCACTCACCTCACAAACTTATTCATTTACTTGCTTGCATGCTCACATAGCAGCTCATTCACTCACTCACTCACTCTTTCTCACCTGAAGATGCTCCACTCGGGCTCCAGTTTAAGTATAGTAGGGTCTTCTACGTACTCAAACCTTAGGTCCTTCTGCAGGTGGGCCTTGTCCACAGCCACTGACACGGTGACGTTGCCATATCCATTAAGCGAGGCTTGTGTCCTACAGGTTATCCATTGTCCACCTCTCCTATGGGGAAGGAGCAAAAATACACAAGCTCAGCAGTTACTCACATAGAGTAACCAGCAAGAAACAGACTAGAGAATCTGTCCTTTCACTTCCTCTCCCAGCCTCTCTTTGCCGTTTGGCATATTGGTGTGGGGACAGTGTTTACTATGGTCTGTTATTCCACAAACTCCTTGCAGCAGAATGCCTTTAAAGTACAAAATGACACCTTCCATAGCCAAAATCGCAATCTGGCTGCCAGATGACACACCAGATTTCACTGAAATTTCATTGATTCATGGAGTAAAAAAATACTGATTGCCATTAGATCTTTTAAGGTCAAAGTTATTTTGAAAGCTGATGATGTTGGCAAAATGAAAATAGAATAAAATTTCGTATACATTCATCATAGCTGGAGTAGTAGGTACCTTAGTGGTTTTAGACAAGCGCCTGCAATCGGATTGCTGTCGTTTCAAGCCCCATTTCTGGATCCTGCTGCAGTACCCTTGAGGAGGGAACTCACTCTGATTTGCTACAGTAAAAATAATTGTGATTGCTATATAAAGGGATCAAATGCTGCTATCTGCTTTGAGTGAAAGCCTCAGCCATACAAAAAATTAATAACAATTAACAAATAATAGGGCCTTGGATGAGGGTGTCGAATATTGAAAGACTGGAAACAACCCATGATGCTAGGTTAGATCACTGATGATGTGTCTAGGTACATCACAAGATGTGTGAGATAAATGTATGTGGGAGAGAGTGTTTGAGGTGGATTTCCCAATCAAAGTAAGGTATTTTCTCTGTTATGGTTTTCACATCAAGGTAACATTATTACTACTGATAATGATAGAGACTGACAGAGACACTTCTCAGCTTTTACACAGGAATTGATTGTTCAGTTGGATCAGTCTGAAACAAGGCTTGGAAGTGCCAAAGCCTCTCTGTCCCCACCTGCGGAAAGTATAGTTTAGCTTTGCCCAAACTGCCTAAGGTTTCCTCAAATTACCCAAGGGTTCCTCAGATTTACTGAAACCACAATAGTGGTTCATGTTCCTAAACCCCACCTGTGAAAGACACACTTCTGGTCCTTGAACATGATGGAGACATTGCTGCCAGCATCTAGGTTACTTCCAGTGATGTTGACAATGGTTCCCCCGGAGACAGGACCTCGACTGGGCTTCAGATGAAGCAGCTTGGGAACCTGTGAGCGTCGCACAACACTCAATACTAGCGATCAGAGATATTGACTAAGATGTGCTGAGCATTAACCAAGGAAAACAAACCCATTATTCAGTTGAGCAGTTACTTTGGTTTTTGCTTAGCTGGGTTATTCTTAAATAATCTATTACTGCTTGGGATGTTGCAACCAACTTCATATCACATCATTAACTATTCAAAACAAAACATAATTGTAAATAAAACAAGCAACATGTATCGATTTGTACAACATAAAACATTTAGTGACAGTTTGATAAGTTTCGCATGCGTGTACACACACACAAACACACACATACACACATTCAGTCTTAGCGATTTAAAACACTAAAAGACACTACCTACCACAAAATAGTAGTACTTGAAAGAGGTAGCCATGAACTCTGGTCTGCAGTTCCCAACACACACCTGTACATTCCCAGCATACTGACTCTTCTCTGCTTTCCCCATTTCACAAACGATCCTGCAAACACATACACACACACACACGCATGCTCTAGAAACATTAAAGCATCACCCACACAATTAGGGACCAAAACACACTCATAAAAGTAGAGCACCATTTTCTGTGCAACATAATGAATGTACAGCTACAGATGGAAAAGGTGAAGTGGTGAGCCCAAGTTCTAATCCTGATCTTTATTTCCTGACAAGTGTCAAACACCAAATTATCTCAAAATATTTAAGAAGCTTATCACAAGACCTCCTTCCGATAAAAGTGCTGCTTTGCAGCTTATATAGCAATGCTGAACCAGCAAAACAGACACAGAGCTTATGTAAGAGGTCACATGCATATTCATGATGTGTTCTCCGTCAAAGGTCCCTGGAGTGTTGTACAAACCGTATAATAACCCCCCAAATAATTCTGCTTTATAGCGCTAGTCCCAGTAAGGGTCAGTATATTTTCTGTGATGTTCTGTCAGAAGTGTAACCTGCTGTTCATTAGGCAGTTTGGTCCTGTTGTGGTCTTGGCTGGAAGCTGCTCGAATGCTACTCACTGCTCTGCTGGGATGTAGCCTTCCAACACTGGAGTGCAATCCACCTCGGCCACCTTCACATGACCCTGGATCTCTCTGAAGTCCAGACCCAGATTCTCTCCCCGGATGGTGACGAGCGTCCCGCCCTCTCGGGGCCCTCGGAGAGGTGTGATCTGGAGGAAGTTGTCCATAAAAACCATGAGAGTTGAAATCAAGTGCATTCAATATTAAAAACACTTTTAATACTGCATTAAAACTGTAAAAAAAAACTGTATAACTGCATTTCTATAAAAAAAATACATTTGCATTGTCTTTATAAATAAGGCAGGTCCCCCTTCTGATGTTGCTGTTACGTTTCAGTAGGTTATGTGAACACCACGCGGATGTCAACAAGGTGTAACATTTCAAATAGATTATTACATTTTTTTGCTATTGTCCCAATTTGTTCATTAGCAGCCCACTGATGACCCTGTCAATTATAAAAGCTTTCTAAAGTGAAAATCAAAGTTTGTGGTTTTGTGAGCTGGCATATTGCCAGGTTTTAAATCCCGGAATTGATTACATTTTTAAAGCAGTTCTCATTTCACAAGCTAATGCACATTTAACATAACTTAAACGCAAAAGAAACTGTAATATGCATGTGAGGCAGGTTTTTAATGACACTGTTTAATGGATGATCTTAGTGGCTGTGTCACCCGGGCTGACAGAAACCCACTCAGCAGAACTACAACGTCAACACTGCTTGAGTTTTGGCTCCTCCCTGTCACTCAGGCCAGCTCATTTGCATACTGTGTTTGGTCCTGAACATATATATCAGTTAAAGTTTTTATGAGCAATCTAGGAACACAGTGTTTCTGGAAAACATCCCCATCTCCCGATAACAATAAATAAAGCAGGCCCTTAACATCTAAGAACTACTGATCACTTCCACCCGATACCACATTACATTTAATATCATGACACATCAATTACCATATTAAAGGTACTATTGTTAAAAACAGACTAAGTGACTTGTATAGATGTGCCAGCCATGTGGCGCAGCACTTGAGCTGTTTTTGTCACTAACATGTTGATAACAACAGGTGTTCCGTCGGAGAAGTTGGTCTGAAAGTTCAGAAGGCATACCATAAAAGCAAGCAATAGCATAACTGTGGAAATGCATAACACAAGCCATACTTTCTAACACAGTTTTGACACAGGCACCAACTGAGGTGGGAAAATTCCCACTTGCAAATTGGCAGGAGATTTTTGGGTCTTAGTGTGAGGGTGACAGACAGGGCCTAAATGTGTGAGTCTCACTCTCAGAGCGTGAGACATGGTGCATATGCATGGCATGTTTAAACTCACAACACATTACGCTCTACAAGAGTTTCCTGTCAGTGTGTTGACCGCCTCAGCAACACCCATCTCCCTACAAGTGAACAGAAGTGCTGCGCTCCAGCAGGGCGACGGGCGAACTGTGATATCAGTCTCAATTAACATATGTCGGAGTGGAAGGACACAGCACTTGGTATGGGACTACTGTTGGGCGAGATGGATGTTTGTCTCTCCTTCTGGACCAGTGGAGCCCCAGAAAACAACACAAAAGGCTGACACTGGGCCAATACCTGGGACTTAAGACTAAATTATCCATAACCTGGGTGCGCTGTTTGCCCTCACCAAGATGCCAGTGGGCTATGGGTCCAAAGCACCCCTAAAGAGGAGAGGCAGCCCCATTTTCCATTTCTGTCAGGGCAACCTGCGGATTAGTCTCTCACTGGATGCAGGGTTGAAAATTTAACTACATTATTACATCATGTAGCAAACACTAATCAGAAAACATACATTCCCAATTTTTCCCACTCAGTTTACCCAGCTGGATATGCGAGTGAAGCATTTCATCTATAAGCAGTACTCCCACTGTCAGTGGTCATGCGTGTAGCCGATGTGAGCACAGGATCGTTGACTAATCCAGGCTGCGCACAGCCGTCTTCAGCTCTGACCTTGGCTCGTGCCATTGCTGGGTGCTACATTCATAAGCCACAGGGTGTCCTCCCATTGGACCCTTCACTCCATGGATGTAAAGCTGAACCAATGACGTCCTAATCCCTGCTGTTTAATTAAAAGCTTTGAGAGTGCCTGTTAGTGTCTTAAACTTTCCAACACGACTTCCTGTCAAATCCGCAGCTGTGGAAGCTGCCAGGGCTGCAGACACATGGCCGAGTACGGGCAGAAATGCACAGACAAACACGCGTATGTGCCAAAAACAAGCTTCCAACAGCTGGCCGTCAACAAAACACACCAGAATCGACAAAACCTGCAACTCTCCATTTTGCTCACTTTTAGCGAAATAATAATCTTTCAAAAAATATTTTCCTTTCAGTATTTGAGCATATGATTATTTACATTCCTTCTGCTGTAAACCAGTTACCAGCTTTAATATCTGATCTTGTGTTGTTTGACATGCAGCTGGGGAGGATGGCCCTTGTGCACAGAGATGAGGTCACTGATGACCTTCTCACAAGCTGCTTCTGATCACAGCACGGCACCTTTCCAACCTGATGACCTGGCCAGCACAGCGGAACAGACCGCTGAAATAAAGAAATAAATGTAAATAGTTGGCGTTACACTCGCAACAGGCGACCTAATTGAACCGATCTCCGTGGAGACAGCCGCGTTGACAGTTGGCAAGCGGACGCCAGGAGGGCACAGCTGACTCAGTGGGGGGTGGGGGGCAGAGCATAATCGTCTGTGAGTCATTAAAATTTCTCACCTTCATCCCATTGCACCAGAGCTCAAAGTCTGTGTTGCTAATGAGGGATTTTCTTTAATTTGCCTTTCAGGTAAACTTCCCCATCTTCTGTCTTAGGCTGTGATATGCAGTGATGTGGAGAAAAGACATCACTCTAGAATCCATACTACCTGTATAGATTTTTTTAAGCTACAAAGGAGAATAAATTGACCAATCATTTGTGTGGATTGCTTGGCTGTCAAAGTGGTTTGTGCACTCATGTGTCACTCAGAGAACAAGGCTGCAACCAGAACTGTGATTTAGGCCTTTAGTGCTCTCTTGAACCTCCGGGCTGTTGACCGCAAAGACCTCATGTTCACCCACCCACAGGTCACAAATTTATGTCATCTTCGTTCTGGAACTACAAGAGGTATCGGAATGGGGACAGGTCACCATGTGCCTGATTGTTATGACTCACTTGGATACTGACTGAAAAGGCACTTAGTGAAAACAGATGAAGAGACAGATACTTTTAGCTATTCTTTACAACCATTACCATGACTTTATTTTCTCATTAGCTTGACTATTTTTAGCTGGACATTACTGTGAAGATCTCCTTCAATGCTTGTCACCTGCAGACGAGACATGGGGCTTCCAGAGGACCCACTGATTGCTCTTTAACTCGCTAAATACCAAAAACATTAACACTTCCCTAAAAGTGCAGTGTCAGCATGCCCAGAAGCGGCTGAGCAGCCAAGTGCCCTTGGACCATGGGGCTTTTCCATTAACTAGTGTGTGGAATTCTGTTTTCTCTCCACCATTACCTGAAGGCTCTTTTCCACATTTGCCTTAAACTATCACTGTTGTTAGTAATAATGATGCTTGATCTTATTTTAAGCACTCAGAGATAACATTGTTTAGAAGGGCACTATGTAAAAATTTTATGAACTGATGATGAGAGTAAATGTAATGTATTTTTCATATCAGAATATACTGGCTTGGCCATCACTTCAATTTTCAATACATAGTGTTAACTTAGCAGACATCTGCTCATCTGCAGCTGAAATCTCCTTTCATGGTTGTGTGTTTAAAATGAGAAATACTGCATAGTGGTCTGCTTGTCTAATTTAGTTTTCCAGATGTCTGTTAAGTGGTCAAGTGAGCATGTGGCAACTAACATGGATGAATACACAAACATAACAGGGCAGCAGGTGGCATAGTGACTAGTGATGTTGCCTTGTAATCTGAAGGTGCAAAGTCTGAATCCTACTTCTGCTGTAATACTCCTGATGACGGTATTTACCTTGAACTGATACAACAGGAATGCCCTGGTGTGAATATGGCTTAAATCGACATATAGTTTATTTTCAAACATTGTCACCTTGGACAAAGGTGTTCAGAACATAAAGATTCTTACAGTTTTTCTCAATTTATTTCAGTGCAATTCCTGAAGCAAAGCACACATTTTCAAAACAACTGCATCCCAAAAAACAATCGCAGTGGTCTAACGACACATTTTACCTACAAAATCCCCTAACACCCTCAAAATACTTCACACCATCCTCAAAAGCAAATAAATATTTCATCCACTCCAGCATTGTACAACTACTATAATGTAACCAGCACTGAAATAATTGGAAGCAAAAATACTAAATATCTTTGGCAGTATGACATTTTCATCTGAGTTAATGATTTCTGAATTATTTAGAATGACTAAATTCTTTCCATAATCAGTGATTCCTAAGTAGGGAGCAGTTTTGTATATTAAACACATATACCACACAAAATAAATACTGTAAATATATATTTTTTAGTTCTAAGCAGTATAGGTGAGTATATTGTTTGCACAAAAGGTTTAAATGAAATTGCATGGAGCATCCACCTTTTGGAGTCTTCTACAGTCATTTCCTACAGTACTTTCATCTGAAATATGCATTGCTCTTCGCTGTATCCTCCAATTCCCTTATCGCTCTGCCACCACCCATATGAACCCTTTCCTCTGAAAATTGAATGCTACTGTTGAATTTGTTCCCATTGTTCCACATTTGAAGCTGCTTCAACACACTGATGACCCTCTCCATAAACTGCTCACTGATTTAGTGTTGGACTGTTTTGCAGCAGACGATTTACAGAAGTAAAGTAGGAAGCATGGGTGACTGCTACATGGGTATCATGGGTGGTTGTGTCACGCTTCTGTCCAGAAAGTGAGTCGTCGGACCCAAGTGCAGAGAGGAGGCGTACTTTATCTATTTATTAGGTTTAGTTTAAAACTATTTATATTAATGTGTTTAATGTTCTAGCGGGGCGTGGTGGCACAGTGGGTTGGACTGGGTCCTGCTCTCCGGTGGGTTTGGGGTTCGAGTCCTGCCTGGGGTGCCTTGTGATGGACTGGTGTCCTGTCCTGGGTGTGTCCCCTCCCCTTACGCCCTGTGTTGCCGGGTAGGCTCCGGTTCCCCTGCACCCACTATGGGACAAGCGGTTCAGAAAATGTGTGTGTGTGTGTGTGTGTTTAATGTTTATTGGTAAGCAATGTATTTAAAAGTTTTCAAATGTTACTCATTTAAGCATTTTGTATACAAGCAATGGAAATGCTTATAGTTTTTTTGTAAAATAAGCAGCTTTTAGGAGTCTTCCTGAAAATTTTTAAAATGTGTGTTTTTTTTTGTGTTTAAACAAGTTTTTTGTTCTTTTATTGATTATTTACTAGGTGTTCATCATTTTCTTTGGAATTGATTATGGGTCCTAAGAGTGAAAAAAAAAGCAATCTTGGTAAGGCTCTAGTGACACAGAAAAGCCAAAATGAAAAGAATTTCTACTCCTGTGAGTATGAAGTTAGAAGATTTAAAGAACACTGAACAGAGTATCAAGTCCTGTACATAATTTGGCAAAACAAGGCAAATACTGAAAACCTTGCAGTGAATATGAATATAGCTTGTCACCTTTGCCATCACACACAAACTGACTCCTCTCCTCTCGATCTCACCATCTCGCTAAACACTCTACTTTCCAAAAACAGCTGGTGACTTTATAGTTTAAATGCACAATGCCCCAAAAAATTCTGTTACACTAATAATGGTACTGACGATCATTATTGAATAACAGCTGTGTTGTCGGGTTAAGCTCCGGCTCGCCTCGACCCTGCTTGAGCCGAGTGGTTTCAGTCAATGTGTGTGTGTGTGTGTGTGTGTGTGTGTGAGTTATTAAAGCCATTAAATTGCAGTATTTCTTCTCTTTGTGCATTTTTTGTGCCCTTTATAGACTGTGGTGTTTCTTATTTTTGTACATTTGTGGTGGAAAAACCAGTGATTTGCTGACATTCCAACAGTGCCTCATAATTTTCCACCTTTATATTAATGGGAAAAAAAATTCACCTAATGGATAACTTTTCCAAAACATAGTGTGTCTCTTAAGTGGATGAGTGAACACTTTACGTAAAACCTTCTTATGTCTTCATATGTCACGTCACAGCCGCTACCCTGTGTGCCTCATGAACTTCTCACTTTTTATTTGCGGTCGTTCTTAACTACACTGACTGCAGGAGAATGTGAAGCAAAACGGGTCTGCTTTCACATGTCCCAGTGTTTTCCGACCTTAGCCTATGAGCTCAGAGGTCTATGTGCGTATACATTTGGAACTAGCTAGTTTATTGAATTTTTATTTATATTGTTGACAGATGCTCTTATCCAGAGGCTTTCTGGTGTATTTAGAAGGATTACAGATCATACAGTAGGCTGAAGTGATCAACTAATGTGCTGAATGCTCTCATTGTGGCAATAAGAGAGTTTTTTCTGCTTCAGCAGGATGTATGGTTAGGGTTAGAACGTTCCAGCTAAGCCCCACCCTCTCTGTGAGGTTCTGGTCTCTGCTGACCCTGATGTCTTTTAGGTCTTCCCTCCATTTAATGTCAAGCTGCAGGCATCAGAGCTGGATACAAGTCTCCTTTCATTAGAGGATGTGGAACTGATTAGATTTCTGAACTTGACAAGCTAATTGATGGTTATTGGAGGAAAACACTTAATCACTCTCCATTTCATCTCTGAGTAAAGATTGTTCATCCGAGATGTCACTGTAATGAAGTGCATTAGAATGCATTACAACCTCAGGGTTGATCCTCTTAAAAGAAAAACGTCAGGGAGAGAGTGACAGGATTTATGAGTGTGTGAGAGGGGTACAATATGTTCCTGCTCTTCTCAGCAAACAGAAGAAGAACCAGGATTCCAGCCGTCAGAGACTTTTACTAGCCTCTACTTAGATGAAAGGTGTTTGGAGTGCAAAACCCAATGCCAGAACTTTTTCCATTCCAGTCCACACTCTATTAAATTCCTTCCCAACCTCAGGCAAGTTGTTAAAGTGTGAGAGAGCTATGAGTGAACCTTTTGTTCAGTGAGTGCTTTGTTTAACTGCCACCATGAAAATAAAAAGTTTTGTTTGTTAAGCACTGACTTATAAAGTACGAATCTCTTACTATCCTTTTGTTTGTCAGCTTCCTGCGAAGCTTCCCCACTGTTCAGGCTAATTCTTAATTTATGTACTCTCTAAATCTGAACTGGCCCTTAATCCAGAGCAGTACTGTATTTATGGTAAAACTTTTAATTTTACTGATTCCAACTGAGGTACAGCTGAGTGTTGTGAAGGGGTGAGATAAAATGACACACAGGTTTATAGAAGCTTTCATCCTACTTCATGCTAACTGCTGCAATGACACTGGTGTGGAAATAAACAAATCAGTCCAGTTCATTGGTCTAAAAGGCTGAAGGATAGTTCCTAAATGGAGTGCTGGTAAGGCAGTGACAAATGTGCAGTCTCACCTGTGTGATTTTGGGGTGGGTGCACTTGCTGTTGGGACCTGACGGCTGTAGCCACTGGCTCTCTGGGTGCGGGCAGTGCTGCTTGAGAGTGCAGCGCTTTTCTCCGTTACACCACACACAGCCAAACAATGGGTCAGCCTTCAGGCAAAGGCCACAGCTGTCCCGCCGGGCATCACACTTGTACAGGTGAACTGGGAATACAGCAGAGCACAGGTCATCACAGGTGGACACAGATGCATATACTGGCACTGTGAACTCAGGTGAACACCGACAAGAGAAGCAATGGAAATCTGAGTCAATAAGAAGCGAGCAAAAGCGCACAAAAGCCAAGGATAGAGGTGGTCAGCTCTGTGATAGTCGTGAGATGGGCTGCCGTAGTGAGGGACACAGATGAATGGTCAGCCAGATCCTGTGAGTCAAGATGGGCTGTGTGCTGAACGTAAGGAGCTGAATGCAGCCTGTCACAGCCAGCAGAGCCACAACAGATCAGCCGTCGAAGCGAACAAAGCTTTTAGTGCAAAACGGAGAGCATCACTAAAAGACAATTACAGACAGCATTAACCACATGACTGAAGCTTCAAGATTTAATCTCAATAGGGGAATTGCATAAAAAACAGGAGTTTTACTTGTCGCTCTTTTTGTCAGGTTCTGTACCTTTCTCAACATGAGTGTTAAATTGAAAATTTAAAAGGAAATAGTGGTGTAGCTTAACTTTACAGGTATCTATATGTCAGCAGCCTTCTGGATCGATGCAAGTATCTTCCTATTTTCTCCCCCATCTGTCTCATGCCACCTTAGCTCCAAAAAAATCAGCCTCTCACTGCTTTTCGTCCACTAGTTCACTGTTCATCACCAAGGAAACCACTGTGGAATTTTCTTTTTAATTGCCATTAGATGCTTCCACAATCCATCTATGAAATTATATCATCAGAGTTCTGCCCATCACAACGCACAAATCAGTCATGTAGGCATCCTCTCAGTATCTCTGACTACACACAGACACACAGTCCCTCAAAGTAAATAATGGAGTTCCTGAACATCTGGAATACTGTCTGCACTTGCTTTCAGGAAATGTGTGCATTTTCTAAATTGATCTCACATCCCGATTATTGTACTTTTCTCAGACTCAACTGTATACCAGACTGTAGAAGCAGATTAACAAAATTTGCGGTTTAAGCTGTCAGGCCACGGAAGCAGAATGCACATAAGAGTTAAAGTGTTCAGCATCTCCAGAATAATTAACACTCCTTTAGAAAGAGTTTCACCCAAGACTTCATAACCAATGAGGTGGGGGGTTGGGGGCCTAGGAGCCACTGAACGCTCCAGTCCAGGTTCAATAACAAACATGATGGTAGAGATCAAGAGACATGCTAAGGTTGATGAGGTGACATAAAAGCACAGAAAATGAGTCATGGAAGGAAGATCGATGCAGAGAAAGAAAGGGTGAATGATGAAGTCGGAACTGGCAAAGTTAACCAGGTATGAGTAAGAAGGAAGGAGAAGAAGGAGTCATGGAAAAAGAGAGCATTGCAGAACATGGATGAGCTGAGAGAAGTTACAAGAAACCGCAGCAACTGCAACCCCTGTGACCACTGTTTGAAATGGTGGGCACTGTGGGGTTGTTGTCAAGGTGATGCACAGTGATAAAGTAGTGCTAAGAGACCTGGGGGCCTCACCTTTGTTTTGGGCTGGGTTGTCAATGCTAAAGTCCCCATTCCAGATGACTGTGAGCTCCACTGGCAGACTACTCATCTCCATCCCATCATAGGAGTACTGTTGCCATGGGGACCAGGTGGGCATGAAAGAGAGGGTGAATTATCAGTCTGTCATTGTGTATTCAGTGTCACAGACAGCTTTGAGAGCTGGGGAACAACTGAACGGCAATACACAGGTGGGTTTATCACTTCACCTTCATCTTTGACAACAAGTCATGGTTTGGTACTGTAGATTTACATCTGACAAGCACACATGCAAACACACTTTGACAGACACACACAGTACTATTTTACTTGTTAAGGACATGGCTCAAGTGTTTATCTGTGGCCCATGAAGTCCAGTTTCTTTCTTAGTTTTATTCTGATTTAGAAGAAAGCAATAACCTCAAAAGGGCTGTCTGTGTGTCCACGCATGCTTCTCAATCTGGTACGGTTAATCAAAGTCACACATACACAGACTCACACAACACACACATGGACTTACAGAGGTGTTCTGACACTGGATACTGGAGCTGTTGAAGCGCAGGGCAGGAACCCTGTGTTCAAGCCCTTGGATAATGAGCACACACTCATAGCCTCGCTGGCCTGACTGTGGCTGGGGCAGGTTCCGTGCTCGCAGGGTGATGGGCTTCACCACATTCACTGGTACCAGGATCCGTTCTGCAGGCAGCAACTGGGGGCACTCCTGAAACAAGACAGAGCAAAGCCATTCAGTCTGTTTTGGGCACCTGAGGAGAAATATGTCTACAATACAGTATGTGTCCATAATGGGCAAACTAATACACAGTGCAAGGATTGCCTGCTGCAGATCCCCATGAAGCTGCATAGAAATACTGACAGCACACAGTATTAAAGGACCATAACCATGTTTAAGAAATAGCTTTAAATGCCTGCTGCAACAGGTCCGTGGAAAGAGACAATAAACTAGGTGGGCTACTTTCTCTGCAAACCTCACACCAGCTGGGCTTCAAGTCAAACACACTTCCTCTCAGAGGTCCAACGCTGACGTCGAAAAGTGTTGTTAATGATTCCAACAGTCTGCTCTGATCCTGATGGCTACTTTGATGCAACAAATATCAGACTTAAAGGGGATGACTGAGATCTAGAATATGGTGAGCATTAATGAGTGTGGATGATGTGAGGGAGGCAAATTCCAGGCATCCTTCTAATGTCAAAACAAACAAGATGATTAAAGGACACCCTGCTAAAATTAGGCAGCTGTGTGCAGTAGTATTTAAGGAATTTAACTTGTGGACAGAAGGTTGTATATTCAGATCCCAGAAGGAATCCTGGAGTTGTGAGCCACTAAATCTTCACAGCAGCACCACATATGCAGATGTTTGTCCAGAAATAAGCCCACACAGCACAGAACAGCACACTTAACAGGTAAGCAAATAAATCAAAATAAAAATATCTCCTAAAGAATGAGAAAAGGCTTGGAGAAAAATACTTGGAGAAAATGAAAAATGTATTCTATAAGCAACCGTCTTGCTATGAACAGATTTGCACAAGTATGACACTAGTATGGACAAGTGAAGAATTGTGAGAACAGTAAACTTCCAAATGCACTTATCTGAAGTTGATATTCATGAGTTTGACCGTATTATTACTAATAATACAGTCATTAGAGTGTGTCATTAGATAAACCCAGCAGAGGACCAGAAACCGTGGGCTTTGAGGCATTTGACCACTTTTAAGGGCAAAATCGAGTGGTCTTACTTTCACACCCAAGACAGGTGGAGTGTGGTGAAGAAGTGGGTGCACCAACATTCTTACCAGCAATAGGTAGGAGAGGGGGGTGGAAATCCCATTACACGCAGCGATAAACAGCTGCGCTCGCACGTGACCGAGAGCACCCAAACCATCCTTCATTCTGACAGCGCTAATGGGAAACTGTGCATTTCAGATTTCATTTGCTGACCCAACTTGCAGCCCATCACGTGGCCCAGCCCTTCCAACATCCCTGGCACATGTCACTCAGCCCTCCGACAACATTCCTCTCCCAGTGCCTAAACCCTTCATATATACACTGTATATAGTGTCCCAGTGTTGTTTTCACCAACAAACCTCTCTGTTACAACTACACACACAAGAACACACACCCAGCACACAACATTACGGACAGTGTTTTTAGTGTAAAATAATGGCTAACTGTAAGAAGCAGCCAGTAGTGTACTGTCCAGAACTCCTCTGATACAATAGGACAAGAAAATTTGCCTCTCATAACTGGACACATCTGATTTCTGGTGAAAATATGGGGAACAAAGAGCATAACAAAAATCCGGGCAGTGAACCTGCACCTTCGAAGGCAGGACAACTTTACAAGTGTTCACAAAGGGGCTGGAACAGAGGCCTCATGCCTCACCCTCCTCCAAACTCCACTCCAGATTCTTGCCTCCATTATGTGGCCGTAATGGATACTCGTCTGCAGCTTCTGGAGCGAATGATAGATGGCCCGCTGACCCCCACTCATCCCATCTCTCCTGCCTGTTATTGACGGCTACTCAGGGTCTGGCTGGCAGCTTTGTGGGGGAGCCTGGGTGGGGGGAATGGTGATTGACTCGAAGCATAACAACAGAATAATTGAAGGCTGGAAGCCTCTAATGCAGAGTCTTCAGAGTCGACGTTCTGCAAGACTCGTTTTGTCAAGCTGGGTTATTAAGTCTTCACATGGAGGGAGAGCGAGAAAGCTGCCTAGTGCTAAAAGCCCCCCACACCTATGGAATGGGAGGTGGGGAAGCCAAAGTCCTTTCAGTGACCCTTCATTTCATAACTCATTTAACCCTGGAATACCAGGTGAGGTGACTTCCTGTCAAAATGATGCCTTAAAGGCTCAAGTCATGACAATGATTCACATCCATTGTTGCCACTTCTTTCTCATCGACAGAAAGCCACAGTGCCGCCTGCAGCAAGTGAAAAGAAAGAAGGACACAGACACACGAATGTATGCATGCGCACACTCATATGCCAGTACAGACTTTCATTTCCTTATCACAGTGGGCCTTTCACGAAAACTCCCACTTTAGCACAATAAATTATTACTAACTCCACACTAGTAAAAAGCTATACATTTTGTTAATTAATTTTTTAAATCTATTTATTTAAGCAGACAAAATTTTTATAAAGCACTTTTCCTTTGCCTGAACATCCCCACATTGCCTATTTTCCAGAGTTTACTCTCTGTGGGGAAAAACATAATCAGACACATTCTTGATTCCAAGTCTCCTTCAATCAGTCCCCCATCAATGACCAGCAAGTTACAAGTGATGTTAACAGCTGACAAGAAAATTATGTGGTGTTAATTGGACATCAACTATTCCACTCAGACCAAGAACCCTATGAGTCACTGGCATAGTCGCAACATTTCGATAAACTTTATCTTGAGAGGGCAGATCCCTATCCCTTCAACTGGCTCTCTACTCTCACCCGGAACCTGGCATGCATGCCACCACACAGGATAGGTTCAGAATTGCACAATCAAAACAGGCACAGACAAAAGAGCACAGAGATCTATGACGTGTATAGGAAGAGACACAGAGTTAAACACACACACACACACAACACACTGACTCTGTGATGTTCTCAGGCATTTGCAGCACTAGATTGTGCTGGCTGTGTTCAGACTGGTAATGACAGGTTAAGAGGAAACCAACCAACAGACATACAAGAGCTGCCGGAAGGGGCTCAGATAGATTCATCACTAGAGTTTACTTCTAGAATTACCTCCTTGTCCTCTCCACTGCCCTTCCTCTGTAGACCTGGCTGGCTCACAGCAAGAACGAGGGCACAAAGGTGTGTGTACCTGTATCTGGCCACAAACTCCCTCCATGTACTGTGGTGCACTGGGACATGCCAGTAATTGGGGATGTGTTTGAAGGTGAGGTGAGCCTCTCTCAGGCCTGCTGGGTGATTAGCAGCTCTGCACTACCATTGGCACCTGTTTCATCTTCCTCCTCCGCTCTGGGCCACAGGAGCATGTTCCCCTCTGTCTCTCTATCTCTCTCTCTGTCTCTGTTTCTCTCTCACTCTCTCATATGCACCTCCATCAGCTCTCAGTTTTAACAGCCGTTTATTATAAATTAACCAGATCCTCATTACCATCCCAGATACCCTGCTACACATGTGCAATCCAAAGAGGAGTGTCAATTAAAAGCCCATAGCAAAGGAATTTGGATGGCCTGATCAATCATTGCTGACTCTCTGCCTTTTTCTCCAACTGCCTTTTTAATCAATTATTGGGTGAAAAATATAACTGCACCTCCAGGATCCCTTGAACTTGTAGCTTGTGAGGATGTCACTGCAGCAGTGTCAGTCTAGTATTCCTGTGGCTCTCAGAGGACAACCAATGCTGTTAAAACAGGCACATCAAGGCCTTGGTACTTCTGCAGTCCCCAAGGACAGTGACAGCTCCAGGACACAGAACAAAGTAACACTGCTGTGTGGGCTCTGAAACAGTAAGGCAGCCGTGGCTGATGCAGCGCTAATACTGGAAAGCAAACACTGGCTGTACAGATTCCGACCACCACAATGAGCTAAGGTGCCAAAACTGGGCACTGATGGACAAAAGTGGAGGTCTGATTAGGGTGTGAAAAACTGCTGGAAAGAGAATCACCTGAATGTCTTTGCAAGGTGTTGCTAAACAAGTGGTTCTCAGCTGTAAGTGTCTGAAAAACAAGCTCATTGTGCAATGGTCTGTTAACTTTTGTTTTTATTTTGTCAAACAGCCCCCTCGGTGGTTCCTGTTGCACTTAGTTTCTGTCAAGGAATAGACTCTGGACAAGCAATTAAAAAACATTTGCAGATTATTTAGATCACTTGCAAAAATCCCTTAATTGGAAAAATCAACGGAAATTCATATGCGGAAGGTCGCTCGAAAGGTCAGTTCATTTCTCTGAGCAAAGTTGACTTACCGTTGCCGTCTCCGAGGATTATGGGTAAACAGCCAAACTCATTTATTCTGAGCAATACAGGGTACACAGACAAAAACCCGACCCTCGGTTTGAGGGGTTAATTAAATCTGAATTGAACTCATTAGGTGAATGAAACACCTGCCTGGGGAACAACTGTCAAACAAAAAAACAAAGAAATAGGTTGTTAATGAATGCAGATATTCAATCCCAGCCTTATATGGGGGCTGTGGGCTACACAGCAGGCTGTTCCAATATTAACCTGGTCAACAGTGGTGACAATGCCTGCAGCAATCTGGACAAGCTGATGGCGCCTAATAAACTCTGTAATTAACACCTTACTGTCACGCCCCTGTAGCCCCACTTCCCCCAGTTGTCCCCTGCCCCACTCCATGCTCCTACCCTCATTGCTGATTGCCCCCCTTAAGACCACACACCATGAAATACACTTCTTAGCTTAACTTACAAAAGCTGAAAAGCTGAAAATTTCTAACTTGGGTATTGGTAACACGAGGTATGTTTGTATGTGCTCGAGATGGTGTCTCAGTTAAGGATCGATCCCAAACATGTACAGAGTGCACTGATAATCCAAGAGCAACTCATGGACAAAACAGATTTTTGCTACCACAAACTCACACATAGGTTCCTGGATGTGAGAGAACACTCACCTCAGGCTGCTTGACACGACCCTCCTGGAAGGAGCAGCTGCGAGGGTCATGGGTGCACATGTGACGGTATTTACACCAGTGGCATCTATAGGGGCTGCTCACGCAGGACAGGCACCTGTTAGGTATGGAGTGTATATATCAGAACCCTTTGAGCTGGCCTTGAACACTTATTTTGCCCTTTGCTAAATAGCGATAGAAAAAGAAATAAAACTGCTAACAGACCAAATTAGAAGGTATGCTTTCTTTAGTGGAACCTTATCAGCTCTGTTGTAAAGCTCTGTTGGCTTTAAGGCTGGGTGACGGCACTCAGCGACTTCAGTGAAGCCCCTCCCTAGCCCCACTGACACTTACGACCGGTGGACACTGCAGTTGTAGAAGACAAAGCTGGTGTTGGCAAAGGCAAGGCCTGTCTCCTTGGACTTGAGGTACAACTGGACGATCTGGTGATCTCCTGGGGGAAGGGAAGAAATCAGCTGCATGTGGACTTTCACCTTGCCCCTCCCTGCTAAGGGGGCAGACATTTGCGTGCTCTTCCCTGACACAACCAACATTCTTCCGAGGATGAACAGTGACCTGGTGGTGTAAAGCAGTATCACAGCATCAGCTTGTAGATATTCACCTATTGTGCTGTAAGTCATGGCCTGAAAAACAAGGCTGCTTTGCCATAAGGAGTATGTGAAGGCACAACACTGGCAATGGCTAACAATGATGTTGCACCCAGCAAATAACAAAGATCAAAGCCCCAGGAGTGAGCTGATTGACATCCTTTGGGGACTTTGTCTCATGACAGGAAAGTCATTTGGACAGCAACCATCCAGCTTTCGCTCTGGTCATTAGGAAGAAAGCACAAGTGTTATTCAGCGCAAACCCCCACCCCTCAACCCCGAGCTGAGAACACTTGGGTTTTTTTTCTGCTGCGAATGGCACAATAGAGCTATTTCAGCCAAGTCTAGGAGATCAAAACATTTTCACCGCAGTCTTTCTGAACCCCTTTGAAACGTGAGATAAAAAAACCCTCTTCGTACTTAATCGAGATGCGGTACAAAGGAGGCCCCCTCTGCATAGCTTTGTCTGTGCTAATGAAGAAGCTTATGTTTAATTCAACAGGGCGAATGTGGACATCTCCACACTCAAAGGGACCATTCGCCCTCTCCCTGTACCTGCGAGCGAATCATTCATCAATCATGGCAAACTGCACCCGACATCGAATCTGTCTAAATTAGCTCCCCTAAGTGCTACCTCAATGTCTGGTACCACTGTCCCTATATAAGCCCACGAACATGTCTGACAGATTCTGCAGTCAACTTCTCCAGTAAAACGTTACATCAACACATGCCATGAAGCCCTGATCGTCATTTGTGACCGCCACAGTGCTACTTCTATGCAGAACAGTTGCCAGAATCTAACGTATTAATCATTGGCCAAGACGTCTGTCCTTAGCTTCCCTACCCTTGTGTTGGCAGGATGAAACTGTGGGAATACAATGACATCCCCACCTAATGTCGCAGAAACATTTGCGTGAACATTAGCTATGCATTTTGCCTTCTCCCGACTCTGCCGCTGCAGCACCGGAGCCTATTAGGGTGCCCATTGTTGCATTGAGCCTGGAGAAGAAATGACATTATAAAATAAAGGATAACTTCGAACGTCTGTGTGAAGATGACAGACAGTTTGGCAGACCTCGAGGGGTGCTAAAGCAGGAATCTGGAAGGAGGTCGCAGTGCTATGTGTGGGCGGGGCCTGATTTGCTCCCTCTGGTACGTTAAGCCTGAGCTGGTTCCTCAGACCTCTAATTTCATGGTGCCTTGATCGGCCTCGCATCCTCTGCTGTAAGGCCTGTGGGTTTCATTATTCATGCACTGGGTTACCGACTCATACAGCTGGGATACCACCGGAGCCTGTTAAAAACAAATTACCTCACAGCTCAGCTACTGTGCAGTCCGCAGTTTCAAAATGAAGACTCTGTAATGAAGGAAATGATTACAGCCTTCCATTTTCCTCTTTTTCTTTAATATGTGTTCCTCATCTAAAATATTGTTCATTTTGCAATGGAAAAATAAGGTAAGACAAAAGCACATCTGTACAACTATTTCGGTGTAAAATACTGGTTGGTGCAAAATTTTTGTACTCTGCCCCATTCACTCTGCTCTTTTGCCCCTGTATTCAGGGTATTTATGAGCTTCTCAGGGTGATAACTCAATGACTCCACAACACCATGTTATGTAAAACAGTGCAGTCAAGAGCGCTTTTGAATAGTGACGGGGCTAGTCATGTCTGTCACTGGAAGGAACAGAAAAGCTGTGCTTTTTCAGCATCACTGACCGGCACTTTGACTGTGAGACGCCTCTATGAGTTCATCATGGGGAAGGGGGAAAGAGCATAAGGACATCAGGGCCAGAGTGACGGAACTTGAATAAACTGGTCATGAATGACTCATCATTCTGTGAAGGCTGGTAGTTTCGAGTGGAAACAGAAATTAAATTCAGATCTGGAAGACACGTGAAATCTGTTGACAATCTATAGATCATGACAATCACCTGGGAGATGTCACATTCACGATAGCTTGACTTTCGGACTGCTCTCTTGCACTGCTCCAATGAGACTTTTATTCCAGAAACAGTGTGAGGATGCCATGTTACCAGGGCTTTTGATGCAACAATTACTGCTATAACAGTTTCTTAAGACCTTTTGTGAATTACCCCATTTAAATAATTACAAAAAAAAGGCAGTGACTGTTCAATGACATTTTCCTGGAGGAAACATATAGTTCTTCATATGGCAAATTGTGTCACTTCTGTGTCAACGTTTGTTCCATGCTTCCCACCCAAAGCAATCCTTACCTTTATCAACAATAATGCGGGGCACCTCCTTCTCGGCCGGCGAGCTGCACTTTATCCGGTTGCCCTCTACAAACCCATCCATCTCGGCCAAGTCTTCAAAGGTGCAGTTCACACCCGCGGAAAGCTCAGGCACATTGTGGGCCTCCAGGACCAGCTACACTCCAAGAACCAACAAAGAATTTGGTGATGTACAAAGAAAATGTATTTTAGAAAGGGGGACGCTACACCTTCAGACATACACATACAATTTGTTTTCCAGTTAATTTATGATATGAAGAACAACACATCTAAGAGGCAAACAACGGATGGTGAGAGGGAGACTAACAGAAAGAGAGAAAGAAATGGCATGGCATGTTAAGCAAGTGTTTTTTTTAAAAAAAAAAACAGGCAAGTGACAAATCATACAAGTTGTTTGGAAGGCTATTGTTGTGCAGTATGGCTCAAACTGGCTGGAGAACAGCAGCACCCTCAATGCCAGTGTATAATCTAATTACACGTCTGTTTACCAGCATCATGGCTTACACCTACTCCTGATGTTGGACATTTCTTGGATGGGTGCTCATTCCAAAGCTAAAAAGTTGACTTTCAAAGTATACAACACGTACAATTCAGACACTAGCAAACAACCACACATATCCCAGTTGCACCAATTACCCAAAATAAAACTCCCTGTTGGTCAAGATGGACTCATCCATCAATGGCAAGGCTCTGAAAGATGTTTGTGACCAAAACAGGCATATGGAGAGCTTCTGCAGGTAACTGTCTCGGGTAATGGTGATATGACAAGTCCAGCATCTCCAGCTGCTGAGGCAAAGGAAGCTATCGAGCCGAAACATGAAGAAAGTCCTTGACGAAAGCAGGTCTCAGGATATAGGGGTCAGGGGATGTACGGAAGAGCAAAAAGAGCAGCAACGACATGCTGACTTCAGTGTTTCCAGCCAAGTGTCTGTGATAGAGGAAGAGATTTTGCTCACTGTAAGAAACAGCTGACCTCGACTGTTTTTATATTGCTGTTTAACTGCGTGTGCCCCAACAGATACCCAATTTCCCATTAATGTTGAAGAGCAAAAGCAGGGGCCTTCTTGACTCTGGGATTTAATCCATTTTCATTTTCATTCTTTCGTTTCAGAAGTTTCCTCGATTGCATTTTGCTGGTGCACAGGGTAGGAGCGCAGATGCCATGAATATGAAAATGACCTGGAACACTCATGAGCAAATCCCCCCAGCTTTCCACAGCACATCAGAAGCTCTAACTTGAACGCTATGAAATGCAATAGAAACTGCATGTTGTTCCTTGTGTTGATAAACAAGTGACTTGACAATTTATTGAGAACACAACATATGCTTCTGATCTGTTTTTGAACACAGAAGTGCACACACATACATTTTCAGAACTGCTTGTCATGGAGCCTACCCGGCAACACAGGGCGTAAGGCCAGAGGGGGAGGAGACACACCCAGAGCGGGACACCAGTCCGCCGCAAGGCACCCCAAGGGGGACTTGAACCCCAGACCTACTAGAGAGCAGGACCCGGTCCAACCCACTGAGCCACCGCACCCCCAAGTCACAGAAGTGTATATTTTCATAAAAGACATTTGAATGCAAAGTGATGAGTGCTGTTAGCTACCTTTCTGCCATCTGGACTTAATAAAAAAGACACGTATCAAGCAATGCATTGCTAAGCGTCCATGCTGAATTACATGTAAAGGCACAAGACATATGGATAAGACTAAGGGACAAAGCAGTCTTGAGAGGATCCAAAAAGTATCAACCTCCCAACTTCTGCTCTGGGTTTAAAACAAAAATTAACTTGACTATGTGGGCCTCTGATCACTGTTCTGAGCCTGACACTCATTATTACTTGCAGATCATGTGGCTTAAATTTGTTCAGAAAACAGGCAATCGCAGTCAGGTTTGGGTGTGTTAGGATCAAAACCACAATCCGCGTGTTTAAAATGACTGCTCTCGTGCACCTGCGAGGCTCAGAATAACTGCTGCTATTCTGACCTTGGTAGCTCCTCTGGCTTCTATGCAAGTAAACAGCGGCCTAACAACTACTGGACAGCTGAAGCGGTTCAATGGGTCCATTATTGTGGGGTCTGTGGTCAGAGCAATAAAACAAGGATCGAGGCCAAACACATTAGTAAATAATCTCAGGGAGATGTCTATGGACAGAGCAGCACTTTGTTACTGAAACACTCTTTCTTTTCATAAAAGCAGAGAGAGAGTGAGAGCGAGCAAAATGTTTGGCCTCCACTCTCCAAATAAATGTTTAATGGTGCCAGGACCAGCAGGTTGCTCTATCAGTGTTTGAAATTTATTGGCCATGTGACCCCCAAACATGCTAACTGTGAATATGGTCACCTGGTGGAGCTGTGGCTAAGGTACTACTCACACTTGTTAATGAATTAGAATGTAATAACAGCACGGAGATTTGACTGAATCTATGCAGTTTAATTACTTAGACTTAGACTGAGATCCTCCCACGCCGTTCGGCGCGTTGGGCAGTAAGCGCTCTCCATCGTACTCAATCAATTGCAGCAGCCTCGGCTTCATCCCATGACAGGTTGATGGCCATTAGGTCTTCAATGAAGGTCTTTTTCCATGTGACCTTTGGATGTCCTGGTTTTCGCTTCCTCTTATATGGAATCCAGTTCATGGCTGTCCTTGGGAGTCGGGTTAGTGGTTGGCGTAAGATATGACCTACGAATCGGAAGCGTCGTTCAGCCACAGTTTCCGACAGTGGGCGTGTGCATGTTTGTTGATGGACTTCTTGGAAGACATTTATCCTTCGGATGATGTTCTTTGTCATCTTCCACGTCTCACAGGCGTATATCGCTGTTGGGAGAACGATGGCATGGAGAAGTCGTATTTTTGTTTGTAAACTGATTGTGCTAGTGCGCCATATTGTTTCAGGCGTTGGAAGACTGCAGTTGCCTTTCCAATGTGCCACTGGACGGCGTGTGTCGCATCTCCATCTGTAGTCAGTACGCTCCCTAGGTATGTGAAGTTGTCAACCTCCTCAATCTGGTCTTGGTCAATAGTAACTGGTATATTTGCTTGCGCATATCCAATCCGCATAACTTTGGTTCTGTTGCTGCTAATCCGAAGTCCAACCTGGGCTGCTGTTTGTTTTAGTAGTAAGGATCCAGTTTAATATTCATTGTTAATACTGACCCAGGTAGGAGTTTGTAGACAATCATGACAATTATTGTTCTTGTGTTCCTCAGGCTGCAGAGAGCCAGCGGGAAGTCCAGGACTTAACTGGGATAGAGAGGCATGCTTTGATGGGCTGACATATACATTAGTCATAATGACAGACTGTGCAGCACAGCATGCTTTGAACACCTTGTGAGGCAACAATCTGATCTAGGATCAGAAGGGACATATAGCTGTGGACTCTGGACCATTTCCATTCAGGCTCACACACTGTTGAGGCACTTACTCAGGTCACAATGGCAGCCAGAAGACACGGCCACATGACCATAAGGAAATGATATGAATGAGGTTTTACAAAAGTCCTCCTTTGGGGTCCCTGTCCAGCATACTCCAAACAGGTAATATCAGCACCTGATCATAATGTACCTCTTCTCTCAAATGTTCCCAATATCCATGGCTTCAGTTCCTACCACTCTCTTTTCCTGCATCCTCACCTCTCTTACTCCCTGCAATGCACATTAGAAAGGCTGATTCTAGTCCAGCGTGACGGAGAGCCTTTTTTAAGCAGGCAGGGGAGGGAAGAGCTGAGATTGCCTTGCTGGTCACCGAATGCTAATAAGCCGCCTGCCTCCATCTCTGGCCGAAAGGAGAAACTATTACTGCACCCCTAGTCTGGCTTCCATTCACAAATAAAAACCATTAATTTTGAGAATGGTCACTGGGAAATGGTTTAGCAACAGATTCACACTGAGAACCTTGACTCTAGAATTGCTCAGCTTTATCACAAGGTACAGAGCCATCCGTTAAACTGCTCCGTTTCGCCGACAACGTACCGTAGAGATAAAAACTGGACAGAACTAACATGCTACAGAGATTGGACGAAACAAATATACAGTATGGAGCGAGAAGAACTGGAATTATGGACACGCATTGCATGAGACATATGAAGATGGAAAGAATGCTACAGTGAAATGAAAGTAATGGGCAGAGTGGTTACCAAAGTTTGTATAACTATAATAATTGAAATGGATAATTATACAAAAGCTAAAAATTCTGAAACTGCACTTATATAATGTGGAAATAAAGTTATGTATAGCAGCTTTATTTTATTTTGTACAGTGTCACTCTGTACAAAATAAACTATACATGTAAGTCAACTGTTATAAAGAACAGCACTGTGAACACACAGAAGAATCATCACACCTACCATGACGCTATACTGAGACACAGAGATGTTGTTGGGATGGACGCTGAGGTGAACGCACTGCTTGACATCTGAGGCGAACCTCCGGGGTTCCAAGGAGCGCTCGCACTTCTCCTTCCTTGTGCACCTGGAACATGAGGAGCAGGAAATGGTTTCCTGAGCCACTGGTAGGGACAAAAGAACAGGCTACACTTCGGATTCCATGGTAACTATCTTACACTGCAGCGCTGGGAATCCCAAAAACACTTCCCTGCTGGGGTTTTGAAAAACAGGGAAGCTGTTGAAGAAACCTCCCGGCCCAAGGGCACAGTAGGGCTGCATCATTGCACGGCTCAGTCATGTCAAGTTATCTCAGTCTCACATTCTTCTGCTTGCTAACATCACACTGGGGGAGGGGGGCTGATAACATTTTATGATAGTTTACTTACCAGTGACACATGAGCCCTTAATCCAGAGATATGGTGTGTCCTGTCAGTGAAAATCACCTGAAGCTCAAATAGGGATGTTGATGGTGTTGGTGATACTGACAGTGAGACCTGCCTCTGCCCTGTCCTGAGACCCTACATGCCCATGTGTTCACCATAGGATTCAGTGGCTGTGGAGATCTATGGCACCCCTCTCCTCTGTCTGACCTGGTTTCCAAGCCATGTTTTACTCCTCGAGCAAATTTCTCCACGTGGCACAGGGGTGATTTCTGTTCACTCTCATTTATCCGGCCTCGTCGGTCCCAAAAAAGAAAATTCCAACACAATTACTGTTGCACCCGATGAGAGCCGAGCGCTGGGAGGGGATAATGTGAGTCATTACTGCCGCCGTCTGCATGGCAGTAATACACTTTTCCATCTGAGAGGGAGAGACATGTGCACTGGAGCAGGCAAACGGCATAACTGGACACAACCTCGTTGAGTGGGCGGGTAATGGGCTTCAGGGAGAGGAGACCATCCAACATCCTCCTCTCACAGCAATAATCGGCCACAGTGTCAAAGTCAAACAAACTGCTACATCCCATCTTAGTGGGGATGTCCAAGATTGCAGAAATATAGATCCTTTCTATCTTCCACTTTGTTCATCAACCCACCTACAGAACCCCCAAATCACGCTTATTCCATTCAGGTGAAGATGTCACACATGGAAAAGATGAGTTTGGAACTGTTGAACATGGAAGGAGCCGCAACAGCCCTCCACCATGTTCCTTGGCAGTGCCGCGCTCTAGTTGCTGGGCTGCACATCTTGCGTCATGCATTGCTAGTCCTTCATTGTCTTTCGCACCACTGTGTGCCGCTCACGGCACACAACTAAATCTTTCCTTTTTCCTTTTCTAGGAATTCTTCACGAATCTGCTTCATCCAGTTATGATTAATAAAGCAAAATGTTAATTGAAAACAAAACAAAAAAACAAGGCCAATTTGTTTGCCTCGTTATGCAAATGGGAGTCTGAACATGATGGAATGTGTTATGATGAATAATAAATACTGTGAGATCGTGTTACAGGGCCAATCAGAGGAAGAGAAAGGCGGGCCCCACGATCTACTTCCAATGGAGCAGAAACAAGCCTGGTTTTCCTCCTTTGGACTGACACAGTGACCCACATCCTGGGACAGACAGAGAGCAGCAAGATGAAGCAAGAAAAAAGTACAATCCAATTTGCATCAAACGCCAACACGCAACCCATTCCGGGGCTGATGCATTTGAAGGCAGCATAACACACCAGGGATGCACGCCTCCTACGCATGTGCTAAATCCGTGAGGGGCGGGAGGTGGAGGGTGCTGGGGCTGGGGGGTGCAGTCATTCCCGTGCTGCAAAGACAGACGTTGGCTTTTGTTTTCCATTAAACACACTAAAGGAGAACATCCCACCTTGCTTCTGTCACAACTTATATCAGATGATGTGTTGCCGAAGAAGTCAAAGGGAGTGCTCTCAGAGAGTTACGGGCATTCGCAGGGTCGGGGTGCAATTTCAAAATGTCAAGGTCTTCATCTTAGAGCATCAAGAGAGGCCTTACCTTTATTCATTTAGCTCACGGCTTTTCCAAAGCAACTTAAAATTATTTACCCATTCATACACCTAGGTATTTTTTACTGGAGAAATCTTTGGTACCAGGCTGAAGAGTACTACAGCAGCCAACGGGATTCAAACTTGGATCCTTTGAATTCAAAGGCAAATGCTCTCACCACTATGCCCTCAGCTGCCCCATACAGGTTACTGGTTAGGGGGCTGTTTCAGGAAGGATAGTGATTGGCAGCAGCTGGAGTGCATTGTCTCCTGAAAGTGTGGTGAACTGGGTGGGTGTGCTTGACAGGCTGTCCTGAAAAAAAGGGTTGAACCAGCTGCAGTCGACTCTGACTCAATGCCATACTGGACCTGACCAGGCCTGGCAAGGGCTTGGTTCTGGCTGCCATTCTGACCAGTTAGTGGGGAGTGCTAATGAAAGGCTGCTGACAGATAATGAAGCCAATATGTTTGAAATGAGGCAGGCAGATTGCAGGGCCTGGTTCACGACAGCCGGACATTACGCTGTGACCACGCGTCCATTACATCCCAGTATTTAGCTGCTGAAAGCACAATGAAGCCAAAGTGAATTATATAGTTAACAGTTCCTCACTGTTAAACATATGGGTATTTGAAAAAGGGTGGTGCGAGAGGACGTGGGTTCGATCTCCGCTCAGTCTGTGTGGATTTTGCATGTTCTCCCTGTGTCTGCATGGGTTTCCTCCAGGTGCTCCGGTTTCCTCCCACAGTCCAAAGACATGCTGTTCAGGTTCCCCCATAGTGTGTGAGTGACAGAGAGTGTGTTCCACTGATTTATGGATGAGTGACCCATTGTAAGTAGTGTATCTAGCAGATGATGCAAAACATTGCACGTCTACAGAGGTTCGTTGGTTCGTAGGTAGGGGCGTGTGGGCCTGAGGTAGAAAGACTTTCTTTAAGTCGGACCACGTTGCTGTTTCAGTGTCTTGTGTGGTACTGTATTTGGCTTTAATTTTTTTGTTTTTATCCTCCTAACCATGACACCAAAGCGTAAATATGATGCAAGTGATGGTGAAGCATGAAAGAAAAGGAAAACAATCACGATTGAAACTGAAGTACACACACACAGAAACCGCTTGTCCCGAGCAGGGTCGCAGCGAGCCGGAGCCCAACCCGGCAACACAGGGCGCAAGGCTGGAGGGGGAGAGGACACACCCAGGACAGGACACCAGTCTGTCGCAAGGCACCCCAACCAGGACTTGAACCCCAGACCCTCCAGAAAGCAGGCAGCGGCTTTGGCCAGTTACAATTATTTTTATCATTATTATCATCACATCATTACATTATTATTATTATTATTACTGTACTATTACATTAAAGATGTTTTAGTGTATCCGGAAGTGTTTCTTTAATGTCTTTTTATCCATAGAAAGGTACGCTATATACGAAAACAAACATTTGACTAACTGACGTTAGACACAAACCCTACCTAAATGTTCCGACTTAGTAGAAATCCGACTTAAAGACAGACTTAGAAACAGAACTCGTTCGTAATCCGGGAACTGCTTCACTTTGCTACTCCTTCATCTTGAGAGTCAAACTCCTAAACTTGAAGCTACCCATCAAATATGGAAGTCACATTCCTCGCTGTAGATGCTGAACAAGCTGCGGGCCTGCCATAACACTCTTTGCACTGCCAGCTTAGCGAGTCACAGACCAGCTGTTGAACACAGCCTCATTGAAGTGTGTTTCCCAGCATTGTGTAGCCAGCGCAAAGGTGAAAATGGATTAATCGGTGCATAAAGAAGAAAACCATAAAGTCTTCCATATTAATCTCTCAATTACTAAAACCATAAATAATTAAGTTCCCAACAGCATATAAACCCAAAAGCAGGAAAAGAAAAATATTATGAGCTGAAAATGTCACACAGTTCTAGAAATTAACATGACAGTAAGGAAGGCATTTGGAGTGCAGCCCCACTCCAGTGATCTACAGGTCATCTGTTTGACATTAGGTAATCAGGGCTAAACATGCTGCTATTAGATACTGGAAAGTGGCATTCCTTAAGAGCATCTGTAAGACTAATACAAGCTTACAGTGGGACTCACTGTGTCTCTCTTTGTCTGAAATTATTGTATGTGAGGCAATTAGAACATACTCCAGTCTCCATAATCATTCACAAGAGCTGTATTTAATGCCCATTCCTACATAGAGATGAGCATGAAAAATCAATCTCTGCAGACTCTATAAAGTGCCCAGACTGTGAATCCCATGCTCAATAGACAGATTAGACAGATCCCAGGGTGTGAAAGTGAAGTACCTAATCCTGCAAGCACACCACTAGGGGTGAGAGATGTCAGAATCATTGCCCAGGGGTCAGTTCAGGGGGCCTGACTATTGCTCAACCTGGGGTAGGGAGGCAGTCACAGACAATTCAGAAATAATACAAACACAAGCAAAGAGAAACACAATCCCCGGCAAAGAAAACGGGCACTGCAGAAAGTAAAACTTCATCCTGTCAATGTGTGGAGCTCACTCCGCCCCCAGGGGCCAAGGCGAGAATCCGGTGAGAATCTAGTGAGAATCTCACCTGGCTGGCTTCTGTATCCTTTGGCTCTGTGGGGAGCTGCAGTGAGCACCAGTGTTGCTGCTTTGAGACCTCTCTATCCACCACACACAACCAACCAGCCACTAAGGGGTGGAGAGAGCACATGAGTCAGCACCACGATGGTGGCATCACCCTGCCTGCTGGTTCTGACCCAATTATCTCCGCCAGTAGACTGAATCTGCCCTGTGTCCCTGCAGTTGAGTGGAAAATTAGCAGGCTGGGCCACATAACATAGGATCGTGGCCAAATTAACTAATGCTGAACCGAGGCACAAGTTTAATGGAGAAAGGGCTGAGAGGACACCGAAAAGGGGGTGTCAGAGACCAAGACACATGCCCGTCAGAAACACCACGAGCTGCCCATCAGTCCTTCCACAAACCTGTGCAGTGGGTTTCCCAGCACAGAGCTTGCCTCAGGTCTCGTGGGTAATTTCAGAAACTGTCAAAAGCATCTTTCATTCTTCTCCCTCACCCTTTTTCTGAGAACTTAATCTTAAGAGTACACAAATCAAAGTTTATTATTGCTATCTGCTCTGAGTACCTGCTGAATATGATCTATCTGCACATGTTGAACATGTAACCTGCCCTGTCTGATGCTCTGTTGGTGAGAAATGGCCCTTTTGGTGCAGTGGTAAACAGACTTTGGCCCCACTGTGGCCTGAATTAAATCTTAGCGGAGTGATAGAAGTGTTCAGCAAGTTTATCCTTTAAAGAAAACAGAATCAATATAATACTGGATACTGTCTCTTGACCTCCAAAAACTGTCTCTAAAGCACCACTAGGGTCTGTTTCTGAGCACTCACAGTGAACTAAGAAGGAAACAGCTGCCCGCACAGGTCCCTGTTTAGAAGCAGTCAGGTGTTACAAGGCTGGTGGTTTGAGTTTCAACATCAGCCCTATCCAATGACATGGGTGGTGCATAAAAAAGCTGTAATTCAACACCACGCCTGAAGACACGTTTTGTAAAAGTGGCGTATGATTAGAGCTGAGTGTATCACTTCTCCAGGACAAACAATAAAGACATATGAGACTCGACTGAATGGAGTTTCTAGGACAACAGATGGCTTGCACCTTTCGTGACCTATTTTAAACTGTTTTTTCACAAGCTCCCAACCTTGAAACTACTGGAGACATACAGTATATGGCTATGGCATGGTAATATCAGCACTGCTGTCTGAGAGAGAAGTATTCTGGCTTTCTGGAAACACATGAAGAGAGAGGAAAGTGAGAGATGTGGGAGAGAGGCACGTTGTGATACTGTGACTTGGACTGATCCTAGGGCCAAAGTGACCATACTCTGACCTAAGTGAAAGGTCTAGCTGTTGACACTTGATCATGAAAGGGGACATGGAATGCTAGAAGAAGGCACCCAACCAAGGACTCGCTTTCAGCATCCACCCATCTTTGTTCCTCTCTCACCCATTCTCCTTGACTTTTTATCGCTCCTTGCATGTCTCAGTACCTCCATCCTTGCACTGTTTCCTGTCTCTTGCTCTACTCAGTGGCAGCCGGCTGGTGTGCCTGGTTCACGCTCCACCAGGTTGTGTCACGCCTGGCGTGGGCGCGATGTGAAGGTGACAAGCCGGTGACAGTGAAGGCCATCGGGCACAGCACTTTGACAGCGGCGCTGGACCAGCAGTGAAGCGTAGTCACTCTCTGAGCCTGTACCTGTCCCTCACCCTGAACCCCCCCGGGGACTGCCAGATTCTGCTTGGCTCTCTGGCGTGACTGGGTTCCCGAGTGCCTCACCTGTTTTCACTAAAGCCAACTGCAGGTCAGTCCAACTCAAACAGCCTTTTCAGTTCTGCTGTGTGAGCCAGTCAAAACTACTTCTTAAGGATATGATGAGAACACAAAAAAACATGGGAGCAAGATAAAGTGAAGAACTACAAGATGTGGTGTGGAAATTACTTAGGTAGCAAGCACCTGCTAATAAAGCAAAAGAATACATGGGAAGAGAGGCAGGGAAGATGGTGACTAGTTTTAACCCAACTCTGCTGGTCCAAAGAGGCTGTTGTAAGATAGATCCAGCTTACAAAAGTTGTTCTCAATTCAGTTTAGCCCCAGCAGAGGATGACACTCTTAGAGCCATTCTTGGAAAAGAAGGAGACAGACACACACACACACATTTTCGGAACCGCTAGTCCCATACGGGGTCGCGGGGAACCAGAGCCTACCCGGCAACACAGGGCGTAAGGCCAGAGGGGGAGGGGACACACCCAGGACGGGACGCCAGTCCGTCACAAGGCACCCCAAGCGGGACTCGAACCCCAGACCCACTGGAGAGCAGGACCCGGTCCAACCCACTGCACCACTGCGCCACCGCGCCCTCCAAAAGAAGGACAATTACATTTAATCTATTTAGAAGATGCTTTTCTCAAAAGTGAGGTATACTGTTTATTAACCCCTGTTCAGCTGATACCTTTATCCCCAGTAACTCACAGTGCTAGACACACTGCACTAAACTCCCTCCAGTCATCCATTCATTTACACAGCAGCGCTATGTGAAACACACAATGACACACTGACCTGAAACATGTCTTTGGACTGTGGGAGGAAACTCAAACCTAAAAGGAAACCCGCCAGAACATGGAAAAAACATGCAAACTTCAGGCAGACTGAGTAGGATTTCAGTCCACATCTGAATGCATAGGCGAGGTGTTCTGAGGCATCAATGCCACTTTCTGAGCAACCAACAAACTTCGTACTTTACAATGTAGAGGTGCAAATGCAGAAAAAGCAAACCAAGACTATACTGGATACATAAGAAGCACAACAAGCAATAATGGTGTAAGATTCTCCAATGTGTGGGTAAAACCATGAAGTGGGAAATTCATCCAGATTAGCTGATATGGTGAGATGTCATGTCATGCTGTAGATTTAACTATGACTTCTGTCCATTTCCATGAGAACACATCCACCTAGAGTCTCTTCTAATAAGTAAGTCTTCCTGTCCATCTTCTACAATTTATTGTGACAAATCTGAAAATGAAGCTGTCACCAATTTATTTTATTTATTTCTTCATTCATTCATTGATTCATTCACCAAATCTGGAATTTCAATCCATCTGTTTTCATGTCAATCACGGTCTGGTGAGCTGACAGCTCTCTTACAGGCCTGAATATGGCAGCTGACAGGGATTTGACTAATCACTGAAACAAAAAACCTTCTGCCGTGCTCCCCCATACACAAAAACATTTCACATCCTGGAAGCAAAGTGATAAGTTGGACCAGGGGTTAAAAGACACAGTAAAAGCTACAGTATGTGTATTAGGTGGAAGCAGTCAGCTCCAGTGTTCAGAAGACCTCTTTGCAGATATAAAACTGGTTTGTAACGTGGACTGCAGTGCTAACCAGCAGATGAGAAGCCTGGAAAGAGGAACGGTCAGAGAATGGTGAAACAGTATAAGATATCAGGTGAAGAGACAGAGCCAGCCTTTGGGCTGAGGTGGAGGGACTTGAAACGTTTTTTAGCATAAATCCTCCATCATGTGCAGATGCTCTGGGGAGACTCCTTAGGATCTCATACATCCCTGTCATTTCTAACTATAGGGAGTCATGCGACACCCACACCATAAGTACAAGATATGTCAGAAGAAGCAAACTGAAGATCCTTCTTTCACCCTTAACTCTGTCCTCTAAATTCTCCATGTAACATCCCCCCACAGTACCACCCCTGTCCTCCACACTATTGATTTTGGTCTTCCTTTCAGTCTGTCTCAGACTCAGAAGCTACAGTAAACAGAGGTGAGTATCAGTGGAGCTGTCCCAGAGTGGTGATGAAAGCAGAATCCCCTGGTGTGTCCCCACCCTTGTCTGGTTATCTTTAATTCTCATTTGAGCCTGATTCTGGTGATTACATCTGTTCAAAGAGCAGCAAAGAGAAGGTGGAGCACTAATAACTATAATATCGTATACATTTTCACTCAAGTTCTGCACTGTGGTACTTCACAAATACAGGAGCAGGAGTCACAGGTCATATAATGTTTTGCTGATAAATCTGAACAACACAGTTCTATTCTAAGTGTTTTAAACAATACATGCGTGTTGCATGTATGATGGACACACACCCAGCATCAAGACTCTGCAGACATACACCACACACTATAAACACACATGCTGGAAACACACACATTAAATGTTGCCGCATTTCATGCAGTGCTTGTTTATTCTGTCTCTCTCTCATTCTCAGCAACAGACCAAACAAGACAGAATGCTACTGTGCTGAAATGATGATAAACGGATCTGTGACAGGCCTTGTAGGATTAATTATCACACTCAATTCCAGTTTCAGGGATTATAAATGCACACAAGAACACAGACCCAGACACACACACACACAGACGCACACACACACACAAACAGTGTATCCATTCGAGATCCATTGTAAAATAATGAAGGTCCTTTCCTTTGGCAATTGCAAAAAAAGGTTGGTAACATTTCACGTTTGACCAGGAATTTATAATACCATCACAGGGACTATTGAAATACGATTAATGACAATTTACAGTGCTTCGTGCACAATAAGTCAAAATGACAAAAAACTTATCAAAAAGCATGATGAACTCAGAGCCTAACCAAATGAAAGCTGCAGATGTGGGATTAATGGGTCAGCCACATAAACATAAAATCAATCAACTACAACTGCTGCAATTACATAAGCCTATCAGATCTTCCCCTAGAGAGACAGCAAAGCGCATTACCGGAGAGTGTTTACCAGCATTTATGGCCAACTGGACCAAGGAAAGATACAGGACATCTTCTCCACTGGAGAGGATGTATGTCTGTGTGCCCCTGTGTGTGTGGAATTGTGGGTTGGTGTGTCTCTGTGATTGGGTGGGGGGGCCATGTGCCTATATTATTGTTGCAGTGACACACAATGTGAAGGTCAGACATGGCTGCCCACAGACTCAGATGGAGTTAATAGATCGTTAAGTCAGTGTCACGGTGCTCTGCCTCGGGGACTATTCCCTGCCATAATCAACACACACACACAAACCCCATAACCCCCTGGGGTACGAGAGAAATCACAGAGATCTGTCCAATCTCAGCTGGATTAGTATATTCATGCTAGACCAAGGAAGGGAATTGACCTCACTTGACTTACAAATAAAGCACATGGAAATAGGAAGTGTCCAACAATACAGTGGAGATTGGGGGGGGGGGGGGGGTGCGTTGTGGCAAAGTTGTGCTTGCAATCTTCCCTGGGGGTGAGGTGTGGACAACCTCCAAGCAACTGGGTGACAAAAACAAAGGTGTATTTATGCAGTCAATTACTGGGTACAGGACTGCAATCAATCAATCAGCCAATCAACCTGATCTGGTGCAGAGCAATTTTTCACACAGCGCTGAACACAGACCTTCCACAGGGACCGGAGATGAATAAAAAATCCATTAGGCCAATTTTTATGGAAAATTTGAAAACTGTTCCCCAATCCCTTCTTGGAAAGGTAGGTGAATATCCCTCTCGGGAAATACTAACGTACACGAATAATGAGTACACGTTTTCTTCTATCAGGGAATTAAACTGCCCTGCAAAGAATTTAACAGGGTCCAGGAGGTTATGACAGTGATGAGGTTGGGGACTCTGCCGGACCACATGTGAAACCACACCAGCTGGAGAATTCACTTCCGTGCTCTTTTGAGGGGATTGAAATTAGTAAAATAACAACGGATGGAAATTTGCCATGCTACACTCAGTTTACCCAGCAGAACTGGCCTGAGTCACAGTGTAGCACCACAGGTCAACCCATAAGGATGAGTTTCAACACAATGCCTTGCTGTGCTGGGTCCTCGTGTTGCTGCACCACTTGGTGAGAAAGGAAGGAGCTAAGCATGAGCTCATGTTCATTGTGAGCCTCCATTGTCCCCCCTGCCCAAAAACAGCAGGGCTTCTGATCACACTCAGATACGCACGTGGTCCCGCCTGCAGCCGCCTTCGAAAGATGCAGTGAAATCTCCTTCCCACAATAAAGCCTGCGTTTCCTCCCTAATCACTTCTGAAAGCCAACTGACTTCAAAGAGAAACTAGATCAATACTACAACCCCCCACCCCCACCCCCATCTGCTTACCACCCTTCAGCTGACTTATCACAACCTGTGGCCATGGGTGCACCTGGCTCACAATTCAGTGAGCCAGCTCTCCAGTCTGCAATGATTCAGGGAAGGTACAAGGTACACAGTTGATTTCAGATAAGCCATCTGAGCTACAGGGAATGAGATGGACAGCAACATGGACACAGAAGACAGCAAGACCAAGGGAAGGTGTTATGCAGTACAGCTGCATCCTTTTGCTGTTCTGTTCCCTTTCCAAATGACGCTTCCACCAGATTTGGAGTGCACCATTGCTGGGGAGACGCTGAGCAATCCAGGTAATGAGATGGACTTTACTTTGCACCAGAGTGATAGGAATGATGGGAGCCCAGAAAATGGTGCTGGTGGAAGCACAGACTGGCATCCAAAGACAGCACACAAAGAAAGAATATATGGCATTGACAGCTGGCCATGCCTGAGCGCAGGAGAAAGCAGTGCTTTCTAGGAGCCCTCACCCATCCTTGCTGGAGCAAAGCCTTGCACCTGCCGTGCAACAGGTGTTGGGCATGACGGCTCCCTTTCTATTGCTTCAGACTCCGCAGCCACAGGAAGAATGAAAACAACCTAACAAAGCCAATTGACAAATTCATTCTCGGCACGTCTCACCAAACCTTTCCCTGGGTTTTCTTTGCCCCCTGAGAACAACCCTTGATTCCCCTTTAAGGTGCACATCCTCTCGGCGTGCAGAAGCTCTGGAATCGAACGATTGCCGTGACAACAGTGTTTATCTCCTCCTCCATGGGCTCAGTGCTATCGATCTGCTGCGCTGTAGGATTCAAACAGCACACACAATACACCGGCCACACCAGGGAAAAAACATTTCACTGCTGAGTTATGTTTTTAATCCTGCTTTGACTGTGTAGAGGCGGGGATTACAGGCACACAGACAAGGGAGGGTAGCAGGAACGGTTTCCTGCCAAACCCCTCCCAATCATCATCATCCCCTCCTTCCTTCTAGAGTTACCATGTTCTCATTAGCTATTCACAGGACTTTCACCAGGACAGCTAAACTCAGGACTGATCAATTAGCCCAGGGCTGCATGGGCTGGATCGAGTTGCCCGTTTCTATCCAACTGTGATGTTGATCCACAGCTGGGGAAAGGCCCGTGGAGGATGGCAAGGAGGGTGAGAGCAAGACTGAGAAGGGGAAAAACAACATAGGCTCAGCCAGACAGTAGAGCTATCCCTGAACGGCATCCAGGCTCCTTCATTATTAATCCTCTCACTCCCATCTCTTTAATCTGCGGGTGCTCAGACTCCTGTCCCTCTGCTTGGGATCCTATGCACTACCTGATTCCAGCTCAGTAGTCTCCCCTCTCTTTATTATTATTATTATTATTATTATTATTATTATAGCCCAAGACAAGGTTCACTAGGGTCATTATATCTTTAGCAATATAAAGAAGTGAGAATGTTCTTCACTGCTACACTGCCCTTTTCTGTCTTAATGATCAACCTATCCACAATTGAGAATGTTATATACTGCAGCAGAAGTAAGTGTGTGTCAACAGCTACACAAGTAATAAAACACAGATGCATGAAAACACCGATGCCAGCACCTATCAGTATATCTGACTGCAGGCACTGCAAACCGAGGCACTGCAGACACTAGCAGATTGATGGGCCTGGTGTGAGCCAGGCAACATCTATAGGGGATGCAGATCTCAAGACTGGCATTTCTCACACACGAATGTGTCCTAAACACAGACAGCCTTCTTGCTGACCGAGTCACACTCCAATGAAGAGTCACTTGGAGGTTGTCTGTCATAGACCCACACACGAAGATAGACATGAACACACAGTAACTGTTTCGCACCCAGTAGGTCTTAGTGTGCCTATTTTTCCATGGTTTCGGAACCATCTGTAGCAGGAGGACATAGATGACTAAAATTAGGGCAGCTGACTTCAAGTGGAGTGGTTGGGATCTAGGAATCTAAAGGTCAGAGCAGAGAATTTAGACTACGGCTGGGAGCCTCGCAAGAGGATAAGAATTCAATTTTCAATTTACAGGCAAGTTAGAAATTTAACGGACCTTTTTGCAGACACCAGCGTGGACTTGAGTGGCAGCAGGGGGTCGGGCAGTCATCTTGTTTGTGTGTGGGTGAGGCTATGGGGTGGAAAAGGACTTTTGTGGTGATTGTTATGGGAACAGGACACCTTTCAATTCCCCTCTGTGCCTGCAGGAACCAATAAATGCTCTGGCTACAGCCGAGGCTTCAATGGACTCCACTTTCCGAATTGAGAATCAGGAGGGAACCTGAGGAAATGATGCTGGGGTGTTGGCTCTACACCTCATCCAGGTTACATAATCTGGGTGGGGGGGGTCAGTCATAGGGCAGCCAATCACATTTTAACCAGACACAGGGCAATAGGTTACAGGGTGGTCAACAAACTTGCCTCCACTTACCTACCTCCCATCAAAGCAGCCCTGTATCCAAGGAAGCAGTTACTTGCTACCATGGTCAAGAATCAGCACACACACACACACACACACACACACACACACACACACACACACACACACACACCACTGCACCACTGAATGCCACACTGTGAATCTCACATGTTGCTGCACGTGTACTGTGTACTCACATGTTGTGCAGCACACACCAGCCACAGTGCGGATCCCCAGAGCCGAGGCACTTGCTGCAGGTGGAATACTGGCCACACACCTCTACTGGCACCCGTGTCAGCTGCAGGAAGAGGAAGAAAAGCCCGTTATAAAAATGAGCTAAACTCTGAAGTGGCTGCAATCGGACATTTATATGAATTCACACAACGGCCCTTCTGTGGTGCGTGTCTCATGTCTGTCTCTATGGAAACAGTTACAGGTTCCCTGGTGTTGCTAGCTTTTCGTATGAAGAATCCAGTCCTGGGTGACGATGCCTGTCAGTCATGCCATCACTGACATGGGAGTAGTCCTTGGAGGCAGATGACATTGTTACCAACAGGACTCCTCTACAGGGCCCCTCTTCAGATCTAGAGCTCACAGGAATGCATCTGCTCTCTATTCAACTTGGCTTGTTGTTGCTGGATGTGTGATATTTTGATGACACCAGGGTCGATTCTGAGATAACTCTCCCTGGTAGCTACTCGTCGCCATTTTTGAGAAAAGAGTCCATCGTTGCTGTGATGACAGCCTCCATATGTCATCGCCGGGGGGTCTGCTAATGTTGCGTGGGAAGGAATATCGTTCTCTCGAACACCTCAAAGCTGCTGTTTCAGAGAGCACAATCATCCCCACAAGCAGACTGAACAACTAATTACTGTAGACAAACTGTGAATATTTAAACACGCAAAAACCGACAGCAAACCACAAATCCAACAATAATAATAAAAAAAACAGCAACAAAGGGAAACTGGATCATCATGAGTCACAGGCATAGAATGAACAGAGAAAGAGAAAAGGGGCAACAATTTAGAATGTATATAATGGAGCTGGCGACTAACAGGAAAAAAGGTACATTCAGCCCTGTCACACATGGAAATGTTTTTCTCCCCTCCCATAAATGTCACAGAGATTTCTAATGCACGTAATGCTATAATGCCTCTCAGCATTTTACGGCACTTTAGGTATGATATTGACTCTAAAAGTGAAGCTTTTATCATCTGTGCTATTCAAAGTTATAACAGTACTTTTCCCCACTAAGGTTTTGGATTTTTTTTAGCAAGAGTAGAAAGTGCAGAGCACGTAATAGCTGTAATTACCTGCCCCAGACAAGCGGCAATACCTGAATATTTACCCAGTATAATTGAGCGCCAGAAATGATACCCCTTATCCAGCACTGAATATCAATCCTGTGTGTTTCTGCGCAAGGAACAGACATAAATCTGTGGGCTGTAGGGGGTATTTTTCTTTTCTTTCATGCATTTTACAGTTTTACAAACCCAACCTTGTAACCTCTCTGAGAGTGCTTGGTCGTAACTCATTTTCACCACACACTGCGGGCCTTGTTGGTTGCAGAACCAGAAAGTACTCAGAGAAAAGCTAAACAGATAGAAGGAATCTAAGTACTGTAAAAAATAGGCCTCCTGAAAAATACAAACAAACAAAAAATGTTATACTTGCATGCAGAAATTTGACTAAAATGCTTAAGCATTCACAGTGGTTAAGACAGATAGCATTCACAATTTCTGTAGCCTTTGTCACTGAAATGCTAGTTAAATGTGCACCAACAAGCCAACATCCCATTCAATGAGGTCTCCTCCTCCATCTGTGACAGCATGTAACACTGGTTCTGTGTACAGATACAGTAAAAGAAAAAAAGAATATACCCAGCACTATTGGGGACAGACCTGCCGAAACCACTCTAGAACATATGAAATAAGTCTACAAATGACTATGCTTGAGCCTCAAATTCTCTGTCAATTCAGTCATTTGAATTTCAGTCATTACCACGACCATTAGCGAAATAAAGTAAACATCAAAGACTGGTAACATAGCAGTGGCAATGTCTGGGTCTCAGTGTCCCAGCTACACTAGAGTACTAACTTCAATTTCTGTAAGAGATTCAGTAAAAATTAATAAAACGGTATGCTGCACTGGATAAAAGCCATTGAACTAGAAACAAACATAGCAGCAATACTATTCTGGGAGTAAAACCAAAGGAAAAATGAGTCTTATTGTCACCGCTTATTTTCAACACTATGCTAGATGACAGTTTTTCTATGTGCTCAGCTATATACACTGGAAACATTTCCTAGGATGTGGGGAAGAAATCCCCCAGGAATAGGAAGCATGATGCCTAGCTAGGAACTTGAATGAAGAGGCAGTCGAATGAAGCCCCTGATTCCACGATGAATGACACACCTACTACAGCTCACTTGACAAGGTTGAAAGGGGAAATGGGCAAGAGCCCCAGCTCTTCTAGCAAACCCCCGATCATTCCACATTCAGCAGTGTTTAGCTGACAAAGAGAAGACACCTCATACATGTGAAAGAAAGAAACACTTCTTGACTGTTTTCTTAATTACGAGGATTAGGCTGAAAGAAAGAACTTGAGCAGCTTGCTCACCGCACCTTCGGGTTGCTGCTTGTTAACAGGGAAGGAGAGTTGTTGAGGTGAAGAAGAAAAGCTCACTGCATGTTAGCAGCAGATGAGCAGGGCTCTGTTCTGCAGACTCCAAAAAAAAAAAAAACACATCTGGACACACAAGCACTCACAAATACACATTCACATGCATAATCTACCTCTTTCCTGTAGGGCTAATGAAATGCTTAATTTTTATAATAGTATAGGGGAGCTATGCTGATGCTGAAGAACTGTGTGATCATAGTGTTTTTACAGTTACCTGACACAGGAGCTGTGCAGAAGCAGGAAGGGGCAACTACCTCAAAACAGGAAAACCCAAGTTCATGTTACCCTGCCATGTGAATGGGTGAAGCAGTGTACATAGTTTAGTATAGCTGTAACGCCCATGACCACACCCCAAACACAAACATCTGGTCGTAATTAGCAGGGCAAGGTATAAAGGCTGCCACTCCACCGCACTCAAGTCATAGAAACTCGTATGAGAGAACCGTCCCACCTGTGTTCTTGAGCTTTATACTCGCTTTGCTCGACCTTTGTCTCGCATTCCCATTCCTTGCTCCCTTGTTCACCTCCTTCTCCCCAAGCCCTGCTTTCTACAGTTTAGACCTTTGCCTCGCTTCATTGACCATGACTTGGAATAACATCTGCGCCTCGATCCTGGATCTACACCTGTCCCCGACCACAAGTATCGCTTTGCCCCTGGAACTTCAACATAAACGATCTCACACTTGGATCCCACCTTTGGTGTCCAACCTTTGGGTGTGACACTAGCATACTTAACACTGTAAGTGACCTTGGAGAAAAGTGTAAGTTAAATTAATAGGCAATATTGATCAATAAAGACTTCTAATTATTCTACTTCACCACTTATAATTTACATTGCAGTAAAAGTTCAGCTATCCATTCAGTAACATTGACCAATGTATGGCTTCCCTTTGTGGAAATGGGTCCTTGCTTGGCACCCTGTCAGGGGCACATAATGGTGAATTTTCACATGTGATGATGAGAAATACAGTGAGCAAAACAGACAGAGTGCAAAGCAGGTCACTAAGACAACAAAAGTCAATCTTTCCAAATGACACCTTTCTCTGGCTGCCTGTGGTGAATGATGTACAAACAGCAGGCTTATTAACCCATAAAACCTGATTATAACTCATACATCTACCAACAGTCTGAGACTGCAGATAATGAATGTGAAAGAACAGCAAACCTATGGCTCTGTAAGTGACAAAAATCATCAGCTGCCCCACATATGTGTATGTGTGTGCATACGGGTGTGTGACATTATGATTGCATTGAGGTTAATTACAGTCGATCATGCAAAGCCTGTTCAAATGCTGAACCTGTAACTCAAGATGAAACCTCACAAAATAATAGTGTCTTTAATTATTCAATGTTTTTCATGGTGGGTGCTCAAAGTACTTCCCCAGAAAAGCTAAGATATTAAAATGAGGAAAAAAAGAGTCAGAGGTTTTGTATTTGAAAAACATGAGCAATTAAGAAAAATAGATTTTCCTGAAGTTATAGGCTAGGAAAATGTGATCTATACACACACAACCAATCATAGACACAGATACACACACATACACACAGAAATATAAGCAGGTGGATGAAGAGAATAAATGAAAATGACAGAGAGTGTGAAGCAAGTTTAAACAAATGGGTTTTTAAAAGGAACCAGACAATTGAGTCCGTCTGCACAACCCCGAACAGACGGCGCTCTCCCACAGGGAAGGGGGGTGCGTATTAAAGACAGATTTCCTTCCTCTTCTTTCAATGTCCATCCCCCAACCCACTCCTAAAGCCTGGGGGCCTTCAATAACCCAGCACAGAGATTTATTACGATGGGTAATCCGCTGGGCTCATCTTTATTCCTCCACTGCCAAACTGTAATGAAGGAAAGCTGAACCAGACAATGTTACCTGCAGCCAGCCCTTCCAATCTAAGCAGGCTGATGAAAACCAGCAAACATCTCTCTTTATGTTGTAAAACAGAAATGTTATAGCACTGCTAGTCTTTTTTCCTCTTCTCCATTCTCCTTTACAGTTGTCTGTTAGTTTTACATGCAACGGCAATGCCACCAGCAGTCTAACCTACTTTACATGGCTAGGGAGTCTATCCAACTCCTAACTTTACCACATTATCATCAGTGTCTAGAGGGTTTGCCTGTCCTCCCTCCCACCAGCACCACCACATTCAACTCTCCCCACTCCTTTATGTTCCACAGTGACTCCCCTTATCACACAGACACACAAAGGCAGTCAAGTCACTGGTCCAACAGCAGGACACTGTGCAATATGAGAGCAGCTGCCTTGGCCAATCAGACCACAGCCTTTCACCCCAAAGGCCATTTGGTAGGAAACACAGCATTAAACTGGTCTTGTCTCATGTTGATATTTGCATTGCCATTAGCGTTGGAAACATTGTCAGCACTGGTACTGGTAATAATGTTGCTGTTAGCATAGCATTTGGTTACAGAGCAGCTGATGGCACGGCTGTTAAAGGCAGCAGTGAATTAGATTTAACGCTAGCGGCGTTGATGTGGGAGCCCTAACAGAACAGAGAAAGTGATCCAGAGACAGCTTTGCACTGTTGCCATTTTCAAGTAATATGAAAGTTATTAAACGAAACATCTGGCCTAATCCGTCAAACCCTTGAATGATTTACACTATTATAATGACACCAAAATGCACGTGTATAAAATATGAAATGAGTAGAGTTTTTTTATTTTTTTCTGTTTATTACAGAAGTCATAAATAACACATCTATTGCCTAGTCACAAGCTGTCAAATTTGATAGAAAATGACAAATGGCCAAAGCGTAGGACAACCAATCATTGGCAATCACCTCTGTTTTGAACAGAGAGCACAGAAAATTCCCAGAGGACTGAAGTTTAATAAATGTGCAGTCTTTCAATCGAATCGGTTTAATATCTTGGCGATGAAGCTATGCTGTGCTGAAGTGTTGAGAAGGCTGCTGACATGTTTAACCGCAAGCTAAAAGCCTCACACTAATGAAAGCCTTGTACCAATAAAAAAGTAAAAGCGACAGAGCAACCAAAGCAGACACCTTGTAGGAATCAAAGCCTTCATCCAATAACGTCCATACAGAGACCAAATCCTTGCTCTTGTGAAGACCATGTCCCAAATAAAGCCTTGTAACACTGGAGACCATGATAGCAACGAAAGTCTTGCTCCAGTGAAGACCATGCAGTAACCAAATCCTTGCAGTACGAACGGCTAGGCTGTAATGAAAACCATATAGATTAGCAGGGACTTAGAGTGCAGGCAATGGAAAGCACAGCCCCCCATTTCAAACAGTGAAAGAAGCTACAACATGAACCAAGAAGATTTATTTAAAATGTTTACGTATCGGTCTTTTATGCCTGGAGAATTTCACAGGTTTACAGCCCGTCCACCTCCCCACTCCACAACGCTGGCTACAGCCTGCCTGACCACTGCAAGATCTTGGGGGGCCGGGGATGGAAAATGCGCTCATGTCCCTTATGAACTCGGGTGCCCCCCCGCGCCAACTGGATTTGCATTCTGTGTCATTGGCCAGGTCACAGAGGCATACAAACATATCACAACCAATTGTGTCCAAGCTGCATCATGCAACCCTCAGGCCACGGTGCCAAAAACAGCACAGGAGGAAGGTGGTGCAGAGACAGCCCAGCGCTTTCTTTTTCTCTGCCAGAGGAATGAATATTTCAAAAGCTGAATTTTCTGCTTTCCTTGAAGTTGCATCTGTGAGTGGGAGTGTGGTAATGTGAAAGAGAGTTTAAGTATCTGTGTATGTGTGCATGTCTACAGTCTGTGAGGGCAGCCTATGCATCTGTACATGTGTGTGTACGCCTATTCTTTTTTTGTAAGATAAATTTTAACCAGTAACACTTGTTTTCATTTGTATATTTTATGTGTATACCAAATTACACGCATGCACACACTTTTCTCTAGAAAAAAAATACCCTCTAGCAAAAAGTAGAGTACTACGAAAACCTAATAAAACGAGTCCATAAATTCTATATTACTCCAGGGGATTATATAAACCAGGGCCTCAATGATTGTCATTAAATGCAAGCTCATAATTGAAATGAAAGGTCGTCTTTATTAAATATTTTTGATGAGATGGCAGACGCAGCTGCCCCTAAATGGCACATTGCTTGGTCCCCCCCAGAGGCTTCTAGAGGAACAGAAGCGTTTGACTTTGAGCTGGGTTACTGTATAGCATGGCTTTAATGATTTTGCAGTAGAGGCACGGAAGATGTATATAATTAACACAGTGGACTGCTGGCTCAGTCTGCTTTTGTACCTCTTGTATCAACTCCTATCACAAACAGAACGATAGAAGCGCTTAACACAGCTAACAAAGTGGCCCAAAAACCTGAGGACAGCAAGGAGTACAGAAGCTGTCGTCATTAATTTAGGGACCGCTTACTGCAGTTATCTGCTGGAGGTGCTAAGTGACTGACGTTTTAAGCCTGGCCAAGATTAAAAGTGACTATACATATGCTTTTTAGTCTAATAGGATCATGTAAAATGTTTACAGAGAGAGGGTGTTCTGGTAATCACACAAACCGGTAAGATTTTCTTTACCTCTAATCAAAGTGAGCATAATACTGTTAGTTATAGAATACAACAAAGAAGCAATAGAGGTGATTGCACACAAACAGTGTGTTACATTTATATATCACTACAACCCTGAGTCCAGGAGAGGCAGACAGACAGTGGGAGGGAATGACCAGAGGTCTCCAGCAGAACAGGGGAGGGTCATGAGCCCCCTCACCTTCTTCAGAGTGTGTCAGTACCAGGGAACAGAGCAGCACCTGTGCATTGTGGGATATGGAGAAGAATCTGCAAATGTACAGATTATCAAAAGAAATCTGAAATCATAGCTTTTCTTTGTTTAAAACAGGATTACTTTCTTGACGTTAGTCTGAACCGGTAATATCAGTCCTGTGTAATCACTGTGGTGCTGCTGTCGTCGTGTCGTTTTCATATTATGAGAATGGCTGCCACTCAAGCGCTGGGTTCTGATGTGTCAAAGAAATTGTTGATAAACTTTGACACTGCTTGATTTACTGCACGCAGTTATTATTTTACATTTCAATAACTGGCAAATACCTTGTCAGGATTCTCATTATTTCCTGAAAAATAAAATGCGACTCACCTCTCAGCTGAAAAATGCCCCCACTTACCTGCAGCTGGTGAAGATAGAAATAGCACCTAACACCTCTGCTGGCATATATTTATGCCCTGTGACAAGTGCTAAAACATCGATAGGGTTTGTTTATTCATGAGACAAGATCTGTTTAACAAATAAACGCTGATGGGCTTCCTGTTTGCACAATGCTTGCTGTATATGGAAATTTTTACAGTACGTTACCTGCTGCTATCATGCTCCACCCTCCTGTGTGCAAGTGAACATGACCTACAATTTCAGACATTAACCATTTAAAAGGCTGTCTTCTCATCAATGACCTTTTGGGTTGGAGGTTAATAACAAGGGGCACAATGATGTTGGCTTCACTCTATTATCAAGTTAACGCCATCAAAATCCTAAATGGGAACAATCACAAGTGATTTTACATCTAAATTACCTACTTAATGAAATATTCCATTAAAGTAGGGCAATCTTGGCCTGTGACAGAGAAAATGCCCTACTCTGAAAGTCTGGCTCTATGGCCCAAGGCAATGTCCTGTACTGTCCCACTTGAACACCATGGAAAGCGCTGACTAGACTGAATCCTAACAAGCCAAAGCGCTTTGTTCCCCATAAAGAACTGCAAGAGTTAAGATTCTGAATCTACACATTTCTTACATTTTATAATGGAAAATGGATTTAGTTTATATTCCTTCTTTTGCAAATTATGGGCCAACTGTGAGAAGCAATTGTACTGTGTGTCCGCGAAACATATATTTTGCAGTCATCCCTTAGATTCTGGTGGAGACGTCCTATTGAGCCCCAGACACAGCTGGATTCCATCGTACAAGCTCACCCAGTGCACTCTAGGATATCTCACCCAAACGATGATGGCCAACTCCAAAACACCCCTCACCAATGGTCTTCGTTGGTTCTGATTCTTTTTTTAACAAGCTCTGCGGAGGGTCAGTTCCCAGACCACAGGAGTGCCAATGACACTTATACTCTCATCGCATTTACAGGAGGTCCGTGCTCAGCGCACCCCGCCATTTCTGCTATCAACCTCTCACTAGAGCCTGGCCGCCCTATTGCCCTCCATAAATGCCACCCAACCATGGTCACCAGCACTGGATCTGGCCCCACGGGGAGGCAAGCTGCTATTGACTGTCCATTCACGCTGCTTCATGCTGCTACCCACCACCATCCATCAGTGGCCCTGCAGGGGGGTTGTGCATGCCACAGCTCTCCGACACCTACCCAACCCCAACCCTGAGGTTCAGTCAGACGTTTACTCATTTCACCCTGGCTCAGAGATACCCTCTTGGGAGCCACTGACCCGTTACAGTCTGGCTCATTCCTCTCTTCTGGAGGAATTTGGTCCCGGAGTTTGCGGTTCTTAAAATGGGCCCAAGCAATCCCCCCGCTGGAAGAAGCTAGGGCAGGCTAATGAGCAAGGGCCCTGGTAATCAAACATGGTGGAGCACCCATAATGGGCACACTAATCACACACCCCTATAGCAACTCACCCTAGTTCTGTCACAGTTCACAACATTCTACTCTAATCTCCTCAAAAGGAGCTGAAGAACTAACCTTAGCCCATGCAACCACCAGTAACTGCACTGGGACCTGTATTTGAGTAAGATCTGCTATGTACACAAAACAAACACTGAATTCCAAATCAATACCATTTTCAGTTGCCCTTCTATTGATACACTTGCATTACATGCATCTCCAGCACCCAGACATGTAGTTGAATGTTATGTTACTGACAGAGGGGCTGCACAGTGGGATTGAGTTTATTACCACTTTAACTGCTGAAAAGGTTCTTAATATAACCATGAATTCTTCTGAGATGACATCCCATGATGTTTAGAGAAAACAGAAGTTTTCTAGGCTAATGGGCTAATTAGGATAAGACAATAGAGTGCTATGAAAAATTAAACTGACATGTGTGACATCAAGAGGAAAAAGCCACATGTTTTATTTTCATGACAGAAGTTAACCTAAATAGCCCCACCAAGGACATGGTAGCATAACTAAGGAGGAAAGGACACGGATGACAAGGAACCAGACCTAAAGTCTGTGATCATGGAACAGAAACCGGGAGTACTACAAGGGCAAAAGGTTACTGAGGTCTTAGTGGTCCTGCACCACGGCAAGGCTGAACTGCAGTTCTGCAGCATGATATCTATGAGGGTTCTGCTATTGGGCTATTACAGAATGTCTTCAGAGATTCAAATCACCAAGTGTCTGTATGTCCCCTATACAGGCGTTTCGGTAGATGCCTACTGCCCATTCTGTAGTCAAGGAACACAGAATATTGTCTGCCAGCCCGCTGCCACCCACCCACCACTAACAATTTGCTTCTCTGAACAAACCACAGGAAGAAGCAGGTAAAGGATTATCATCCAGAGTAGGGAACATCCAGTAATGAAAAACTAAAATCGGCTTGAGATTTCTGCTCCTCATCCGTGTCACGTGTGAAATCGTACTTTCATTCCATGAAAAAACCACAGTAATGTACATGAATCAACTCAAATGCAGCTGTCTGCATAGACTCGCTGTACCTCATTACCCAGAGAAAGGCAAATTCATAACTGCAGAGCATGCACACACACAGGCTGACAATCATGAATTAACGAATGTACACATGAATACACAAAGGCACACAGGCAAACCAGCACACACTCTCAGTCTTTCAGACTCTCTCTCTCTCTCTCTCTCTCTCTCTCTCTCTCTCTCTCACACACACACACACACACACTCACACACACACACACACACACACAGACACACACACAGCCGCCACTAAGGAACGCCTCCATCAGAGCGTTTTAATGAACTGAAGCAAACAGGGAATTTATCAGAGACCAACTGCTTTGTGATGGAATATTACTCGTTGCCCTATTGACATGGGCGATATTTTTAATACTTATCATCTGCAGAGGGACATTTTTCATCAGAGATACTGAAATGAGCCCAATATGCCCTTGGGCTTCTGGGCAGGACGAGAGAGAGGAACAGAATGAAGAGGTGATAAGGAATTAGGAGGACAGCGCAAGTGATGGAAACTACATAGCCACAAATACAGAGCAAGAAACAGACATATTTCGGTGCAGCAGCAACAGGTCAGGAGTTTGAGACCCAATAAAAAGCAGGCTGTTTACATCCTTAAAAAGACCCTAAACAACCGGTTTGTTAGTAGGGTACCAATGGCAGCAGGTCATGGCAGTGAATTGACTGAAGAAGCGAAAGAATAACAATTATGCTTTCAAGCATTCATCTATATTTTGAGTTCTGCTTGAGTTCTCTGAAATAAACATCTTATTTCACTTAAGCTCCTTTCTACTGGCATTGACATCCTGCCTGCTATTTGCCACCACCTCCCCATAAGCTGCTGCTGCAGCCTATTGCCAGTCCATCCGTTCCACCCCACAGGGAGCAGAAGTCTAGATGGGGTGGGATGAGGGTTCGACATGTGAGTCGTTATGTTTTCCATCTGAAAAAAATATGCCCTGCCATTTAGCGTCATAATGGACAGATAGGTCTGCTTGTAGAGCTTCATGGCAGGGCATTCTATCCTTATGTGTGTTTTGTTTTCCATCCAGTCACTCTGGTGAGTGGGAGTTCTGGAGAGGAGGCACATCCTGAGGGAAAGTGGCTGTCCCTGGTGCACATGTGGCTTGAGGGATCTCTATTGATGCTCAACAAACTCCCCTCTCTTCCCCACCTTTTCCGTACTGCTGCCCTGACCTCTATGCCTTCATTAGCTTCCTGACATAACTGCTGAACAAGTCATCCCTTCAGCCTTCCACGGTTCATACTTCTGTTCTTTAGCTATTATTATGGAGGCCATTTGGGTTCAGTACTTCAGTTCTAGGATTCAATAACGTGTGTCCGCACAGATTTAGACCAATAACTTTACCGTACAAGGTTTCATAACTATAACATGAAGACATCTCATAGAGTTATTTATAGGTTGTACATCAGCCTCTTTGAATAACGCGCCATTTCACTGATACTGGTTTTGTTTGTACCCATATAAGTAGACAGATGTAAAAAGGCACACATAGACATAGAAACAAACACAAAGAAACTGAATTAGCATAATCTTTCTTCTCCTAATGAGAGAAACACATGCATCTGGAAGAGAAAGGTGGAGAACTGGATGGTGGAGGACTCTCAATTCAGGGACATCTCAAGCGGAGGCTGCACAAGACGAAAAGGTCATTTCTACACCTTTGCCCACCAGGCCATGGCCCCAGAAACTGCTACCTTTGCAGTGTATTATACTGTCTCAGTAGGGTGTTTCCTTAACATGGTACCTTTGCTTTCCTGCATTTTTATATGGGTGCAGAACTAAGGCAGGCATTTATTGAAGGAGGAGATCTGAATCACAGTGGCCTGTTTGAATTGTCTCTATTTGCCAATTACAGGTCAAGTTCACCAGATTTTTCACCAGGCTTTTTTTTAAAGACTGGTGAAGTCAAGGGAAAATAAAGTGACCTGAAAAACTCACCTGTGTGTCCGACATGACATACAAGAAGTGGTGGTCCGTGGAGAAGGCCATATCGCGCAGAATAGGCCCGTTTTCCACCACCTGAACGGTCTCATACTGCAGGGCACCATGGGATGGCCCATCCACACGGATCTGATGGTAGGGGGAAAAAGAGAAAAGGAGAACATTAGGATGAGCAGTATCTAACTCCAAACGAATATTCAGGGTGGTCGACACCAGTCCACACAGTCTGCAGTATCTGACATTTACCAGCACAAGCATCCCTACAAAAAGCCCCAGGTGATGTCTTAAAATGCAGAGAAAGCAAAAGGGATTAGGAATCTGACTGTAAATGCAATCAGCCGAGGCCTTCCCCTAGGGACAGTGGTTAACAGCATTCTGTAATCCATTCTCTGTTCCATCTTCATCATCATCACCATCATCATAACGATCATCTGGGATTACTACCAGCGGTTATTCAGCCTACAAACATCTGTTCCCGAATGCACCATGCATTCTGTCATTGCCTCTTTCCAACTTATTCTTTATATTCTTCTTCTATATATTCATGTGTTCAGTTTCTCAGTGTATATTTACAGCATTATGGAGGAAAGCATAATGACCCAGCATCGCATTATGTTCTGTGTGGGAGCCAGCTTTTGAAAGGACTTTTTCTGGTTTTATTTCAAAGGTTCCATACTTTAACAAGAGTTTCTCTCTTCAGCCCCCTCAGCATGCCACCCCTGTCCAATTCTATCCCTATTAATACTGGCTCACGTGACGGGTCATATTATAACGCTCGGTTCACAAAAATGGGGATGAGATGAAGGAGAAGGAAAAGAAAAGGGAGGACCGTGAAAGAATGGAAGCACCTATACAAGACTGCCTCTGATCCATCTGGAGGATATCTAATCTCCCCGATCAAGTTAGTTTAATTTGCGGGAATGGGGGGGTATTGTATGTCTCCCCCCACATCCTACACCATGGGCACTACTAGCAGCAAGTAGGAGGGTGTGCTGAGACATCCACCCTAGGCCACTGGGTGGGGAACCCGGTGCACAGTTAACATTATCGCAGAGCCACAGCTAAACTAATTACAGGCAGGCACGGACAAGACGCCCATTATTGTCAGCAAAGCCCCACTGTCGGCAGCCGGGCAGACACCTGATCGCAACAACAGGGTTTAAAAGTATCCTTGACAGGAGGAGATGGGCCACAGGGGAAACAGCTGCTGACCACGGGGGGACGGGGACCCGCAGGCCTGATTCAATTCAAGGTCTGACAAACAACCAATTACAAACCCGCTGACATGAGTGGGGCTGGGCTGGAGCGAGGCCATTAGCAATCTGATGAGTAAACAAAGCATTAGAGGCAAATAAATGCAAGCTACAGCAATGGCCGAACACAATTATAGAATGGCGTGGGGACAGCAGTCTGCTGCGTTCTGCCTTTAGGTGTCTTCTCCTTTTTGTGGATGCTGGCCCCTCTCACATGTGGCTGTGGCATTATACCCACTGTAAGCACACTGGGAATTCTGGTTAATAACATGTACACACACACACACACACACACACACATTTGCAGAACCGCTTGTCCCATACGGGGTCACGGGGAACCGGAGCCTACCCGGCAACACAGGGTGTAAGGCCGGAGGGGGAGGGGACACACCCAGGACGGGACGCCAGTCCGTCGCAAGGCACCCCAAGCGGGACTCGAACCCCAGACCCACCGGAGAGCAGGACCGTGGTCCAACCCACTGCGCCACCGCACCCCCTTCTAATAACATGTACATCTTACTATAAATGAGAAAGAAAGTCCCTTATGTATTACAGTTCAATAAATCTGTCTGTTTTAGGTAGGAAAAAGGTAGTTAATTCTATCGGAGGAACAATTTCCCCATAAACCATTCTGGTAAATCATTATAACTATGTTACAACTATCATGACAGGATCCATCATGTTTCATTTGGATTTCTGTGGATTACATATTTCAAATTGTAGATGGATTACACTGCTAATCTCTGAAATCATATTAATATATGGGGATTAAATGTGCAGTGCATCCTAATTCCCACCTAATCTAGATGATGTTAAATTGAGATACCCTGCAGTGGCACAGATGCACACTTTTGAATGAGGAGGAAAGCCAAATCTGGTTCCGGGTTTATTTTCCCATACACACACTGCACATGTTTTGGTGCAGATGAGGTGCGGATGACGGAACACACGGGCAATAAGCACCAGTAACAACTTACTGTCAGCATCCTATGGAATCAACAAAATCACAGGATCAGAACCCCCTAGTGGTTGAAACTAGCAATGACACTTGTCTGATCTCTTTGAAATACTAAATACTTCTTAAATTTGGAATAGAAAAAGATATCATAGCCTATTCAGGAAAGAGCTTGCAACTAAAAAAGCAGTATTTCTTAATTAGTATTAATAGCTGAAGACACAGCGTTTTAGCAATGTATCAGTCCCTGCATTACAAGGTAAGGTCATATATGGCAACGAGGTCCTCCGCTACACCATTCTGTCTGCTTTACTTGAAGAATTAATGCCATTAATTTCTTCATTGTCCCAGAACAGGTGAGTCCTACTTTTGTTATGTCTCTGTAGAAATTTCACTGGTTCATTTTCTGTACTATCTATGGCGTTGCCAGATGTCTTTGTCCAGCTGTTTAATGCGATCTACGTAGCACTACACATCATTTATGTAACGATGCAGCCCTAGATTATTTATGGTACTAAATGTCTCCATGTGTTATTTATGGAATTTAGGAGCATCTCTGTGCTGTATTAATGGTACCGAGGACCATCTCTGTGCTGTATTGACTGGCAAGCCTGTGCTGCACCAGAGTGTCTGCTCTGGATGTAGGACACCGCAAACAGTGTATTGAAAGTGTGAAAGCCACAGGAGCCTGTTTCCTCCTGCACTCCACCACTTCCTTTGGTTCCATGCGGGCCCCATTCTGACTCCAACTGCAGGGCCAATTAGAGCTGTTTTCTTCCAGGACATGACTGTTCTCGAAAGCCCTCTCAGTGTGAGCATGTTGGCTCTGCTAAGGGGATTTGCCACTGCAAATCCAAGAACATCCAATGCGGATTTCCTCCATTAACCTGAAACAAAATTCATACTTCCCACTGCACTTGGATACAAATTATGAAAATGTGTCAATATTCAACACCAGGAACATATTAAAATTCAGCAAATACTTGGCATGAAAATTTTCAGATCTTTCTGGTGTGTGACTGCTGTTTCAGAGCCCAGCCATAATGTAGTTTTCCTCATAACAGCAGATAGTGAATCACAACCATCAATGTTATTTCTCTCCAGAGAGATTCATATTCAAGCTCACACAGTGTCGTCTGGGCAACAAGCAGCGATGGCAATCGAAGAACCTGCAATCAGCCTCATCGGTGTCTCTATCATCATTGCTCCTCCCTGGATCCTTATCAAGTTCCTCAGCATTTCTGCCATCAGCAGCAGGACTAAGCCAGACAGAGAGCAGAAGCTAACACTGGGAAGGAGATGGTTTGGGAGCCAAACTAGTGTCACCCACAGTACAGGCCATAGAACACCACCTTTCCCACACATATCACTATACCTTCCTGTCACAGTAGAAACCCTTCTGCGCCTTTCTGTTCCCAATTTAAAGTTATGCCTTATTCCCCCGTTCCCTCATCGCTAAGTACATGTGTTGCAGATTGGTAATATCGACTGTTCTCCCTGCATGTTCGTCCGTCTGATCAGAGGTGACTTTGCCAGCTAACCAAGTCAGGACTCCGTGGACTCGAATCAAAGGCCTTCTGCAACAGTTTGAAACAAACATATGGACTTAAATGGAGCCAAGAGTTCTGGCTCCTCCACGCAGTCAAATTCCTTTTCCTTATAGCTTCCCAAAATTCCATCGTCCATCCCCCCATGGGACTGGATTTCAGAGTAAACTGTCCAGTTAGGAATTGACAATACCTAGCTGAAGTCCGTCAAAGTGATGCCCTATCTGGGTGACAGACCCCCCTTCTCTCACACCCTCCATAACTTTACTTCTGCTTGGACAGGACACCCTGTGAGGATGTGTACTTTTGATCGCAGCACAGAGATGACAGGTAACACCCATTGCGGAACCTGCAGATGATGGCCTTTCGCTGGAGATGCACAGTGTGAAGTAAGGCCATCCTATTAGGTGAGTGGAAAGTTTTCCAGGCTTAGAGTCCAATTACTGAGGGCTTTTGTGCTGATTATGGACAGCTACGGATGTCAATGGCCAGTTGAACACCCAGCGCAGGAAGTGACAGAGTGCTGGTCTAGCAGTTTATCTACCTGTTCAGCAGACACCTTTTTCAGAATATCCCCTAGCCACAAAAAGAAAATACCATCAACTGGCCAAATGTGGACACAAGTCTAGTTTCCTGACCACTGTGCCTCCTGCTGGCAAGCGGGTTTCTCATCCAGGACTCAAAAGATGCTTTAACCACACTTACATATAGCAGCAATATGTGATCAAAATTCTTCTTTCTTGCAGTGTTTCCCAGAGAGTGAGAGAGGGATTTTCAAGGTCTGGAGGTGTGGTGTAGTTGTTCCCATGGAAACGGAGATGTGGACCACTGGTGAGAACAGCACCTGTGACTGCATTCCATAGCTTCCTGGACCCCCCCATGCCCACAGGGCTCAACAGGGAAGCTATTGTTTTACTGTACAAGGTGGTGGCTGCACCTTACCACAGTCCAATACCTCAGCAAAAAGCACCTTCTTGGTGCTGAGGGACCTGCTTGCCGCTGACAGGGCTTATTGTGAACCGTGGGAAAACTGGCTTCCACAGCTTTCAGTTGGAAGGTTTTCTTGAATTCCCGGTGCTTTTCAATGTCTTCCTCTTGGCCTTTCTCTCCATTCAAGCCCTCCTCCAGGGCTCCTACTGCTCACTCTGCAGCTCTATGTCTGCTAATGGTGCCCAACAATGCAGTCAGTTAGCTCCCAGCATGTCGACCAATGAGCCATCCAGCACAACTGCTTCTTGACAGCGCGTTCAGTACATGGACCACCACAAAACAGAGCCTGCAGCCAGCTGCACACCAAAGCTCTCTCAGACGCCAATAAAACATTACCTTCAGACTGAATAACAGATGTAAAAAGGGCTGACAAAACATGCTGGACTGTAGGAAAGGTGTTCAATTAAGCCAACAATACAAGGCGTCACATTGGGCAATAATGTCGCAGTGCTTGGGGTAATAACTGCCTGGGCCTTCCATACTTCGGCTCCCATATGAGACCAGTGTGTGACTCAAGAGGTCCTTCAAGGGCAAAACCACAGGATGTACATTCTATTACCACAGATGAAGAGTCAGAGAATTGCACAGAGAGTTGATCCAACCTTTCCCACCAGTGAAACCTGTTTCACAGCAAATGCCTCTGGGGATGCCTGAGGTCTTGAGATTGCCAAATGCAACTGATCACTGGAGGAGCCTTGACAATATTCTTATTTTGGCAGATTCGCTCGTTTGGTTAGTATACTAGCTTTGCTCCCCTGTACTTCTCCATATACTGCAAAACCAGTGTAAAGAAGCCAGATACAGAGCAACCCTTTTCATCTGAAATGATACCATCAAACTGTGGGAAAAACTTTTCATATTTATAGAAGCTGACTGTATAAAGAGGGGTGAAGGAGAAAAGAAGACCCACAAGGCAGATGAAGAGTTAGAGCAGGAGCGAGTGTATACAGAGACAAGGGGACAGAGCACTGCAGATCACACACACACATTTTCTGAACCACTTGTCCCATACAGGGTTGCGGGGAGCCGGAGCCTACCCGGCAACTCAGGGCGTAAGGCTGGAGGGGACACACCCAGGACGGGACGCCAGTCCGCCGCAAGACACCCCAAGCGGGACTCAAACCCCAGACCCACCAGAGAGCAGGACCCGGTCCAACCCACTGCGCCACTGCGCCACCGCACCCCCCTCCACTGCAGATCAATTCAAAAGAAAACAAGAGGGAAGGATAAAAGAAAGAGACAGACACATGGAAGTAGAGAAAGGGAGTGACAATATGAACAGAGGGAAAGGGAGAAAGAGGGGAAATTATGAACAGAAGGAAGAGTAGAAGGAGGAACAGAGAGTGTTAACAGAAGGAAAATGTAAAGGATAAAGCTCTCTGAGAAAAACTCAGCACATTAGCACAACCCCAGCAGCCACCTGTTCTTTGTCAGGGTGAGAATAGTGAAAAGCCTGACCGAGCCAAGTTCTTGTGAGCTTAGGTCAGGTATGTCCTGTGCTGTCCCAGCTCCCTTCCACCCCCCTATGCGTTTCCTCAGCGATCTTTCACAACAGGCCTAGAACCAAGGTATTGTGAGAAGAAGGGATCTGAGCACTCGGGCACATCCACTGCGGCGGGTGTGCACTGCGTCATGATGCAAACTTGCTGCAAGATGGAGAAGCACTGCCCTTTCCCAGCCACCCCCTCATTCACACCCAACCCTCTCACTGCCAATGGCCATGCCTCTCTGTAACAGGAAAACGAGCCATAATCAACATATGGCCAAATTCTGCCATAATCATTATGGTAGTCTTTTTTGCAAAAATCTCAGTGAGCAGAAAGTTTTCTTTCTTAAACCACTAAGCAAAAAGAACAAGTACAGAAGTAAATGCTTATGGAAACACATGTACAATAAATGAGAGATTACAGGAAGGACATCATGAAGAGAAAGTGTCAGAGCAGCATGTTACCACGCAGGTAGAGGATTCCGGAAAGTAACTGAAAGGAGATTGAGCTAAGAGTCTACTCAGGATGGCACAGGTCAGGACTGGATCATGACTGGCTCAAGACCAGGTCTGAGGTGCAAAAGTCAGGAACTGGAGCAGTGGTGGCCATCACCCCATGCAGATTGTGCAAATGCATAAAATGTGTGCTACTGGGAGGTGTGAGAGGAACTCTGTGTTTCCTTTTTAATTACAGGACCCACACTCCAAGGACGTGTGTGTGATACACCATCACTTGAGGCCCTTTCATCTTCTACCGCAGTCCTTTATCGCACCCTGGCAGTGATTCATGCCCCATCCCATCTGGAAGCGCTGCATTGTCTGGGTGAAGCATCATTGTTCTGGAGGAGTACCTAGCGACCCCTGGGGCTGTGTGGGTCTGTGCTCCTCCTCAGGGTATGCCCTCCCCCATCCCAGCACTCACATTTACTTCAGGAGGGACTGGGTTTATGGTATGTTTGTGAGTCACCCAAAGTTTTTTCTGAGTACTTGTTTATAATGGAATACACTTATTTACTGGAGCGAGTTCAAGACCAACACATCTATCTAAACTTGTTTTTTCCCCAACTCCCCCCGAAAAACCCATTCTTGTCCTTATTTGGCAAAAGAGGATAAATGGGGACGTTCCTTATTTCCCCCTAAAACCCATCATGCTTTATACCTCTGTATTGTATATACAATCAATGTTCAAACATTTAAAGAAACATACAAGAATAACTCTCAAGTCTCAAACACACAATTGCCTGGAATGGGTCCTTGTATGTGTGTGTATGAATGTCACTGCTTTTTCAAATGGAAAAAAAAAAAAAACAAGCTGAAAAGGAGGCACCGTACATGGCCCGAATACAACGTTGGCACCTGTGATAGCATCCCAGTTATAGTACCTGATAGCATAACTGTTAGCACCCCTCTTAAGCTGCCCTGTTAGTGCTCCTCTTTAGCTCCTCTCTTTAGCTGTCCAGGCTGTCTCTTTAGCTGACGCGGCTGTTTCTCTGCAGAGCCTGTATTCCGAGAGAGGGTGTGTTATCCTCTGTCACCGTGTGACAAATCAAGGAGAGCAGAGAGGCAGACAGCCTGGCGAAGGCATACAAGATAGAGTAAGCCTGAATGACACTGGCAATATGCAAGAAGCGGTGTTCGCAAATAACACCTAAAAATATTACGAACAATCTCGAGCAGACTTGTGGAGGTGTGGGTGTGGGGGGCTAATCCTAGAAAGAATGGCAGGAGTTGCTCTCCTGCAGAAAGAGAATTGTAAAGAGGATGTGCTGATTTTTGTCTTTCATCATTGCTTTGAAATCCTCTTACGGATGTCTCAAAGTTTCAATTAGGGACACTGAGACACTTTACAGTGGTGAATCACTGAGTGGGTCGAAAGAGGCGGGGCTGCACGGAAACAGGACTACGTGAATGAACACGTGGACAACCTGCAGGACGCAGCATTTCTAGCAGAGCGAGAATCCTGAGATAAGGCTGCAGCTGAGCATCAGAGGACACTGCTGCTCCAGACCAAAAGGCAAAGAGCTTCACCCCTTTGCACTGTCTGTACATCAGACACAAAACCGGCTTCAGTCTCTTCTAGAGCACGTGGTCATGGTTACAGGTTATGTGCCTTTTCAAATGACACTGTTCCTGCTCAGCACACAACTCAGATCACCACAGCTTCAACAAAACACAGGAGCCAAAAACAGCCCCAAGGGAACAGCAAGAAAACGGCACCAGGCTAAATGGCACACAGAAAAGCCAGTAGCAAAACTGACGGGAAACCCAAAAGGAGAACACCCTCTAGTCTGCCCTAACCCTATTCTGGTACTGTGGTACAGTACATTTAGTTTGGTCTCAGTCAGGGGTTCTTAACCTGGGGTCCATGGATGGGCTTCAGAAGGTCAGTTAAGTGCAGGTGTGCTTTGAAAATAACACTCACTCACACGCTTTCATTGACCACTTATATTTGTCAGGGTCGCAGCAGTCCAGCGCCTACGCCAGAATCACGAGGCTCACAGCTGAGGGGGGATACTCCCTAAATGGGATTTCATCCATCACAGAATAGCCACACGCACTCGCATATTCACACACAAAGTACAATATAGCGTCGCCAGTGCACCTGAACAGCATGTCTTTGAAATGTGGGAGGAAATCGGAGCACCCGGAGGAAGGCCACGCGGACATGGAGAGAACATGCAAACTCCACACAGGCACAGCTGGATTCAGATGAACACCTGAAGAGCCCACCACTGTGCCACCTTGAAAATAACATTGTGTCACTAAATATAAATTTGTAACATTACTGTGCTGTTACTATCGGTGACATAATTCCATGCGAAGATAATCTATTTCCAGCATAATAAATTAAGCACAATATTTTCTCTGAATTTATTTATTAAAATTTTTCTCTGAGGCATCCGTAGCTTTCATCAAATTCTGAAAAAGGTTGGCGGCCAGGAAAAGGTTAAGAACCTCTGGTTTAAATATAGCTACTTGTCAATAGCCACTTTTGACTATTACCTGAAGCTATCACAAAACAGAACTTCAGATGACACTGAAGACTGAAACGGAAAAAAGAAACAAAGAACAAATATATATGATGAAAAACATTTATTTTGTGCATGCGTGCTCGTGTATTGGTGTTTGTGTGTGATTGCGGAGACGGGGGGCCATTTAATCTGATGCTGCACAAAGGGGTGAGAAATTCCGGAAAACGGATCAAATACAGAGCCCAGACGGTTGGACAAGGTGTCCGCTGACAGATTACCAGCAGTGGGAGTTTAATTAGAGAAGGGCCTCAAGCTGTTTACTGGGACAATCCTCTGCTGCTGATTGGAGTTTTTTGTGTCTGTTCACATTGTGTAACAGTGGCATATTAATAACATGTCTCAGATAGCCGAGGAAAAGCATCCTTCGTCAAAGGGCTTGTTTACTCTCCTCTGAAAGAGTCCGTGTGTGTGAGCATGTTGAGTGAAATTAAAGAGGTGAAGATAGAAATTTGTCCCTAACGTTGACCCCAGAGGGTGTTCAGATGCAGCTTTCTCAACTGCATGTGAGGTTAGCTCTGCTGGAACAGATGAGATTTGGATCCAGGACTCAGCCACAGTTGAGAGCACAGTACAGGTCAAAAACAGCAAACAGCAAGGTTCCCACCATAGAGAAACACAGATCTTCCATGCTCCTCAGAGGGTGATCTGAGCCCAGAAAATCAGGTGCTACAAGGACCACACGACTCTAAGAGCACAGGCAAGCTGAGGAAAACAGGCTTGTGTGTAGAACGTGTAGTTATACAACTTCTCTTCTGGCAGGGGGCAAATGCAAGTTCTTACTCCAGCCTCCTGCCTCAATTATTTAATTGCTATTAATCCTTCTTAAGTACCATTCTGATTCTTGAAATTAAAAAAGATGAATGGCATTTAAAGGTTGAATTTATTGCACAGTGAGTTCAATAAAATCTGGCTTTAAATAGGGTATTTTGACACCCCTGCTTTAGGCTACCGATGATCATGTTACATGAAATTTACAAGTGCCTATAGGCAACCCCATTCTATGACTGTCTGTAGCCAATGACAGCAGATACAGCAATCTGAAAAACTTCTTGTTAAGCATATGTGCCCCTCAGGGCATTTCGGCAGCAGAACAAAAAAGAATGACAGCAGGTCAACGAGTCGATCGGACCTTATTTTACACAGGAAGACCAAACAAAAAGACAGAAGTGTTTTTTATTCTATTCCCCTCAAATTGGCCAGAATGCTGGTGTTGTCCTTGTTTCGCTTAATATTTTATCACTCAGCTGCAGGTTGCTGCCTAATTATTGTCAGCTTGGTGGGTGTCCCAGCCCTACTGACAAACAGACCCTCCTTTCAGAATGAACCCCCTCGGAACCGGAGGTAGCCAGTTCATTAAGACTTCCTCCTGCCTCCAATAATGTCTAATAATAACGATAAAAGGAGTAAACAGTTCCCTGTGCACGGGCTTTTACGTTTACAAATGAACAGCCTTACTTACCCCGAAAATGAATTTAATTGGTAAAGCATTTTTAAGACTTAACAGAGTACAGCAAAAAATAAAGAAATTAAATTAATGAACACATTCATATGCGTGGCACGCTTCTCTTCATTAAAATTAACGCTGCACACCACTCGTTTGCTTCTAACTGTCTTTTTGCTGGGCCTGCTGTATACGTAGACATTAGATTTACCCTTAAAGCCACATGGGCTGAGCTGCAATGTCTGTGACAACCCGGCAAGCACAGGGCACCCACAAGTGAGCTAAAATGGACAAATACATTTCTATAGGCACAATGTTCATTATGAGCTACTGCTCAAGATTCATGGTGCATGCTGAGAAATGGGCTCTTTAACCCAATGACGGCCACTCACTGGCAAAATGTACCGTCTCTCAAACGGGGGCATTCCATCATTGGATGAACGGGCAAGGTGATGGGACCGTTGGCTAAGGATCCGTGAACCTCCCAGCATCTGCCTTAATTAAGGGGCATGGAGGCGGGGCACCAGAGGGTGGGGGGACAGAAAGTGCTGGCATAGCCCTTTTGCACAGCACCGTGGCCTGGTTGGGCCCCAAACAGATGGCACGTTCCACCTCCTGGCTGGGATCTGGCCACCTCCCCGATCCTCCCCCTTCCCCTCAGCGGACCCCCAGAATGCTGAGGAAGCAGCCGTTCAGGTAGGCTGACACATCTGCCCGGCTACCTGCATAACACACCCGCCCCCAAGCCTCCTTCAGGAAGGCTGCCATCTGGTTTCTGCTAGTGCTGTCGAGGTTAATAAGGCATACTCTTCACTGCGCCCCCTACAGGCACTTGCTGATCCAGGCCTTGCAGAGCAAGCACTTGCTTGGGGGAAACTGGCGTGTCACACGCGGTAATGGGTTGCAGCCTGGGGCTCTTGTAACTGCAAACACTTACAACAAACAGTACAAACCCTTCATGAATTTGTTGGTTTCTGAAAACAATTATATACAAATATTTAGGTTGGAATCACTGTCTTCCGGGACCAGGCGGCTGTGTCAACGAAGCTATTTTCCTGTTATGTGTGGAAGCTGAGCTGCGCAGAGCAGTCACATGAAGCTTTACTTCTGTGCTCTGTGGAACAAACATTACAGGATTTTGCTCAGCACATGCCTCCATCCAAAGCGACTTTTATGGCAACACCTCGTATTTACACAGGCTCCATTTTCACACCCAGATTTATACAGCTGGGAATTTACAGAGGCAGCTCAGCTAAGTTAATGGATACAAAAACAGATCCTCTCTCGGGATTTCAACACACAACCTGCTGGTCACACGGCCACTTTCTAAACCAATGCACCACCTGCTGCTGAGATACTGCTCAAGGAACCTGCAACTGTCAGTCACACATAAACACACGCAGCGCATTCACAAGTGCGAGCGCATGGGTCCATGAATCTGCAGCAGTAGGAGGCCTTCAGCAGTATAGCACATTTGCCTCCACGGATCCGCAGCAGTGTGATGTCACTGAGTTCCGCAACGATTCTGTGATTTTTTTTTTCCCCGAGAACTGCAGGTCTCACTACTGGCTCAATATGCCACCTCCTGCCCCATCTCCGCAATCTCGTGCGGTCTGTACTGTATCTCTGCTGCGACGTGGGAGTGTGGGACGTAGGAGCAGGCCCAATGGCGGATTAGCAGAGGGAACTCTTTAACATTTTAATGACAGGCTTTCTTCTGTGTCCGCCAACTGTGCAGCAGCCACATCATGGACTGGGGTGGGGGGGCAAGGGGAATTAGCCATGCTGAGCCATACCTTGTCCCAAGCAGATACATTCTAAATTAGGAAATCTACTGAGGGGGAAGGGCTGGGAGGTACAAGAAATGAGTCATTTTTCACTTCTGTGGAAAAACCTTAACTTTTAATGTACCATGTGTGATAAGTGACGGGGAGTTTATTTGTATTCATTTTATAAACAAAAAACTAACTAAATAATGCTCACGATAAGCATCACAGTGGTTTGAAACAACAAGCCTCAGAAAGGGGCTCATGGGAATGGGTTAAAAAAAACAGCTAAGAATCATGGGTAATCTTAAGCAACAAAAGTGTAATTATTAAAGGAACAGCACATGCTCGCTTTGTCGGGTCTTGAAGCTCAGCTTTCAGACATCCAAATGCTGGAAGAAGGTACACGTTCGAACTGCGTCTGATACCATCGCATACTCATCCCTGTGTCATGTGCACCTTGCAGGTTTGTTCCACCTTTGTGCTCAGCTGCTCTAATGAAAGGACCATGTCCTGCTGAGTAAATCCATACACGGTGACTCTGAGAACATTCGTGATTCCGGTTAACTATTGCTGCTGAAGTCAGCGAAGGAGGTCCCATTGAACACACGCGGCGCCACTCATCCCACCATCTCGAGGTTCAGCAGCTTTCCCCGCATCGGCATTCTCAAGATTTCTCCCCACCAGAGACGTTTGAAGATGGCCGTGGAACGCGTGTCAAATCCTATTCAGAAGGGAAATAATGCACCAACTGACAACTGTCACGCCTGAGGTCCAACCAGGAAGACTATAATAAAAAACCTTTTATACCAAAGGAATCCCAGTAATGCCAGCAGAGCTGAGCCCCTTCCTGGACATCATAATGGAGGGAAAGTAAAGAGGAGCCGCTGGCTGACGGGGTCAAACAGCATCATGGAGGCAGTGTAGACGAGGCCCTGTTAAACCCCGCGCCTTACTGGCCCATGCTGAACCTTTCTGACCCTCCTGTGACCACAGGATGGAGCTCAGAGTAAACCAGGCCAGCTAGGAGGGACTGTTCTCTCCTGCTCAAGCTTTTATTGAGACAGAACACGTCTCTCGGCCTCTTGCAGACACACACATGCAGGCACGATTTCCAGGGCATCGCCAATTGTAAAGGTGTTAATAATTCCACCGGATTCTCAAAGCGACCGTTTCATCAGTTTCTGGAATGGCCACGACAGTGCCCAGACGAGGCTGGACAGGACAATTTCCAGCCTGCATCCAGCGCACGTGCTGCAAATGAAAGAGGGCTGCCGGAGCTATGTGAGAGGGAGCACCGCTGCCATGTCCCCTCTGGAGTCTGGCCAGACGCCATCCTCCAGATATCAGGGTAATTGAAAACCACTGACAGAAGTACCTACCTTTTCTCTTTGAAACTGTGGGTAAAGAGAAAACAACTGCCTCGGCCAACAACAATTTGCAAGGCCTGTGATGAACGCTGGTGTTTACTGCGACCTGCAGGCTACACGACACTAGGGGAAGACTATTTAGGAGAGAAGGAGGTGCTTCCTCATTTCTAAAAAAGAAAAGACATTTCCTCAGGGAAAATAAGAAACGGATAACAGCATAATCAGTCCTCTGGGGCCATGCTGCCAGAACACATGTGAAAATCCTTTTGTGGTAAGCAGAAGACACTGGACTGATATCTAAAAATCAGGACTTGAATTCTCTTGAACTATTTCAGTATTAATTACATCAATGTAATAACATAATAATTGCATAATAATAGCAATTATACTTATTTATTGGTTTGAAAAACACTCCGCACAAAGCGACTTATAAAACTTACTTTCCTCGCACATATGGGTAATTACAACATTAAACTAAAAAACGGGTTCAGCACTTCGCTGAAGGATGTAGCAGCATGATGCTCTTGAGACTAGAAACCTTTTGGTCAAAAGAAAAGTTTCTTAATGTAGCTGTCTGTGTTGCCCTAGGACTACTTCTTGGGGAAAAAAACATGTTTTAGGCTGAGCTGGGCTCAGTGCTGGCCGTACAGGGAAGGAAAAGGGTGCGGATCCTGACCGATGCTGCAGTGCCTGCAGGAATGCCACATCCTGCCTGCACATGCTGCACCCGCAGGCTCCTGATTCATGTGGTATTGCGTTGCTCCTCCTGGAGCATGCATGTCCCTTCCACTTGCAGATATAATGAGAACAATAAAGCTGTGGTAACTCAAAGGGATTTGCCCCAAAACACACATGCACGCAATTTTTTTGTGTTGATCCTAGTCCAAAGTTAAGCTCATTTCCTTTCTTCTCATGTCAAAGGTCTGACAAGTGTGTCTTTTGCAAGAGGCACCAAGATGTGTATCTTTAATTTGATGTTTGTTGTGTGAAAAACAAAGGTACTTTTGTTGTGCATGTGTGTATTTCAAACAGGAAACGGGATGTGTGTAATTAATTAAATATGTTTGTAATTAGGGTCACAAAAGCTGCAAGAGTGTATTTTTTGTCTGTGTTTCCGAGCAGAGAAACAGGATGTGAATTACATTGATTATACAGATGGTAATTACTGTGGAATTATCTTTTCTCACTTGGACAGTCAATTCTCCATGATTTGACTTTCACAAAGTCTACGAATTTAGTGTGGAGAAATAACCACATTACACAACTGAGGGGCTGTCCGGCCAGCAGGAAAGCTTTTGCGACGGTGTAGCATTGTAGCAGTGTGATGACACTGATACGATTTGACAGCAATGTTACACGCTCATTATGCTGGCTTAATTCAGAGCGGTTAGACAAGAATGAAGGCCATGTATTCTTTGTGAAATATTTTCACCAATATGTCTAGCATTTGAAATACACCATTTTCCCCGGACCAACATATGGGCTGATCTTGATCACTGACAGTTAAATAGTTCATTTGAAACCTGTGGTCATTTTGAGACCTTTTTTGTTTTGGGAATTTGAATTTGGATGTAAAATATTGTGCTCGGCTCTGAAAACTAGCATCCACTCCACAAAATGGTTAAATATGTAGAGATCACTCACAACAATAGCTGTTTTCTGGAATCTAAAATTATAACCAGTCTGGGGATAAGTATGACTGGTATGCAAATAGCCTAATTACATATAGTGTGACATAGTGTGAAAATGACAAGCAAAATCACACAGTAAATCCGGAAAGAGCCCGTTATTTATTTGACATGGTAGAAAAAGCGACCATTTCTGGTGTCACTGAGTGAAATATTTTTTGTAACCATAACAATGTTCTCATATATAAATACAGTATATGTAAGTGGGGAAAAAAAACTCTATTCAATTTTAGTCAGTTTTTTCAGTTTCAGGTCATCTTCACGTTTTATTTTTATAAAAGGTACCTTCTGTCAAGTTGCCTCAGAACACATGTGATAAAGCGTTTTTTTTTTTTTTACAATTGTTTTGCAGAGAGGGTTAGAGACCAGTGATCCTCCTGCTCTTTTCCAGTGTATGTCAAGTGGATGTCCACTTGTGAAACCCACCCCTTTCACTTGCCTCCGTCAGTCCCTCTTTTCTGCTTTTTCACAAATTCTTTCTTCCACCAGGCTGCAATCTAAATGGGACTGAAGCTCATCTCAGACCCTTTTTGTTTAAAACACTGCCCTTTTCCAGGTTCCCAAGTCCTGTCTGCTGCATACTATGGAAACAATTAAATTTGTTTGAATTTTAATTTCCCATCAATCCCTTTTCTGCAGAACTTCAGAGCTACACTGGGTGCCTAATTAGACGAGCCAGAGGATGACAGGGAGGTGCCAGCACCTGCTTGTTAGCTCTGCCGCACGCGGCCCACTTCCACAGGAGCTATGGAGAGAATCTGTTCCCCGTGCGCCCCAGTCCCCCTCATCGATCACCTGGGGAGAGCAACCGACAGGAGTCTGACTTTAAACCCTACTGTGTTTTAATCACTTTTATAGCTGCCGCAGTGGGATGAAGGAGAGCTTTAACTATCAGCGTTAAGGGCCAATTGTTTTGTGCGTGTGTGCGTGCGTGCATGCGTGCGTGCGTTCCGACCTTTCTCCCTGGCATGTTCAAGTATTGTTAGCTTGATGTCACAAAATGCTGCACGTATCACACTATGCGCAGGTCTTAATGAAAAGTAAAATACTGTAAATTGATTTACAGGTTTAAAACCCAACTTCCACCACATTATCCCAAAAGGAGCATGGGGGGGGGGGCACTGACTACATCCCAGGACACATGGGAGATCCAGCAGAAACGTTCCATACTTCTGAGTGAAACACTTGATCAAATGAACAGAACCAACAGCTACTGATTCTCACTACAGGCCTGCTCCTGTTACCATGGTTACAAGGGGCCCAGCACCCGCAGGAAATGGGCCTACCTGTGGTTTCCCGTAGCGAGGCCTTCGGGGGGGCTATCTCTTCACACTCTGGCAAAGAAGTGTGAGACCAGGTCCATCTCTCCTCCTTCCTGTCCCTACCAAACAGCTTCAAGTCTTTTCATAAATTCCTCATAAACGACGTGCTCCAGGAAGTGTCCTTCAGCATCAACAGTGCAATCTGTGAGATTCCTCCACATGGGCAATGTGCATGAATTAATCATAGACCCACTCTCCAACAGGGACATCAAGTTGAAGAATAATTATAAAATGTCACTCTTTGTTATGAACAAAGAATGTGTCGTAGAAACTGTCTTGCATTTAGAGTTGGATCTACACTGAAATGGTGAGTAAATGTGTTTCCTGTGATTACTGCTATGACTGTTGAACGTTCACTACAGCTGATAAAAATATTAATAAATATGCACCATATTTTATATATGCATATCAGCCTGCTGTTAAATAGTAAAAATATTTACATACATGCTGCTATATATTTTATTTATTTTATTTGCTGTAAATACACCTGTAAGTATAGCAATATATGAATCAGTTCTCCACACATCAAGCTGACAATCTAGTAAAGCCCCATACATTTAAGTTTTGATTTTCTTATAGCTCTTTTCAAGGTCAGAATTTGGAGATTGATTGTGGGAATTGTATCACCAATGTAAAATAGTGGCAGCTGTTGCCCATTTAAATAAATGTTATTTATTTGACTAAGGTTTTTCTACAAAACTACTTACAGTCATACACAGCTTTCCATGACTTACTGTTTTTGTACTGGAGGAATAGAGGGTGAACATCATCCTCAATGGTCCTACAACAGGATCCGGGATTCAAACTTCAGTCTCTAAAGTGTAAGGCAGCAGCTCTAACCACAATACCACCTGTTGGCCCACAGCTAAACTGTGTACCTTGTTTCAGCTCTAAACGTCAGTGCCCAGGCCCATTATCAGAAACCATGACTGTCTCTGCACAGAGTGGAACAGCTCAGCCCAGGGATGGTCTCAAATGAGATTCCGTGCTCTGACCAGAGGGATGGTCTCAAGCAGAGCCACACGTTCCAACCAGGGAAATGGTCTCAGATGCGATCACATTCTCAGCCCGCCGCTGCGCTCTGATTCAATGTGTCCTTGAGCAGCACACGGGCACCAGGTGCATTAGCATGCCCTGCGGAGGTTGAGATAAGCAGTATCTCGCCACTCTCCACACTGACGTGCAGGATGCAGCCACCCAATCCCCGCCCTTCAGGGCCTGCCTTTATCCCTTGCACGCACAAACACTTTTGCACCTAAACCCTTATTCTATTAATGCAGCACTTTATGTAGAACACCCTACACTGCTGGGACCAGAAGGACCATTCCACTCCACTAGAGGGCAGTGTGATCTGTGAACCATTAGTAAACACTCCTCTGGCGTGTCACTGATGCATCTCCCATTGACCACCTTGTGTTAAGCATTGATTTAGCTCCAGTGGCAGTGACTCCTCCCTTAGAAAGTGAAATGAAGTTACCTGGACAGCATCTCGCTTAAAGCTGGTGCTACAGCAACTCACAGCCAGGAAGGTGTAAACCTGGCTTTAGAGCCAACTGTTCACCACAAGTGAGGAACAGTAAATGGTGTGAAGAGTCTGTTCCCCTTTTCACTCTAAGAAAAGTGAAGTGACTATTCAAATTTCCATTACAAATGGTGTGAAGTGACTGCTCACATGCTGATGTCTCCATTATTACACTCTTGAACACTTAAACCGAACCAAATGATTAATAATACTGCATAAGTGTAGCAGTGATTAACAGAGACCGGTAACTTGAACGCGCCCTGCCATTGTGCCCTAGAGTAAGCTAATTTACAGAAATTACTCCAGTACAGTATCAAAGTGAAACAATTGTTTAAAGCAGTATGTTTAAAGTGCATCAGGTGAGCAAAAATGAAAGAAAGAGTCAGGAATGACAGCTGCTGTTCGTGATTGACTGCTCGCGACATGCACTCAGGTAAAGAGTAACTGATGGTGTGGCAATGAGCACTAGCAGCAGCAGAGCATATACACTCCAGCATGCTGGCAAAGCCTGGGACACATAAGCTGCCACTGGATGGAGGGGAGGACAATCCCAGCACCCAAGATGACATGGTGTCCATGCTGCCATTTTAATCTTCACTAGTCCAGTAAGCACACTGCTACTGAGGCCTGGATAACTGGCTTGAGACAGGAACTGGTGGGCTTTCCATGGCTGTTGGATTATTGAGTCTTACACAAGTCCAGCCCTAACACAAGAGGGGTAGATGTCTAATGTGACAATGCCTGGCAAAACACAACAAAATGCACTTCTGCATCACTGGTTTCCACAGATCTGGAATCAGCGCACATTGTGAGAATTTTATATTCAGTGCGTGAGGAAACATTTAAAAAACACACTGCATGTGAGTGTGTATGTGCCCACATGTCCATGTCTGCTTCTTCTTTGTGGGAAAATAAAGATTTTTCTAAACTTTTTCAGTTTAAGAATTGATGACACATCATTGGGAGAGAAGGCAGTCCCAGAGCGGGGTCGGTGGGGAGGTATTGTCTGCAAGCTTCTACAATCATCAATCACAGCTAGGGCTTTGCCTGCTCACCTGTCAGAGATGTGGACTGGGGGCACAAGGAGTGTTGGGGAGAGCAATAACTCTTGGAAACACAAATACACACCATCTCTCTCTTTCTCTCTCTCTCTGTGCAAGACAGACACACACACACAGAACTGATGAGCAGTAAATCTTCACAGATCATGGCATATCCCACCCATTCATTACTAACATTTTTATAATTCTTAGCGCTAAGAGCCACACAAATGTGATTCCAGCAGCAGCATCTTGCAGTGAGTGACGGTGGAAGATCAACACAGGCTGGCACAAAACACAAATGATCATCAGACACATCAAGACACCAACCTTCTAGCACACTGTGCACTTGGATAGGATTCATACTGCACAATGCTGGCCCATGACCTTGAGCCTTCCTGGACTCTGTGCTCCAAACTTTTGCCCTCTCTGACAGTCTGAAGGAGATAGATGCACTGGCATCCCAAAGAGACCTAAAAATAGACCCTTCCTCTCAGGCTCCATCCACAGTCTCCCTGAGATTTCTCACCTTTCAATACACACTGTCTTTTACAGATTATTCAACCTTTGCTGCTGTCTGTCGGTCGCTACGCACTGTCTCTCAATGTCTCTGAATTCACCAGCCCTTTACTACACACCTTCAGCCGCACAGAAAGGACAGTTCTACTCATGGCCGCATACTCCATGAGAAAGAAATAAAACAGTGTCCTAGCATTGCTTTTGATTCCAGGGGTCCAGGAAGTCTGCCTCTCCATTATTCATGCAATGGGTTTCACTTACAGCAGATGACAGAATGGACATGTGCGAGGGCTTCCTCTGATGATGTACAGGACAGGTACTGCGTTTGGAGCGACTGAGGCGTGAGAGCAGCTTTGCCTAAGGGCATAACAGTCCTGCTCCACCCCAGTGCTGAAGCACGACCCCAGCCTGAAGCTGTCTGTCAGCCCTCAGGGCTCTGATCAACTGCAGCCCGCCACCCCAAGGTCCCACAGCATTCCACGAAACACCAACACCGCCAGCGCGAAAAGCCACAACACTGTTTTCACAGGAACCGACTTAAGTTGCGTCATGGCCCTAACAAATGCATTCAGTTAAACCACAAAAGGCAGTGAGACCCGTTTGATTTACATAATGGGAAAGCTATTAAGCTGTCCACCAATCAGATTCTCCCTCTGGCTCACTTGTTTTGTCATTTGGCTGAAAGTCAGAAGCGGTAGAGAAGCAGAGAGATGGAATGGTGAGGGGACTGGTGCAGAGCTGTGTCTTGGTACACTCATGCCTATATTAGTGGTCTGAGGCTGGTCCTGATTCTGGTGATGGTGCTGGTCTTAGTGATGCCAGCACATGCCAGGCCTGGTAAGACTGTACACCAGGTATGGACACTCACTAATAGGTGTAAGGTGGGACTGGGCCGGTTGCGCCCTAGCTTATCCGCGATATTCCACCCTTGGTTTAGCTTTTTTCTATGCCCCCCCCATCTCTTATCTTTTATTCCAGTCTGAGCTCCTCTCTTCCATCCTTCATTCCCAGTCACTCAAGCTCTCTCTTCTCTCTCATCTGTTATTTTGCTCTCTGTCTCTGTTTCCATCCCTCTCTCATCCTTTATTCTGCTGTCTGCCCCTGTCGCTCTCCCAGGGTTATTTTACTATGCAACAAGGTGAAATGAGGGGCTGTAGCCTTGGGGTAGGTAAGGCACAGGCAGTGCCCTCGGTACTCTAGTCCCGAGGCCTGTTTATGTCCCTGGAACCAGCCCACTACTGCCACAATCAGAGAGTTAATGTGCTGTGCACATATTAATCTGTTTTTCTGTAATGTACGAGCTCCGCAGCAGGGCACAGAAACACGCTGTTCAGCTCTACAGATCAGAGTGAGCAGTAATGTTACCGTGAAATACAGTGATCTCAGTTCACTGTCAGGATCCAGGTCCTTTGCTGATACTGAGAAGTGAAGCTAGTGCCTCTCATAGACAGTGCATTCTTGCAGACACACAGGAAGGACAGAGTGCTGCAGGCTGAGCAATGAGCAGACATAAAACACACAGATACACACACACAAAATGAGTGAAAAACACACAACTACACACATTCTCTGCTACACATTAATATACTTGAATACACACAAACACATACACACAGGAACACGCTAACCTTAAACACACACACTCACAAATGCACTCTCACACACAATTATGCACAGATGTGTGCACGCACATACTAACATTTGCGCACAAACACACACACACACACACACACACACACACACACGTGCTTCACACCACTGAAGAAAAAAGTGCATTTTCCATCCATTCCACATTACCATGGAAACCATGTTTAACAGCTGTTTTGCATGCCAGGCAATGCTGGCCTTTCGTACTGCATAATACATACAAGTTTATGTTTTTTTGTACTTTCCCATTGATTTGGGTTATGAAATGATGGTCATACAAAATTACGGCGAGAGATACCCTCTATATGTCTGCAAAACACATAGCTGTTAATTTCACGGGTGTTTAGAAAGGCAGGCGTGGGGACGCCCTCAGTGTGTGAGCAGGACCTTCTACACTGTAGCACCAAGATTCTGTCACTTTCTGCGCATTCATAAAGAAGATAATTGTGAGTGAAAGATCATGCTGAGAAGTCCAGCCATAACTTAACATCACTACGCTCTTCATTGACAGCTTAACAGGTTTAAATTTAAATTCAACTGTGAAGAAAATCAGTTCAAAGACGTATTTTTTCGGAAGGCTTGGGGTGTGCAGGACTCTGGATGGCCTCCATATCTCTAGCCCCACGGGGGCTTTTTCACTGGTCACGCTCTGTGACACAGCTCCACCAATCAGTGCACCCTGTGGGTGTCACATGACATGATAGTGATGCAACAGGCGGACAATCCCCCTGCCTGTCAGAGAAATCAACAGTGTGGGTCTCCTTGCCATTTAGCAGGTGTGTGTCGGTAAAGTGTGTGTGAATCAGCAAAGGGTCTGAGCACAATTCTCACAGTAAGGTCAAGCAGCAGTTCCTGAATGAGGGACAATGGAAATTGAAGTCATGCGCTCCATCAGCGTACAGGGCTATGATTTGTGGATAGACAATTCCATTGATTTGATATGGAATTGCATGAAGAAAATGTAACAGCACTGCATTGCGCAGTACTCCAGTCACAGACACACACACAGGATTGAACTCCACAGTACTGGGTATTTCTGAGCACCATCTTCATGACAAACAGAAACTGTAAGTCCCCAACTAAAGACTTGTGTCAAGCTTCACAGTTCCATAGGTTTTTGACACCTGTCAGCACGAGACACGCTTCCGTCCGTGCTCTGGTACAGGCCTCCCAGCCAATGCCACAAAGGAAGCCCGAATGCGCAATCATGTGTGAGTTAAACCAGCATGTTGGTGGAATACTGCCCCCCATTTCCATGTGGTTAGAAATGGCTGAGATGTGTGCCAGCTGCCCATTCCTCTGGCCATGGTTCCTGTTGGTAACAGGTGATCGTGCTGTGGCATGCTGGGACATGTGGCACTTTTTTGTGCATCTGATTTCCCTACATTAGCATACATCAGCATACATTAGCATATATTAGCATGGCAAGGGATTTGCAGCAGAGCGATCAGCTGCAGCCTGGGAGGCAACAGCTCAGTGCATGGAACCTGGGTACGTCAGAGAGCCAAACTCAATCAAAGGGTCCCCCAGGAAGTCACAATCCGTCAGGGGCCCCAGGAAGCAGGGATGGAGAGAGGTTCTGAAGAGTATGTGTATGTATATGTGTGAGCACTCGTGAAGAAGGCAACAGCAGCAGACAGTGCAGCGCGGAGCACTGAGCTACACTCAAACCTTATGGTGCTCACCTCCCACCTGCTGGGGGACCTCCTGACATCTCCTAGCAGATTAAGTGCTTCTCATCTCTGCCGTGTTTCTGATGAGAATTGGGCTTATTAGAACGGGGACGGGAATCTCAGCCTATGGTCCTGCGCCATTCAGACCTCACGCCATGCTGTGATCCAGACAGGAAAATACTAAAGGTCAAACGCTTCCCTCTTCAAACACCTGAGAGGAATGAGATGAGTGCGTTTGTGATAGAGACTTTCTCTCAGATGCAAACCTGCAACACGGATCACGCTAACTAAATTCAAGTAATCTCGCTGCGACTAGCTGGGGAATCACAGCCATGAAAACAAGATAGAAAGACACTGGCAGACCTTGCTGTGAGCGGATGTGTCACTTGACATGGTTTGGGGTATGAGCACAACACTGGTGATGGGCTGGCTCCAGCTGCACGTACAAAAACTCTTGGGAGCTAAGATGAGACAGCTCAGACCCCAAACCCGTAACTTTGACCCAGCACAACCGTCGGGGTCACACTGATTTGAAGTGATATATCACAAATGATTGAGTTGTACAAACATTAAAGTATGGCTGCTTTGCTTGAAATTGACCTTGTGAAAAGGTTTGTTCAGTGCAGACACTATAGTTGACCAAGGATGAAGGCATCTACCAAACAAAGAATAACAACGATAGTTAAACTGTTTTAGTAACACTTCAACCTGCCTCCATGTTGTGGAAGGCTGCACTATGGCAGATGGATTGGGAGCAGACAGCAACTAAGGAAGAGGCCCGACCCACAGCAAGTTGGTGAGCAGCTCAGTGAGGGCCAGCGCTCCTGCCTGACAGGCGGCTGCACACAGGCTAAAACAAAACACCAATCTGGACATCTTAACGCAATTAAAACTAATCGCATTCATTACGCCAATGAACATTATCATTTGCGCGCACTGTTGGTGCCACACAGCCATTAGTGCAGTTTTCAGCTGTCTCAAAATGGAAAAAAAATAGGAAGTGTGTATGTGTCGGCTGGAGGGAGGGTGGGTTATTAAGTTACACGATTTCTTTTCCCATGTACCCTTCACAACCTCCCGCCACGGCTCCTAGCAGGAACCAAAGGAGCTGCTTCCTCACTGAGGCCGATGGAGAGGCAGCGAGTAGCTATTCGCCCCTCACAGGGGCTTTCACTAAATCATCTGTATGGCAGGATAAATGCTCTTCGCTTCAGCTCAAATAAGCAAATTTGTAAGCGCAGCAAGTGATATTTCAATAAATAAAAGTACTTTATTTATAAAAAGATTAAAAAAAATCAGAAGGAACAGGAAGGAAAAGAAACTCGGTAATGGGAAGACAGTGACTGAAGGAGAACGAGACGACGCACTTTTCCCCTCACAGGGGGCTGTGGACTGGGAAGGTAGGCTGTAACACACTCAGGTGCAGTGGGTTGTGGGTATCAAGGCCACTGGTGGCCAACACTTAGTGCTGCAATGTAACTGATCTCTGTATCCACAGGCCTTTGCGTGGCACTGCATTGTGGGAAAAAGAGCCCAGGTTATCACTACTCTTCACAAAAGGTTTGTAACATTTAAAATAAATCACACAGGCTGACCGAATTACACACACAGATACAAACAAATAGAGGCAGACACACATATGGACACGTATCCTATAATCTGTGGTGTGGTGTGACAAAGCTTCACCATCACTCCCCAGAGCACTCAAGGGACACAGTGTTTGACGGCAAATACTGCTGGCAACATATTGCCATATCTGTCACTCCAAGATCCTTAGGGGGGGTGGGAACAGTGGGTGGGGGGGTGGTGTTTGGAGGGATAGGATGACAGTGCAGCATCATGAGGGACTTCTGCTTAGAAATCAATACTCATAACACCATTAGCCATTTGTTGCACCAATCTGCACAGTCCCATTTCTCACATGGACCATGGAGGAGTTTCTATTCAGACAACCAAACTGTGGTGTAGAGCAGCAATTGCAGAACGACCGCAGACAGCTGGAGGTAAAGAGTCATACTTCTGAGTAAAATCAGGGCATACATAACATTATCTTCATAAACAAGCTTTAATATCAGCGCCTGCCGAATGATATCAATGACTTATTTAAACCTAAAATTGTATGTAAATGTATGTAATAAATGTAACCTTTTAAAAAAATTGTAGGAAGGTGATCAGGAATCGCTATTCTAAGTTTTGTGCACCTACTCATGTCATGAACATCGGTGCATAAAGTGGAAACAAACGAGGTTTACTTAAGAATCACATGTCTGCAACTGTCTCCCTTTCTCCCAATGTCATGTACAAATTTTATTTTCGCTGAGCTGTATATTGCTTGGGGGCATGGTCACGCAGTGGATTGGACCGGGTCCTGCTCTCCGGTGGGTCTGGGGTTCAAGTCCCGCTTGGGGTGCCTTGCGCCAGACTGGCGTCCTATCCTGGGTGTGTCCCCTCCCCTTCAGACTCACGCCCTGTGTTGCCAGGTAGGCTCCGGCTCCCTGTGACCCTGCATGGGACAAGCGGTTCAGCTGATGTGTACGTGTGTACGTCGCTTTGGAGAAAAGTGTCTGCTAAATAAATAAATGTGAATGTAAAATATATAAACCAAAAAGATATTTTTGATTGTTTTACTGACTCACTTTCATGAATTGCTTGCCCTGGTCACAGCAGTACAGAACTTATCTGAGAATCGCTCAGTGCAAGACAGGGGGAGATACATCGTGGACAGGACACCAGTTCATCATAGTCATGCGCATGTGCACGCACACACACACACACACACATACAAGGGCAAGGGCAAGGGCAAGGGAGAGGGGGGCTACACCCTGAATGGGAATGAACGCCAGTTCATTGCAGGGTAGCCACATGCATAAGCACACACTACAGGCGCTTTAGTATCACTAATCCCTCCGAACCTGTATGTCTTTGGACTGTGGAAGAAAATCAGAGCACCGAGAGGAAACCCACACAGACGCAGAGAGAACATGGAAACTCCAAGCAGACTGAGCTGGATTCAGACTGACGCCCGGATGGCTCAGGCACTATGAGGAGTCAGCGCTTTGAGTGTTATAGTGAAGCTATATTAATGGTAACAAGCAAAACATGGGTTATTAACTGTGCAAAAGTAGCCACCGGGCAAAGAGGTGTATCTGAGTATGTATGTCTGTGCTCATCAGTCTCAGAATCATTCTCTGGTTTTGCCAGAGTGATTGCAAATACATTTAGATCAAGGGATTCATATTAGGGTGGGAGTTCTTAACCTGTGTGATGTGCCCTGTCAGGGGAGGTGCAAAGGGGATATAGTGAAGATGTGAGGCACCTCCCAGAACATTTATCATGACTGATTTGTCTCTGCATAAAATTCTAAAGTTTCACAAATTCTAAAAGTTTCTTTATAATTATGGATTCAAATTTTTAACATTACACTAATTCATCTTCACTGACTTTTTTCCAAAGTGACTCATAAAATTAAGCTGCTTACAGTAATCTACCCATCTGTATACCAGGGCAGCTTTTATTGAAGCAGTTTAGGATAAACTAACTCAAAAGCAGCAACAGTAATCTCTATAAGGTGGTCCTGGAGAAAATCTGTTTAGTATCTTAATCATGTCTTGATTTTTTCATTGATAAATCTGGGGAAAGACAAGAGGTGTAAACATTAAGTTCACTTACAGGTGAAATACTAGGGCGACAATTTTAAGAATCCCTGGCTTAGGGTGGTGTGAACCTGTCACGCAAAACACAGGGAGCCCAAGTGCAGCGTTGTTTGTCTGAAGTTGAGGGAAGAGACAAGTTCTCAAAACCAGAGACAGGCGAAGGGTCGGTCGATCGGCAAACAGGACAGGAACGAGAATCCATGGACGTGGTCGGAACATGAAGCAAGGAGTCAAAAAACCGGAGATCGTGAACAGAGAATACAGCAAGTGCGTGCGTGAAGTAACGCGAGGAAGGGCGGTTGTCCCAAATGAGATTCCGCAACGGTACTGGAGCTGAAGAGGGTCTTTATAGGGTAAGCGATTACTCAGGAGCTAGTGCAGAGTCAGGTGTTGTCGCTTGTGTTGTGGGCATGGACGTGACAGAACCTCATCTACGACAGCACTGCTTAGTGGACTGCAGGTCTGAGATCTTCCGATCAGATAGCGGATTCAAACAGGCACAGAGAGAGATTGATAAAGAGGTATAAACAGGTGCAAGCTGGTAAACAGAGATGTAAACAAGTACAGACAGATGTGGAGTGATACAAACAGCTGCAGAAAGGTGGCGTGTAAGAACACAGGTGCAGAGATGTGGACAGGTGAGAAGAGGCATACACTGGTACAGAGAGGTGTGGACAGGTACAGGCATGCAGAGAAAGAGGGTCACTGGCATGATGAAAAAGACAGGAGACTCATACTAAGCAGGCCTTGGGCTGACAGGTGCAGTAGGGTCATGTACTGTATAGTGGCAAGGTGTTAACAATCAGGTGCTATGAGTGTTAGCACTCGTGAACTCTTTGCTCAGACATGGTTTGAGGAGCAATGCACACCCCAGGGTAACACTCTTACTGCATGCTATTACACATATGCACCTTTGCATGCTCTTGCGCTTGTGAGTACAAGTATAAGTTCAACTGAGCGCATGACAAGAGCACTCAGAGACCGCCACCAGAGTTTAACCCACGTCATTAGAATGACAGACAAGTCACAGGTCAAGGGGCACTACACCAAGCGCTCGACACAGGAGTGGCCATTTGAGCTAATGGCTTCATTAACTACTGGCTAATTTGCCTCAGTCTGGCGTACCAGTGTAGGGAACAAAGCACTTGGACTGGTTTCAGCTCTTTCAGCATTAATGAAGCAATCTGCACAAAACGGTTCTGCCCGGGTTTTGGTGCAGCCCGTCACAAACTGAGCGCATTAGCACGCACACATTGCCGCACAACAATGACGTGCATCGCCACCGACCGCTGGCTTTCAGCTTTGAGGAAAAAAACCTTTCATTTTTCAACATTAATTCATTAATCAAAGGCCCCAGAGGATATCTTGTGCTGCCGTTTCTTGTGAGCGTCCCCGTTTGACGAAAGCTACTTGGTCCTGCTCCTTTATTTTTGCTAGCATAAGGACAACTCCCCCCACCCGCAAGATAAACATGCACAGCAATTCAGCGGGGCTTCTCTCAGGAGGAATATCTCCAAACTAATCAGTTTGGTTTCAGGACCTCTGCGCTTCCGAGGATAATTAGGTGAAAGCAGGGCTGGGTTCTTTATCTGAAAGCCACAGATTTTCTGGGCTTTTCTCCCCTCTCTAGGTCCTACATGAGCAGCGTTTATTAATCAACGTCTCTAGCAGCACAGGCCTGCCATGTTCGCTCACAGCTGCGTTAGCGCACTGCGGCGCTGGTGTCACAATTGCACACTTGTCCGCAGCTCTGCCTTTCTCCCAAGATGGAGACAGAGGCTCTTCCGCTCTGAGCTCATGATGCTACACAATGCTGGAGATCTTGGATATTGGATCAGACTGGTTTAACGCGTGGCGGACAGGAGCTCTTCTGTGCATGTGTCCTCATATGACTGCTTCATCGAATCATTTCGCTTAAATATTTATAAATCACCCCAGATCCCCACCTTCTTCCCACTGACATTCTGTAATGTTGTCTGAGCTCTCTGCATGACACATGTCCATTTTACTGCTTAGTGTCGCACTGTAATTCAGCTTGGTCTCAGTCACAGGGGATGCACAGGATGTACCAGCTGTGTCCTCCATGAGATTCAAATCAATGACCGACCAGTGCAGAGTTCAAAGCTATGAAGACCAAAACACATGGAGTGGTCTAGACAGGGGGACACGGGCTTTATTTTGCTGCTTGAAAACACAGCAGACCCCTTACATGCCCCCTGTGTGCACCCCCTTATATGGGCATTAGAACTGAGGATGAAAGAGGACAAATGACATGAAGTTACGAGCCAACTTCATCTGGTCCAACTCTGAGCAAGCTTCACATCATTAGTATATAAGCTGTGAGGAGAGGCGAAAGGGCGCAGAAGTGTTTTGGTGATGTCAGCACTGTGAACCTCTGGGCCTCTTGTTTATTTTTATCCATGGTTTGAGCAAACTGCAAACAAAAATGTCAGTGCTGCTTATCCAGATCTGTGATGCATCAGCAGGGAAACAGCTGATGCAAAACGCTCTCTCAACATTTCTCTGGCACTGCAACAATACCACTGCAAGCTTAAAGGGAGCAATTTTTTGGCGAGGTTGGTGTGTCTTCCTTTGTTGGCTTAAATGGAATGATCCCATTAAATTGGGCTCACCAGCAAAGGCAAACATGTCATCCGTGTCCAGATATCCTTTACACTCTGTAGTCAGGAACCTTCATTCTTTTGCTTTTTGGGTTCGGGAGAATCCCTCTGTTTAAAATGTCATTCCACATTTCCCCAAACCTGGTCATGGTTGAACTGCCTGCTGTTGAATTCAGACAGACAGTGGAGCAGTCGAGCCAAAGTCCTCTTTCCCAGGCTTTAGCAGGAAACCCTTGAACAGCAGCATTGGGGGCGTGTAGCACAGAGCTGATTGTTTGAACCAGTTCAGAGTGACTTGTTAGTACAGAAAATGGCACCTGTGGACATGGAGGCTTGCAGTGATCACCGAGATGGGAGCATCACCTGCAACTGAATCAGCTAGAAAAATACGTCAATCTCCAACCTGCCTCATATTAGACATACGTCTGAATGTCCATCGATTGCCCGTTACTACATTTAGCCTTGATGAACCATACAAAGGATGAGAAACAAAACTGAAGTAGGCTCAAAGGCTAGTGTGGTAGAGGATCCTCTTTTTAGGAACATAAATCCACCAAAACACCCAACAGGAGATGGAGAATCAAGAATAGCATATGGCACAGCAGGTAATGAGCTGCTATATGTAAAGCTAAATGCCCATGTGTAGAAATATTCATCTGCAGATAATATGGGTAACACTGGTGCTTCACAGCACCTGGGCTGTGGGTTTGAGCCCAGGTTAGTTTGTGTTGGGTTTCCTCTGCACGCTGCGGCTTCCTCACAATATTCACTTATCACTATCATTTACTTTTTATCATTTACTCTTATTATTCTACATTGTTTCCTTCATTATAGCTTTTTTATTTTATTCCATTCCATTATATCTTCATATTCTTTTCATTTTACTTGTGAATATTACTGTGATATTGCGACATTGTAGAGAATTCTGGAATATAAAGCACCTGTATAAGTGGTAAAATTCCACAAGCAGGGATTAGAGGCCAAAAGACTGTGGATGGTTTTTGTTTTTGGAACAAGTAAGTTTCAGTTTGTATAAAAAGACGGGACAGACGTATGCAGGAGTGCATGTTCTTCGCAAGAATTTGCGTATGTCTGTGATAGATAACAACTGGTGAAATTCTGTCACTGAAACAGCTTTATTGTGCCTCATCGTGTCTCCGAAAATTCAAGAATTGTCTGGAAAAAAGCTCAGTTCCAACAAGTCGAAAAAACATGCATTTCAGGTGTATTATTGAATCTAAACTGTGTGTAGGGTTTATATATGTGAGTGAGTGTGTTATGTTGCTGCACCGTATAAATGGATGAATGACTGTAGGGAGTATAGTGTAACATATCTAACATTTTCATTCGACTTGTTGAAAGGTATTAACAAAATACTAGTTAATCATACTCTTACAGTGCCAAGTTCCTGAGATCTTACAGGAAGTCCTAAGTTACTTTGAACAAAAAATTTGGCAAAAAAAACATATAAACTAATAATCACGTTGATTTCGATTGGTATAGCTGTTGATGAGCTCCTCCGGGACACAGCCCAGATCACCGGAGCACGAGGACCCTGTGATGGAGATTTTGTAAGATTCGGGACATCAGGCCCTGTGTTTCAGTAGAGGCCCCCGGGTGACAACACTTTCATCTCCACAGGGAGAATATGATTGCCAGGACAGTTTACATCTCTACTTCACATCTCCTAATAATTGGCTGTAAAACCCTGGCAATTGCCTGTCAATAGGACTGCAAACTGAGAAGCTGAGCAGCGGCTGCACGCAAGATGGAGCAGCAGCCTGTCAGGAGCTGTGGCAGATACGCAGGAACAGAAGGAGCTTTAACGTGGCACAACCAAAGCTCCGCTTCCCTCATGTACCCTGTGCTGCTTTCAAATTTAAAGTTTAAGATTCTTTACTGGCCTGAGAAAAACAACCTTTAATACTTACAGGATATAGTGTAGCAACAAAACAACTGAGCATTATCAGTATTGCAGGAAAATGGTGATACATACAGGGCCGAAGGCAGAACTGAAATATTATGCACTGGATATAAGACAGGACCCCCCACGCAATAAAAAGAATGGCAAAATAAGCACGAAATGTATATGGAAGTATGATCAATGGAAAAAAGAGTAACTCCAAAATGGCCCTGTCCATTATGTTAACCCAATAGCCCCCTGCCAACAGCTTCCCCCTGCTCTACTTTGAGTATCCCACCTCCACCCCCACCATGAGCACTCTCACTCGGTTGTGCTGTCCAATCCGCAGCCGTACCATTATTTATGGATCAGTCCAGGGATTTGTCTGACCCCAGGCGGCCAAAGAATCTTTCCCATAATGGATATTTAAGACCCCTCTCTTTCTGATATATAAGAAGTCCCTGTGCACCCTATGCCTGCTCATTCCCCCACCTCTTGCTGTTCCTCTCTTTGTCCCTCACTCATGTGGGGCTACTGGGAGAAATGGAGAGAAGTACTGTTATGGACCCTTTGCTACTGAGGCCAATATACTTTTTTGTAAAAAATGAGCCTCGTAAATTATTTGTTTGCAAAAGCTATTGTAAACGTGGAATTTGGGTGACCTTCAGAAATAAGATCCAACAACAGGGGCATCAGCACACCTAGAAGGAATTTTGATAGACATGGTTTCTGTTTGCTATAGAATTTGTTTATGATGTCATCTTCAAAAATAGCAAATGACTTAGGTATTTTTACAGAAACTGACAACCATGGGTAACTTAAATAAAAGCAAGGTCACTGTTTTGGTTTGGATTTTGGACAGACTATACTGATGATTTAAAATGGCATACTCTGAATATATAAATGCATTCCTCACATCACCTGAGAAAATAACACTAAATCATCTCTCATTACAACAGGGCAGAAGTGGTGCAATTTGTGCTGAGGAAGTGAAGGTGGCATCCCTCCCCGCCAACGCTCCCTCTGCCCAACCACGTGGTGTTCTGGGGTGGCACCGCATGTTGGGGAACGCTAACGTCCAAGGAGCTGAACCAGCGTGGCATAGTTGAGTGATCCAACAGCTCAGTGGGACTGTGGAGCGCGAGCCGTGGGAGGAGTCCGTCAGCTGTTCGCACATGCAAGGGTTTCCTCCGCAAAAATTAAAAGACAACAGATCGCCTGGCAGGAAAACTGGCATAAAGGAGGCATTTTAAGCTTCAGCACAAACAATAAACTGATTTAGCCTGCCTAGCACTCAATGCTTTGTCTAATAGAGACATTCACAAGGAAGCACATATCAGATGTAGTACAGACACAGTGCACATCTTTTCTGTTCTCTGTGTCTTTCAGGTGTTCACAGCATTAATAACCGCAGCACATTCTATTAGGCAGGAACAAGGAGAAAGGCATGGGCTGCCCTGTGAGTCAAGGATACATTCAAACCAACGTATCACTTTGCTGCACCTCTGAACACTGTCTGCTGTGGGGGCTAGGGCTAAGGAAATGCCACATACTGTCACAGCTCTCACAACACTACACAAATCTGCTCACGTCACACCAAACAGGTCTGCATCACATCCGTTATTTGATGGCCGGCCTGCGCCACATCCATCACTGGCACAGTGGCCTGTGTCACGTCCATCACCTGCAGACCAGCCTATGTCACAGCCGTCACCAGTGCGCCAGCCAGTGCCGCGTCCAAGCAAATCTGGGCAAATTTCCATTAATCTTTCACTGAAGTGAATGTGGCATTCTTTTTATAGCTGGCTAAGAAAAGCCTTGCAGTGAGACAGATTATTATTCAGGATTCAAGAGGAGAGAAAAGGATGTGAGACAACAGAACTCCCAACTGTGAGATTTGCCTATGGATACAGTGCTCCAGGACTTAGAGCAATGTTCTTCACTGTAAATTTTCAACCCAGAACTGGAGAAAAGAGTTTAGTACTCTACAGCTCACCAGATCAACAGAACAACTGAATGAAGTACGGCACTATTTACTCCTTGTATGAATGACTTACATATGACTGACTGCAAAGGTCTCTGAGGATCCCATTGAGTGGCACCTTAATTAACCCCTGTTGATCTGAAATTCCACATGTGCAGAGACCACAACGGTGCACATTGAGCCCTCTGCAAGGCAAAGAGGAAGCTAACATGATAGAGAACCATTTGGACTGCGCGCTCTCTGGATAGAGATAATCAGAAAGAAAGATACAGAGTTGACATTCCTCCCCTTTACATGACAGGCTGCGCCCCCTCTTTCTCTGACTGCAAAAACACACCCTTGGGATCATGAATTTGTGATGTGAAAAGGGAAGGGAAGAGGATGGCTTCAGTTGAAGCAGCAAAGGTCAAGACTTTCACTAAAGGGGTGGAAATGATCAGTCATGGACGCTTAAATATCTCATGCTAAGTATTTGTCTTCTAAAAAGCTCAATGCAGAATTATTAGGACACTCAGCTGAGTTCCCAATGGCCTAAGTCTAGTACAATGTGGCTATGAATCAGCCTCCACTCATAAATCACAGTGCCCTGCTTACTTCATTCCTAAGCTCAACAGATATGTACACACCTGCACACCTGCAAAGAGGTGGCAAAGAGGTAGAAGCTTCCCAAGGGAGGTACCCAGAATTCTGTTTTCCGTCCAAGACCTAGAGGCAAAGACCATGTAAAAATGGCCTGTCACTGACAGCCTCGTTCTCTCTGAAAATACACATACTCACCCATCAATTCTTCTGATACCACACTCCAGTTCAGTGCAGGATTTGTACCTAGAACTTCAAGGTGAGGTAAGAGGAGGGTAGGAGGTCCTTGTCCTTGTCCTCATACTTGATACTTTATTTTTTCAGTTCAATGAGCAATAGATTTAATTATATATACACAACTTTTTTGGCAAGGACAGCAGTTTGAGTTTATGCCAATAAAGTCTCTTACAATTTGAGGCAGTGGGTGAGAGATAGATAGGGAGAGAGAGGATGAGTGGGAGAGAGGGAGGAAGAGAGAGAGATGAAGAGGGATAGAGGGAGAGAAGAGAGCGAGGGAGAGGGAGTGAGAGCATGCCTCCACGAGGGCCATCTGTTGTCTATGACTAAGTCTGCCTTTAATTTGAAATAAGGAATTTCTGCACTTATGTTCCTCCCACTCAAAAGCATTCCTCAGGGGAAATGAATTTTGATATTAGCATAAACGGCGGCCTGGCCCAGGCGTTACCGCTGGCATGGACTGGGGAGGCAGAGGGAGTTAAGGATCCAAGGTTACCCGAGCACAATGGGCTCATGCCCATGTCCGTGGTGGAGGTGGGGAACAAGTCTCTTTGCCTTCTTTCTGAGGGCACCTGTGGCAATTGCTAGATACACATCAGCACAGCTCCTTCACATGGGCCCATGTGAAAAAGCTTCCTTTGCCCACCCTCGCCTTGCAGTTTTTTGAGTCAATGTCACAGCGTGAGCCCTGAGCCTTGAGACACACGAGACTTGCACCAGCTGGACAAGGTTTGTGAACCAAACAAAGACATGGCACAAAGCATGGAAGCCATAGCTGAGTAACTACAGCTCTGGGTAGCTTTCACCTCAGACCTCAGAGCCCTGGGCTGACAATATTCCACAAAAATTTCCACACATACTGTCAGAATGCTGTTCATAATGGATCCTGGAAGGCAATCATGCTAGGTCGAAAGGCAGGTTCTGACTGGCAAGCTGCTCAGTCCTCACAAAGGAGAACAGAAAAGCATGGTTTGTGTCAATAAAACACATTATCAAATAAGACCCAAATCAATATCAAAATTAAATCAGCTGAATATATGGCCAGCATATGCGTAGCAGGAAGGAAGCTATAACGAGGTGGAAAAGGGTTCAACTTGTATACCTTCGTTCTGTTGCTGGGGTATGAGATGTTTCAGACTAATCGTCCCATGTATTGACCAGCTATCTGGCTAATATTCTTCACATCCACAAAGTGATCCACCCAAGAGACTAGGTTGTGCATGCTTCCACAGAGCTTCTTCAAAGCCAGTTTCATTATTTGATCATAAACTTGATCATGTCTTCTCTGGCACAAGGGTTTCAAGTAAAATCAATATAAATGATCAATCTAACACTCCTATTTATGTATTTTTTGTGCAGTTTTTTCTGTCTCCACATCAAGACCCTTTGCTGTATGATATACTAACAATGAAAAATTCGTACACACACTGATCCAGTGTTGGTTTCAGAGCTACACCATCGGGGACCTCATCAATCATAATACCTTTGACCCTCCTGGCTCCAGATTGACCTCATGTGTCCCAGCCCTTACTTCTTTCCACCTCTTTTGAGTCCATGAGAGACCTTTTAGTGTTTGAATGGACCATCCTCAGGAACGGGAGGTCAGGGGGCAACGCAAAAGTACTCCCAGTCAGAGTTGGTCATCCATTTAGAGTAGAAAGTGTATCACTCTGTGAGGTGCACAATACATTCTGCTTATGGCTCTACAGCCAACCCAAGCTCAGGACACAACTGTGCGGTTCCACTGAATTGGCCCACACGGCCCGACGTCGAAGACCTCCCAACACGGACAATATCACTTTTATCTGATAAAAGCGATGAGTCTTTTTAGAAAGTCACAACACATCTACCCCATCCTGTGCAAGCACAACCCTGAACAACACATGACTTCTGAGCAGGTCAGCAGCCCCAATTCTCTCATGAAGCTACTAAAAGATGCATGAGACGATCCATCAATGCAGCAACCGACTGCCGCTAGAGACACCAAGCCAAGCACGTAGTGGCAAGAAGGACCAGGGTCGAAGCTACCCTGTCTCCTGCTCTCTTCTCCTTTCAAGCTCAAAATGCTTGCTGTAATTTGTTACCACTCTGTAGACACTAGCAAGATGTACGTTGATGCATCAGCAAGGCAAATGATTGTGTAAGCATTGTGCATTAATAGGAGTATGATTTGTTGAGTGCTCCCCTTGTTCCAGAAACAGCACAGAGAGCAAGCATAAATCCTGCTCTGTTTATCATCCCTCAGTTCTGCTGCAGCAGGAGCCACTCATCACAGGTCCATCCACGTAGTAGAAGCACTAACAATAGTGAAGGGATGCGAGAGTTTCCACAGCATGAGAGCGAGCCACAGTGTGAGAAGTAGATGTAGGGTGAAAGAATATTGTGAAATGTATAAAGGGCTGACTAAAGGTGTGCAGAGACCTGCCTAAAAATGATAATACAAGGTCCAGTAAAACATGGTTATCAGAGCAAGGTTTCTCCTGAGTGTTGGAGGGGCCAGTTCCAAATCTGTGACAAGCAGGTTAAGAGTGGTTATTGATGTGTGGAGACTGTTAAAGGTATGAGGTGCTAGTGAAAGGTTAATCAAGGTGTAGCTGCTTGGTTCCCCACACTTTAGTCCTACTCTTGCTGTCCCACTGGCCCCACCACGAGTGGGCTGCCAGCCAGGGGACATCATCAGAAGCAGCCTCCTGAGTGGAGAGATTTGAGCCGATGAATCTTTGATGAACCCAAATAGCCTCTCTCTAGACCGGCAGCTGGGGCTGCTTGCGGTACAGGGGCTTTCAGGTCCACTGAAGCGCAACTAAACTAGCGCCGCTCCATTCGGGAGAAGGGTTAGGAACCCAATCAGACAAGAGCCCCCTGGGCCAAGGACAAGAGAACCATTGGAGAAGGAACACTGCAGAGACGCTGTGGAAAACATATCACATTTTGTGGGATTACCCTGGATCCAGCACTGGGAAAGTCACAGTATGTGTCACTGCATGATTGCTTTTGACACACGATTGCCAGAGGGGGACTGCAACTCATTCTACCTGTGATCAACACTAATGACACTGTGACTTGTCTACCCTATCGCCATTTTGAGCATCTTTACTTGGCCATATGTACCTGCAGTCATTTGGAACTGAATGGGGTGCATTGTGCCAGCAGAACAAAGGAGGGAAAGAGAAGAGGAAAAAGTGAGGGAGAGGAAAGAAAGTGGGGAATCCTTCTAATAAAGGGGAGACCTTCCTGTACTCCTGCACATTAATCATTAACACAGAGGAGGCAAGAGAGGCTCCAAGGGGTCAGGGTGATGGGGAGCTGAGGGGCTGGACACTGAAGGCAATCAAGGCACCAACTCAGATGCTCACTTGTTCTCTCTCTTACTCTCTCTCTCTCTCTCTCTCTCTCTCTCTCTCTCTGTCCTTGTCTCCCATAAGGGGTAGTAAGGGCTGATGAATCTCCCAGGGTAATTTTGACACACCCCCTTCCTCTTTGAGTGCCCCCATTAAAAGAACAAGTTGTGGCAGAGTGTTTTTCATCCATTGATCGCTTAATCAATGAACAATTTTACTACGTGTACAGACATTACTTTAGGGTTCGCAAATCATTTCCCTCTTTAAGAAGGAGCACAGGTAAGATATGGAGTTAGTCCATTAGAGCAGGGGTCAATAGCTGACTTTCAACATCTTATTACTATTTCAACATATCATTACTCTCAGTGCCAATTTTCCATCTATGAAAACAGAAAACAAACACAGAATTGTTGGCCACTGCTGCAACGGATGAAAGACCAAAGGCTGACAAATGAAATGCTTGCACAACCTTTTGAAAGGTTTGAACATACTGTATATCCAAAGCACTGGATTGAGAGAGCTGGCACACACACTAACCTCGCTGTGCGCTGCACAACAGCACATCCACACTGTTAGTAGTGTCTGATTAATCGGCACCGCGCTGTGCCTTTAACAGCCTGCATCACCACAAACTGCTCAGAGGCCGGTTGGTGCCGGTTTGAAAATAGCTAATGTCTGAACGCATGTACGCAGTGAAAGAAACAGCTCAAAGGAAGAAATGAATATTGATTTCACAAGCAGTTAACACCGACCACATTAACTTGCTTTGTACCATTTGGTTAAACTCAATCCCCCCGTTGCGTCTGCCTGCTCGCTTGTGTGTTTATTTATTCATGTGTCCATTCATTCATGTATTCATAAATTGTGCTATCCTGCAGAGCATGAAAGTAAGGCAAAAAGGTAATAAAATGCACAAGGTGAAGTTGGGTTAGGGCCAGCTGATTAGAAGAGAGATGGAGAGAGACATACAAATATGGCAATTACTTAGAAACACACACACACCTTGACTCATACCCCATACACATATACGTACCCACCCGTGATACATACCTCCAAACAACTATTCTGAAATAGGCATATAGGAGAAAACACACACCCACACCTTCCTACTTAACATGAATCCAACAGAATAAATTTACACAGAGGACACTATTAAAATACACACATAATGTATATGAACACATAGACCCACAGATGACAGCAGGAGCAGCTGCAAGGGGAAAGAGGTCCTCAGTGCACCTTTAACTCACTGTGCTTTTTATCATTACCATTCAGTGCAGAACCTGCCACTGCGGCAGATCAATGATCCCTTGTGTGTAACACACTGATTCAACACCAGCACCCCCTCCACCATCCCCTCCTTTCCTTCCCCACTCTCCCAGTGTCTGCATCTCTCTCATTTCAATTCCATTTTAATTCAAAGTGCTTTACTGGCATGAATCTAAGTTTTGTAAATACTGCCAAGCTTACAGCTTTGTTAACAAAAACACAGAAATAACAACAAAGACAACAAGTGTTATTGTGGTATATTTACTTAGACTGTAAAGGGTTTGGGGGAGGTGAGATTCTAAGCAACAAATATGTGTCCCATATGTATTACTGATTTCCAGTGTTGTAAATCATGTCAGTCAATCCCTATTAGCCCTGCCCCATGCAGCCATCATGAGGGGCACGGTGACTGCCTTGAACTCTATTGTATCAGTGGCCCCACCATCGAGCACAGCGCCCCCTGGCCGCTGCAGTATCCCCATCAGAGAGGAGCTGTCCCTTCTTAATAGTTGAATCAGCAGCAGCACATGCCTTTACAACTTTTCTTCAGAAACCTTTGTGTACAACAGCCCAGCAAAACTATGGTTAATTTTTTAAAATTTCATTAAAAAACCCATTATGTTAGTATTGTTAGTTATAGCATACTGTCAGGATCTGTCAACCAATTATGTGTGGAAATACACATTTACTGCTCAAACAATTACTCTTGAAAAATCAGAATCAAGAATAATGGTCTATAAAATTGGTTTAACGTATCCACAGTCATTTTGGCATTGCTATTATGCTGGGTGTTCACTATGTTAGATTTGACTAAAACACAACACATTTGTCGACAGTTATATAATCAACACAATGAGTGACAATCTTTAAAACATATCAAAAGATATTAAAAGATAATCAGAGATAATCAGATTAACATTTTGACTGATGATCATGGCATGATGACATGATCAGTCTTTGAGAATAAAAACCCCAAATCATATTCAGTGATTTCAGATAAATACTGAGCCTGTCCTTGGCTCGCAGAACAGAGGTGGATTATGGGCAATGGCCCTGATATTAATTGTTGACCTTTCAACACCGGGTGCTTGTACATCTAATTGCCTCGCTCCACAGGAATGAGGATAAGCTCAGAACTAAAGCCTGGCTCTGACCCATCCTGGCTTGAATGCAGCTTCCTTTTTTCCCCAGCTCTTAGAAAGCAACTGCAGCCATTTTGGCTCTAAACAGACTGTGCAGCATTTTTCATTTTGCAGCTCAGCTCAGGATCCTGCGATCGATTCTGTGGCCGATTCTGCAGCCCCGTGGGTAAACCTCAGCAGGGAGGAACTCCAAATCCTCCTGGCAAGCAGGTAGAGACATACAAGCTGACAAATGAACAGCCATGAACACCATGAGCACAGGCCCTTGCTACGCCAAAGGGGAGTACAAACAAACACCTGCCTTGTACAGAGTGCAGACAAGTGCAAGGTAGTGTTCCAGGCTACCCTGTGCCAATGTGGTTCACTCTCTGCCTTTTCCATGCCGGCAGGTGGTTGTACTGGTGCTGAGAGATAGAAAGGGTGGCTGTGTAGCCGTGTTGTTGGCATGTGGGGAGAAAACGATAGTAATCCCCGTGCCGAACCCACTGCAAGGAGCAGACATTGAAACCGAGCACTCTTCATCACTCAGCAGTCCATCCTGTGTGTGTGTGTGTGTGTGTGTGTGTGTGTGTGTGTATGCATGTGTTGAGCCTGACGTTTCTCCCTGCCTTCCACTCTCCTGGGGTGAGCCAGCACCTGCCTCTCCTCCACAACACACGACAGGTGTCAGCGTCACGCAGTGATGGCATCACTGGCAAGGGACAGCACAGATGGAGGGAGGCATTACCCGCTTCCAATACAACACAATAAAATCACTGGAAGAGAGAACACTTCCACCGACAGCTACACGCAAAGAACTGAATGATATTACCTGTGGGCACTGGTAACAGCAATAATGTGGCTGTAAATTTATTACAGCTAATCTGGATCGATTTTGGTTCAGCAAGCCTTTTTGTGTTCATAACTCAGAACTTGTGATCAATAGCCTGCAGATTTGCAAGGTTGCATAATAGCTACTTCTCCAGCAAGGATGCCAGTTGCTACGTGGTACTCCGTCTTTAGCCAGTCCTGTGAGTGGGACTGAGAGCACAGGCCAGAAAGAAGGACCATGTCACTGGTCAGGGCTCTGCTGGGATGGAACCACTATGGACTACATCATGCACGTGTCATAAGTCAGGAGCCTTCACTGTACACCTCGCTATCACGGATGCCTGATCCAAGGCTGATGTGCTGCAAAGACTTGATGCAATTTCAGATAAACAGCTGTCCAAGATTTGCAGGAGAAAGATGCTATTTTATGCTTGTTTCTCTTGGCACTGAAACACCACAGTTGAACTGATGGTCCCCAGTTTCGGCAGTCTGAGTGAGAGAGTTTATCTCCTAATTCCAGTCTGAATTGCGCCTGAACACATCTGGCTTTAATAAAACACTGACAACTTGTATTTTAAGATGTTGCCAGTAATTAAAAACTAAAATAAAACCTCTTTCGTTCATAATAAACTCTAGTGTGCACTGTCTTCCAAAGACGTGTAATTTATCTTGGACATTTGGTTGGCATTTGGCGGTTTGTTTTGCCTTACGACACAATGCAGCTGACAACTCTGAATAATTCAGATCAACTGGAGAAAGTTGTTTACTCGTGGAGATAACCCCCCCTCCATACTGCGTGCTGGAAAAGCTGTGCTCTGCTAAACTAACAAGATCAGGTGCCCCTGTTTGGGGAAAAGGAAATAAACTGGGCTGTAATGAAAGGGGCGCTCTTGCTCCCTCCCTCTCTCCCATGAGGGGTTGCAGAGGAACACTGCAGGATCATTAAGAAACCCTCCCTCTCTAGTCTCTCAATGAGGTAAACAGGGCTTTGCCACTACCTGCCCAGTATGTGTCAGATCCCGACCTGTGTCCTCTCTCACTTTGCACCCCTCCTAGATCCCCTGGGTGTCTTACTCTGGTACCTCTCCACCCAGTTGACTTCCCCCACAAACACACACACACACACACACACACAAACAGGCCATGCCTATAGGCTACACTAGGGTTTGATAACTGCTATACTTTAGGAAAACACCCCCACTCTTGCAGGTGTTGGAGGCAAATGGGGTGGGTGGATAACAACAAAAAAATAATCAGGCCACTTACTGAAGCTGTGAAGAGAGGAGTGATGTCAGGAGGTACACATGTCAGTCCTACTACACTGGGAGCAACTTATCAAGGATCGAAGTTGGAATTCGCTCAGAGAAATTAAAAATTAAACACAGCTATGCCTCAGTTTGCTCCAGGTGGAGTTCCAAGACAACTCGACACCTGAACACCGTTCAGCGGCTGATTACAACATGTTGGATTTATGGTCTTACCCTTAATTGGATGCATGATAGTTCACTTTTAATAACTTGGATAACTGTACAAGTATTGGGACCCTTCGAGAATTGATTTATTGTTTTAGTTCAGACACAAGGAGACGAGTAAACAAAGACTTTCCAATAAACATTGTTTAGAGACGTTCCTCCTAAATTAAGTGGGACCTGCTCACGCAGTCAAGCGTGAACCATTAAGACAGGCAATCTTTCCAAGGTTCAATAAACGCCAGCACAGTCTTCTCCCTCAAACTATTAATTGATCTCTCGAGGATTAACTGTTTAAACATTCATAAATATGGAAAAGTAGCCTTCAACCTCCACAGGCAAAATCCATAAAAAGCATTACAGAACAGGAAACTTTGACCAGAAGTTGGGAGAGTGAAAATACATCCATCTTCTGTCACACATACAACAGGAATGACACATATTGGACTGGGGTTTTGACAGTTTAGGAGGCTCACTGAATGTGCAAAAAGACAGCATATGGGAATCACAGGGAGTTTCTCTCTCTCTCTCTCTCTCTCTCTCACACACACACACACACACACACACACACACACACACACACACACACAGATTTCCTGGGCACATGTAATCAGTGATCAGAAAAAAACAGTTTTCAATAACATTCATTCCAATATTCACATATACAGTGCTGCTTGAAAGTATGTGAAGCTCTTGCATCCCTCAGTTTTTATCAGGAAATGGTTATTTAATTAGAATCTGTCTTTTTTGCATGACATAATGTGTGTGTAATTACCAATTCCATATGTTGCTTTAGAGGAAATCATGCATGTAGTAGAAAAAGTATTGCAGGTGCAAAAATAAATGAACCCCAAGCTGCATTGGTTAAACCAAATAAGTAAGTACAATTAGGTGTGTAAATCATAATCATTTATTCAGTTCATAAATTAAATTTTAAGATTTCAAGCAGGAATAATGACAGTCCCAGTAGAGTTCGCATACTTTCAAGCAGCATTGTATAACCTGCTTGACCACTTAATCTTACAAGACTGCCTGACAGAACTGATGAAGTCACTTATAGAACTTCCAAGGCAATAATGGAACATTACATTCCTTAGTTTTAATTCATGCTCAATGATGGCTCCCTTGGGCTCAGAGATGGAGAACCCAGATACACTCTCTATGGACTAATCATCCCACCACAGAGGGTCAGAGACTCAGATGATGGACACCTCATTTTCGAATTTTCTTCCCTCCATCATCAACTTGTGTCTGATCAGCTACACTTTCCAAGTTCAGCCTTGTCTTGGCTGTCTCTTTTTTTGTGATTTTGACACTAATTAACTAACAAGCTTTTATCTGAGTCCCCGACTCCCCACATATCTGCTCAGCTTTCTGATGAAAGGCATTCTGGGACCAACCGCACAATATGAAAGCGACACGATTAACCAAACTTTTGTGTCTGCTCTCTTTGGGAGAGAAATCACCAAACAATATCAAGATAAGCAGAGTTTAAAGCACCAACAATGCAGCAGTAAAACAGCACACACAGGATAACGGCCTCGCTCCAATACAATAACTTTTACTACGTCTTCTCATATGCATGACATGAAAAAACTACCCACTTCTGATTCTCAAATCAGGAAGGTAATCAAGTTTGTTTGAAAGTCCCTACAAAACAGTTAAGGGGCATCAAGTGTGTATCGGTTGCCCCACAAAGAGGATTTTTAAACAAACTGCCTAGGGGTTTGTGCTCATTACTGCAAGCATCTCTAAGGTGCCCACAGGCTTTCAGCTGAAGGACAACAGAAGGGGTCGCTTAGCCTATTCACACAGCCGTTCTGCTACGGAGCCCCTGGGCTCCCTAGGACTGACCTGTAGACCCTTGAGCTGCCATTATGTGCACAGGCTGAAGCCCAAGTATTGCTACAGTATGATCACGTAAACAACCAGCATTACTGAGATTTAGGATTGGCTACTGGGTCAGCCTGTAGCCACTACCAGCATCTTTGCATGCACAAGAAAAAGGCAGCTGTGCATCTGCCATAGTTTTAACCTCATCATGATGGGAGGAGGAGGAGGGGGAGACACCGCTGTGTTGTTCCAGCACCACTTGTCCCTAGGCAGCTGCCAAGCCATGTTGCTGTGGCGACGTGCTGGAGTGTTGCAGTTCTCTGCCCTGCTGCTGGCTTACCAGCATCCACTCCCCTCATATCGCCACCACAAACCTGCGTCATCTGTCACCGATATGTCCCTGAGATCAGCATCACGATGCTGCCCTGGAGGTTCCCTACCATGGGGCCACACCTGTGTGCTCTGGGATGTTCTGCTTTGTGGCATATGCCATAACACTGGGGGTTACAAGAAGGTGGAGTGGCATTCCCTGTTGGGTACCGGGGCTTTCCTGTCTGCTGCTGACCTGACTCCTCCTGATAAGTTTCCAAATCCCATCTCCCCTGTGTGTGTGTCGGTGTGTGTTTGTATGTTTGTATGCGTCAACTGTTCCATCTCTTGCCTCCAACTGTTTGTTCTCCTTCTGAGTGCAGAAGTCCTCCCTGTTGCAACACAGTATGATAAGGAGGGGCATAGAAGCTGTCTCTCTCCACAGTAAACAAAAGCAGAAGTCCAAAAGTTACTGTAGTCTTCCAGACACTGTGACTTTATATGACCATATAGTACCACAGATACTATGACCATCTAGGACCAGGAGTGAGATGTTGTGGCCTGTTTGAATATGCAGCTTTGCAGCACAGAGACTGATTGTGCAACAGAGAGTGCAGGGACACTCTATGGCACTGCTTCCTGCAGGGGCTTCTGGGAGATTTTGTCTTCAGGGCAAGGCAGACTGACTAACCAGCACTAAGGCAAAATGTGGACTGCTATTCTTAGCATATAGAGCCACATTAATTATTCAAAACAACAAAACTAAAACATTTTTATACATAAAATATAAACAGAAGATTAATCTTTAATGACAGTGGACCAAAAACACACACACACACACACATTTTCAGAACCGCTTGTCCCATCCAGGGTCACGGGGAACCGGAGCCTACCCGGTAACACAGGGCGTAAGGCCGGAGGGGGAGGGGACACACCCAGGACGGGACGCCAGTCCGTCACAAGGCACCCCAAGCGGGACTCGAACCCCAGACCCACCGGAGAGCAGGACTGTGGTTCAACCCACTGCGCCACCGTGCCCCCTCGGACCAAAAACAAAACACCTTAAAAATTACTGTACCAGTTCATTTGAATTGAATGAAGAACAGAAGTTTAGGACTATGCAACCTGTCAATCATGTCCGCCTTAGTGATTATGTCTAACAGTTAAGCTCGAGAATGTCTGATTTCTTTGCTGTTGATTTCACTGTGGGTGGGATGCTTAAAAGAGCAGTGAACAGAAGCACAAAGAACTGTCGGAACCATTCTGGAGCCACTTCTGCTGTTTATACAGTGAACGGGCATCGGGAGCCATAGTGGTCAACGCAAATTAACCGCAAATTAACGGTAAGTTTCTTCAAATATGTGTTTCATGGGTAAATTAACAACAAAGTGCATAATGATTATTCTTTTACCGATTATCTAAAAAAAGCCGCCTGGCAGAAGTCCTCAATCCTCTGCCTCTTGTCACTTCACCAGTCTCTAAGGCAAAGAATGATTGTTGATGTTGAAGATGATGTATTGATTTATTTGTGGAATATGTCTGCACAAGATGAAAATTTGAGGTTTGTACACTAAGCTACTTACAATTATTTTATTCACTTATACAACCAAGTAATTATACTAGAGCAAGACAGGACAAATATCTCACTCAAGTATACAGCAGTAGGACCACTGAGCCAAACAGAAGTCCTTTGACTGGAAGGTGATGGCTCTTACCACTATGCAACCCCAAGCCTAGTAAATGTTTGGTTCAACAATGAAAAGTTTCCTTGTCCCACAGAGCAAGAAAGCTTAACCTGTGTGGCATGTGTTGACTGTCTAGAGCTTCCAGATGCTGTCTTAGGCTGCTTTTCACATCTGAATGTAGTCCAATACTATTTCCATCTTCTCTCTCATATCTACAGGCTGAAGCTCTGAGACCCTCGCCACTGTTCACTAAGATGCGTGATTAACAAAAGATAAGGCAGATGGGCACACACAAAAACTTGAAAGACTCATGCACCCAGAGCATGCCCCTTGGGGGCCAGGCACTGGATTTCACAGGTCTGTGTATCCAACACGCTTCAAGAGACCAAGGGTCAATTGACCAAACTAATGAAGGCTTTCACAAAACAGAATTGTCTGAACAGCTAAACCTAATTTATGGACAAGGAGGGAAATTTGGGGATTAAGCATCAAAGTTGCCATGGCAATGTTTGAGGAAGGCATCCTCATAAAAACTTGTGTGGCATATATCCAGAATGTGCTGCTCCATATCCTTCTTTCCCGCTGCAAAAAGGGTCAAAAGACATGAGCTTCTATTCAAAGAAATGCTATACTAAAGCAATCTAAGGAAAAACAATAGCAAGTACAACAGTGTTTCCTTCCTGGGATTGAGATTTGTTCCTTAACCCTACACCAGATGGTGTCTAGCAAACAGCTACTTTACCATCGAACCACTGTGACTGATCTACATTACCCAGAGCAATGCATGAAAAACTGCAGTAACTACATGAACTGCATTTGGACCTCTGTGGACAATGAAGGCCTGCCAGTGGGGAATAAAGGCCCAGTAACACAAACACAGATATATACACAGAAGCAGCTGCAGATGTACCCATGAAACAGGATTTAGAAACACAGAGTAGGAGACTGACTGTTAAGTAGTTAACACAGCCCAAATTTTGGACAGGACCCTCACCCTCGGCAACCTCTCTCTAGAGGCTTCATGCAAAAACTAAGTGGCTCCATTCTATAAGAGAATTACCTTTTCTCAAAAACATAAAAAGGGCCACAAGACACATGGAAGCTAAAAACCTGAGGCTGAACTTGTCCTGCATTTGCTGTATGTTTTGGGTGTCACAACTAAATGAAATCACTCTTGGCCCTGACTTGGTACATCCAACAGCATTTCCCCGAATTGCTTCAACAGAACCGTCCGGTCAGTGACCTGCTGAATGTGATGTTTGCGTGGACAGCAGAGGCATCGTGAGGCCTTTTGTTAGCCTGGAGTTCAGGGAACATTAAAAAAAAGTGACTGTATGGAATGGAGCCTGGAACATTGCAAGCTGAGTAATGAGCAGACTTAAAACACACACACACACACACACACACACACACACACACCTAGTACAGGCACTGAGAGGCTATGCATGAGGCCTTCTTGCAGACGTTTCTACTGTTGTTCTGCAGGATCAGGAACAAGGTGGCCGCATTTTGCTGTGTATGGTCCCTGGCACTTCTCTACCCAGGTGTACCCCATCCTGAGTTTGCAGCTCAAGGTAGCTCCAGTGAGTAACATCAGCAGGAGTCTTACCTGGAAAGCATCATCCCCACCCCCAGATGAATCAATCAAACTTCACCTAGGAACTAGAAAACATTATCCCTCCTCAACTAGAATTCAGAAAAGGTGTCCAAATACATTATGCATCAATGTACAGCAGACTCTCATGTCCAAAGGCATAGCTTACAGAGCAAAATAAAGTGTAAATAAGTTATTCCAATCTGCAACTCACTTAACAGTACAATGTTCTTGCCTCCTGGGGCATTAACCTGCAACCTTTATATCAAATTCTCTTTCCTAACCACTACTTAAAACCGAGGGAGTGATTCACCGGTGCCACTTTGCACCAGTGCATAACCCCTCATTTTTACTCAAAATTTTTAACGTGAATAAAATTTAACAAGTAAAAACTAAAAACAAAAATTAAAACCGGATTGAGAACATCAAAAAGCTACAAAAGGAAAAAGTTTACGGTTTTATTTTAGAGTAGACTTTTAATCCTCTTAGAACAAAAAGGTGCAAATTTTTCACTGGTACTAAAGCTTGATAAATCTGTCCCAGAGTGTTACCTCTACAGTTGGATAACAAGATCACTGTGTTAAAATGCTCAAGAGAAGTACAACATGACAATATTATTCCTGAATAAATGCCAAAAAAGTTTCATAAACAAGAACTAAATTTCACTTTTATTTTAATGGAAATCATATATTTGACCAGTACACCTCATTAGCCACACAGAGCAATAGAAAAACAAATTGCTTTTCTATTTTTTTGGCCTGGAAATTGAAAAGTCTCCTGGTGTTTTCTCCAGAACGGGTCGTGCGCTCATTAAACTGTCTGCAGAAGGTACAGATGAACCGCAGAGCCTTAAAAAAACAAGTCAGATGCTCACAGGCAGCGCTAATGAACCGCTTCACCTTCCAGTCAATCACGCAACCCAGGCCTGTCCACAGAGCACACGGCCCTGGCGCTCTGCTTGCCGTGCTGCCCACGCTCATGTCCACCAGCTCCTCAAACCCCACTCACGTCTGCATCTGTGTTCACAGCCCCATGTCCCATTCAAATGCCCTGAGAAAAGCTGGAAAACCACAAGGTTGTCCAGTGGACTTTAAATATCTCTTAATCGTGTGTGAGGCATCCATAATGTCTCTCATTACAGTTTAAACAAATCAGAGGGACAAAGATGAATTTCCTTTGCATTTTAATGAAAAGCCTGCTAGTCCCATCAGCTGCACGCTCCTTCACGTGCACTTTTTTTGACCTTACATTTATGGGATGCATTTTAAACTTTGTTACTCAACACTTTGCACCAGTAACACCACTGATGCTGGATGGGAGCTCAGAACTAGTCTCAGCTGAGCAGAGCAAATCTGCTTCTGAAAATGAAATTGGAAAAAGAGCTCCTCCAAGAACAGAGCTGTTACTCGTCATACGCTGCTATGAAGTCCTGCAGGTCTTTACACACCACTGCTCACACAGTGCTGTGATGAAGCAAGGGCTGCCATATTGGTAATTGCAGCACGTATGGATGTACTGACCGTAATCCCGTGATCATGATGAGATCGTCCCACACCCTACGGAATGATGTCGTGGGTAGTTCATTGCTACAGAACACCCAGCCGAGACCACTGAATTAACCCACTGATTTAATGGTTTCATTCCATGCCCCTGTCTTAAACCAACATCCTGCAGCTGTGTTCAAGGAGATGGAAGAGTTGAGAAGGGGGAGAACAACACCCTCCTCCTCAGCCTCTCCTGGTGCCCATTTGTAATAATGAGTTGGGCTGTTGATGGTCGTTGCGTGTGGCACCACTGATCTCCGTGAATGCAGGCAAGGCTGACATTAGGGCCCCTTGCACCTCCTGTACATCTCCGCCAGACGCCAGCTAGCCACCTGCTGCGCTAACATCGTCATTCAGGGCCAGACAGGCTGAGTGGGTGGCGGCTCAGGGAGTCTGCTTTGTTCTGGACTAGCCCAGACCAATAGGGAATGGCAACACCAGACAGGTAATGGGCATAATTAGCGACTGGGGTGCATGTGTTCTTGATCCGAGAGCCCCTGGCGAGACACACTGCAGCCGGGATGGCCAACCTAAATCGACTGTGTGCTGGGGAGTGTGTATTTAGGGATTAATCCAACTGAGGGGATCTCTAGAACAGGCTGCTGTGATAGAGAAATGTTGTTGTGGTGGCCCAAGAGTGCCATATACCAAACCTCTTAAAAGAACAGCTGGTTGGACTGGTCTTTAATCAAAACAGTCCCCATATTGCCCCTAACAGTGGCCCATTCCACCCAGCTCTAAACCCCCAGATCCTATGCTTCACTCTCTAAATCCAGCACTTTGTCCCACAGGGAAAAGGCATCCAGCTCTTTCATTTCACTGATTTGGACAGATTGAAAGGCATCATGGGGTGACTTTCATCTTTTTAGAGATCGGGGGAATGAAAAGAAAGAAAGAAAGAAAGAAAGAAAAAGAAAAGGAAGACTCGAGCTGTTAAATTGCAGCAACACAAGAGAAAGTACACATGGATCTTGGTACATCAAACAGGAAACAGAGAGACCACTGATGGCTTAATGTTACACTCATGCAATGTTTACTGTGAGCAGATACAGGCCAGCTGTAAAACAGCACTTGCAACTCTGGAAAAGAGTTACATTTGTTCAATTAGCTGATCCTTTTCTCTAAAGCAACTTAAAAGATTAGAATACCTACAATTACTTACCCATTTACACAGCTCAGTAGTTTTTACTGGAGGAATTGTAGGGTTAGTACTTCACTGAAGGGTACAACAGCTAGAAGTAGGACTCAAACCTACTACCTTTGGATCCAAAGCCAGGAGTGTTAACCACTAAACTATCAACTGTTCCTGTTTTATCTAAACCTATCAACTCACATCTCACTTTTAACACTTTCCACTTCTGAGAAAAGTTAAGCGACACTCTGACCCATACTCACAACTTACCAGCAGGCTTCTAGCACTCAGAATCTTTTTTTAATCTAAAAGAACAAACTATTCATTGTTCTTCTATCAAATGTTTATAGCATCCCTGCAACCAGGGAAAGGGGACAAGAAGCTCATCCTTCTCTCCATATACACTTCACATTTCCCCGCAAGCACAATGAAATAAATCAGAACTATTAAATGCAATTTAATTTAGAGGCAATTACCTTCTGGTCAATATAACTTAGATCTAATGGTTTTCAGTCTATCACACATTAAGGGGGAAACAGGTCTAATCTGATAGACTACCAGAAAACTGAAACAGCCAAAGTGGCAGAATCTGATTCGCTTACACCACCTATCTCAGATTGATCAGGATTATTTTACATGGGGGTGCCTGTCATTACATGTGAAGAAAAACAAAACAGACCAAGTCTCCCTCTATCAGTGCAAACAGCTAATCCATCTTCAATTCAGCGATGCATCCACCCCATCTTCTTTTGCCCTTTCTGTACATCTACTCATCCTGTGCAATCTCTCCCCCTCAGTGTCTTTAAACTGCATCCAGGACACTCCTGCAGGCTCCAGGTGTGAGTCTGTGTTTGGAGACATCTTACACTGTACACTCTACAACTTGGGGTTGCTGTTACATGTGGAGCAGTCTCAAAAAAAAAAAAAAATCAAACAAGTGCTTGCGTTCTCCAACAGGGATGGCTGTGTTCATTGTGTAGTGAAGTACATCCATCAAGCTAATAGAAAAGTAAATGGTGCTATTGTTTGCAAAGCAGAAATTAACAGCCAATCATCTCTCAGTGATGGCTGCTTTTGAGGGCCCTTGTACAAAAACAACTTTAATCACTTGAACTGAGCACATTTCTGCCTATGTGTTCTAGAAATAGACATACATGTATACAGAAATAGAGACACACGCACGCAGACAAACGCACATCCAATAGCTGTAAAGGACATCAAACGCAACCCGAGAACTTGATTACATTTGGGGAATAATGAGATGTGCTGACCTACCCATTATTCAGAGATCCTGGAAATATTGTTTCAGCAGTGTCAGTTAAGGGTAGACACAGAGGAGGAAAAAAATGAGTAAGAGCAGGAGAAAAAAAGACAGATTTAATTGGATCAATGAGTGATTCATTTAGGGGTCACTTCCTGTCTGAATAACCCGTGAGACATCAACCAAGTGACTCACTGCCCGGGAGCTACTCAGAGACAGACAGACAAACACAAAGAATGATACATAAGAATGGGAGGTAACATCTGTAAATCACTTCTCAAACTCCTGAAAATCACTGGCCTTCGTAGGCAGATAAATTTCTGCTCACACAACCCTGTGATTTGCTGCTTAACAAATGACCACTGGGAGGGACACTGTTAAGATTTTCCTGCAAGTGTGCTATTTTTAATGAGAGCATTCCCTTTTTCTGCCTGTCCTACAACGAAAAACGGCACTAAGAATAGCTGGCAGGCGAAGCTGGAGAGGTCATTAGAGGCTCCATGAGGTATGACTCTGAGTTTTTATGGTTGGGAAAACAAAGAGATCAGCATCAATATCTTAGCACTGTGCCAGCAAACTAAAAATCAGCTTGACATAATGCCTCTGACTCCTGAGACTTGCTCATTTGAGAGCATAATGGATTGTTATGGAAAACTGTATTTTTCAGTTATTGTAAAGAAACAGGAACCTGTGAAAGAATGAAAAAAAAAACTCATCTGCATTTCTGCCAGTAAGTTTTGGCTCTGAGCATCAGGAAAGGGTTAACAGCACCAGGGCTTGCCAGGGCTGGCATCCCAGTGGTAAGACACCACTGCCTTACAGTTTAGAAAAGAAACCTCTACCACCAACCAGGAAAACACTGTTTCCTACAACTGATTAAAGTCTTACATCAAACTTCAAATCTCCCTACACTGCAGAACTTGGGTCTTCAAGTTAAAAAAGCAATAAACACCAGGGTACACGCTGTACTAGTGCAAGAAATCAGCCTCCTTCAGTTGTGTTCAGATCACTCAGTTGGACTGATGGCAGCCTCAGTGTGGGGCTTAAACTCAATTTAACTTGTTAACTGCATCCTCAGCTATATAATAAATGCATGCACCTTCTAAGTGTTACTCACAATGCAGCAAGATTTTCTGGCTGAAAATCTTTACTGTGAGGGCTATTGGGGAATATGAATCATAACTGATGGTGTGGTCTCGCCAAAAGTGATTTAGAAATGCAGTAACACAGAGAAAGTAATGAGCTCCATTTGAGAAGTTCCATGGCCCTGTTCTTCTCAGTAACACAAATCTCAGCACTAATGATGTAAGGATCTCTCCCTTTCTCTGTGCCATATGCAGTGCTGCACCACTGTGTTCCTCCGAGCATTAATTCTGAACAAATTAGATATTTTAGATTACACTCCAATTAAAGGCCTAGGTTGCCATCAGCGACAGCTCATCTTTGTAAGGAGATGTCCTTTAAACTGTACAAAGATGAGAGGGGGAGAAGCGTGGATGTACGTACATATTCCAAAAGTTTTATGCAGCTACTCATGTGATGAACATTGGTTCATATAGTGGAAAGAAAAACTAATTGCACCTAAGAATCACATGTCTGCATCTATGTCTCTCTTCCTGTTAATGTAATGCACACGTTGCATTTTCTATGAGATGTATGTCGCTTTGGAGAAAAGCGTCTGCTGAATGAATGAATGTAAATGTAATATTCTCCTACCCTCCTTTCTGAACCACTGAAAACGACTGCGAAGTTGGCTACCTCAAACAACACACCACACACAGGTCCACTGTCCATCCCTTGGCCATGTTACCCCCCCCCACACCCACTACTTTCTCCTTTTTGAATGTCTCCAAACAGTTTGGAGATGTGAAGCCACCACTCTGCAAAATACAACATGTTTGTTTTCTTTCTGTTCTGTCAGCCCTCCTTGCCTAGAAGCAGGGGATGAGCCAGGCCACCTTACTCTTCTCAAGGGATCATTTACCCTCCACACAAAGGAAAGTACCATTATTGCTCCCTCACTTCTATGTCATAGGCAGGCCTTCCACTTCTGTTCATGCATTCAGATGATCGTAGGTTAAATTCAAGCTGGAGTTCAGCTTAGCGCAGATCTATTTCAGCAACAGTGAGCGTTGCTACAAAATGAAATGTTCAAATGCAGAAACAAACTTTACAGAACAATATTTAAATAAAAAAGAGAGCACATATATGGACAAATGTCAGTCCAACAAAGGAGGAACCTCATTTCACAACGGAAGTAATTTGACTTTGCTTTGTTTTTCAGAGACAAAGTCAACGCAGTCACGGACAAGTTCTCGGCATTACTCTGCCCTGCTCACGCTGAACTTCCCTGTGAAGTCACGCTCTTCGAATTCAAGCCACTCTCAGAATCTGAAATTTCCAACCTCCTGATATCACACAGAGTCACCACCTGCTCGCTAGATCCGATCCCATCGTCACTCCTGCAGACCATCTCCCTGCAACTCTCCACCTTCATCTCTAAGATCATCAACTCCTCGCTCTCCTCTGACTGCTTCCCATCTGCCTTCAAAACTGCTCTAATTTCACCTCTGGTAAAGAAACCCTCTCTGGATGCTAACTTGGTCCAAAACTACAGGCCAGTCTCCCCCCTCTCCTTTCTGTCTAAAATTCTAGAACAAGCGGCCTATGACCAACTTTCTGAATTCCTCACTCGGACCCATCTCCTCAATGGATATTAGTCTGGATTCAAAGTTGGTCACTCCATGGAGACGGGGCAGTGTCTAATGCTCTCCAGTCAGCTAGAGTGTCCTCCCTCTCCTCGGTCCTTATCCTCCTGTCCTCTTCAACCTGTCTGCAGCATTTGACACTGTCAACCACCAGATTCTGCTCTCCTCTCTTAGTCAGCTTGGAACGAGAGGAACGGCACTAAGATGCTTTGAGTCCTACCTACAGTATCTGATAGATCATATCAAGTGGTTTGGCAGGACTCCCGTTCTTCTCCTCTGCCTCTCTCAACCAGTATCCCGCAGGGCTCGGTACTGGGTCCACTGCTCTTCTCGATCTACACCTCCTCCCTCGGCCCTGTCATTACCTCCCATGGATTCAAACAACACTGCTACATTGATGATACCCAGCTCTTCCTCTTCTTTCCACCTGGCGCATCAGACATTTCTGCGTGCATTGCTGCCTAACTGTTGAACATCTCTGCATGGATGTCTGATCACCACATACAACTCAATCTCTCCAAAACAGAGATCCGACATCTCCTAGCTGGCCTGTCTTCCTGTCATGATCTCTCGATTAAACTGGACGACTCACTCATTTTGCCTACCTCCTTGGCTAAGGCCAAAGCCACAACCCAGACCTGTAGATACATCATCATCATCATCATCATCATCTGAACCGCTTGTCCCACACGGGGTCACGGGGAGCTGGAGCCTAACCTGGCAACTCAGGGCGTAAGGCCGGAGGGGGAGGGGACACACCCAGGACGGGACGCCAGTCCATCGCAAGGCACTCCAAGTGGGACTTGAACCCCAGACCCACTGGAGAGCAGGACCTGGTCCAACCCACTGCGCTGCCGCGCCCCTGCGCACCTGTTGATACATCCCGCATAACATCCCGCATAACATCCACGGGATCCATCCTTACCTCACAACAGACTTTGGGCAACTACTTGTCCAGGCCATGGCGACATCCCATCTGGACCACTGGAACTCTCTCCTGTCTGGTTTTCCTGCTACTGCCATCAAACCTCTACAGCTGATACAGAACACTGCTGCCCGAGTTGTGTTTGACTTGCCGAAGCATTCCCATGTATCTCCCCTACTCTTTTCTCTGCATGGCTTCCTATAGCTGCCAAGAACAAATTTAAGACCCTGGTTATGACCTACAAATGCATCAGTAGAACTGCTCCCAGCTATCTACAGGACTTGATCATCCACTCCCCCCAATCAGACTGCTACACTCTTCCACATCTGCCCGCTTGGTGGTACTACATGCGAAAAGTAAGGCACAGAGGTTCTTGGTTCTGGCTCCGTTGTGGTGGAACCACCATCCCATCTCACTCAGAACTGTTGAATCTCTGTCCACATTTAAAAAGGGTCTTAAAATTCACTTTTTTCAGACTCACTTCGTCCATGCTCTTTTAAATTCATGTAAGGTATAAATGTTCATGCCTGGTATAACTTTAAGATCATGCCCGGAAAAATCCTTTACACAGCTACTCCTGTAATGTAACATAAATGTTTATATGTAACTCAAAAAAAAAAAAAATTCCTAGGAAGGTGATCAGGAACTGTTGATATTTTGAGAGTTTTATGCGGCTACCGTGATGAACATTGGTACATATAGTGAAAGAAACAAACTAACTGTACTTAAGAATCACACGTCTGCAACAATGTCTCCCTTTCTCCAAATGTAATGCACAAACTGTATTTTCTATGAGATGTACGTCGCAATGGAGAAAAGCACCTGGTAAATTAATAAATGTAAATGTAATAACTACAGTTTGCATGCAGAACAGCAGATGTATTCTTAAAATTCAAAAGAACATTTTAAAAATCACGAATTGTATATTAAAATAAATCCAGAACAATGTTAAGCATCTGTAAAAGGTTTGTTGGTCTGCAAAGAAAATGCTAATTCTACTTAAGTCTCAAGCTACTACATATGAGACACCCTGGGGGTAACTTTAACCTGGTTCATTTCACACAACTGTTTTTACCCAGGGAAAAAAATGTCAACTCAGGGTTGACTCATCCTGGCCTGTACATTTTGCCCCAGCTTGAAACTGCTAGTGGGAAAATATCTGCACATTTTTATGTACACACAGGTACCTATAAACTCACAAACAGATGTCCACTTCTCCTGATCGTTATGCATGCTGAAACTAATGGAAACGAAAGCAAGACCTCAAGAAGAATGTGTGTGTTCACTTTTCCTCAGCCATGTTTAATACACATTCATCCTGAAAGAGGAAGACACGCTCAATCAGCAGCCTGTCACGGCCCATCTTCGCAAGACATGCTTGCGGCTCTGAGGGGAAAACGACGATGGAAGGAGAGGAGGTAGGAGGAGGCCTGATGGGGGTGAGAGATTGGATTGCCCTGTAATTCCTCTAATGGATCGGCTGGGAAGGTGCCCTAGTCTCCTCCATAAAGGGGTTGCAGAATCGATGTGACATGGCAAGTTGCTGCAGACACACAGGTCACTGTGAAGGGACAGGGTGTCTTGTATAAATGACCTCGCTCCCATTTTCCCTTCATTTACATATGCGAGGAACCCTTTAGGACAGTCAGCATTGTAAATGTGTGTGTATTTGCTCATGTCCTTGTAGGTTCTTTGTTCATATGTGCAAATCTGTCTGTTTAACTATGTGAAAATTTGTAAAACATGTTTTTATGTTGTGTGCTTTTATAGTGTTATTAAAACCCATTGATGACCCTTTGACACTAAGTTAGAAGACTTACAAAGACTTATGTTGCTAATTGTGTTTTTTGTATAACTGTCGACAGGGAAAGACCCTGTAGCAAACACATTTTCTTGCCTGTGATTGTATTAGACTTAGAACTCTGAGAGAGTTCGAGCAAAAACTCCTTAAATTTACTTCCACGGTATAAATACCGAAGTAGAACAAAGGTCAGTCTGTCACTGGGAGGCAGCCAGGCTTCTGTTTAGTTGAAATGGACATCTACTACTAATAGACCTTAGGAAATTGTGAAATCTTATAGAAATAGATCTGCAGCATCGACCGCAGCCCCAAGACGTGTGGAAACAGATACTTACACAGGAAAACAGGGCAGATCTGCTTTCATAAACCTCCACCATTTAGGTCTATATTGGATTTCCCCATAAATAAAACTGTTGTTGGCAAACCTTTTCTCAATATCAGACAGTCAACAACAACAAAGAAACATCTTTCTCTAAGAAAAACCCTACAAAGGAATTTCATGTGTAATTATTCACATCATCTTCACAATTTGGTTATGCTATTTATTTGATTAGCTGTAAGCCTTTATCCAGGGCGACCCACAATAGTGGCATATAATCGCCTCTAACGTTCAGTCACAGGTCTGTGTAATTAATCAGCTGAAACCGTTCAGCTGTCTGTGCTCCAGCAAGGCCGTGTTGAGCAACTATGGCTGTGGCGAGTCACAGCAAATGAAAGCAGAACTACTGCTAGCCAGCGAGGCTTCCAGCAACTGCTTTTGTACAGACATGTGTGATTCTCCCACAGGAGAAAACAGTGAATCAGCCTGTCCTGATGCAAGTTTTTTGGCCGACGTATGGAGAGGATTATGCTGGAGACAGCTGTAAGGAATCTGTGTGGAGTAAGCTGGACAGCGGTGTAGTGGAATAAAAAAGTGACCGGCAAACAGAGATTCCAGGAAATGCTCAATGACTCTCAGAGCAGGTGCTTGAAGCTACACATGTGTGATAAAAGAACAAGAACAGCTCAGAGGAGAGTTAAGTTAAACACGTGAATTGATTCGCAGCTGTTTTGCTGGTACCTTTGCGGCCATCCTGAGAATCAACACTTTGATTTGTGGAATTTGTCATCAAGCATTTTCAGCCGAGTTAACCCTGGAACGGACCCCTTAATATGGAGCAGGCTAGCTTGGGTGTGCATGGAAGGAGCCCTGCAGTAGATGAAGGACAGGAAATAGAAAAATAAAACAAAAAGACAAAAAACTTACCAACCACTATACAGACCAAAAAGTCAGCCTCATGTGCGATGAAGAAGCTCCTCTTACAAAACTGCAGATTTTTTGTGTTCTTATAAAATAAAAATGAAAACGTCAGCTGTACTATATCAAGGATATTGAGAGAAAGACATTTTGATAACCCAGATATTTCTCCGGTGATTAGAAGAGTGCCATGTGAGGCAGCATTCTATAAAGGCACAACACAACAAAGACGACAGGCAAAATGAGGCATAGATACTTGCTTTTTGTTCTTTTTAAAAGGTTGCTTTCTAATACTTTATCCGGGACCGCTTTCACTGATTTCAATAAATAGAATGCAACAGGCATTTCATATTAAGGAAAAGCACATTAATTTATCTGACAACTTCTTTTTGAGTTTTATTTGCATACAAAGTCTTCACATTCAGCTCATGGCAAGAAAACGTTGTGAAAAAACCCATAACGGAAGCAGAAAGGCCCAACTCAATGAGGTTCCACTGACATCCTGAGACAGGTGATTTACAGAAGGCTAAAGGTGACATACTACTGGTTCTGAGCACAGTTCTGTGGTGCTGAGAAAAGGATGAGTAACCTTAAAACCTCAAGCAGATTTTTGCAGAATCAAGTCCTAGAAGGAAGTCCTGTTACTTCAGATATGAGAACAGCACTACACTAGAAATAAACCATGCACTGGATAAAAATGGTCCAAGCAACTTAGGCTGTGATTGGTCTGGTTTGTGTGGGAGTGCATGTGTGTTTCTCTCTGATTTACCCACAATCCCCCAGCAGCAGGACCGCTGAGAGGGTGGGGTACTTAGAATCACGGCTGTTACCTTGAATCCTGCTGGTATCTGTAAGTCCAAACAGTAGAACTGTGCTGTTGTCACAGTAATGGACTTGAAAATAAAATTCAAAAAAGAAGCTGTCAGATAAATTAATGTGCTCTTCCTTAATATGAAATGCCTGTTGCATTCTATTTATTGAAATCAGTGAAAGCAGTGCCAGATAAACTATTAGAAAGCAGCCTTTTACATAGAACAAAAAGGGCCTGGGAGGCAGGGATACTTCTCAGCTACAGGATCTGAGCAGGGTGCCAGTGTGATGCTGCGCAGTGCATGGAGGCAGGGGCAATGGGTAGTTCACAAGGGATTTTACAGGCTACAGCATTACCTCTGCGTTAACCTGAAGGTGAGAAGCAAGAATTGTCTTTACTATTACCATTGTGTGCGCTTGTTGATTCACACAGCCTCCTGGGAGGGAGTGCGGCACGATAAGATTCATCCTGAGATCTGATTAAGATTTGGCAGAAGAAGAAGGGAGAATGGAAAAAGTACCAGTTTGAGCACGTCTGCCATTTCTAGACGTGCCGGTGACAGGTGCTGGAAGGTGGCTGCACCTGCCGCCCTTCTGGCATCAAAGCGATGTCACACAAGCGCAGTTTCTTCTTCTTGAACCTCACACCCAGGGACGTGTATTAATAGCTCAACCGAAGGAAAAGGTCAATTGTTGAAGAAATTTTTTAGCAAACAAACTCCATCCGTCCACACCCACACAAAAAACTTCATTTATGCAAACAAATACAGACATACACTATTTATATCAAGATGCACAACTTTCAAAATCCTGATTTTACAAAAAATGTGCTGTATGCACAGTAGATGCATGCTTTCAGCGCAGAAGAATATCAAACATGTTGATGATAGAGGATTAGGCAGACAGGTTGAAAGGTGGGCCATAAGAAGCATGAGGGGAACGAGAGCAGCTGATCGGTGGGCTTGGAACCTACTATGGCTCTGGACTGTTTGTATTGCAGTATCACGGACAACAGCACGTGCGTGCCCAGCTCTGTCATCCACACACGCAAAGAACAGTTTGAAGACTAATTAAAACAATGCAACTTTTCGCTCGCTGAAATGATTTGAATAACCTTTCGAAGCACTATTTAATTAAAGTAGATCAACTTTGGTTTTAATTAAATGTTGGAGAGAGCGTTCACAGTCTGCTACACAGAGTAATTAGTGTAAAGTCAAGCAGTTATTCTTCCCCCGAAAAGCCTGGTCTTACAGCACTTCTCGCTCTCCTTCCAAAGCGAAGCCTTCGGATTCAGGCCTGTCCGTCATGTCTCAATCAGTTCAGACAACCGCCAGCCTCAGTCAGGAATCGCTGGAGAATTCCACCACACTGAAGCAATGCGGACGGACTCCAAGCATCGATTCAAAGCTTAAATGAACGCACTTAAAGAACAATTCCTCAAGCAAATAGGAGGAGGCAACATTTCAGCTGTCAGAGGTAAGATAGTGGGAGATGAGGCACAGCAGCTGAGGTAATGGGAATAAAAGACCTGACCAAGCACCAGTGCAGCCCTCTGTGACACTCTGGTTGTGTATCACTCTTTTTGTGTGGCTGGATGCACACATCACTGGCAGTGAATGTAACTCTGAAGAGCCGCTTCAAGAGCATCAACTGCAGTTGTGGCACTGACAGTGTTCCTGAATTTCTCCAGTATAAATTACCCAGCTGTATAAATGCTTAAATTAAAGGAAGTTACTTTGGTTGAGTGCACAGGTCTAACATTTTAGTTTGCCTTAGACAAAGGTGTCATCTAAGTAAAGGTTAGTAATAACAATAATGCTTCAGGGATAGTCCTGAATGTACTCCTAAAAAAGAGATTAATCAATACAGAACTGTGTAGAAATTTCCATTGCTTTGTAAAGAGGGAAATATAACCAACGGAACTGAACAAATAAACACAGAGAAAATGCCACTTCTTTGCCAATTCTCATGTATCAGCATATCCAACTTGCACTTTATTGATCCGTTTGTCGGAAAGCTGTCATAATTACATGTGTAAAGTCAAAGCCCCCACGTGTCAGCCCAACGGTCTTCCTCTGCAGGGAGCAGGAACACAGAACAGCTGTGGAAAGCGCACATGTCTCCTAAAGTCAAATGAAGTGTGATGAAGTGTGTGTCTTACTGAACCACTCACTGGATCACAGCAGCACAAGCTCATAGGGTTCCTCCTGATTACACCCCCACCAGCTCTGTGGCCCAGACAAATCTCTCCATCTCAGTCGGGATGTAGCAGTTTCAAGAGTCAGGTGCTGCTGCTCACAGCTCCCCATCACTCCTCAAAGCCCTCTCTGCCATCAACCAATATGACATGCTGAGCCTCACGCGCTGGTGATGAAATGTTGATGAAGGAAGGGGCTGCAGTGGGTATAACTTTTTGTTTTTCTGTTTCTTCTAGTTACAGAGACACATTTGCGACACAAACACACGTACTTCTCTCACCTCTATCGCACATCTTTCTCACCCACTTTCACTCTCTCACCCAGACAGACAGAAACCAATATAGACACAGAGACAGAGACACAAAGGGACTTTTTCCAACTTGTTCCCTGGCCTCTCCCCTCCACCCCTAAGGCATAGTGATAAAACCACAGAAAAGGAGAAAGGGTTCCACTCTGATTACTGAGTCACTGCACTTGAATCATTAATAAATGAGAAATTCTTGAGAGAGAAGCATTTGTGTGGATGCCTGCATAGAATAAAGGCAGGATGCCACATCCTTTCCTCCACCCTTTCCCCTCCACCCATAACTCCATCTATGGGATAGAGAGGCTTTCACTGAGCACCACTGTACCAGGCACATGGAACCTCCTCAGGATCACCAAAGGGCCTCTGACACAAATTGCCCACTGTTTACGAATGTTGCCTCTGTTCTTTTGCTCGGTCTTCACAAAGTGGCCCATTGTCGCTGACATGTGGTGCTGCCAGCGGTGTCTGGAACATAGAAAGCAGCGACAGTCAGGTGCTAAAGCCACGCGCCTACTGATGCATGTATGTGTCACTGACGCAAGAAGACAGAGAAGTCATGCCCCCTCCACTCTCACCCCCAAGGCCTGGATGCACTTCTCATCGGTGATGAATGGAAAATGAGACAGAGAAAAGGAGACGAAGACAGATCATGATGACTTGGCTGCAGACATCGCTTGTGTCACTTGCATGAGACAAATAGAGACATCACATGAGTAAAAAAAATCCTGGTGCTTAACCTCATGAATCCCATGAATCCCTTCTCACACCATTTCCTGCTAAGCTGGTCAGGCTAAGTCCACCAAAAGGCTACTTGACAGAAGGAGTACAACATATTGGAGAAGTTCCTTATGAACTGCTTTCTATTTTTAGAGGAAAGAATACAAAAGAATCAGGTTACCCTTTCAGTCAAACATTAATGCATTGGTTTATACACAACTAGAAATTTTCACTGAAGCAGGTCAGTCTATGAACTTTACTTAAGACTACAACAGCAGGAGCCATTGAGGGATTTCAGTCTAAAATGTCCAGTCATACATCTCTACAATTCCTTTGACTCCTACAATGCACCTCTGACTGAAATGCTTCTCTAATACAAAAACACAGGCCTTCACTGAATTGCCCTCCCATGTCCTCAAAACACACCCGCTGAGGTTTGCACCATCCTGCAGCATATCTCATCATTAGCGCTCAGCAGCTAATCCTGTGCTCCACTGGACCAGACTCCCAGAAACAATTTAAATAATTTGCATGGTGTCCTGGTCCTTGCATACCTTGCCACACCTCCATAAACCCAGCCCTGCCTACCTGCCCACCCCCATTCCAACTGTACAGAATACTATGCAGTGTTAGTATGACGATGGCCAGTAGAAAGGATGACCTTTTGCCAGACAGAGAATGCAAATAAACCAATCCTCTGCACCTGCGTGCTTCTCCCACTTTTTCACAAACTCAAGCCTGAATCTTCATTCACTGCACTCAGCCATCTCCCTGACAACCAGGACAACTTCACTTATTCCCCTCGGAGTCTCTGTCAGACTGTCTGTGTCTGGGTGCCAGATTTCTCCTTTCCGCCTCAACTAGTGGTATGGAGAGTGAGTGCACAGTCATCCCATCAGCATCATTAGGCTTCACACACACACACACACACACACACACACACACACACAAAGAGAGGATCTTCAGCATCACTTCTTTTGGCCACTCTCCCTTCAAGGTCAGCTGGCCATTGTATTGAGTGGCTGGGCTTTCCCATCCAAAAGGACCACGATATGTATTAGCACCTCAGCATGACATCTTGGTGTGGACTGGAGTCCGTGGCAGACGGGCCGTAAAATCACAGCCCTGCTCAGGATGAGGCCATGCCAGGGAAGGGTGGAAGACCCATGAAGGAAAAGTGTTTATCCTTGGCTTGACATTGCATCACTAAGCGTGATTAATACTATTCCATTTCTCTGCACCTGAACAGAATGTGATGCCAAAGCAATGAATGGATAAGACGATGGCACAGACTGGTTCCTGTTATGATCGTCACCTTGATGTGGCCCCTGATATATTTCTTCCCCAGGGCCATAGCTTGGCGGGAACACATACTGTGTGCATTCCTAGGTCATGGACTAGATCAGAGGGGGATGACCACATAATCCAGCCTCACACAGCAGCAGGATTCAGTAGGGGGCCAAGGGTAAAGGGTGTGGCACTGTGAGTATTTTCCTCATGTGGTTTGGTCATAACACTGGGGATTTTCAAAAGATTTTTCAGTGAATTTAGTGTATTTGCACTGCTCCCTTGCAGGCTTTTGGGGGGGTTATGGAAAGGGAATAAAACAGAACACACACACCATATAGAGAATCCCTCTCCCCTAAAGCTATGTCACTTTAATACTTTACACCCAAATGTAATCATCCACTTCCTTCTCCATGAGAAAACTCAACTTGGAAATCAAATACAAATGAAACGTGCATTTGCTGTAACCTCTCTCCTTTTTCCCCACTTGCTGTTTAATTGTTTTGAAGTGATGCTATGATGTTAGCTGCATCCTGGTGGCCTGAGAAATGCTAATTCCCTCATTAGGGAATTATTGGAGGCCACATCATAAGCGGGAAACACTCCATCTTCCAGCAGTTGATCACGTGGACATCAGGCTTGTCTTGTTAAGAATAAGAGGAGAACTCACACTGTTTTAACACGATGATCTATGCCCAGGAGTCAACCCACAGATGCCAAAATTGAAGATTTTTTCGGCTCCTCCCTTGTTGTGCATTCAGCAGTAGAAGAGTTACTGAATTTTACCTAGGAAAAGAAAATCACCTTTTCTGTCCCAGAGATCCCTGTAGGATCTTGGGGAATCTGCCCACTGCAAAGGTAGTCAGTCTGGAGGAGTAATTTTCTCTTACCTCAGCTTAGTGTTCACTGTGGGGAGTGAACAGTCTAGGGAACAGCACGCAGAGGTACGTGATGGCAAGACCAATGAGGCACACAGAAGCACACCACACATAATGAAAATGTAGATTGGACAGATGTCAACCACCGTATTCACCCCCGCGATGCCATAAAGACACGGACATTGGATTGTTAATGTCTATAATTACTCCTCATGATTTCATAAAAACAGATCTTGTTGCTAATGCTAATATTTACGCTTCATATTATACTAGTTGGTTCCACTGTAAATAACGTAATAAATGTAATGTGGTCGCGTAAATCTTTTGACAGGGAGAAAGGCTGCGTCTATGTTGATTCATGGTTATGTGTTTAGTGCTTTATGGCCATGCATTGTTTTACTAGCGGTGACATCATGTGCCGCTTCCAGAACAGCAGCCCTGTAATCACTGAAATGGGATCCAAGAGGCCCAAGCAAACGAGCGTCATCACACGCGAGCGCGTTTTGTTTGTTCCTTTCAGTCTGAGAGCTACTTCATCACTGGCGCGTTCGTTCTGGCTGCAAACCGCCGCAGCTCCCAGGCACTGATATCTCATTTAGAATGCCATGCAGACAGAGCAAACACCATACGCAGGCTTTCTGAAGCCAGTCCAGCTCTGGGTCTGAGTCTGTTTCTGTTCTCTGCATTTCTGCGCATGACTGTTTCTGTCGACTGGGGGCCTGGTGCGGGGCTGCAGTTTGATCTGACGAGGCAGCAATGTAACATGACAACACAGCTCTCCGAGAGGCTGGGCCGTGACTTCGGGGGACCTCCCCACTGCCTGCACAAACGCTGTGTGTCAACAACAGCGCTGCGGCATCGGGCAAAGCATCCAGCGGCCAAGTTTGTCTGACTCGCTTTGTTGACCCCCCTCGAGGAGAAGCGCTCGAAAGCGTGCTGCAGTGAGGAAGGCCCACTATCTCTCTCTCACGCTGCCTGTCTTTCTCTTTCCCTTTCTTTTTCTCTTTCTTTCTCTCTCTCTCTCTCTCACACTCCCTCACTCTATTTTTGTTTTTGTTACTTCCGTTTTCTCTCACGTGCATCTCTGGGTGGCCTTTCGATTAGTCTTGGGTGCAACGTTGAAACAAGTTAGGTCTTCCCCCCTGAGTCATCCAATTACCTAACCACACAGGCTTGTTGAAAGGGAGTGGTCTGTGTGCTTTCCTAAAGGGGAAAAGCCTCCACAATTACTGCTGCATCTCTTTACTAGCACTGTCTACTAGGCAATAATACACACGCATACACCGTCTGAAACCACTTATCCCGAGTGGGGTCACGGCCGAACCAGAGCCTAAGCCGGCAACACAGGGCGCAGGGCTGGAGGGGGAGAGGATACATCCCAGGCAAGACACCAGTTCGCCACAAGGCACTCCAAGCAGGTGTCACGCCCACATCCATAGGCTCAGCAACAGCACCTGTTGCCAATTAGCACAGCGCAGTATAAAGGCAGCGCCGTCACGGCAACGGGTGCGGAATCTACAACGCCCACCAGTTGGCTTGTGCATTCAGGGTCTTATTTTCCCAGTACCCTATTCCCTGTGTAACGTTCCTGCTTCTCCTGGCTTTTTTTGACCTTGGCTTGTTCACCAGTTTCCCGAGTATTGCTTTGCTCCTGAAACGACGTTCGTCCCTCGGAAGATCCTCGCCTTTCCCCGACTTCCGTCTCTGATTGTTCCCGTGTTTTTGATGCTGAAACATCAGCACCAGCACTTGGGTCCAAACCCTACCTCCCGTCTCCTGTCCACGATCATGACAGCAGGACTCAAATCCCAGACCCGCCACCCAGTGGGACCTGGCCAAGCCCGCTGTGCCACCACACCCCCCTAGGCAATAATAACAATTACATAATAAATATTCATACTTTAGTGATCTCTGTGAAAGTTCACTCAGCCTGCAAAAGACATGTCTTCAGACTGTTGGTGAAGACTCATTCTAGCACATTAAGAACATGCAAACTCCACAAAGACAGGGATCAAACTTGTATTGTCTCACACTGTTCAGGCGCTGTGAGAGCACAAAACTATCTGCTGAGGCACCATGTCCGTCCATTAATAACAATGCTAACTCATCTAGTTTATAGACAGAAAGTTTGCTCATCCTCTTACAGCTTGCCTGTTGTCTGACAGTACTGTCAGCATGATACATTGCAATGATCCCACACTTCATCTAAACCTAGAGAGCATCATTGTTGAGTGCAGGGAAAAAAATGTGATGGGTAGAAGTTTCCGGAAAGCAGTTGGCGACTTGTTTACAAGTACACGTGGTGTAGCCACATTACTCTGCATGTCTCCGTCTGTCTCTTTATCTCAGAGCTGACCTACCTTCAAGCACTGGTGTGGCTGCATGAAAGTGTTTAGGAGACTGAAGCCTTGAAGGCATTATGGGATAGTGGTACAGGCTATGAACATTGACTGTGTGACATGACAGCACCAGTATACTGGAGATGACAGCACTCATTCATTATACTGACTGATAATTTATGCCTGGCACTTCATTCCTCCACCGTGACACCAAGGACCTTACCTTCTTCAGGCAGCCGCTCTTGGTTCCCACGAAGGCCAACGAGTGGTTCTTGTAGACATAGGCAATGACTGAGGTCATCTTGTCTGTCCCTTCGGAGAGGAGGGGAACGCCACGCACCATCTCTGATACCCCAAGTGGTGCGTTCATGTCCAGTCCACAGAAGTTGTCATCAATGCTCAGGAGCTGAGAGAAGATGGAGGAGGTCAGGTTTGGTTCTAGTAATTCAAATGTTATGTCACTCAACAGCTGAACCAGTTAGCAGCACCCATTCCTACTGCAAGGATGGAGAGAAAAAAAGGTAAAACTATATTTTCAGCAAAAGATCAGCTATGCCAACCTGTCACTCAAAATCAGGCTCACTTACTTGATGTGAAAACAAATGGGTCATGGAACTAAATTTGGTCTGCGCCAAGATTTCTAAACTCCTGTCTGAAAAGGCATTTGGACATAGGTGCAAAGCTTTCTGTGCAAAGAAAACGAAATGACTAACAATTTAAGCGTGTCATTCAAGAACAAAACTAAACGCAGCATTTGTTCTGAAAATAACAGTGCTGTTCATTGCCCATTACTCTCACTGTGCACACGGGTATCTGAGACAATATCACTTTCCCCGCCGGACTCAGGTTGCACAGGGTTCCACGTGAGTGGCACTTCAGACTGACAACGTACAAGCTGAAAATAACAGTACCACGCGACTGGTATCAGCCCATCTAATTAGAGCAGGCTGGAAAAGAACCACTGTTTTTCAGACAGGGCGAGCTTGCAAGAAGGCCTTCCCGAGACATTATTAGACCGTTCTGCTGAACATGTAACCCATGGCCCATGACTTTGTTCCTGTGTCGCAGGGTGGTCCACAACGGATGGCCATAAATTTGCTCTGATATTCACACATCATTCCCAATATTTGCTCATTAAGATTACTGGTGTGATTATACTCCACACTAACCATTTGTTCTCAGTCTTCTGAGGAGCGTGTTTCAGAGAGGGAACACGGGGAGGGGATAAACAGAGCATCATTAATGCCCCTGTGATCCCGTCTTTCTGGAGCAGACATTCTCTCCTCGATGTAACTGATTAATCAGGTGACTTTGTGTCTGCTCATAAGGCCCTACAGCAGAAGCTACCAGCTCCCTTGACTGGTATTTTAACAGAGCTTGGCCTGCCTGTGTGTGAAGCTAAATGAAGCCAAAGAACAGAGTCATAGGCCACTGGTCAAGGGAAACTGGCTTCCTCCTGTCACCTTCCATACTAACCTCAAACATGCATGGCTGATGACAGGCTGACGAGCTTAAATTGTTTCCCTGAGTGACTTGGAGACCAAACTTGTGCTGAACCTCGCTAGTCTTTGTGAATGCAACAAAGGCTTTCTCTAGTCTCTTTACCCTCTTAGGTATTATCATACAGAATACAGAGAACAAGACGGAGCTGTAGCAGTACTTGAACGCTTGCAGATTGTTTGCTCCACCAGCCTGTGAACCAACCCAGTGTTCTGGCAAAGTTCCTGAAAATAAATGTTTGCTGAAGTTGTTCAACTGGACCAGTGTATGTCTTCATTCCCAATATACTGCAGCTCGATATAGGGGCGCTGCTTCCATAGCAACACGCTTCCCAGCCAACTGTGCAGAAATGTGACATGGAGAGCGCAGTAATCCAAATCGTTAGTTGAAGTTGCTGCTTTTAACCTAATTATTGAGGTTTTTTTTTAATTAAAGTTGGTTTGAAAGCTTTGAGAAGGAAATTGGACAACTTTACATCTCAAGACAGTCATTTTTGGCTGGTAACTTTATTTTTTTATCCCAAACACTTATTCAAGACACATCTGCCAACTTTGGAACATCTGACTGAAGGATTAGCAATTTTTTGTTCTTTTTTCACAAACTTCTGTTCAGTACTGTATTATCTCACTATGATTCTAACACATAGTGTGGCCAACTACAATAATACACCACTCTTTTTACATTGTCAATAGATCGGGGTGGGCGACATGCCTTGTGAAGTCTGTTGGATCTACAGGTTTTCGTTGTTCCCTAGTGCTCAATTGATTAATTAACATTATTGTTTGCATACAAAATAACATCACCAGGACTTGCAGGTGTGAATAATTTAGTAATTGGATCAGTTTCCAGTCAGCAGCTAATTTTGTCAGCAAATTCCAAGAGATGTTATCTTTATTATCACTGACTTTAATGATCTGTTGGCTGGAGAAACACAAGGGCAACCCATGAATTTCACTGTCCTGATAGGCCATATCCAACTCCACATAGAGAGCTTTTCTCTCTGTCCACCCCAGATAGATGTTCAGTTACATTGGCAAATGGTACCAAAGGAGAATGATCCATCCTGAGTGAGACAGGAGTGAAGCTAGACAGGACCTGATTCATTTTAATTTATTTACTGCTGACTCCAGCACAAAATTTCCCCTCAGCTCCAGTCCCATCACCTTAGGGGTCAGAGGTTTCCTGCCTTGAGAGAGAAGAAATGAGAGGACCCTGTTTGGGGCAAACACCCTACATCACTGGGGCAAGCCCCACACTAATGAGATTGCGTGGAGTGGAGGGTACAGAGGGAAGGTGGCGTATGCCTGTCACCTGCACTAACACATCCTCTTATGTCACCCACATGCCATGGAGCTCTGTGTCCATCATAGCACCCGCATGGTAACGAAAAGGACTTCCTGTCTGTCCTCACATCACTGTGGCTCCGCCATAGCTTTTTCGGTTTCTTGTCTCTTGTTTTCTTTCCATGCCATCAGTCCATCTCCCTTCTTGCTTTGCCCTCCCCACTCAGTTGCTCTTCCCCTCTGCCACGCCCACACCTCCGAGCCGACACGGAACACCTGGGACCCAATGCAGACTGGGGCATAAAAGGCTGCGTCAGACCAGCAGCTGATGCGGAACCTTGTTCAGCCTTCTCGTTTGCGACCTCCTAGCCAATTCCTGTTCCCGAACGCCTTCCCCGATCCTGTCCCTTGTTCCCACGAACCAGTACCTCTTTATGATCATCGACCTCTTGCCTGTGTACCGACCTCGCCTTTTGGATTCTCCGTTACGACGTTCGCACCTCGAAGACCAATCGCCTGTTCTCTGACCTCCTCTCTTGGATTTCCCCGAAGACACCACGTATACCACTCTGCACTTGGGTTCGCCGCTTCCCTCCAGAACCGGACATGACACCCTCTTTCTACCCATTTCCCACACTATCCCTGTCTTCTGCATTACCTACACTCTGTATCTGCATATACTGAGGTAACAAAAGTAAAAAAAAATAAACATACACACTGTTAAAACAACAGCACAAATTAACATTTTACTTATCGATAGCAATGGAGATGATTATTTTACCACTACCAAAAAATAATATGTAATATAATACATAATAGAGGGGAGCGGTGGCGCAGTGGGTTGGACCAGGTCCTGCTTTCTGGTGGGTCTGGGGTTTGAGTCCCGCTTGGGGTGCCTTGCGACGAACTGGCGTCCCGTCCTGGGTGTGTCCCCTCCCCCTCCGGCCTTACGCCCTGTGTTGCCGGGTTAGGCTCCGGCTCCCCGCGACCTTGTATGAGATAAGCGCTACAGACTTTGTGTGTATGTATGTATGTATAATACATAATGCACATTAAGTATACCAATATTCTAAACATAAGAAATGTGGCTAAGATAAAAATAAGTCAAAGTATTTCTGGCTGTTATAGATTAAATTGCATGTTGTGTCCATTGTGCTATTCTCTTTACTGTGGAGTGAAAATAATTTTGAGTCTATTGGGCTTGGGGATGTGGGGAGGTGGGGAGGTATGGAAGGGTTGGAAGGATAAAGGTTTAGGAGGATGCCAAACTGTGTAAACTGGTGCAATTTTCACTTTAGTTTTTTTTATTTTTATATCACATCAAGAATTTATCAGTTTAACAACCAGGTTGCCCTCTTTAAGAAGCCTTGCTTGCAAGTGACAGTCTCTATGTCCATCCGTGTTTTATTCTTTCCCCACCTCCCCATTACCTTTTTCATCTCCATGCATCAGAAACAAGCCCCCACATTACAGCTAAATTCATAGTGAGCATCCAGAGGTATAGGCTCGTTTGAGCAGAAAGAAGAGAGTATAAATGGCCCTAAATGGACTCAGTCTCATCTGAACTGGGTCCAAATACAGGGGAAGAATGCGCTCATTGAAGCGGCCTGGCCAGCATCACACAGAGCGCTCTTCTGCTCACCTCTCTCCAGCCTGGAAGAGACGGCAGCACTCCATGGCAGCTTCAGCAGGGGCACTTTGCTTCATTCTTTTCAAGCCCTTTTCAAGAGCTCAGTACAGAGCTCTGCTTTCAGGTAACTTCTTGCCCCTAAGTTACTTGGTATTACCAGAAAAGTATATTTGCAGCAACATGGGGCATAGTGATTAAGACCCAGAAGAGATTGCTGCTGTTCTCTTCTTAACAGTGCTTAGCTTAAACTGTTTCTGCAACCAACCCAGCAGTATAAATGGTAATGAGTCTAAAACTGCAGGATATGTAAGTTCAGTTGGATAAAATGGTTCTCTAAGCAAATAAATAATGTGGCTGTGGGCTGAGATGCTTTTTGCACTCACTGAATATGGCAGCAAAGCAGAGGCTGGTGCCCTCAAAGGACAGTCTACAGCCTGACGAAGGAGCATCAGTCTTAGACTTGTAGCTTGGACTCAGGTTAAAATTGGGGCTAGATCTGATTAACTGTGGTGGGCAGTAGGTGTACTATGGATAGTCAAACTTTAAACAGGACTGGCAATGAACACACATGGAGAGGGAAACATCCTGCTAGGTAGATAATGTAGTTATGCAACTGAAATGTAATTACATAATAAGCATCTGTTTATACAGTCTAACTCCCTGTGGTCCAGCCCATGATTTGATTTGATTCCTAAAACGACAATGATTGAGCCAGAAAATGAATCCTATTTGTCAATTTTTGTTATTATGAGATTTATTTTGTTATTTAAGGATCACCGTAAAAAATATTCTCAAAATACTAAAGCACATGAAATAAAACTCATTCCTGAACATTTCGGTGTATTATTTTTTGATACCAAGCTTACTAAACGAGAACGCATGAAATGATTTCTTGTCCCGATCTGAGTACAGATGACCAGTTGAAGCGAGTTCAATACTCTGCTATTGTTATTAGGTTTTCTTAAAGTGTGAAACAACACTTAATCATGTAGTTATAATTTAATTTTCTTCATCCTGTTCCATAAGTATTCCAGGTTATTGTTGTCTACAACATTAAGGAACACCCAGTGGAGCTCAGGTCTGTGTTTAAAGTAATTATGTCATCATGCAGTTATAAACAGGCACAGTGGCATGAACTGCAGTGAATGTTCTCCAACTTCTCCATGCTCACCATCTGAAGCAGCACAAGAGGGAGCGATTCCCATTACTGTGACCCCAGGAAACCCCCCGCCTGCCCGTGATGCTGATCCGTGCTGCCCCCATCATCACTCGCTTGGATGGCAGAGCATTGGATCATGGGATCACAGGGGTTCTTGATGGAGCAGAACATTCCCTCTCCCGTCTAGGCCCTTCTCTCACCCCCTCGCGCATCTGCACCCATCCTCGCTGCTCTGTTTACTTCTGTCACTGTCTTTAAAGGTCCCCAGTCACTCACCCTCAAAATTACAACCAGGATTTTTTTTTCCCCTGCTCTGTCGGCACAATTCAAAGGCAGCATTGCTAAGCATTCTACATGGCACTGACAGGGGTGAATAATGCCCTCGATGCAGGCGACAATGGGCAACATGAGCACTATTCGCTGATAGTGGGGTAGCGGTTGTGTACGCAAACTCACACAAACAAAAACACAACGGAATGGTAAACTTTGTCCTTCCAGATTTCAAGCGTGGGCAGGGTTTTGATTACTATTCTACCTCCTGCACAACTAATTAGACTCATGAATTCCAGGGGAACAGCAATTAGAGCATTAATCAACTGCCAGTTGGAGGAGAGGTCGTGGGCAGGAGAGATGAATAACATCTATAGAAATGGTTTTTTTCCTGACAGAATAACTGCATCCCGTGCATTATTTGCTCTTTTTCATTCTATTCATCAGTCATGGTCTCCATATAATTGAGATTAATTACAGCAAACAGCCACTGTGTGATATGGTGGTCACCTTGAAATCACGTGGAGGTCATGCTAAGGTCATCAGCACTTGCACTGGGTTGTTGTTGCTTGGCTCATGGAGCAAGCAAGCTGGGGCAGTGAAAGCAGACCAGCATGCAGACTGAACTGAGACCTGTCTTCCAGGTTCAGCCCTGGACTCTCAGTGCCAGCCCCTTCCCCAGGTACTAACGGTGCACGCCACAACCCCTACTCGGCCAGGAACACACTTTGTGAGCAAACGTGCATGCTGACAGTTTGGGAGCCTGGAGTGACATTAAACTATGACTCTACAAAATCAACAATGAAAAGGTTGAGTTTCAAAACCTGTTCACATCAAGCTCTGTACGACGCCTGCTGTAGGAAGAAAATTAATTTCTCAGAGTGGAAAGCCTGATCTGAGCCAGCGGTGAAAATGGCAGTCTCAATTGTATGAACCATGGAATGTGAACAGGGATTTAAGTCAGTGCGGATTAGCACAGTAATCATGGTTGATTTCAGTGTTGGGGATGCTGTATAGGCTCCCACTGCGGGAGTACTCCTCAGCAGTAGTGAATTTTGAAGACAGGCCTGCTGACAATCTTCGCCAGGCTCTTGTGCCATCCGATGTTAAGTGCTCTGAGACAAGATGCTAGAAAGGGTGTTACAAAAAATAAATTGGACTTAATCTCAAATGGGGGGTGCGGTGGCGTAGCGTTTGGCCGGTGGCTGCTGCGTGGCGGGTCCGGCGTTTGAGTCCTGCTTGGGATGCCTTGCGATGGACTGGCGTTCCGTCCAGGGTATATCCCCACCCCCTCCAGCCTTGCGCCCTGTGTTTCCGAGATAGGCTCCTGCTCGGGACAAGCGGTTGTTGACGTTGGTTGGTAATCTCAAATGACATTTAACCAGGCATGAGATGGTTAAACTTTAAATGTGCATCTTTGCATATCTGGAAAGTGTAGGGTGACCCACAACACATTGTAGGGACTTGCCCTGGGGACTATTGCAGAGAGGAATTTAAAGTCATTTATGCTGAACTGTTAATAAATGAAACACAAAAAAACTCCATAAATGGACCCTGTGTCGCAGAAGCAATCTCTCCAATATGTTCTGTCAATCATGTCACATTACTTGTGGGAGCTATGACATCCTGTGAAATCTGTGGAATGCCACTGTAATATCTCTCAGAGTGCGTTCCCACAATTACATGTATGTCATGTCAGTTTGGGCTGTCTGCAACTGCCATTGCTCACTTTACAAAGCTTCTCGTAATTCCTGTGGATTTATGATGCCACCCATTAGAGCGGACACAGAGAGCAATTTGTGGTTCACCACAATAGTTAAAGGCATTTTCACAATTTGGGGTATAATAAAAAGATAGAGAACACTTTCTAAAAAGTGTGTCTACCTCAGCCGTATAAGAGCCCTTGGCTGCCTAATCCCAGGATGATGTCACTGTGTGTGACTATGACCATTTCTGTATTCATACATATGAAGGTCTAATTACAGTGGGATATAAACTCTGGGGAAAGAGTTTAAATGAACCAGGGCCTAGGGGCAGAGGAGGAACCGATACACAGTCCCTGATTAAATCTCAGTTGCTGCAAACACTTCCGCTCTGTTGCAGACATGAATTCATGAGTGTAATGAATATAAAAAAAAGACTAAACATCTGAACGGTGATCAAATAGGAAGCTAACAGACACAAATTCAATAGAGCTTTTATCCAAAGGAGGAAGTTTAATGGTGCACTTAGTTTAAAACATAAAAAGGATACCAAAATGGTCAAACATCTTAAAAACAAAAAGTGAGGGCCCAAACAACACACACACACAGTGACACACAGCGGATCTTAATGGCATGCTGGGATTCCTTCTACCCTAAGGGTCACGCTAGTAGCTCAGAGGGCATCTTTGTTTACATGAATACACCCATTGAGCAGCAGGGGAAGAGCATGCTTCCTCCTGCCAAATGCGTGTTTCTGCTGCTACCACAAACGTCACATGCAGCACTCTTAAGGGTTAAAGGTCACTTCACAGTGATCTATAGACACAGTCTGCAGACAGGAGAACAGCAATAATAGGATTCATTCATTCAAGCCTTCTTCCAAAGACTTCCTTTTGGCAATGTACATCAAAAGCATCACTTTTTTGCCAATGCTAAGCCCAAAATCTGTTTTGGTAATGCTGTAATGTACAGGAACAGTGCACAAGGGGAAATGCAGTTTTATATAAATGGAAATAAATGCAGAATGATTTAAATGTAATTATTCTTTGCTCTGCTCTACTGACATTTTCTCCAAAGTGACTTACAATGGTTTGTACATTGTAACTTACAATGTTTCTCTCATTTATACAGCAAAGTGATTTCTACTGTATAACTTTGCAGTAAGTACCTAGGTCAGGCGCACTACAATGTAAGTGGAGATTCAAACCAGGGTCTTTTGATTGCAAGGCAACAAGTCTAACCACTATACTACTTACCTTGGATGAGCCACTACTTGCCTTCTGCCAGCACAAAATTAACATAATTACAATGAGGGTTAAAATTATTTACTTGCACCTGGGTGGTGTGAGGGGATGTGGGTTCAGTCCCTGCTCAGCATATGTGGAGTTTGCATGTTCTCCTGTCTCTGTTCCCATTGGAAGTAGTGTCTTTAGCAGTGCAAGTCACCTTGGTGAATAAGGTGTGTGGGCTTAAGGTGTGAACACTACATAAAGTTAACTGGAAGTTGCGTTCGACAAAAGCATCTGCTAAATAAATGTAATTCCATGGCCCTTGCTTTTCCCAGCTACTGTATGACCAAATAACCACCAGACCAGAGACTAGTCAGAGACAACTCCTGTGCTGAAACTGATCTCCACAGTTTGTCATGCAACGCCCACATCAGCTCTGGATCCTTCCATTTGTCCATTAATTTCTCATTACCTTACTGCCCATTACCCTAGCAGACACCTGTATCTAAGCAACTGCACATTCAGCCACACAGAGCTCTCCAACTTAAGTTTAACAAGTTTTTTTTGGGTACAACAGGCAAAAAGCGCACTAGCATTACCACAAGACACCACAGTGTGGTGCGGTAGTTAAAGGCCAAGAGATGTTAGTAATGTTTTGTTGTTTGTATTACTTTTACTCAAACCATCTTGGAATGTTATTCTTTTCAGCTCAGATTAAGTTTCTTATTCAAGTATACCTCTTGGGAATTAGACTGATAACCTTCAGGCTATTAGTACTTGTCCTTAATGTGATGTGTGGATTATGAAGCATGACCACAGGATCTTGGGTAGCAGTCAGAGCAGCGCAGTGCCTTGGGCACACTCGCTGTCTGCTTGTGCTGTAATGCTGCACTGGAGTGAAGGAGTAGCGATGTGCGCAACAGGGCGGGAGTGCTGCACACCGACTCCGTCATGCTTGCTGATGGCTACAGGGCACAGGTGCAGCAGGGCTCCTGCAGTGAAGAACACACCAAACTGACAAACAAACCAACACAACCTCCTTGCAACCTCTGCAAGAACCGGTGGCCCACAGCCTCCAAACAAAGCACTGAGGAATTACTGAGGAAATGTTAAGCCTGCATTGTGGGATGGGCACGGAGTCCCTCCCCTCTTCTACATTCCACACTGCGAGGAGAAGATGGCAAACCAAATTCTGGAAATATGGGTAGAGTGCTGCACCTCATACATTATTTAATACGGGAATTCATGTGAGACTAACGACTTGCGATTCTTGTAAAACGATCCGTGTGATATAACAGAAACATCCATCCTGAGTTCACTGGCAGGTCTCTCCCTTCTCTCAGTGCACATTTTATTCTTGTCACAAGACACGTTTCTATGATGCGTTCTTTTCACAACTAAATGTATCCCTGCTTTCATAATGTACTCCCAATGCTGTCTACATGTAGGTTTGTGGGTATGTGTATGTGCAAGTGTATTTGTTTGCACATATATATCTGCTTGTATGTGTACCTGTGCTGTGAAACATGAGAGAAGTGTGATTATTGCATGTACGTGTTTCAGTTTTCAAGTACCTCTAAGTTTCTAAATGTACATGTCTATATTTTTGTTTCAGTATTGGTACATGTGTGACTTTTTGGGTCTTTGAGCAGTATTGTGTCAGTGTCTCCATCTCAGTGTCTGTACATGTGTTTGTACATGTGCTTATTTGTATATGCAGCTGCCTTGCCTTGCCCTGCAATCCCTGAAAACTGGGAGAAGGCATCCAATCCCCAACTTTAACATCATTAAACAGAGCTTCAGAAATAACTTGATGTACTATGTGCGATCAGACGGAGCGGCCTGCCTCTGGTCACACAGGCCAGTAGCCATAGTTACAGTCTGCTCAGATGGCCTGATGCTAATTTATGCAATACATTCCCAACACGGCTTGTGCTGCAAAGGCTTCCACAGCCTCACTCCTTGCCTAAGAGTCCTGTCAAAAGCACGTAAGATCCAGACTGCCAGAGAAATTGTGGCTCTTTCCATGAGACCTGTGGAACTCAGAGCTGAGGAAGTATAGATGGGTGTGTGTGTGTATGTGTGTGTGTGTGTGTTTGTGGGGGGCAAAAAGACTGACGACAGAACTATAAACGATCGCTCATTCAATAATGTGTGTCCAACAGCCTCGTTCCAAAATGTGCCTATTAATTCAGGCATGACTGGTATTGAATCAAATGTCATTATAATAACAGATTGACTCTCCAAGGAAGACAATTTCTTATTTTTTCAGCTTGCCTGCTTTTCATCAGCGATAATAAAAAAAGTAATCAGAATGTGTTATTTGATTCTGAAAGAGTGTTTTCATGGTTTACATTTGATTTACCTGTAGTATATAACGGAGAATTGGAGGTAAATAGAAAATGTGGATTTGTGTCAGCAGTAAGGAAAATTAATCCCTCCATTTATTATGCATGACAATGCAAGGGATTTACTCTAAACACCTTTACATGACCAAGGTGTGCTTAATTGCATATTCAGCAGCAAAAAAAATATTAAATATGATTTTAAAGAAATTTATGTGATCGCTAAGCACTTTTTTTAAAAAAATATAAATGCTCCTATTACACAAAGTATTAGTATTCAGGTGAGAAAAATCCATTTCTTTAAAATTCCATCGTATGTGCTGTCAGGACTCACCGCACTACTGCAGGGAATGTCTTTCACCTTGAGCCAGGCCAGGTCTAGTGTGCCCTCCCCCTTGTAGCAGGACTGCAGTCGCTCCTTGATGCGCTCATTGATGTCCCGCAGTGCAAAGACGCACAGTGCTGACTCCTGCGACTCTTCCCGAGGACGTCGCTTCTGTCCCTTGGAGAACACGGCATAAAGGACATGGTCACCAGGGGCCACACCCAGTGAGCGGGCGAGGATTGCGCCTGCCTCTGATAAGTAGGCAGCCTGCAGGAGGCGGTACTCCACTCCAGCCTTCACACAACCCAGGGGCACCTCCACATAGGAGTTGAAGGCTGTGTCATCCTTGCAGAGCCGGACCAGTTTGGAGGTGTACACCTGCTCGCGGGCAGTTGAGGAGCCAGCCACTGGGCCCCCCATCTCCGGCTGCAGTGTGAGGAAGTACACAAAGTTCCCGCTGGCAAAGCCATATACGTAGTAGATATCGAAGTCTGGCACCACGGTGAATGTGTCTGATGGGATTTTTATCATGGAGGCCACAAATTCATCATGAAACACATAAGCAAACATGCCGTCTGCCTCGGAGTTGCGTGCCAGCTTGCGGCTGGAGATGGTGGGGAAGTACTCGGGTTTGCCGTCCACAGCCGTGGCCACAAAGAGCCTGTCCGGCGCAGAGTCACCATAGGACACGATGACCCCGAATACGGAGCCACTTTCATTGGCGCCGGACAGGTAATGCTCCTTCCTATGTGAGGGCTCACCCAGTTTGAAGAGGTCGTCCAACCTTAGCAGTTTGCAGATGCCTTGGTACAGGCTGCCGCAGGCCAGCAGCCGGTTCTCTCGGTAGTCCATCAGCAGCATCTTGTTGACGTTGTTGGTGAGAGCAAGTGGCTCGCTGCAAGGCTGCACAATGCGTGGAGGGTAGCACTTGCGGTTGTCCTCATCCGGCCCTGTCTGGTGGGACACCTGCAGTTCCAAGGTGGAGGACAGCTTGTAGATCCGGTTCACCGCTCCCAGGTATACGTTCCCATTGCGGACATCTACTGCCAGGTGGTTGAAGGTCCATTCAGGGTTTTCAGCCCGAAATGTGCTATATTCCTCAGCCACAGCGGCAGTTGGCTGCTGCAGCTTGGAGGAGGCCAATGAAGCTGACAAGGCCTCCAGGGGTCGAAAAAGGCAACAAAGGGTCACACAGGCCCATTTCAATGGAAAGGGTGCCATCTTTTGCCAGTGGAACAGAGGGGTCAGTTCGTTCCCCTCTGCTGGATGGATGAAAAAATGGCTGATTCCTCAGCTGTCGGCCAGTTGGTGATCAATCTCCTCTTAAAAGGGAGTTCATTGTTCTAAAAGAGAACAATAAGGAAATGTCAGCACATAAACCACATGTTTATAACTCACAGCACAGCTACTGCACCATACCATCACATATGTCAAAACAGGAGAGCCAGTGACAGAAATTAACCAAATGGGAGCTTCACAGCTCAAATTACATTTTATCACAGGTAAATATGGCGTGCAATAGGAGATGAGATGATGCGGCGTGTATATTAACAGTACTTTCTATGGGGTAGTGCTCAAGTAGGGAACTATCGCAAAGGCAGTAAATGTTTCCTCTCCACAGGGCACAGCTCAGTGGCTGCTCTCCCCGCTTTTAGCTCTTTGTATGTTTATTACCTATGAAGTGTGCGCACGAGGACAACAACTAATACAAAAACTTTGACAGTGTGGGCACTAAATGACCAAGCACCATTCTGAGCCATGCGTGCAAACGCACATTCTCTTTGAGAGTCTGCCCTCAACTGGACTGATACTACACCTTATATGCACTATAGACTGACAGTGCTGGGGATTTATGTTATCAAAATGCAAACAGCTTGATAGACAGGCTCATCCAATCAACACACTGCAATGATTTGGCTGTGCATGTCTGCCTATCCATTTCCATGTGTGTATGCTGGTGACAGGAAATAATGTGGAACACATGTCAGAACAACAGGAGGCCACACAACCCAGAGACCGTATGGTTCAAAAAAAGAAACTCAGAGTTGTGTGTGTATATATATACACACACACACACACACACACACGCACACAAAGCACAATTCTGGCCCAAATCAGTCACTGACAGTTAATTATCCCGTCCACCAGGGAACTCCGTTTAGCTGCTATTTGTCTTCACCTGCTGATCATTGCCTGCTATTAATTAAAGTCAGGATCGTACGATCAACATGTCATTCCATACATCATGTAGCCTTGTTTAACCAAACATCCCATTCATCCAGGGCAAAGGCTGCACCTGTGCTCAAATACAGACAGCAGTACTGCAAGCTGCATGGGTGCCTTCTGTTTGTCCTTTATTTTCCAGGCAGGTCCAAATTTGCATGATTATAATCCAAGGTCCAACAGTGTCAGGTGAGGACACAAAGAATCTGAACAACGCAAGGATAACTTCCTCCTGGCTGCCTCCCCCCACGGGGTTTAAAGACGTCGGGGTCCGTTTTTTCATGTATGCCAGCTGGCAAGACAACACGGTCATGCTGCTTCCCACACCAAACACACCGGTTCACCCTGGAGCAGAAACACACACGGAGACCTGACATTCTGGCCAACGATCAGAGCTCAGAGCACACTGAGGGAGTGAGGAAAGATGAGCAGGTTTTTGACAGAGATGCGTAAGGTGTATTCAGTGCATCTGTTGTTGCATTCCAGGCCAGGGAGCCACCTAAAGAAACTGCTTTAAAACCTTAAAACCCATCATGCTAAGCAAACGACTGAAGAATCACACTTGTGCGAGATATTTATAGACGTGTGTTGAAGACCGCAGCACATGTGGGTTAGTCACAAAATAATTGGATATTTTGTCTTTGTAGGGTATCGCTGACAATGCCTGCTTAAAACCAGCATGACTGTCTTTCAAGAAAAATAAAGTGCATTAAAGTCTAAAGCAAGAGCATCCAGATTGGAGGTATTATCCAGCAGGAGGGATGGAGAGGGAGGGACTCCATCGAGTGCCTCGCAGCATCTGAATTAATCCAACCGCTGCAGTGCAGGGATGGTGATGGGGGAGGGGAATGGAGAACAACCAGAAGTATTGATCACTGAGTCTCTGGGGGCACCAGAGCTCATACTTTTCCAGCAGGCTGCTTCAAGGCCGCGCCTCATCATGCAGGTGATCAAGCGGGACGGTTATTTAACACCTATCTGAAAAACAGCGAAGCCACTCAAGCCCAGAGGCTCTGCTACAGAAGCCATGCATAGTCCTTATGAGCAGTGACAAGTGGAATAGTGCAGGATGCAAGGGCGGGGGGAAGTGATGGCCTGATGTACAAGATACCCTTGCACTGCCCTGAAGCTACAATGGCCAGTAACAGAAATTAAAAAGATGTGAAACTGTGACTGAGAAGTTTTTGTGCTCATGTCCCTGGAGGGAGCCTGCTGCTCTTCCTTTGAGCAGAGAAAGTAATTTCCAATGTGCTCCCAGGCAAGACATCTGAATGAGTAAACTGGAAACAACAAGCTTCTGTTCAGTAAAAAGTTGTGATTTTCTCTCGGAAAACAGAGGCTGTAATAAAATCAACGTAAGATTTGAAGGGAAAACGTGTGGCTGGTATTCCATAGAACATCAGAAAACAAGAATTTAAGACAATCGTCATGGGGCCCTGAGTTAACTGACAGCAGAAGGCAATGAAAGTGTGCCAGTCAGTGCTGGGTAAAGAGTAAAGACATTCAGCTTCAGCTTACACAGCACTCAGGTTCCTTTTCAAAGGCACTTTACCCACATCACATCCATGCAACAGAGAGCAGACAAACACAGGTTCATTACACTTTCTCTCATAAGAGATTTTCTGTCATACACAGGGGATGTAGCTGACAACAGCTCTGCCCTACTGTCACTAATTCTCAAAATTAAGGACGTTTCCTGTCCTTAACTTTGCCTTTGAAACTACTGAGGCACGAAAGATGCTATGGGTAAGACTTGCTAATACCACACTGCTGAATGTTAGACTGTCACATATTGTAGTCACAGGAATTTTTCATAGTATTTCCAATTAAAAGAAATAGTAGTAAGAGCAGCCAGTATCTGAGAACACAGCCAGGAGAAGAGGCTTGTCAGTAAACCAGGTAAGAACCATATTAATAGGTCAATTCGCACAATAAGAGCAAGGAGAAAGGACAAAAGACCCATTATAGATCACACAGAACAACCAATAAATGCTCGACAATGTCTCTTGCACCATTATTAAGTTAGGGATATTATCTTTATTGTTTGCTGTTTGTGCTCTTCTCCCTACATCTTTTGACTTGTTTGTATTTCAGTTCTTTGTCAACTGGGAAGTAAGACTGTACCCTGCACATGTCTCCTGATAAAAAAACACCCGCTGCCCATCTTACCTTCAGCAGCCTGCTGGTGTGAAACAATAGTAGAAGCAGCAGCAGTATCACTGGAGGTGATGGTGGTGGAGTAAGTTGTATTCAGCACAGTTATCACAATCATCTGTAATTTTTAATCATTGTTATTAAGTACTGTTGTCAGTGTGCTTTTCAAGATGTTACTTTGGCAACAGTGTATTTGTCTGGCTATGCCAATAAATCCCTTCTATGAATATAAATTAGAATTTCAGAGAGAGGACAGCGAGGTGCTATTGGTTGCCAGCTTCAAGCCCACCAACGGTTATACTTGGCACTCTGATGTGAAACAGCCAATGTCTCCTTCAGCTGAGGAATTATGGGTAAATTAAGCTGCCACACAAACAAGACAAACCCAAATTTTGTGTATTCAGTGACTGTAACCAGATTTAGACAGCAGTTCAGCACAATGCGGTGTGTGAATTTTCTGCAAGTCAATATTAAAAGCCCAAGACACACTATAGGTCACAAAAAACCTCAGTGAACATGAGTTTCAGCTCACACAGCAGAGAATGTTCTTTTATAACTTGAGTCATCTGCAGTGCTCAGAGTGCCTGGCCCAGCCCAGTTACAGGAGGGTAAAAAAAAGGTTGCACAGATTGTTACTGTACTGCATTTGAGCCTGGTAAAACACTGTACTGTTCAAAACTGAACCACCAGTGTGTAGCAGAAGCGTTACTATCAAAGGACAACACACTCAGATCTTGCGGTTCATACAGCAGTAATCTGTTGACATCAGAGTGTGCAGTTCTACTCTCATGCTGCTTGCTCACTTGCGCTCTGGACCTAGACCTGCACTGTGACTACCTCCCACAGAACCACCAAGCACTCCCATGAATACTTGCGGTTTGCAGACCCTGACGTTCGTAGATCGTATCATATGTACAGATAACGTTCTAATAACATTAACGGGCAGCTTCATCTTATTGGGTTAGACTCTGCCTATATCCTGTGCTAGCAGTCTCTCTCTGGACCCCGCTGTTGTAGCCACAGCCATGATGAATCGTCAATTAAGTACTCAATTAAACATATCAGACTGAAAAACAATCAGAGTTGATTACTTGGTGAAACTGGAAAGGGAAATAAAGTATGAGCAAATACTGCCCTGTCTGCAACATGTTCATCGCCATTTATCCAGTTATGTCACTTCATATATGCAGAGCTACATCTCCAATACTTTACTAACAAACCAGTTTTACAAAAGCAATGTTCAACTGAGATGAGATGGTCTTTCTCTAAAAAGTCATTTTTAGTATTCCACTGGTTGTGATGTGTTGGTCAGTAGTACCACTGCGCATGCTGGAACTTCACATTTTTTTCCATTGTCAAAGGAGACAGACTTCTGTACTTCTACAAGCCCTCGGAGCAGAACAGACACAAAGGATTTTCTTTGTGTACCCACCTCCCATTGAGTGCTTCAGTTGTCAGAATGGACCTTGTATCTCACATCCATAAAGTGCAGCAGGCCATGTAAGGCCACTGAGCAGTTAGAGCCACATTTTAATTTATTGGCATATTTATTTTGCATAGTCGTCTTTTCACGGCCTAGAGTGCTCTGCAAGCTCTTTTCTTTAATGTATTCTCTGACATGCTAAAGGTCCCCAGTGCTTCACTCTCTCTTTCTCTCTCCATTTTTCTCTCACTGGCTCTCTCTGTTCCCAGCTCCCCAGTTCTCCTTGCAAGCCCACAGGAAGGAAAGCAGACCATGTAGACAAATCAGCGTTTTCCTCCATCTGAAGTCAGTACACGTCCACTTTCTCCTCTTTTATTCATGCCTGTGGTTCTTATTGTAGTGTGGCTTTGCGGTGGAGGACACAGACACATGTTGTTCAGATATGGCTTCCCCCTTGTAGTTCCATGCTCTTATACCTCATGCTCATATACCTGAACTAACAGCTCAACTTCGGTACTGACTTATTTACAGATTTCTGTGTGTTCCGGTCACAGGAAAAAATTGAGTTTTCATGATTTCTCATAGGAGGAAACCTGTGCAAACAGGTCTGGAAATTAAGAAAAACCCGTAACAGGGAATGTTATCCACCACAACTCAACTGGAATTAGGCCATCACCTCTGAACCACAGGAGGGTACCTGAGCAATGCTCAAATTAGAAAATAAGAGGGACACACACGTGGGCTCACAGTGCATTATTTACCCCACAAAGACATGGCTCCCAGCCCAACAAAGAGGACATTTAAAAAGTCAGCAGTTTGGATGAAGGATGAACTTTGATTTTATGAAGACATAATGGTACCCTCTCCCTGCCAGCAGTTTAAGTCGCATAAAGGCAGCAAGTAACAAACAGCATGGAAGTGAGCCTGTGTGACCTACCATCGAAGGACACTCAGCCTGCACCAACACTACAGAAGTTAATTTTCAGTAAATGTCCAGCTGTATGAACAGACAAAATGTAAGTCAGAGACACCTCTATAAAGCAACTATTTAATGCAGTGCCAGTTAAAAAAAAAAAAAAAAAAAAAAGACGTTTACTGATTGTAATATTTCTTTGAGGGAGAGCAGACATTTCTCTCCCTCCTTTGATAACAGTGACGATGACAATATAAAGAAGCAGTAGTGGCAACACTGAGTGCGGTAAAGCTACCACTGCTAACATTTTAGCAATGGGGAGATGAGGAACTGAATACTTCCCCTGGTGCAGAGGGTGCTGCAATAGATCTGACTGGAGCAGCAATCAATTGCCTTGACCTCTCACATGGATCCCAGTTCCCCTGTATTAACCCAGCTATATCAGAGAGTTAAGATGACCTGACCTATGAGATTAACTTCTTAGACATTAATGACTGATAATCATGTGTTTCATGGTGATTATTACAAACCATTAAACTGTATTCCTGATTATCTGTGTTTTTTTTTTTTTCAGAATGAGCTTAGGATCTCTGGACTATGTATTATAGCACATGGAATCTGCTAAAGTAATCCATGGGATAAGTGCTCACTGCATATATCAGTGCTTTCTCTGTTACCAATTCAGAAAATCTGAGATCATCTTAAATTAATTTGTAGATAATGCCTTGACTTTTCCTAATGTTGAATTGAAGAAATATGAATTCTTGTTATCTGTGTAGCTGTTACTCATCTGAATGCAACAATTCATGGCTCTTTTGTGAGTTGTAATCTTGTAACATTTTGTTTTTCAAAACACAACTGTTGAATTTATATGACAGGATTTGAAAACCTCATCATCATAATTGACATTTATAATTAAATTTAGATACATATACTACGGGGGTGCGGTGGCGCAGTGGGTTGGACCGCAGTCCTGCTGTGCGGTGGGTCTGGGGTTCAAGTCCCGCTTGGGGTGCCTTGCGACGGACTGGCGTCCCGTCCTGGGTGTGTCCCCTTCCCCCTCTGGCCTTACGCCCTGTGTTGCCGGGTAGGCTCCGGTTCCCCGTGACCCCGTAAGGGACAAGCGGTTCTGGAAATGTGTGTGTGTGTGTACATATACTACAACAAAGAAACTTTCAGAATTATTCAATATAATGCTGTTTCCTCTGTTAATGGTAAATAACAGGTTGACAATGCATATTAACATGTTAGGACCAGTAAAATCGAAAAAAAGACAGCTTCACACAGGATGGTTATCATCTGCCCACAGGACACTCAGAATTCACAGGACAGACACAGAGGTCGTCTTTATTAATTTTGAAAGGTCATGCAAATTGCTTAGAGCCAAGTCCTATATGTCTACAGTGATAAAAACAAGTGGCAGATATGCCTGAAAGGCACCAAAACTCCAAAAATGACAGTGACAGCGATAATAGTGTGTCATAGAGTCAGTCCCCTTTGTGAAACCCTCTCTAGATTCACCATAGTTTAGTGTACAGCACACTAGACTTTATACAATATGATGGCATGATAGTCTGGACAGGGTCACCACCAGTTCCCAGCATACATCACCCATCCTCTGGCTGACGAACAAACAAAATACAGACACAGACACATATCTACAGAGATAAAGGCTGAACCAGATCATAGCACCATTTTCAAGCTACCTCTAGCTCTGGAGTCATCTCTGTCTTTGGACTTCCATGTAGTAATCACATCTCTATGGAGCTGCAGGGAACATTCCCTTCACAGCCACTTAAAGAAGCTAAACAGGCTGAATGATGGCTGAAAGATCCTTGACAAATCCATACTTATGAAGATTTGGAAGAAATGGTAAGACCAGGTAGGGAAGGAAGGCATTTGCCAGCCTTGAATGTGAGCTGTGCGCTTCATGGTTTGTGGGCTCATACAGAAGTAGACATCAGCAAAAGTTCCTCTCATTATTATACACGGCAGCAGGGAAATTTTTGTAAAAATCAAGTGTTGCAGATCATCTATACTGCTTTTGAGGCTCAACCGTGACATCGCATGCACTGCGTCAATGGCTAATTACACTCATTTAGCATCGTTAAAAACAGAATATCTTCACTCCTATTGACTTGACTCCAGCTAAGAGCTCAGACAAAAGCCGTTTATAGGACAGGAGGACCTGTGAATGTGGGAAGACAGCACAAACCAAATCTTTAGCATAGACATATGCACGCAAACACACTCATATACACTGCAAACATTGTACAACTTTTTTTCAGCAGACAAACCAAAGTCTCAAGACCATGGTATTGTTTTCATAATGTCACTACGATATTAAAAAAAAAAAAGAAAACACATTGCAAGGCTATTATGTGTTATCTGGGCTGTTGCCAGTGTTGCAGCTTCGCTCCCATTGATTTGAAAAGTGGGGGGGGGGGGGGCGTCAGCATCTGTTCTGACTAGGGCTCTCCGTGTGTTTATTTCTTCCAGTTTACATGAGCTTGTGGCGTAAACATGGGAGAGGCCCAGGCAAGGACTCAGACAGCGATAGAAAACCCTGTTTTCCACCTCGTCTCCGCTGCTAAAAACCAACCAGTTCAAGCTGATTTTCTGCATGCATATATTCACGGTTTTACTCCTCGAATAAGTGAAAAATGGCAGGAGACTCAGGGCCGCAGGTCCAATGCAGTCCATAAGAGGGCACTGGGTGAGAATTACTCTGCCAAAGGCAGTGCAGGAAAAAAAACCCCCAACCCCCTAGCGCTCAGATCAATATCTGCCACACTGGCACCATACTAGGGTTCAGTTTGTACTGTAGGTTCCCAGCATGACAAGGCATGGAATATCCCCACTTCCTGGGGTTTTGGGTATCAGGAAAAATGCCAGTGTGGCACCATAAATGCTGGAATCTCAAATAAAAAGCCCAAACAAAATTTCTGCCTGACGCTTCTTCCTCACTATGTTTGGAGAAGCACTCCAACTGAACTTTTCACTCAAGCATCAGGCATCGACACCCACCTAAACACCACCACGTTCCAAGGACAGTGGAGTGGTTTAGCTGGAAAGGATGGGGGGCAGTGGGGTACATGAGTTAACGAGCCATGTTGCTATGGAAACTCACAGCTGTGTGGGCGACAGAGGGGTTTGTGCATTCTACGATGATAAAAACATTTAATACTGAGAACACACTTCATAAATAAACAAAAGTAGGTGATGGGGAAGACATCTGTAGAGAAGGGAAGAGGAGGAGGATGAAGAGACTGGTTTCCATATCAGTGGCAAGGTTGGCTGCTGAAGACACGTGGACTTGAGACAGTACCATGGATGAATAAAAAAGAAACATCAACAGGTCACCACTTTGTTTAACATTTATGCATGTTTTGGTGGTTCACTGTGAGCTCCAGTTAACTGTTCTGAAGATAATGTTAAGGTCATCAGGAATTAATACAAGAGAAGTCAGGCAGAAAAGTAAGAGAAGAAAAGAGCCTGGCCTTCAGAAGGCCAAGGCTTGTGGTGCCCTTGAATGTTTCTGTGTGTTTACCATTTTCCTTGTCCTCTGTGATAAAGACTAAAGCAAACCTCAAGGTGATGCTTTGTAAACCAGGGACATCTAGAAATGCAGATATGGAGGCAGAGCAACACAGATATTGTGCTCTCTCGGCATGCCAGAAACAAAGTCATAAGGTTGCATAAAACCTGGTGAAAGACGACATGCCTCCTGAATGGCATTTGACAGGGACAGAGACAAGGTGCTATATGGCCCTCCAGGGAACTGCAGAGACCTGTGGCAGAACATATGCTGCAAAAGGGCCACTCAGCATGGGTGCTACAACAATGAGAAGTTACGGCAGCACTTTGCAGGGAAGTCTTGCAAGTGATGGATTGTCATTATAGCTGCTGAGGATGCGGCACAGAAATGTGCCCATGGCTTCATGTGGAAAAACAGGATGAATGGCTCTGGGAAATCAGAGATCTAGAAGTATCAGTGTGTGTACTTCTGTGCAGGAGATCATACCACATGTAATTGAGATGGAATTCCTGCAATGCTTTAACCTTAAATTCTCACAGAGCTGACACCGTGAGAACATGACAGCTAACTGCTATGCTGTTTTCTTTAATGGACCAGCACTGCGCACTTTTTATCAATGTAGATTTAGTACACAGATGATGCCAATAATTGAAACTGTTGACATGTTTCAATGGGTGTAGAAAGAAGGGGTGTTGGGCCTTAATTAAATACGACAGCCTAGAGGTTCCTATTAAGAGTCATGAATTTGGAACATTCCCGCTTCCACAACGACAAGGAGCTTAGTTTGTAAAAGGAAAGAGGCAGCAAATGCATCACACACACACGCTCGCGCGCACACAGACCTACTGAGAATAAAGACACATGTACAGCCACACATACAGGCACGAACGGAGATTCACAAACCCATTACTAGTGTGCTGTGAGACACATACGCCCACACACCATTATCCGTGTGCACTGAGACACACATACACAGCAGGTCTCATTAAGACAACTGCTATTACTGAGACTGATCTGTGAGCCGGTATTCAGCCAGCTGCAGTTGGTCAGGTTTGAGTCAAATCTGCAATCTTATACCCCTGTACCCTCCCCACCAGCAGCATCACAGAGAGCTGCACATGCCTCATTTCAAACACTATGCTTTCCTTCCATTACATAAAGGTAAATGTCAAGAAGAAAAAAAACAGGAACAGACTTTAATGACAATGACACGTTACTGTTTAAAGATGGGTTAAAAAATAGTCAACCTAGCCAGTATTTCACTGAACAGCAACACACTGGGAGAGCACTACATTGCTGCAGTCAGCATTCAGCAGGTTATCACCAAGACAAGGGAATCAGGCCAGTGTGCAAACACACAAGCACAGACACGTGGTTGACATACATTGCAACCATTTCAGCACCAAATGCCTCCATCGCTTACTCTAACCTCCACAAATTCATTCATACATATTGAAAATGTTTCTTTTTTAATTTCCACAAAATCAGTCTAACTTCTAAAGTAGCCATCTCACACAACCATAAAGAATTCATAACACATTAACAAGGTCATCATATTCCAGTTCAAATCCCAGTCACAACACTGGTCTGAATGCAAAAAAAAGAAAAAGCATCAACATGAAATTCTTTATCCCAGGGTGTGCTGCATTGGGGAGATAGAGCGGAGGCCAGTGGGCAGCAGAGCTCCATGTGCCAGTTCAAAACCAGGGGAGAGAACCTGTGTGCCAACTGATCGATCTCGCACCCAGGTCTCCCAGGAAAGGAGGAGCCCGCGACTTACTCCTAGAGTGCAGCTGCGCCGCAGCCTGTAAGTGCAGCAGCGTCACACCCCCGCCTGCGCAACCATGCATGCTCGGACAAGAGCAGCCCTGCCGGTTAAAAGCAAGCACTGCTTATATTGCCTTATAAAACAGTAGTCAATCATTCAGCTGAGAATCTCAGTGAGATGGAAAAACTGAAATGACCTGAGAGAGACAAGGAAAAACACGTCTTCATAAACAAAAGCCACACTAAGGAATAAGCAACAGCAGTGCTACTGCCGCCGAGGACAGGGTGTGGACGGACTCCGCACCGGGAGTCAGATACCATGCTGCACTTCCCCAGTCACTGAGTCGGGGCCTCTTCATTGTACGTGCGCTCCATGCTCAACACAGGAACAGACACGTTTATACAAATTAAAGAACTTCCGACCTGCCCGAGCTTTCTGTGTGAACTCGTTCAGCTGGTGTGTGTATGTGTGGGTATGTTGCAGGAAGGGGCCTACCAGTACAGCAGCTCAGCTAATCATCACTGTTAGGCTGTTCCCATCTTCAGCCACCATCCCTCTGCAGCAGACTGCTATTCCACATCAGCTTCCCCAACTTTTCCCCTCTGTCAATTTAAAAAAAGTCTACAATATCTGACAAGATATCATAGCTGCGGAAGCCAAACGTTTAGGGTTTTTGGTGTTTTACTGTCAATGTGAATGTGTCCTGTTTTTTACTGCAGTTCCAACCCGCTGACAGGAAAGGCCACAGCAGCAGCCCACATACCCTGCTGCGCAAGTTCACCACACCGAGGCCACTTTAACTTACAGTTTCTCTTCCATATTTCAGCACCAATAATAATTTTTTTTGAAAAGGACACCTGTGTTTCTAACCCGTTAACCGTGGAAAACACAAGAAAAACCCTCGTTTGCTGACAAGCTGACGAGTCTGCCAAAGGCGAAGCGCCGACCAAGGGGAAGCCGCGCGAGGCCAGCGCGCGGACTGCGGCGCTGCGAGCTCGCAACACACACTCTCCAAATATGTTCTACCGACCATAAATGCGCTGCACGTGACTGACAATGCTGCGAAGTTGACTCAGTGTTGGTCCATAATTTGTACCCCGGGTCACTCTTATAAACGCACGGAATATTTTTCGTTTCCCTACTGGCACACTCTTCCTGGCCGGCGTCACGGTCAGGAATTACTGCAGGTCTGCAATTTCCCAAATTTCTGACTGTGCTCAGGTGAACGAGGCGCACATAACGAGTTAACATTAAATTATTGTGATTAAGCAGGCTTTGGAGCGCCCAGCGTGATAGTACCATTCCAATTGAAAGCCATTAGCCATTAAGTACAGATATTATTCCAAAATACCATTATTAATAAATCCGTCCCGAAATCCGGCACAGAAAATAACAGAATAAGTCCGTCGCTATCGAGGATCAAACACCTCTGCCGAGGAACAGTACAGGTGCGTTACACTGATTCCCTCTGATTATTATTAATATTACACGAGTCAGTGTACCACCGCCGGCACTTTCGCAGTGACTCAAGTTACAGGGGGAAAAAGATAAAAACGAAACAAGTGAAACGCATGCTGTGCAGAAGCGACCGGCCAGCGTCTTTTCTGACAGCCTGTTATTGCGAGTTTGATTGTAATTCACAGTCACGTCAAAGTGAAATCACACCTCGAGCGGAGCAGGAGCAGCGCGGCTCTACCTGCAGCTGCTATCTTCACCGTGTCCGAGCCGAGCCGAGCGCCTTCTGGGGTAAGAACGGGCAAACCCCGTTGAGTTAACAAAAACTGTGGTTGGGAAAAAAAAAAAAAAAAAATCATATCTGCTGCATCGAAGGACGAGTGCACCTGTTCTCGTAGGAAACCCGCGGAGATCCCGCGTGAGAAGACGGGTCAGGACGCTATGAGGAGACAGATGATGGTGCAGTGGCTTAAAGCTGACACAGAGGTACTGGTATGGGCACCGACACGTACTTACAGAGGCACCAAACCCAAAGCAAGCACTGTCACATGTCCTTAGACACACGGGCGCGCACACACACGCGCAGCAGAGATTTGACACAGGTGCTGCACAGGTACCGACCGACTGGCACGGGCACTGGCACTGAAGCAGCGACAGACAGAGGCATCGATGTAGGCACTCTCGCCGGCACTGACACTTACCTGGTCTACTGCGGCGTGACACCGACAGTCCTCGCAAACGTGACATTTGAAATGTAAGGCGGAATCCCCAGCCGAGCGGCCCGTCCTGGCGGCCCTTACCTGCGCTAGCTGGGTTCGGGGGCTTCACCGCCGCAGCCGCATCGGCACTGCGGATGAGCACGTCCGCTTCACACACCCCCCGATCAGAATTACAATTACAATTACACTTGGCGATGTGCGGCGGGAATGCGCAGGAACCCGGCGCAGCGCTCCAGTCTCTGCTACTCCAGAAGGACGGTGTTGTATCGAGGCTGGAGGGAAAGCGCGCTGCGAACCAATCCTGCGGCTCTGGCGCTCCGCTCGCTCGCTGCGTCTCCCCTTCTCGATCGCGATCCCCGCTCAGCGACGCTCAAGTTCTCAGAAAACGCCGAGGAATCCGGTGCATGCACCGTCAGACCAGACTGCTGCAGATCTCCATCCGCGCTCCCGACGTGCGAGTCCTGCTCAGGCTCTACTGCGCGTCCGCCACCGGTCTAAGCCCGGGCGGCCCGGCGACGCCCCCCATCGCGCTCGCAGCCCCTCCGCTTCATGTCCGAGATGTGATCGCTGCCCGGCGGTTCCGCGGTGCTGTGGCTGTGCGCCGTTGGCGTTGCGCGAGCTCCGCACGCCCCCCGCGCTCCGAGACGCCGCGAGATGCCGAGCGCCCTGCGAGGCTCTGACACCGATAAGCTGGGCTGCGATCTGCGCGCACGACTCTGTGGCAGAGCGCGAGGAGCAGCTGCCCTGTTCCCGCAGCCCTCCTGCCTCCCCCCCCCCGCAGCGACGTGCGTTCTGATTGGGCTAATTGTTCACCGTCGCGAGGGGCGATCACCGCGCACACTTCGAACGAGCTGAACTCCGCGCAGCCCCGGCGTTCACACGTTTATGTCACGCATCCAAACCCCGCACAACAGGGCTTCGGGAAACCAGCTGGGACTGGAGAACACAATTACAGGGCTGAAATTACCCAAGGATTTAAATATCATCTCATCCTTGTGTAGTTGCAGAAAGAAGATTACGGTTTGAAAAGATACTTGCATAATGGTAGGAGATTAGCCGTTCATAATTCTCGCTCTATCTGGGCTATTCATCATTCCAAGATTACAAAATAGATTACATTATGGCAGCAATACAAACATTGCAGCAGATATGTTGAAATATTTCCCGGTGATCTGCATTATCATGGTTCAATTCATTTATTATAAAATGTCGTTAATAGCAAAGCAAGCAATGATGTAATCGTCAATGTAGTGATATGTATGTACTTGTGTGCATATATAATTTTCTGTATAAATATGCATAAATGTTTAGATATTCTTGAACTTCACGTTTGAACGTAATGAATGAGGTTATTATGCAGCATGGCAAATAAAAAAAAAAACGCTCGTAAAAACGCACAAGGAAGCACGACGCGTCTGAGACCGCTGCTCCTCCTCGGCAAGAACATTTGCGATAATTCACACGCGCGAACGAAGCAAAGTGCGCAAACTACGGCGCGTCCCTGATGTTGTCTGCGGACATCTCGCTCGCTGCAGGGCGTCAGCCGCAAACCCTGCATCACAGCCCCACCTACAGGCACTTCTCATACAGCAGCTATAACACCGTTTTTTTAAAGATGACTTTCTGTGAACGTTGCCGGTGCCACATTTCCGACCGTGTGCGTTGCATCGTGTTATTACTTTGCCTAGTTTGTTCTACTCCATAGTCAGTTTACACAGATAAATTTCAGTTATGACAGATTTCCTAAATATTTTTAGTACTCGGGAACAAAAAAAAAAATGTATTTTTACTGTTAAAAGAATGGCAGAAAAGGTGCCAGTCTTGTAGCCGTAAAAATACAGGGACATTTTGACAGTCATTTTCACTCTAGATTCTAGAATGACGGTTGAACACGGAATTCACAACCGTGATTTCTTAAAACAAATGAGCATTATAAATTACAGTGATTGACATTATACCTTTATTTATTTAGCAGACACTTTTCTCCGAAGTGACTTCCAACGAATTCTATGTGTTATCAGCCCACCACCTTATTCACTGCGGTGACTTACACTGCTAGATACACTATTTACACTGGGTCACTCATCCACACATCAGTTGAACTCACTCTCTTTGTCACTCACACTCTATTGGGGAACCTGAACAGCATGTCTTTGGACAGTGAAGGGGAAACCAGAGCACCCAGAGGAAACTCATGCAGACACAGGGAGAACATGCAAACGCCACACAGGCTGAGCGGGGATCAAACCCACATCCTCTCACACCACTGAGGCACTGTGAGACAGCAGTCTGTGCCACTCTTGCTAACAGTTTAGCAAGATTAATAAAACATATTGTGATGTCAGATTACAGTAACAAGGTACAATATGATTTAGGTATGTTTTCTGCATCCATTTCAAAACTTGTAACAATGGGAGAAGTAAAAGTAAGATTGTCCATCAAAGGATAAACAACATATATTGAAACCTTCAGGAGCAGTTATGAAAAAAGTGTATTCCACATCATGGAAGCGCCTAACTCTTAACCAATTACTGGCACATGTCACATTGCCAACGGTTGGGGAAACCCCACATCCCTAAAACCAAATGTATAATACAAGACTGTTTGACACAAAAGTACATCGTAAATTGAGCAACCACACAAAAGGAGGGCCAATAAACAATCTATTAGTGAAATAATGCCCTATTAAACAGAAATATATAGTCCCTCCCTGTTGCACACACTTACAGCCCAACTATGCAGTTCTTAGTGGAGCTTGTAGGTGCCAGGCAGTTGAGAGAATGGCACTGTGGCAGCGGAGGGCTCTCAGACACATATTCTGCCTCTCAAAACATGATTGCAGGTCTTGCGATTGGTACTGATGCTTATACAATACAGCTCACAATTATTTTTCTGTGTCTAAAAATGTCCAAATATAAAGACATGAAAAAGGGGGACAATATAGACTCATTTGAAGGTAATTGTGAATCTAAGCAACGTTAACATGTGGTCAATGATGTAAACAAGTACAGAGTAGAGTCCTGTGTGAGTTGCTCTTCTTGGAGAGGTGTCCCTCACGAGAAACCTCCTCTGCAGCTTTCACATCCTTTCAAAGGCACACGGACGTGTGATGGTTACAGATGGACACCGTTTTCATTGTTTCTTTCACACCCTTAATCTCAGCTTTTCTAACAAATTCATTCATAACTGTCATTGTTTTCATTAATTCTTGTTTATGAATATCAGAAGAGCTGAGAGAATAGCAGTTTTTTTTTTTTTCAACGGAATTGGACTTTTCCCCACTACCCACGGCATCGTCTCATTCAGCCAAGCCCTTAACTTTGAACACTTGATGTGTTAAATTAATTCAGTGGTACACTTATTATAGTCCTTTATTTAGGCAAAACCTTGTCAAAAGTGACTTTCAATGTTAGATAATTTGACGTGCAAAGCAACAGCCCTAAACACTACTCTAAAAAATACAAAAAAAATAGTATGAAGGTTACCAGGAATCGTCGATATTCTGAGAAAATTTTATGCAGCTCCTCGTGTGATGAACATTGGTCATATGGTGGAAAGAAACTAACTGTACTTAAGAATCACACGTCTGCATCTGTCTCTCTTTCCCATAATTTAATGCACACATTGTATTTTCTTTGAGATCTACATAGCTTTTGAGAAAAGCGCCTGCTAAATGAATACATGCAAATGTAAATGTACCTATATATGGTAATAATAGATACATACAACATTAATTACGATGTTTAAAATATTTGTTAACGTGGTCTGTCATTGATGTCATAGGGACACAGTGCTAGGTTAGACATTTTCACTACTACTGTTAATCCAAGGAGGAAGGACTATGACTAAACCAATGAGCATTTTGCTCAATCTAAGGCACAATCCATTAGGTCAAAATGGGTTGAACTGAAAGAGGTTACCGTCAGGGAGAATTGACTCTTCTGCATAATCAATGTAAAAACAATACATCAGCCCTGAGTTTTCACTGAATGTTTATGTCGAACCTCTGTAATGTGGATGGAAACGACTGGATGAGCACAAGGTTAGTGTCGGTCATCTGTAACTTTGCCCCCTGTGTCAACATAGAGAACGTCACCTGACTGCCAAATGATGATGTTCCTATAAAGAGTAATTTAACACAACATCTTGTCTCACAGGCCAGTGGTCCGGGTAGGAATGGGAGGCAGGGGCCTTAGCTTACCAACGGTACGAGGCTGCATCTGAAAATATGTTTATATTCCATAGGAGGAAATGCTAGTGATCCCTATAGGTAGGCTATATATTCCCTATTGGTTTTATGGCACTAGCCCAAATAATTGCAATTATGCAGTTACGCTGTGTGAAAGTTATCCGCTGTATAAATTACTCAGAATATACATGGCTGGAAATTAATTGTTATATTTTAAAATTTCAGTTGTGGCTCAGTAACAGTTTCAGGCTATAGTGACACAGGAAAGAGCAGAATACCGAGGATTTAAGAACCGGTTCAGTTTCAGTTCACAGTGGCAGGGACTGCAGGCACCATCCAGCGGTGTTCCTCTAGCTCAGGGACATAACGTCTCTATTGTCTTTTACCTGAGCACAAGTTAGTAGCCAGACAGGTGCGGGAGATAGTGCAACAGAGGCAGACGAGACTGAACCTCACGCTATCCCATGGAGCTCATGCCAGAATGCCTGTAAGGAACCCCGCAGGGTAATTACTAAGAACAAACCCGGGATGTTTGGCAGAGTTAAACCACACATGGAATAAAGTCACTGTTAAAATAGATGTCAGCAGCAGCCTTAACACTTCCTGTTCAGCGATTCCTTAAAAACATCACCTTATACTGTATGTGGTTCTTTGGAAAAAGTGAAAGAGTTCCCCCACGGCATTGCCGAAAGAACCAACATTTTGTAAGACTGAAAACAAAAAAATGGAACCTAGGTTTGCATCTTACCTGTGCAGACAAATGTGAATGTAAATGTTAAATAAATGTATAAATAATGCAGAAGCAGGTGAGTGCGCTCATCCATCTGAGTGATTGGAGAACGCAGGTCATACAGAAGGCGGCAACGGAAACTCGGTGACCAGAGTCTGTTTGCTTACAGTCGATGGGCCGGGGCGAGCTATCCAACACCCTGCCCTAATTTGCCTGGCAAAGAAGACTCACAGTTTAATCGGCAAGAAGGAGGCTGATTATGCATCTTCTCACCAGAGCTGAGCGAGGACAAATTTGGATTTTTTTGCTGCCAGCTGGCTTTCCAAAATCAAAACAGGTGCCGTGTTTTGGCATTTCTAATCCTGAGCGATTTCCACTGCTTGTCCTCCACGTGTTTGCACAGGTGTGCTTGTTCCACAGGTCCTTGGTTTCACAGTATAGCTTGTCAGTCCTGGCTCCAAGTTGTGCATGTGATTTTTGGGAGTTTGCATCATTGAAGTGATGCTTTTTGTTTTTTGTTTTTTTTTTTTTTGCATGGAGCAAACAAATGCCAGAACTGCTAAATACATCCAGTTTACAATAATGCTCAAACCAGTGTACTTTATTGTATTGCATATATTTAGCATATTTTAGCATTTAGAATATTTAGCATATTTTTGTATAACGTGTATTTATATATTGCACTGAACTTTACTGTTCTGGTGACCTCCTGTTTTATTATATGTACTTTATCCTGTACTTTTAAGTTGCTCTGGATTAAAAGATCCGCTAAATTAAATATAAAAATGAAAGACTGTTACATCAAAAGGGAACTCAGGGACAGCAGGTAATATATCAGTGAAAATGTCAGACTTGTGTAACTTCAAATTTCAAGAAGAGCCCTTCTCTTTTAGCCTTGAGCGCGATGAATGCGTGTAGGGTTTCTTTCTATGAAAGCGTGAGCTAATTACCTAAATGACCAAATTGTAATTCAGCACCAATAGCAGAAATGGGTGAGTGGTAAACGACATCCAAGTGCATAGAGACAGAAAATACAATATAATTTACCCATTAAGAGAACTTGTTTTTACTTTATGCATAAAAATTGTGTTGAGGCTGAAAAGTCCAATGCAGAAGTTTAAAAAAAAAAAATGCAGAGAGGTAGGATCTGCAGTCCCCCTGATGCCGTGTAAGGGTACACCCTGTAAACCATTCTGTGAAGGAATTTACACCGCTAGGAGTGCAACATGCCGCTCAGTGTGAGTTTATGTGTACCTGTGGATATTCTTGTATGTCCGTATTTGTGATGGAAGCAAAGCTGGAGTCCCGCAGCTCTTCGGGGATCTCGTGTCTGCAAGCCAAGGGCTGCGTGTCAGTTGTCCCGCTTCCCCTCTCCATCGGACAGCTTTGGCTATGAAGATGGCTTTATCTGGATTACAAACGTCAAGGGAGCAGGATGGGAATGACAGGATGATGGACCCTGCCAGACAGTGGGAAGCCAGGGATTTCTGAAGTAGGTGACATGGCCTCCCACCTCCTGCAGTGAAACACAAGGAAAGTGGGAAGGGGGAGGCAGCACTTGGAGGCTTTGAAGAAAAACTGTTCCATTTACTGCTGCCATTCCATTTCCACTCTCTGCTACATAACACGCACACTTTGAGGGCCTAAACTAGGTTGTGACATTTACTGTGCTACCGTAGCAATGAAATCACAGTGCAAGCAGAATAAAGTATTGGTTCAGAGCCTTGACATAACAATTCAACAACAGTACATATCAGCACTTCTCTTATTTACATATGGATCACAGAAGGTCTTTCACGTAGAGATTTCCACTTCTAACTACCAGATGTTTGTTGGACTCTTTAAATGGTGCCCATCCCCAGAGACACTGGCTTGCCGTTGTTTTTGTGCCTAATGGGGTTTATTTATGTTGGTATTTTTAGATTTTCATAAAACGCTCCAAATGCCCATCCCTCTGCTTTGCATGTTCTGCTTGTGCCCTCCGACCTCTGACGTCTGACTGCTCACTGTAGCTGGCACACACACCGAGCTGGCGTGTAAAAGGCAAGGTTAGGAGCAGGCTGCAGCCCCCTGCCTTCCCCGCGCTACCCCCTTGTGTGTTCCTCTTGTACTCCAGGGACAAATAATGCAGTGCGAAAGCCCTAGAGGTTCTTCTCCCTGTAAGGCAGAACTGAGATTCATTCTTCTGTACGAATACTTCCGTTTATCTTATATAATTGTTTTGATTTATTACATGAAAAAGTTTAAGTTTTCCGCTCGACCATTCAATTGGCCTTGCATAAATTTCCATAGGCAGTATCCAAAGGCAACATTAACACATCATAGCTTGATATTTATTTCTGTTTCTGCCTTATTTTTGCCTGCATTGAAATAGGAGTGTAAGTGGCAGGCTGGCATCATATGCTCACGGAGGTGTAAAGAAGCAGTCATCACATGTGCAGTGGGGCTCAAAAGTCTGCGACGGCAACTGCCGGTTGCATCTACAAGAGACCCTCCTTTTCACACCTGTGTTTTTTCCTTTCAAAATTGGAAAAATGAAAGCACTTTGGCCCCTCATGCAGACGGGCGTCTTCCTAACACGTCGCCACGTGGCCGGCTGATGAACGAGGCTGCCCTTGTGAGGTGACACACGGAGATTAATACGAGTCCCCAGCCCTCGTCTCCCACTCCGGTGCCATTGTTTTCAATAAAGTGCCAGTGGTTTCCATTATGTAATCGCATTTGGGAGTTGGGATCGAGAGTTTAATGAAATCAATGACTGCTAGAATCTCCTGCTATTGATTGAAAGCGTAGGACTGATATGATCTCTGCCTCTGCTTAGATCATAATCTTTTCCTCCTCTGTGCTTTATTACATTATAGTGACATTAATAGACAGCCCATTGCTTGTGAATGTAGCAGTGGATCATTTTTCACTCCTAATCGTGTGACTCTAAACTTCATTCAAGCCCCATTAGGGTCACAGTTGCTTGGACCGGGAACATTTCAATCAAGTGAGCAGCCTCTTTAAGAGTCTGTGAAACATGGCAAAGCAGGAGGGACGTTTAGGTGTTTGGAATTTTGGGAATTTGAAATTGGAACGTGGAGGCAGCCCTTAAGCAGTGCCTCCTCAGCTAGGGTTGCAGCTGTTTCTGCAGAACTGTGAACGGAACAGGGGGCTTAGCGGCAGGGAAAGATTAATGACTGTGAATAGGGAAGGTAGAACGCGATGGCTCTTTAATGCACCTCTGTGTGGGAGAAAACAGCAGCGCTTGTGGAAAACAGCACCGCACACATGTCCACTGCAGCTCTGCAAGGGGCAGTTTCATTCTGTGGTGTGTTGACGTGGTATTTGGGTAAACACTGCACGAGGGGTGCAATTTGCCCACGAGCTGTGCGACATCCTTTAAGATACGGACATTGTGTGTCGCTACTTGTCTGGTCATTACACCGAGACGTAACGGTAGAGTGATCCTTCCCGCACGCACACACAAATTAGTATGGTGGTCTCTCTCTTTGAAAAACACGTTGCCAAAGCAAGGTTTGAGTGATGTAAAACAGAGCATCGACATATTCTCACTCGCACACACTGAACCGTGCTCATTAAGCGGCTGGTACAAGACAGCCGCAGCCAAAATCTTTCACACTCATATCCATACTTGCACAGTCCACCCTCTAGGGGTACAACCAAGCACCAGTGACCATTTCAAAGACTTTTTCAATGCACTGCTCCTCAAAGGCAGTGTGGCCTGGTTTCATGCTTTGTTGCAAAGACACACTGCAGTTTCGGGGGCACCAATTGCGAAGGCCTGCCTGCCCTGGGTACATGGCCTGAGGCGTCGTGTACTTCCCGAGCCCTCATCCCCTCCTATGACACAAGGTTCTTTGTAAGGGTCTGTGTTTGATTTATTCTAATAGAAATTAACCTCAGAACAGACTGTAGTCATCTGTGATTCTCATCTTTAGCACATAGCCCTCAATTTGACAAACATGGTTTGTCAAAAGAAGATTCATTTCCCCAGTCTGATGGCTTCGTCAAATGGTTGAGGATGAATGCTTGTTTGATTTTGTAATTGAAAATGCAGGGCCCTTTTTCGGTTTCATATGTGATTACTTTCAATTAAGTAAAGCAAACATCTGTGAATATTTGCCTTTATTTCATCTTTGCTCTCTTTGCTGACGTTTATGGTAAGTAACTGAGATGGAGCTCTGGTACACCTCAGCTCCTGCTATCCCAGCATCCTCTTGGACGAGCGGAGGACTGAATGGCACATGCCCATGCTCTGATGATGAATCCTCCATTCCCGCGGCCTTCATTTACAGGTGACCTGCCACACGTCTGGAAACATATACCTTTGTAAGAGAGTTCTTGAAGACGTGAGGGCTTACAGCAGCAGTGTAAAGAAGCAGGGTCTTTGACGTGTGTTTATCAGTCAGCTGCAGGCAGCAGAGCTCCACAGATCCATGCGGGAGATTCACTCGGGGCTTCTGCCTTTTGGGCTCACTTCTCTGGGAGAGAGGGGACAGTGAACTCCATTAGAGGCCAGCAGAATGCCCGTCCCATTGGACCTTCTACACATGCTAATGATGGCGTCACGCTCCACAGCTGTCCAGGAGGCTGTTGTTAGCAATTCAGAGTCAATTGAGTGAGGAGAAACAAAGAAGTAGAGAACACTGTTTATGGGCGAGTGCGTCAGACCTGAAGGTGCTGATTACAGAGGTGGAGGTTTGCTGTCACAGAGACACACACGCGCGCATCGCATACACATTCACGGAGAGCCAGCGCACTTGTAAATATGCACGTTCATATGAAGGCCCAGATGGAAACATACAAGCATAGCTCATTCAGCCATGCATGTAAACACACCTGTATACACCCACACATTCGCTTGCTCAGGTTCGCTCAGGACCAAGAGACATTCACGCACGTGGATTGCTTCTAAATGCTTGGGTCACTTGCTCCCACGTCTCAGGCAAGACACACAGGTCACGGTCTGCCATGTGGCGACACGGCAGCCCACCCAGTCCCATCGCCATCATAGTCCTTAGGCCCCCCACTGCATGCTGGATCAGCCTGACCATGGACCTGCTGGCAAACTGCCAGGTCTCTACAAGACTCTGCTCAAAAACATAAACGGTAAAGAGAGGCTAACTCTTTTCTTTGGCCCATAATGACATAGTTCAGGTTTCCTTCCCCGAATGTGCTATGTAATGTACCCAAAGAGCCTCCCATTGCACATTAGTGGCTCAGTAATGGCTGTGCTTTGTGGGGCTGCTGTGCCGACGCCAACGCCACAGTCGCAGCCGCAGCTGAACCGCCACTCTAATGGAGCCTTCCCGGGCAGGCAGGAAGGTGGGGGAGAGGAGGCACGTGGCGCGGAGCATCCATGACTCATGGCTGTGCAGCCATCCCTGAGAGACCGTTTAGAGGGGGAGGTGATGGGGGTTTGGTGACCAGCAAAGTGACAGGCTGTGTGCTCAAGCCGCACAGCCCTGTGGTGCTGTGTGTGTCGCGTCCATCCCATGGTGAAGAGGCTGCAATTACTTCAGGGGCGTAATTGGGAGCAGGGACTGGGGGAAGGGGATGACATACCTGTCGGGGTTCTGAAAGGCTGCTTTGTGAGAGGTCCACACCATGACATATTTCGATGGTGCCCTTTTTCTGTAAACTGACTGAGGGAAAGTCCAGTGTGGTGTGTTCTTTTTGTCCTTTGCAGAATCACAGCGAGTGCCACAAGACAAGGAGCGGAGGTGTGCGTCTAAACGCAATTCCACGCCACAAAGGTGGAGCTGTGTGTGTTTGTCTGAACACTTTGTATGTGTGTGTGTGTTTCTGTGTAGAATGACAAAGAACTTCTACAGTCCGATCTCTTCTGCATTAACGTGAAATGTCGTCCTCATCCCTGATGTGCTATTATACAGGAAAAGGAGAGAAATTCATCAGGTACAGTCCACCATAATGGCTCAGGAACATTCACTTACACACACACAGACACACACACACACACACACACCTACACCAGTCCTTTCGGCACTAATTCTGAGGTGACTGACAACAACGGTCCTCCTCTCAGATAAAAATCCCGGCCTTCTTCCGCAGCTTGCGTGCCAGCACCCAGCAGGCTGTTGGAAAGCAGCTCCGATAAGACAATGTCATTTATTTCCGGCGTTAAACACAGTCTGAGGCAGGAACGAGGGCATAATCAAAATCAATAGCTGCTTAAAAAAGCTAATAAACAAATGTTAATGAGCTCTAGAGAAGGTCAAGTCTTAACAACGGATCACCCCCTCCTTATAAATATTCACCTGTAATTATCATTACAGGAACAGGTAATTAAGCAATCAGAAAAGAACTTTACTGAAGACATGTACCAGGCTGCTTGGGTGAATGATCCAGAAGAGGACGGTGACTGGGGCACTGCCTGGACACCAGTGAAAGTCACCACTCAACGCACACCCACGGTCACCGTGTGCAGCGAAGGGCTCAGACAGTCGCAGACAAATTCACGCTCTCTCAATGCAGGGACAGCACAGCATGGACACAGGAAAAGTAATGCTAACCGTGTCCTTGGGGCTCCTGGCACTTTATCGATCAATTACTGGTTTTACGGGGATAAAACGAGCTCCGTGGTCGTAATTCACAAAAAGTGAGGCTTGGGTACCAGCGGAGGAATAAGAAATAAGTTTAAAAAAAAAATTACACCTCAAAGCAAAGGGAAAATCGCTTCTTTCCAGTTCCGGGGATCAGGGTAAGCTGGATGCCAATGTCACAGCTGGATGGATTTATGCTGGTCTCCTAACAGGTTTAGTAAACTCCCAGGTTATGAGTTTACACATGGCCCATGGAATATCTGCCTCGTCTCTTTCTTCTTCCTTTTTTTATAAATGGAGGGTTTTGCAGTGCGTCTTTAAATAAGCCTCTGAGATTTTATGCTATAAACGTAAACACCAAAGGGAGGAGGCACTTTTCAGATGCAGACACATTTGTCAGCTGCGTGCGTTACCGTGAGAGCTCTTGGCTTTCTCGTACGTGAGACTGTGAATCGTCTGTGTTACTGTGACATCTGTAGGTTTTTCTGTGTGTGATGTGGTGAGCAGTCTGTGGCGCTGCGAGATCTTTGGGTTTTTCTCTATGAGGGAGGAAGCGACAGCCATACTAGTCTCAGACAGTGGATTTCTTTTCCTGGGATGCTCCATACAAGAGGACCATGGATGTTTGTGCGCCTGTGAGGTGCAGACCTGTAGCGTAAACTGTTGCCATCTGTCACATAGGAATATTAACCCATCATCATGAAAATGACCGCCAAGCCAGTGAGCAGAGCAGCTCCAATCCTCCGCACCCAACAGACGAGGCTTGTCTGTAGCGACTGGAAGACCTATAGGAGGCGCTGTGCACCCGGTCAGTTTGCATATCGCCTCTGGTCGCTGTGGGTGGAGGGTACAGGTCAGCACAAACTGGAGCTCGACACCACTCCGTTTACAGGAGTAAAGCGGAGGATGACGGCAGCTTGTCGGTAGCAGGGAGGAGCCACCCCGTTTGCTGCAGTGACTAATTGAGCCATCAGGCCACGTGGCACCATCTGCTTTACTGTTAAAAAAGGGAACGGTGTGCGGCACATGCTCAACCCTGGGCACGGAGCACATGCTTCACACCTCACTGGGCCTCGAAGAACGCCGATTGCCACTCAAGACCGGCTGTGCCATTGGCCACGCTCTCGGGCCCTGAAGTGCCGAATCGACATGTCCCTTGTGCAAAGCACGCAGTTTCTCTTAGCGAGAAGGAGAGAGAGTGAGGAAAGAGCGCAAGGTATGGAGAGATGAGAGGAATTCACTGATGCTATAAAGGATGCGGCTTTTTTACCGATACCTTTTCAGCCACCCTTAAGTTCCTGAAAATTGCTTAAGATAAAAATCAATAGAAAGATTTTTTAAAAAATCTTACCTTACATTCAGTATTACAAATAATTGGTTTCCTTTCTTATCAGGGTCCTTCCAAAACATGTTGGTGACAATAAAAAGAAAGTGAAAATGAAATTGTCAGTAAGAGGATTTAACATTAACCACTGAGTTTCATATGGGACAGTTGGCTCTCAAGTGGAGCTACCCATCATGCCTCGCAGGTGACTGTAGCCTCACAATCCCCTTCTCCTCGGCCAGAAAGCCAAAAAACCTAATCCCCAACTGAGTGGCTCTCATCGATTGCTGAAAAAAAAGAAAACAATACACAGAAAGATGGCAGAAACGAGGACAACAATCAGAACGGATGCTGAGGTGGGGGAACAGAGTGAGTGAGTGAGTGAGCGAGTGAGAGAGACAGAGAGAAGTGGTTGAGCTTTACTTACCTATCTACCATAAAAACAGGCGTGGGGGTAGGGTAACATTTTGGTGCAGAGAAAAGGGTTTGCCTCCGATTTACTGATAGTGTCGTTCCAGCAGAGCTGAGGGTATGGCAGGGCATGGCCCTGGATCTGATAAAAACTGAGGATGGATAAAGGAGAAGAGATTACAGAGAGCAGGGGCAAGGGAAAGGACTGGGGTGAATTGGGGTGGAGTGGCTGGGGGATTAGAACAGCTGCAGCGCATGGGTCTGGCTGGAAAGCCCCGAAGGAACGAGTGACATGCAATGGGGTCGGACGACAGGAGACCCAAAGGGCCCCCCTGCTGCTATCTGTTTACCTCCCACACATGCCTTTCTTGCTCTGTAGCCCAGAGATTTGGGCACCGACAGACACAGAACCTGGACTCACAGATGCCAACATAGAGTTTTGTGCAGCTGGAAACCTCTTCATGGGATAAGAGACCTAACCCCTTCTGTAGCTCCAGGGGGAGGGTTCAAGGCAGCCCAGTGGGGAGCTGGTGTAGGACATCAAGGTAGAAGTGCAAGGCACCGACACAAGGATAAAGAGAGACTACACACACCCATCAGAGGGCCACAGGGCTCCGGGACTGGACAACCATCCCATTTTTCCTCTCACAGTGCCATAGGCAAACAGAAGGAATTCCACTGAGAATGTGAAATGCTGCGGTGAAACACCGAGGACCAAAGCGATTGTGTGACAAACACGGAATGCTGGATGCATTTTACTGTCCCAGATGGGTTGCGCTGGTTGTCACTCACAGAGCCAGAGCAAAGACAACAGATCTGTTGACAGCATCACATGGAGTCAGAAAGAACAAGTATGATCCCAAGACCGTTTTCCTTCCAGCTGAGTTTGAAATTTGATGGTACATGTTCTTGCAGACGGTAGAACGTTGTGGAAAAGTTGAAGACCAGATGACGGTTTGGCATTCGCTTTCACGCTTTAGGCGAAACCCAGCTCCCTCCCTTCAGCCTGAAGGGGATACCAACCTCCCATCTTCAGCTTGGTCTGGAGAGGAGAATTGTCAGGGGCAGAGGAGTGGAAGGAGAAAGCGGGAAAGCTTTTCATGTTTTTCCTCTCACTAACCTTTCCCTGTCAATACCCATTTGGCCTGGGAGACCGCACTTGATGCCAGGGAGCAGGTTTCCAGGAAAGATGAGTTTTGTAATGGGCAGATGATGTTGGGGAGAGAAAGAGGTAGAAGGGGGTGTCTGACCCCCAGTAGGATCTTTGTGAAGAGCTTTGCATTCTAAACCAGGGGCTGTTTGGGAGCCGTGTCCCGGAAGGGCAGCTGAGGATGCAGCGCTCAAGAGGTGAAGCTTGTATTGCAGGTGAGTATGGTAGTCCAAGTTTGGCTCACAAGTTCTAATACGTGAGATGGCCACGTGTACAACACACAACCCGCCACACATTTGGGCGCTTTTTCGCGACTCGCCGGTGGAGGAATGGAGGGGAACAAAGCTCTTTTTTCTTCAGCAACCATTCTGCTATCTCAGCCAAACACTACCATTCGACGCAGTGAGCCCTTGAGAATGAAACAGAGTGAAGCTAAATTAAAAAAAGACTAATTTTGAATTCTTCTAATGAAACATGACTGAAGTAATGGATGTATATGATTTCTGCGCTAATGATGATTAATTACTCATTTCAGGGCCAGTTCCAGCCCTATCGGAGAGAAAACAAATGACAGCACCTCTCATCTGCCAGCATCTCAGCCCTCAGTTTGGGAAATGACAATCCATCCAAGCAACACAATATGCTGTTGTGCCGGTTGTTATTTTTCAGTTTGTCCGAGAGGAAACTTCTACTCTCGCTTCTACTCTCTAGCAGGAACGCAGTGTGGAAGCACAGACAATCTTTGGCGACCTCCTCTCGCTGGATGTTGTCCAGACACCTTTAGTCCACAGAACTACTTTAACTTCAACGGGATTTCAAAGTGTGTGTTTCAGATTCAGCTTCAGATCATTTTTAATGAGCTGATGTCAGGTGTACATGTAGTGTAATGAGGGGGAGATGCAGAAGGCTGAGATCGTGGGCTGACGGAGACATTACATGCTCAACCCACCATTAACAATCAGGTATCTACAAACATGGTGAAAACCTACCTAATGCACCACGCTCAGTACCCATCTCAGCTTGACAATCACACACACACACACACACACACACACACACAATGATTTTGAGGTGTGCCCAGTGACTGTACTGTCACTGTGATGTGTATATAGAACTATCACTGCATTCAAACTATGGAACCCTGATGCACACACACACACCTAGACAGATACACCCACAAATATGCACACAGACAGATACATACCCAGACACTATTAAATAAATAACAGGTGAGCTTTAACAATAAAAGATGAATAAAACATTGATCCATTTGCATGATGTATAGTTTAAAGCCACCAGATCCAGCACACAACAGAAAATAAGAGGTTCAGATTTAATTCTTATTCCCTAGAGAGCTGAACAGAGCAAAGAGTTTCTTTTACATTCTTGTTGAAAGTAAAAATGTACAAAAATCTAATAGAAAACCTATCTGGATGTAAATGCAAGCTGGAGTGGCTCCAGGGCTGTGTGTTGGGTGAGGAGAAGAGTCTCAGGCTGTTTGTTGTGTGCTCCTGTGCAGACCTTGTCTCTAGGTGGAGACCTTGGCTACAGTGCTGTCGCACTCACACACACACACACGTGCACACACACACACACACACACACACACACACACACACACACACACACACACACACATACATGCACGCACAGATGTATACCTACAGGGATGGTGCTGTTAACACTACAGGTACAAGAGGCTGAAACAGATGAAAGTCAAGTCTGTGTCTTCACTGTTGCAGTCCAGATCTGGACCCGAAGGCTGGCACACCCGGGGTTAATCTCATGCAGCCTGAGAGGGAGGGAGGGAGAAAGGGAGGGAGGGAGAAATGATATGGTTTACTTTTTACACATCCCATAACCCCCTTCCCAAATGGATTGTTTTGTCATTTCTAAAAATGGCTCCACGCACCACTGGCTCTGAGATAGGAGAGAGCCCAGAGCAGCGCAGGAGACAGGACAAAATGGGCCGAACCACACAGGACAGATCCGCTCCCACCCCCGGTAACCCTGCTGCGGGGCTCAACACCGTGCCTATTCATCCGCGCACGCAGCGCGGACACCGAATGCAAAGGCCGCATCAGAATACAGATGCAACAGCATAGCAACTTTAAAAGACGCTGATGAATCGTTCTTGTGGGACTTCGAGCTTGTCTGTGCACTGCCTGCGGTTAACTGCAGTGTACCGCTACGCGCGCACACACACACACACACACGCACACGCGCACGCACACATGCATGCACGCCCACACATCCTCTTCTTTACTTGGTGCCACCCCACCCCCCACCTGGCACAGACTGATGTCCCCCAGTCCCATGAGGGCCACAGGGACCGGTTGGCATGAGGATGTGTTTATGGAGCCCGTGCAGTTTGGATCATTATCGGCCGCTTGTTTCTCAGCTTTGGTGCGCGGCTATGCTGCACTTGCTTGTACTGATCACACATACAAATGTGAACAGATTAGTATGTGGTCCTTCCTGTGCAGCAGACGGAGCGCTCAGCCCGAGCAGGCAAGCATACAAACAGCAGGGCGGTGCCAGCGCTCGCACCCTTACCAGACATTCCTAACAAGCCATTAATGGCTGTTAACTGCATCTTTCCCGGACATCCAGCAGTAGGAACGGTGCTCTCCGCGGTCTGCTCATTGTCCGGCACTCAGCGTGATGAGGGCACCCCTAGGGAACGGTGCAATGACCTCGACACCCCTGCTGTAGGGCAAAGGCAAAAACCCACATGCGTGCTCCTTACAAAATGGGACCAAATTAAAGTTTGAAAGCCAAAGCACTGAAGGCCAGTGGGGGGGAGCCTGCAGGAGCACCGGGCCGAGCGCCCATTTAACGCTCAGGCGCACGCATATTCCCACGACGAACGTCACAGTCACAAAACGTCATCATTCATGATGTTACGGTTAATGTCAGAGCTGTAATCAGCGCTGCTGTTGCATGATGAATTGTGTGTCGCGTTTCCCATCGTCACATGGATGCTTGAACCCGGTTCCCTCCACCCCTGCTCCTTTCACTCAGCTGCCCCAGCCCAAAGGCTTGAGGCTCACCACAGCGTCTGCGGCACGCTCACTTTCAGGACAAATTGAGCCACTGTCAATCAAGACACCAATCTCGGCAACTCCGCCCCCTGGAGGCCACTTGGAAACATATTCAGGGAGACGTAGAAAAGCTGAAACAATTGTGGTTGTCACGGCGATGGTAATGCGGGAGGAGCGCAATCAGAAAGCCCCGCGATGTATGATCTCTGGCCGACTGCATCGGCGCGGCTTCGCACAAAGCTCTATTAATATCTCTCTTCCCCCGATTGTGAGATAGAGCGGCAGTGGGCTTTTTCACACGCCCGGTATCATGGCATTTCTGCTGGGAATCCACAATAGAGCAGCCCATAAATCATGCTGAGGAGAGGGGAGACAGATATGACAGCGCGGGCTGAAAGTTGCATTGCGATGAGGCGCTTTTGGGGGGGGGGTGGGGGGGGGGATCGGGACACACAGAGTGAGGGCAAGCAAAAGTGAGAGAGAGCCGGAGAAAATGAGATAAGGAGCAAGAGGAGAGAGAGGAGTGAGGAGCTAAACAAGGCAAAGGAGGACAAAGGCAGAGGCAGGGGGACAGCGAGGGCAGAGGGAGAGAAAGAAAGAAAGAAATAAAGAAAGAGAGCAAAGGGGCTTGAGAGTGGAAGGCAGGTAAGGAATGGCACCTGCAGGCTCCCTGGGAATGCTGGGAATTTGAGCAGCTTGCTCTGGGGTCTCAGTGCCACTGGGATGGAGCAGCATCTGCCCAGGAGTTCCAGGTGCACGGCAATGAAGCAGGCACCAAGCCCAGGAGACAGGTGCTACTGTGTGTGTGTGTGTGTGTGTGTGTGTGTGTGTGTCTGTGTGTGCGTGCACGTGTGTGTGTGTGCGTGTGTGTGTGGAGGGGGTGCTGGCTGTGCAGTGCGGAGCAGCACAGGCTCCGGAAGCCCTGGCAGATAAGGGCTGCGCAGAGGAGCACAGATTACAGCGGACCACGCCGGATTTGTCACTCACGCTTAGAGCCGACGCTGACACAGCAAAGAGCGGCAAGCGCGAGCTAACGGGCTAATCTCCCGTGTGCTGGCCCAAAACATTCGATAAGTGAGGGTTCATAGCGTCGCCACGTCTTTCGCGATGAACAAAGAGCCCTCAGCGGCAGACACATTACCAGGAAAGGCGACACAAACCAGGACGGAGATAAAGTCTCTCCAAGTAGCAGGGCTGGAACGCACAGCAGTGTAAGACAAAGATGTGGTGCATTTAGGGTACGTTTAAGGAGGGCACATGGACTCCCCCCTACCTACACAGACACACACACACACACACACACACACACACACACACACCGACACACACACACACACACACGCTCATGCACACGCTTACACACAATCCCAGAACACATTCCGCTAATAAACGAAGCTCCTTCTTTCTCCCCTGAGTCCAGCCGGCAAAGCTGGCTAATTAAATACATCCCACACATGGCACGGGGCATCACCGTTGCCAAATTCCCACAGACAAAGGCTTAAACCAACAGCCAATCAGAAAAGCTGGCACAAAAAAGAAATTTGTATTCAGGTCATCTTTCAGTGGGGCTCATCCGCAGTTTGTTACCAGAGTATGCCACATTCTCTCCGAAGACATCCTGACAACACTGATAAAGGGACAAAATCAAGATTTTCCGCTTTAATAATTAAAGCTAATATCTCATCATGTTACGCCAGCCTCAGATAGTGCATTTCACCGACACTGGTAAGTCAGACAGTGAAATGTAGATGCTGAGCAAGTCGGCTGAATCGACCAGTCCGAAATGTTGCAACGAGTCAAGAGATGAATGCGCAAAAAGTGCAGCGTTTACTTTTCATGTGGCTTTTTATGTGGGCCAAATGCATAGGATTTGATTTTATTCACTTATATTCTATATTTATACTTGATCATACATGTGATTACACTTTATTCATTTAGCTCTAGCATTTCTTGAAAGCAACTAAGAATTCTGATGGGTTTGTTCAGAGGAGTAATTCGGGGAATGTATCTTGATTAAGAGTACAAATGACACTTCCCTTTTGGGATCTGAACATTCAAGTCCATAAACGCTGCCTTATGCAATTTGTTTCAGCAGCAGACATTCTTTGGGGTTGGCTTGTGTGCCGTGTAGGACAATGGTACCACAGCTCTTTGGGGGAGAAAGGTATATAAGACGTCCTTGCAACAAATAAACACCAAAAATATGAAAATTCATAACAGCAATATGTGAAAGAAGGCCCGTCATCTATAAAATAAAAACGTTGCAGTTTCCAAGCGTGGGGTGGGCTGTCCGACAAACCCCTCCCCCCCTTCCCATGTGCTTGGTTCGATCACACGACGGGTCTCTATCGCTGGGCAGAGACGGGCCTTGAGGCAATTTAACTATCACTGTGTGTCTGTGTATGTGTTTGCACATCCAGCGAAAACACCCACTAAAGCTGTGAGAAGTACAATGAGATCGGAGACGCTGGCAGACATACGGAGCCGGAGCTGACGAGTACTCTACCTTGGTCCATGGTCCTATTGGACTGATGGAGCCTGAGCGGAGAGCTCCACCTCCATTCCCAGAACAGAGAATCTGTAATACGGGCAGCGAGCACTGAACAATGGTAGCTCTACTTAACCTGTTACTTTCCTTCAACTACAACTTTCCAAAACTGTGTCAAATCAAAGTAACAAAGGAAAACATCACAGCGCTGTCTGATAATGGTGTCCATAGCTTTGTCTCACAACATGGTCTCAAAACACCACATCTATGTATCATGAGCCTATCTCTGCTCTTTTCAACATGCTCTTTCTAGAATTCTACAGTATAAATTATTTGAAACAAAAAAAAACATAAAATTCTAGAATTTCCTTTGATTATTAAGGACATGACGTACATATTAGGCCATTTTAGATGTGTATGTATGGTGGCACGGTGGCACAGCAAGTAGCACTGCTGTCTCACAGCACCTGCATGGTGTGAAACAACATGGGTTTGATCCCCGCTCAGTCTATGTGAAGTTTGCATGTTCTCCCCGTGTCTGTGTTGATTTCCTCTGGGTGTTCTGGTTTCCTCCCACCCTCCAAAGACATGATGTTCAGGTTCACCCATAGTGTGTAAGTGAATGACAGAAAGAGTGTGTTCCATTGATGTATGCATGAGTGACCCAGTGTAAGTAATGTATCTAGCAGTGTAAGTTACCTTGGTAAATAAGGTGTGTGGGCTGATAACACTACATAGTATCCATAGGAAGTTACTTTGGAGAAAAGCGTCTGATAAATAAATGTAATGCATATGTACACGGCACATAGCTTAGTTCTTACAGCCCTTGTGTTGTATTACTTGAACCCAAGTACCTTCTCCTGCTGTACTGTCCTTGAGTGAGAAACTTGCAGTAAAAAGCTCTATAAATGGATAAATATTGTAAGTAGTTTTGTATACTAACCTAACATTGTAAAAGACTGTTATACAGAAATATCACAGAGATGCTATATTATTGTACAGTACATCCAGTAAATACCACAGAGATGTTAGATTGCTATATTCAGGATGGAATTCATAACACCTCTTGTGGGGCTTGGGAGCATCCACTCCCCCACCGCTCCACTGTAGCTTCTGAGGTGCTACACTACACTACATGTAGCAGCAAAATCCCAGCCAATTACACGACACGTAGTACATGGCTGAAACTTAATAAGCCTTTAGAAGATCAGCAGGGCTGCTTTTTCCGGCCCCCCTGTTACACTTGGACCCCTCAGACATTTCATTACTAGCCAGACAACGCCCCCTCCATAATCCAATCACAGCCCCCGTAATGCAGCCCAATAATCCAATCAGCCAATAGCAGTGCTAGTAATGCTGCTTCTGGTCACATGATCCCTGTGCCAGCAGAGCTGTGTGAGGATAACGAGGCTTTAATGCAATTTGAATGCAATCTGAATACAGTTGTGCGTTAAAGCTTGGCCTCCAACATAACCCCGGAAGGCTTTGGAGACATTTCTGACGCATCTGTGCCCACAGCAGCACTATAAAGTTGTGCTAATGTTATTTTAATGCAATTTGCGCTCCCAGACAAGTGCTGATGCCCTGAATCCACTCTGGGCTAGATGTCACCAACACCTAAATGGTACTCTTGCGACAGAGTGGTACGATGAGAAAAACACCATCTCAAGCATAAGAGGCAACTGATGAAAAAACTGCAAACGGACCCTGGGGTGCTACCTGGGGAACACCTAATCCAATGGGAAGACAATGGTTAGAACGTATTCTTTTCGTGTCTCAGTTTAACATTTTAACGGCTATGCATGTGTGTCTGCTGCAGTGTTCAACAATCAGAAGCAACAGTTTGTGGAAGCAAGGCAGGTTGCTGTTCCTCATTAAGACTGGGGGCTTTCCACAGCGTAGGATGAACAATCCGCTGTCATTAAATCCTAATGAGTGGAGGAGAGCAGCTGTTGTGGCCATCGCTCATTAGGGGCGGAAGGCCTAGCAGGGCGCCGCAACCGACCGTGGTGCAGAGGTGAGCACACACTCTTCCACACCAAGGCACCGCTATGCTTAATCACCATGGATACCACAGCCACGGATCTGGAGCTGAAACGTGCCTTGGTTTGTGACGAGAATGAAGAACACTTGATTCACCAAGTGCTACATGCATGTGTGCATTTAAACAGTACATACAAGTTTTTTTTTCTTCCACTTTGTCTGCAGTTTTCACCTGCCAGACCATTGTGAGGGTAAAAATCTGAATGTCACTTGGACTTACATTCTTGGGTAACACGAGAAAAATTATCACTACTGAATTCACATTCCTTGAATTTCAAAAATGAAAGGTGTTCCCATACAACAATGAAGTCTTTTGAATACATTTTCCATGTTTAGCTTCTTTAAAATGCATTTTATGATTCCATTGCATTCAATACCTTTTGGTAAACATTTTCTGACAAAGTACAAAGTTTCATTACCATACGTAGATGTTCTCCCATTTAGAAGCAATTTGGATGAAAGCCAGTTCATGGACTAACAAGAACTCTTTCTATCATCGGTCTAAATTTGGGATGTTTTTACTTGGAGTTTAAAAAATACATTAATATTTTCTCAAAATTCAAACCCGAATCTGTCTGTTCGCATCAAAAGTTAAATATTCTTGATCTAATCTATGTGTTTCAAGCCGAATTACACATCCCTAGGAAGACTGATTTGCGTGGGATGTCTTTGGACAAATATTTTCCAGTAAAAGATGTAATTCTCTGACTGTATTGGACAGAAGGCTAGAGAAGATAAAAGCAGATGAAAGAGGAGCTGTCCCAGGTCCAGCGGAAGGCCAGAGTGGTGTGGAATTTTCAATGCGTAACCAAGTCCAGCAGGTTCAGTGTTCATTTACAGTTATTGTCCTTTAGTAGATTGTACCGGTGAAGAGTGAAGCTCTGGAAAGGACTCCTGATGCCGCCCTTCTCTTTGTTTTCTTCCATTGTGCTCCTTGTGTGAATTAGTGCTGCCTGGATATTGACACATGCAAAGGGATGCCACAGTCATACGAGTCCTGGTCACTGACACATTTCCATTTACATTTTTATATTTACTCAATTAGCGGACACTTTTCGTGACAACAACACACATTGGCTATGTATTACTAAGCCAACAACTTTATCCAAGGAGACTTTCCCTGATAGATGCACCACATCAAACTCACTGCACTCATTCACCCATCTATACAACATAGAGATATGACATACATAGATACTGACACACAGCATGTATGTGTCAGTGCTGTAAAAGTCGTGTGATTTACAGTGCCAGGGTAGAATCTGCGGCATGTGGCTCTTGCTATGGCTTCTGAAAACAGAAAACTCACAATGCGACCATTCTGTTTTTTTGGTTTTTGAGCTGAAGGGTCCTCTGTGTTTAACCAGAGAAAATCTTCTTTAAGAGTGCAGTTCAGAACCGTACTCTTCAAATAGGGCTTCTTGAATAGCATTTGTTTTACACTAAAGAAATTGTGAAAGAACACTTAATGGTATCTTAATAGTATCTGAAAGACTCTGTATTGTATATTCAGTATTGATTTGCTGGAAGCAGTAAAAAAATCTGACATGAAAATATGCTTGGGCAGAAAGAGCCTATTCAAGCATACTGTATATGCACGTGCGTGTCATACAGGGTGTCAAGATAAAACGTGACAACGAAACCTGGTTATTTCTGATGATTCGGAGTTCATGGCTTTTCTCCAGGAATCTGAGTTTGTGTGTCAGTTGGTTGTTACTGATTCCGCTGTTTCTCTCCATCAATGGCAACGGTTTGCTTGTTTCCTTGGTGATGGACATCCAAAGTCTTCAGGTCGAGACCCTGATATCACACAGTAGCTCACACCTACCCACACATGTAAACACAAAAATAAGTATGAATTCTCCTAGAATTGATCGGAAAAAGTGCCATCATATCCGAGAAGCTGATGGCACCAGCAGCGTAACAAAATTAACCCAAAAATCTACCTTAAAAGCACAAGCAGAGAGATCCTGCCATGGCTGGTCGTAGTGCTGTATGACTACAAGTGGTGCTATTTTTCCAAACCGAAGCAAGACCAGTTTTGTGCAGTAATTCTGTGCTGTACAAGGGACCACGTCACCATCAAATCTTTCATGAAAACATCTTGTCATTCGCCATGAAATCATCTCTGCCATGCTAACACGTGATAGAAAATACCCGAAACTCAATCTAAATCAAGTCAATACATAATTTTCCTACTAGTTGTATCATGACATGCACTTTTTCACTCAACATTTTCATGCCCCAAAATCACTGCAAGCTTCTAACAGTTTTTTCCACCATTATGAATAAAAATTTTAACAAGGGAATAAACTGTTTGAAGATAACGGACTGCAACCTCTCCTCATTACTTTTCTTATCATGGACCCCTGCAGGATATAAGAGACCTTACCTGAACAAGTTGGCATTCATCTCATCTCAAGCATGGTTAAATGCCTCAGTGTAAGCATTGAAACTGGATAACAGGTTGACCCACAACTATTTACAGTCTTCTTCCAGCCTGCTAACCAGCTCCTTCTTGCCTCTTCATATCGTCTTTGCACCAGAAGCTGGAACCTCTTATCCAATCCAGGGCTGAATTCGCCCAGAGCCCATCCTGAGAAGCACAGGGCGTGAGGGCACATCACAGACTCCGGCTGCACCAGTGTGTCTCCCTATCTTTTTCCAACATTTAAGATTTATAGCTTCCTGCAAAACAATATCTCATTTATTCTGTTTTGAGTCAGCAGTATGAAAAGTGGCAATGGGAGCACGGGCTACGAGCAAGGTAACACATGGAGCCACATAGGCCCAGAGAGCATTATGGGCTTAGATCAATGTCACAGCACCTTGGAGCGCATAAACAGTTCTGCACTACAAGAGCACACAGTGCTTTATAAATGAGGATGTTGATTGGGAAAAGCTCAGAAAGCAAGGAAGTTAGTTCCCTTGCGCACTGGTCTGTTCAGACGTCACAGCAGGTCACCTTCCTCAGAGCGCACCGGGAGCTCATCACGCTCCCCCGTCCCTCTACCACTTATGTCCAGCAGCAGTCACATCTGAACTGCCATTTATCCCTCTTTCATCCGATCAATAGAAACGAACAAAAGAGCTGTCGAGATCGATAGTCCTTTCTTCATGGTTGTGGGAGAAGGGAGCCTAGGGTTCTTGCATGCCTTTGAGGGAGCGAATGGAGGTGGGAAAGGGTGTGAGGGGTTCTGGGAAGGTGGTGCAGTGTGCAGGAGGACGGAAGGTCTGAGACAGGTCTACAGTGTCAATGGCTCAAGCTGGATGACCGTGGCTTTACTAATGTGTCTAATTCATCCTGAACTTATACTGTATGTAATGTTTTCCTATGTCCCAGGTTGAGGGAGTATGTTGGGTACCTGCTGAGACAACTGTGCCCAAGGGACTAGCCAAATTAATGCAGAAAGGAAGTTACACTACAAGCTCTTGCTCTCCACACTGGTAAAGTGTATAACAGCAAGGTTTCTGCTTTTAAGGAGAAAAAAAAAAAAAAAAAGAAACTTTGTTATAGCAACAACAATAATCTTGCAAAGAATTCAACTTTGTTGGTCTTTGAATCAAACTCTCTGCTCAGTGCTCCGTTAAGAGCAGGACAGGGATCAGCACTCGCTCTACAGAGTGACACTTTGGGGAAAAAAATGACCAGCTGTTATGATTTATGCCAGGGCACAACGTCTCCTTATGAGTTTCAGAACTGGCTCCCTCAAAACTGGATTTACAGAATGTACCAGGAAACTAAAAGTGGAAACAAAATTTCAGTCTGGGGGTTTAGAAGATCCTGGACAAAAAAAGAAAGAAAAACAATCCAGCTCAGATTGGCATCATAAAGAAGTGGTGTAGGAGAAGCCCACTGACTCATCTCAGCTAGGATCTGGAGCTCCTCTGAACTCCTATAAATATTATATCCCTTTCAGACAAGTATCATTTCATAACAATTAAAAATGGCATAACTGGCAGAGGCAGTGAAAAACAATTTTTTCTGGACTAACTACGAAGCACATTAAAAAAGCAGTTTCAGAAACGGAGTGATTAACTTAGGATTTATTTTCCTTCTCTATTCATGTTTTGGTTTATTTTGATTTGCATATAACGATCTAACTGCAACTGCGTTCTCTCAGATTTGTGGAGATATCGGTCTCTGCGGAGGCTGCGGGCAGGAAAACTCTGTGATCAATGGGATGCTGCCGACTTTGTCTCAAAGCTCGCGTGGCCAGCGATGTGTACGCAAGGCCTCCGAAGGGTTATGCTGTGAGAAAACTGCGGCGAAACACGGATTTAAATGAATACGGAAGAGGATTCAGATTTCCCCCCTTAGGTCAGAGGGGGACCAAAGGGGGCACAAATTATAAAGCATTGCTGGCAAAGTACATCCAGATATAAAAACACACTGCCTTCTTCGTGTTTACAGTTTCCTCCTGTCTCTGTGTCTGAGCTCCCTAACTGCACGTGTGCGTCTGGATCATGTCACAACGTGTGTGTGTGTGTGTGTGTGTGTGTGTGTGTGTGAGTGCATGTGTGTTTGTGTTTTCACACCTGTCTGCCGAGGCTGGGATCAGCACCGCCTCTGAAGTGGGGGAGAGGACAGTGTGAGACTTGTACTACATATGTGCGCATTAATGTGTGTGATTACCTGACATTTTCCAGTCACATGCTCATAACAATTCCCTTAATGTGTGTGACTTCCACATCAGTGGACAGACGCTCGAGTTTCCTATGAATACATTAATGTGTGACTTGCATGTGAAGGGATTAGCGAACATGCACAGGGTGCTCGCGCATGTGCTCCGCAGCCGTATCGCTTGGCCACGACCGCGCAGCGTGTAATCCAGCGTCACGCCTTTGGCATGTAATGAGGCCCAACGAGGGAACAATTACCATCTCATTTTACAAATCAAGAGGCTGAAACAATGAGCCTCATGGAAACGCTCTGGAGCAGTGTTAGAGCCACATTTTTCATTAAGGCTTTATGGGCAAAGCCCAAGAGGGTCACAGCTAGATGAGTGGAGACAACATTGCCCTGGACACCACATGGTTGTGGGCTTTAAGCACAAGTTCAGCAAGCTGTAGGACAAATTAAATTATTGCAAGCTGCTGTCTCACCTAGTTAATATTATTATTATGATTGTTATCATTATTATAATTTTATACAACTTTATTTAAAACATTTCACAACATTTTTGGCTGGTGCCTGCTCTGTGGTGGGTCTGGGGTTCAAGTCCTGCTTGGGGTGCCTTGTGGCAGACTGACATTTGTAGACATCCACACACACTAACTGAAACTGCTTGTCTCAAACAGGGTCGCGGCAAACCAGAGCTTAACCCAGCAACAGAGGGCGTGAGGCTGGAGGGTGAGGGGACACACCCAGGATGGGACGCCAGTCCATCACAACGCACCCCAAGCGGGACTCGAACCCCAGACCCACCAGAGAGCAGGACCCAGCCAAACCCACCGAGCACCAGTACTCCCCCATTCTAGACACAGTCTGTGTGTTGTAATAATAATAATAATAATAATAATAATAATAATAATACACATTTACATTTTATTGGGGGGCTGGTAACTTAGCGGTTAGTGCAACTGCCATTTGAAAGGTTGCAGGTTCAAATTCTACCTCCAGCTGTAGTGCCCTTGAGGAAGGTACTTACTCTAAGTTGCTTGAGTAAAGTTATCCAGCGGTATAAATGGGTAAATAATCATAGGCAGCACAACATTGTAAGGTCCTTTGGAGAAAAGTGTCAGCTAAGTGAATAAATGTTATGCACTTCTCTCACAAGGTGGTTTTTCCCACAGCAATTCAGCTTAAACATTGTGCCTTAACTGCTGCGCAGCCTGCTGCCTTGATAAGCACTGTGTTATCTTTTCCAGAGAGACAGCGTTGCCCTCACCGCAAGCCAGAAGATGTGAGGTCTGTCTGCAGAACAGTGGGGCTCTCATCCTCTCTCTCAAATGCCGACGGCAGGGCAAAACCCCACTGCAACGGGCAATTTCTCCCACAGCATGGCGCCCCATTACAGCTCTTAAGTCACGAAAAGGCACTCAAAATTCCCAGGTCAAAGAAGGGAAGATTATAGCGACCCTTAACCATTCCTTCACCTAGCACTCTGACAGATGATCGAGAGGGAAGAAGGTCCTTCCTGTGTGTCACTGACTTCACCTTGGAAGGAACTTACTGCATCTCCTCTCCATTGTAGGAGTCTTCTTGTGGACCAGAGGTCAACTGCCATGTAACATATTTTCACAACCGAACTGGAGAAATATCTAGATCAGGGAATGATATCGGGGCAGGACCTAGCAGTGTAGTGATCAGATCTGCTACCTTACACTCAAAGGCCCTGGGTTCAAATCCCACCCCCTACTGCAGTACCCTTGTTCAAGGCACTAAATTGCCCAGCTCCATAAACAAGTAAATAATTGAGAATGGCTAGCTAAAGGAATGTGTGTAAATTGTGTGTGACCACATTATGTAAGGTGACATGGGTCTTGTCACATTGCCCTTTTCAGGAGTCTCACAGCAGGAACTGTATCACAGAAACCTAGTCCCACCCAAATTAGCGCTGCAACTTCCTTCTGTTAATCCAACAAGGCCGCAGCGCTGGCTAGGATGTCAAGTTTTGCTATTATTATTCGCTGTGCTATTCCTTTTTCCTTTCCATTAATACTGTTTGCTATTAATCTGTCCTAGTTTGCATGCAACAGAGGCATCCCAGTCTCTAATTTTGCCATTATAAGAAGCTTTTTTTTTTTTTACTTCTAATGAGGGTGTAATTCCTTTACAGAGACTGTATAGTCACGTAAAATCTATTTGTAGAAGAACAACACCCGCTGCCACAGCCTGCATGGATTAGCGTACATAGACCTTATGTTATTTTTAAATGTCCCATCCCTTTTCCATAGTGTTTCTCTACAGGTGAGAGCCAGTTGTCAGGTTAAATGCTACTTCAGTCAGATAAGACTCTGCCTGAACATGAAATACTCCACATCACTCATGACACAACGTGTTATAGACCCAAATCATGTCATACAAAAGGACTATTGTGAACTGCGCTTGCATCGGAGGAGCACAGGAAAGTCGTGGACATTGCCAGAGCTTATCTAACGATAAACCTGCACTAATTTAATTAACAGGCCAGCAATAAAGGACACAGCATTGGAAGACCCTCAGAGATAACAGCCCCCTTGGAGATGAGAACAGAGGCATGCTGGGTGTCAAGGAAACCGTTTTGCCAGTGCTTTCCCTTGGTGACGGGTACCAAGGTAGATGCGACCATAGATATACCCATACTAGAGTGACAATTCCTACAGTGAACCAATATAGCAAAGAGTGTGTAAAGAAACCCTCGCAGAAAGTTTCAAATATTTTTTTTTAATCCAATACCAGTTACAAATGTTGGACCTGTTTTCAAGATCTTTCCAAACAATACTGTAGCCCTGGTTTTAGCAGGTCATGGCATATGTAAGAAACCATAGTGCCAAGGGAAAATGGCAGGGAACTGCAGGTGTCCGCTGTAAAACTCTCTGTCTGCTTGTGTAACCATACAGCTATAAAAGTGACCGTGGTGATAGCTCACTTTATTGCATTGTCAGCCGGAGATGGAGAAAGAAAAATCCAATTCCATCAACAAAGGTACCCGGCAGCGGATTCCAGAACCGCAAACCAAATAAAAAAAATGTATAAAGTAAACAACTTGTGAGCGCATTGATAAATATGAAACTGTTTTATGACTTAGACGGAGAGAAAACATTTTGGCGGTGGCTGTCCAATGAGAGCGCAGCAGGGCGGTGATGGGCTGACAGCAAGAGGCCGTTGATGGACGAGCAGCTGGGATTGAAAGAGACGTGTAATATATATCAGCCCTTTATTCCTTCATCTCTGTGGCGTGGACAGAGCCCTCACCCACCCGGCAGGGGCACAAGGGAGAAGGAGAGAGAGGAATAAACATGGGGATGGAGGCTGAGTCAGAGAAACACAGTGAAATTAAACACAAGTTGTTGCCCCCTGACTGCAGTATGAACAAGGAGATCACATGGACATGGGTGCGACACAGGCCACGCCATGTATACAATACCCAGAAGAGCATATCCTGTAGCCCCTGGCCCTCCCCAACCAAAGACCCCAGTCAAGTACTTTCTGCTCTGTTGATATTTTTTTCAGAACAAGAAGCCTGATGGTCTTTCTCAGGGACAGATACAAAGGCCATGGACCAATGTGCTCCTCCTGTTAGTTAACAGCAAAAGCAGGGATGGGTCGTAGTGTAGTGGTTTTTACAGCTGCCTTTGGCTACACTTTGCATCATTTAGGTACACACACATTTTCAGAACCGCTTGTCCCATACGGGGTTGCGGGGAACCGGAGCCTACCCGGCAACTCAGGGCATAAGGCTAGAGGGGGAGGGGACACACCCAGGACAGGACGCCAGTCCACCGCAAGGCACTCCCAGCGGGACTTGAACCCCAGACCCACCAGAGAGCAGGACCCAGTCCAACCCACTGTGCCATCAAGTGCATCATTTAGGTACTTACCCTATATTCACCCAGTAAAATTACCCAGCCATATAAATGGGTAAATAATTGTAAACTAGCTTAATACTGTAAGTCACTTTGGAGAAAAGCATCAGATAAATGAATAAATGTAAATGTAACAATAATGGCCACTTTGCCTCCTGTCTCTGTGGACCCCTGTCCTACTGGACCACATGAATGCAGAGGAAAACCTTGAGGGGCTAGAGCGAGCAGGGGATTGTGGGTACAATGGGGGCTATGATGGGGGGGAATGGGGAGACAGGGATGCTGCAGCAGCTATTCAGAGATGAGGTCGCAGGGGATTGAATTTGCCCTCATCTCCTTCCAAGGGCAACGTCTCAAAAAGAACCTCTATCTGGGTATCTGGGCTGTTTCTGTGACAAAGCGTGAAGCGGCCGCGTGGGCTCTGCGGGACAGGACAATATCAGGTTGAGATGAAAGAGCGTCCCTCGCACCTTAAATTTACTGCACTTCCATATCTCCAGCGTTCCTCAAACATAACCTTCAGCATGCTTTTGGGATGGAGACTAATTTTCAGAGCCTTATCCTCCTCCAATCCATATCACATTGTCTGAACACAGAAAAGTGTGTTTTACTGAAGCTTCAAAGAAATCCAGAGGGTAAAACCAACTGAAAGTGGACACCAGTATGCTTGATGATGAGGTGGGGTAACGATGAGGTAATTGCTAATTAAGGCTGAAATGAATTCTGTTTGGTAGCCAAGACTGAAAATATTTTATACATACCCAAGCGCATGATATACATCTAGTGTCTTGTAGTGAAGTGTTTTAGAACAGACTGATTCATGTGAAGACATTGTGCGCCTCTAAAAAGTGGCATGGTTTATGAGACAATAAATGTCACCCAGGAAACACGATGAAATAAGTTCCCTTGAAAAGAGAGTGCAGAGAGTGAAAGGGGGACACTGTCTAAGAGCATTTCAAAGAGCTTGTGCTCAGACAAGATTGAGCCACACACACACACACACACACACACACACACACACACATAGATGTAAACTGAAACACACACTACTCAAACACCATATTTAAATTGGTACATGGTAGTCTGACAACCAGTCAACTGTTTCCAAATTGGAGGTGAGCAGTAAAAGCATATGCTGCTCTTGGCATGTGAAGCTACTGTACATCTGATGCCCCTGCACCTCCATCTTCAATAAAAATGACAATACACACACACACACACACACACACACACACACACACACAAACATTGAATGAAACCGCTTGTCCCAAAATGACAATAGGAAAACTAAAAAATAAGCCCTTCTGGAAAAAAGCGCAAATTAGAAGCAGTGACTCTGAGGGATGCAGGGACTGCAGGTAATCAGTCCAAAGGAGACTGTTCCCTTTAGAGTGAGACAAACAATTTTCTTTGGCCTTCAACTTGATTTCTCTCACTGCCATCGCCTGCAGTGGGCAACACAACACACATGCTCCCAGGCACACCTGTCACACACACACAAATGTCCAAATGATAGCCACATCAGCACAACCAAACAGAACGGTAATTGTCTACCCCTCCCCTGTACTCCAGAAAAAATCTATGCTTTTTACTGGAATCTCTACTGTCCCAGGAGACACCCCCTGTAAAAATGGGCTGGCACTCAAATTAAACGGATCACTTATGAGCAAAAAGATAAAAACATCGTGCTGAATATCAATCATCCCTGAGCAGAATAATTAGAAGGATGCTGAGATTTAATTAAGTAATTTCTGCACTCTTCCAGCCAATGAAAAAGCAGGAACAACATATTTTGCAGTCTCAGGAACATGCTGGATAATATGAAGAGCTAAATCAATCATACTCTACCAGGAGACTGGTTGGGCAGCTCTGCAAGGCCAAGATCTGCATGGCAAAAGCCTGACCGTCATCCTCCTGATGGTACGCTGCATAGGTCTGAACATCACTTTCCTCACATTGCGTTGTACGTACTACGTACGTACACCACCAATTTCCTCACGCTATTTGGTACAGAACAGGGCACGGTGGCGGAGCAGGTTTGGCTGGGGCCTGTTTTGTGGTGGGTCTGGGGTTTGAGTCCTGCTTGGGGTGCCTTGTGGCTGCCTGGCATCCCATCTGGGGTGTGCCCCCTCCCCCCTCAGCCCCACACCCCCATGCTGCTGGGCTAGGCTCTGGCTGGCCGTGACCCTGCTCCAGACCAGCGGTTGTAGACATTGTTTGTGTGTCTGTATTTGGTACAGACATGACCCCCAATCTCTATCATTTCTCAGATCTCCCATTTCACACCAGGAGTTACAGCAGTGACAGACCTTCTGTCTATATTTAGAGCAACTCAGACAGATCACCTTGGTAAAAGTGTTCAATTGAACCTCTTTGGAGGAGGGATAATCAATAGCTCCAGTTTGCAGCTATACGTACTCTGACCTAAGAGAGGTCAAAGGTGAAGATGCAAAAAACTGTATCAGTTGGCTACATGTCACAACAGAGACAGAGACTGATGCACAGAGTAATTCCGCCGCCAGAAAAGGTCAAAGGCCAAGACTGTATTGACTATGCTGAGTTCAAGGCTGAAATGCACTGAGGTCAGGAGCAGTGCCACTGGCAGGATCGAACCCAGTGTGACCAAAAATTGGTCGAAACCAACACGGGGCACACTGCCGCCAGGTGCAGTCACACACAACACATGCACAGACACACAAAGGGATCGTAGTAACAGCTTGATCTGTACAGATTCATACTTTTGAAAGGCATGACATGTTGGCACAGCCGTGTATGGTTTTGAAAAGAAGCTGCACACAATGTGTGATTTGTACAGGAGCTGGCAAAGGATACTGGCAAGAGGCAGTCATATCTCTGGAGGTTGGAGCTGAAGCAATGTATTCTGGGAGAGCTGAAGTGTTGCCACATAGACTGTCAGTCATGCATTTAAAAATTATATAATGGGCAGAAAACAGGCAGTACTGGAAATAAAAAGGTATAATGACTGTAACTGAGCAAATTGGGTCTTAGGAACATCAATAAAACACCCCTGCCACCTTTTAAATCTGCATCTCAGTTTAACAAAGACAACAGCACTTAATTTCATTATAGCCTATCACTTTTCAGTTTTCCTGAAAGTTCTGAAATCATATTTATGATGGCAGAGGATCAGAAAAAATCCATGTTCGAGGAAAAGAACGAGTGGTTTTGTCCTTTCTTTCTGTCTGTGCTTTCACGTTTTTTCTTCTCTCTCCCTGGAGAAGGAAACCGTTCAGAAAAGGAGGCTGAAATCCAGCCCAGGAACCAATCGAAACGGAGGGAATGCTGTGGATCAATGTGGCTTCAGTCCTGGCAGAAAGCTGCTCAGTCAGACCAAATGTAGAGCATCATACGTGACGGGAATGTCCAAAACTGACCAATCGGATCTCAAGGACTGGAGAAACCTTTCAAGCAGCGTCGATTGGTGAATAACTTTACCCTTGAAGGGGAAGCTGACCCCATTTACAGACGTGTCCTCGGGTGGAGAGAAATGAAGTGTCCATTGTAAGTCAGGCCTTCATTTACCTTATAAGTAAAGATCAAATTAGTGACACTCCCAGACGGACGTCTGGCAATGCTAATGGGTCATAACTCATGGATGTCAAAGTTAGGCACCCAGTCATTCGGTTGCCCTGCTAACCCTCCCTCTCCCCTGATCAATAGAGACCTTCCACCTCATAGAAAAACACAATTGTGATCAACTACATTGTTCTCTTCATGGAAATGTAAGAGTAAGTAGAGCCCGTGAAGCCACTACACTGCTTTCTCATGGACCTGAGCTCAGAGCTGCGTTGAGACGTGGGACAACTTGCCATATGTGCACACATCTAAATCACTTGTGACTTTTACTTTTGCTGTGCACTTTGCTTCAGTAATCAGAAAGTGTTTTGTGAGAACTGGGAGGGCAGCTCCCTGTACAGGAGCCAGCACTGGTCAGAAATCCTGAAATAAGCAGAGCAGTACAATATTACATTCATATTTATTATTTAGCTGGGGCCTTTCTTCAGAGCAACTTACTTCGTGAAGCTGCCTGTAATTTTTTACCCCATTGATACAGCTCAGTAATATTTCAGTGGATTAATTCAGGGTAAGTATCTTGCTCAAGGGTACAGCAAGAGGTGGGATTCAAACTTGTGAACTCCAAGTCCGCAGGTTATGGTTCTAAACACGACATCACCTGCTGGCCCTGAAACATTCTCGAGAGGGAGGGATTGAGTAACAATGCTCAAATTAGAGTCACTCAGTGATACACACACACACACACACACACACACACACACACACACACACCCATGTGACAGAAGAGGCATCACTAAAAATACCAGCAGCAAGCACAGTGGAGAAGATCTGAGTCCAATTCCCGTGCTGGTAATCAGGTAGGCCCCGGCGGCCGAGGCGCATGAAACTCTGACCAGCCATGAGCCCAGATAACCGATAAGCAGCTGTCAATTTCACAGAGGCCGAACCTATTCCAACCCATCTGTCATCTTCAGAGTTATCACATCATCGGCCTGTGGACTTAAGACACCCATTTCCAGTTTTCACCAAGATGTGTGTACACATTCTTGCATCCTTTTGTATACTCACACTCATAAACATAAAACACACACACACAAATGATGAAGAAACTCTCTTGGGACAGCAGGACAATAGAGGCTGAGACGGACTGGGGTAGCCGGGTGGCGTTCGGGGGACATCCAGGTGACCGGACGTCACCACGCATCTGAGGACATAGCACATATGCCAGAGCCAAAGAGTGAGGTGGGGCGTGTGGGTCCGTGTGACACGTGTGAGATCAGCAATGAATATTCATTCCCACCGGGAGGCCAGACAGGGTTCTGAGGCCTCGAGTTAATTTTAGCCTGTTTATTTTTCAGTGCTCAGCTCAACTGCCTGACCTCCCTGCTCGCACACAACGCCCTCCAACCAAAGCTTCTGCTGTGGAGACGTAAGAGGAATTTGAGGTTTGACAACAGGAACACTGTGTAGGTGTGCGTCAGTCCCAGACAACAGCCACATTGTTCCATCAGGCTCACCTTTCCCAACTAAACCCTCCACTCCGAACACTCATCTTTGACAGCCAGAGTTCCAGAACGTAGTGAATGAGATTTCGCTGATGGGACACATTTCAGCTGCAAAAATCAATCTTGATAATTTCACTACATTGGCCATAAGTTCTTCGAATTGCACAAACTTTTAAGTATGACGGATAATCGGTCTGCTGACTAACGGAGAGGAACAACCAACATGACAGAATGTTACACTGTAACTTCCCTGTCATTAGGAGAAGGCTTGAAGATGCAGCTGAAACAGCCCATGTTGTCCCATCAGCCCACTGCTCCCACGCACACTCTGGAGATGAGCCAAAGCTATAAAATGCAACAAAGTGGATGTCGGCTGGACACATGAGCAAGTGCATGGAGCAGAGGGAACAAGCTCCTCTCAAAACTGTCTCTCTTGCCTGAACTTTGACCCTTAGGCCTCAGTTTCCTCCTAATGAGGTATGAGAAGCTGGCAACCCATAGAGCACCAACCAATTACCCCAGTCAAGGCACATGCTGAACTACTGCTGCTATGGAGACTATGACATAACTGTCTTCATTTAGAGTAGACTTTGAGTCCACCTCATGGAAAGAACCACACAGAACTGCTGCTTTTCCTTGAAAAAGATACGGTGGTACCCCGTGCAAAAATAATTATGCTATTAATGCATGAAAATTAATAATAATAAAAGCAACAGTAACGTGCAGTATATGCATCTTATCAGGTTCTCCTGGTGCGGCTCAGGCATAGTGACTTGCGTGCATAATCATAGTGATATTATTTTCTAAGATGATGGTCCCATGCGCTGAACTTCGCCATAGATGGGCAAAGATTTTTTAAGTGACTCTTGGTGAAGGACACAGTCTTTGACTGGAGGGAAGTGTGTCTCCTTGAAGAAGAAGTGCTCTGATTGGAGAGAAGTGTCAATTTGAAGGAGAAAGGCTCTGATTGGGGAGAAGTGTCATTTGGGCAAGAAGGGCTCTGAGGGAGGGAAGTGTCTCAGTGAAGAGGACCTCTGATTGGAGAGACATCCCTCCCTGCTGGAGGAGCTTATGGGACGTTTGCTTTCCGCTTGCCTCTGTCTGCAGTGAATGGCCCAATCACCTGGGGGAGTAGCTCGCCAAGGTTCGAAATATGCAAATACTGTCCTCTCCCTTCCAAGAGACTGTCTGCTGATTGTCCTCTTGTTTATGCAGAGCTGTGCTTTTTTGAAGGACCCTGATAATTCAGGAACATTTTTTGATCTGCTTTTTCAGACATAATCCCTGATGACCCTGGAACTACCCATTATCGGTTGCAAAGAAATTGCTTTCAAAACATGTGCAAAATGAACACAGAGAGAAATTGCACGTACCACACTGAATTATACAGTAGATGTAATTCAAACCAGGGATGTCAGGAGCATATGCCCAGCATGTTAATAAAATTGAGGATCCACTAGTCAGACTTGAACTAAACTGCCGAGACCCCGTACAATCATATGTTCTCCCACATCTCAAATTCAAGGCTACATCTGCCTTGTAGCAGCCGGAATTCCATGCCGGCACTGAAACGTCTTCTGTTGGCCAAGTTCTGAATGAAAATCTTAGTGTTTAAAGCGCAGAGCACCCTGCTCAGAATGCCTTTCCTTCAGCCCCCAGGGTCACAGAGCTCTGGGACCAAATTGCCTTCACAGGCTCACATTCAGGCCCGCATATCCATCCATCATCCAGCCAAGACGATCGTCCACAAGCCAACAGACAGCTGAGCCAATTAGCAGCCGGCGCAAGTGCAGCCACAGCCAATTAAGCCCAATGTCCAGTCGCTGGAGCATCGATGGCTCCCTGGGCTGGGCCGAACACAAACCCAGCTAGACCCAGCGGACCCCTGCACAGGCGGAGGAGATAAAAGAAACCACCTCGAGGAAACTGGGATAACATCTCACACAAAAATATGCAGCAGTGCGCTGAAATCAAAGTGATGAGTTTCCGTCAGCTGTCAAGGCTCGGGGAGGGGTTAGGGCTTGGCACCTGCAGGGGACACACCCCTCTGTTCTGACTGACAGCTCAACCCATCAGCAGAAACAAACACAGACACGCTCCGAGTACACTGCGTGCGATATAAAGGCTCTTTCATGCATTTACACTTATGAATACGTGTGTCGTTCGTGTGTGCCTGTGTGAGTGTGCGAGAGTCTTAAGCCAGGACTTTTGCAGGCTTATTGTCACTCATTTTAATACACATCCCTGTTTATCTTATTCATAAGTACAGACATGAGGTGAATTCACATTCACTGCGGTGTCCTGAATTTCTAACGCTGCCAACAAGTACATCCAATTCAAAAGCCAGCAAGGTTCCTTTAATACCTGGCAAATGAAATTGTAGGGCATTATCAGACCAGCACAGACGTCTGCGTCTGAGATGCCGCGGCATTGGAAGGGAGACTGCGAGGGCTGCTTCCTCGTGCAACCACTTTCAGGAAGAGTTATTTTCCCTTCATTCAAAGTCATTCTCGGCCCGACCTTCAAACTAAAACAAGCTCGGGACCAGAATGACAGATTTTTTACTCTCCTGGTGAAGACCTGGGCAACAGGGGAAAGCCGTCATTACATGTGACATCAGGAGGCACAACCAGAGGACTGTGGGGGCAGGGGGGCAGGAGGACTCTGAGACTTCTCTTCTTGAATTGGGGTCCTTGGGTACAGATGAGATTGCTTTTCTCAGACACAACCGGTGTCGCTGGACAGCTCTACATCGAGCTCCCAGAGGACAGCAAACTGGACGCCAGGAGAGAAATAATGTAGCATGGCTTTGTTCTCAAAGTGGTTAAAACCTCTGCCACGCCATAGTGCATATGCAGAGGGTGTCCCTTAACACTGCTGGGTTGTGTGTCTTGATCCGTTTATTGGGGCTTAAGGGTCAAGCAGCAACAAACAGGAAGACATTGAGGACATATGACTTTATGATGACTATGGTGTTGCGCATTCATTTTTGAACATATTTCCACCAGACTAGCATGCTGAAACAAGAAGTATTCCCACTAGAGTCAGGTGAATACAGTCATTCCCCAAGATACGCCCATTTGGGTAACGAGAATTCGGCTTGGCTCACAAGTCATTCCTGTGCATTTAAAAGGTCCGAATTTCGATTTGCACGCCTCCCGACAACTGAGCGGTGCGAGGCCAGAGCCACTGTGCGGTCTTCTACGCGGATATAATTTCGTGCTGCATTAAGTTCTCAACCTCCATTACCTCTTGTTGGCTAGTTTCACCTGTGACAGTCTCAGTAACTGTGGCCCCTCATCGGTAATCATGGCCACTGTTGGGACTGTCTAAGCGATGTCACCTTGTTTGATGACTGCAAATGTTTGTATTGACTTTTCTTTTTGCATTTCTGTTTGTTTTCTTTTGCTTTTTTTGTTGCATTAAAGACTAAATTATTACATAATCACTGAGTATCATATATATGTGTTTTGTTTGTGAGTGTTACATAACAGGTATGAAAGAGCTGAATGACTGCAGGTAGACAGTCATACAGTATTACAGAGTAATTAATGGAGGGAAATTTCCTTGTTATATATTATGATAATCATTGTTAACTCTTAAAGTACTTGTGTCTATTTTAATGAGTTTTAGTGATATTTTAGCATGAGTGGGTGTCAGTTTTGGGGCTCAGGAACACAGAAATTTTTATCATTGATACATGAGAATTTGCCTTACAGAGCCTTTCTCGGAAACGCATTACCTTCGTAAAGTGGGTGAAGACTGTTGTACGAATTGCCTCCGACTGGCTTTTCATAGAGTCTCTAAATTTGCGCAGCCTCCTTCCACAGAGAGCACTTCTGCCCCAACACACACACACACACACACACACACACACACACACACACACACTGTGCCACAGCTGGCCAGATAACAAAGCACATGATGAGTGACGGGCTGAATGAGGCCTATACATCCCTGACCTTTTGTGTCCAAGATAAGAGCACAGCTGTGAGACTGTTGTATCGGCAGACAAGCTAATCCCTCATTGGCTCCTTGCTTTCCTTTACTAGGATTAGGCAACGATGAAAATATTGTCGATGTGGAGAGACAGTGATGTATTCCACCACACTCAAAGATCATTTTAATACCTGACATGACTGTTGCATGTTTGAAGTTACGTTTACGATAAAGAACTAATCCCCACTGTAATACATGATAATTGTATAGTGTAGGATTCAGAAAAGTAAGTGATAAGGGATCACTTGGCACTTTGCATCGTGAAAGACCCTTTACGCTAGAGAACAAGGTATACCTGGGAAAGCCCCTTTTACGCTTGAGGAATGAACGTTTTCCTGTGACATACACAGGAAGTGAAAAATGATCCCAAGCCTAAATCTCCTCAGCAACACGTTTTAAGAGCTTTGTGCAGATTTCTTTCTTCTACTAAATCACACAGCCTGTCACTGAGCAGGTCGCACTGGCCGCTACATCAAGATTGATGGCTCCACATTTGATTGAAATGTCTGCCTCTGGGTTTGCCTACGTCTGAATGAAACTATCTGGGCTGTGATTGATTCCACATCAGCATCCAGAGCTTCACTCGGGACCAAAATCGGTCAGAAAAACAGCAATATCTCATTCCATAACTCCATTAATGTGTGGACAAACAGACACTGTAAATGGAAGAAGAAGTGCATTGTGGGACGCAATCCCTTGCATTTGCGAAGAACAAATTTTTCTTTCCACGAGATACTCTGCAAGCACCACTCCTGTCTGCCGGAACCAGTGACATTAACTGTGAGAGCATATCAGTCAAGTAATCAATTCCATTAAGAGCACAATGGTAAGAAGTGAGATGCAGGAAGTTAAGCTAATCCTTCAAACGACTCCTCAAGGAATTCAGCTGGAAGGGGGAGTTCACAAGACTCCAGGCTGGACACTGGGAAAGTATTATGTTGTGTTTACTTTCATTATTAAAAACTTTTTTTTTAAATTGGAGGTTGAGATCAAGGTTGGCATCCTATGACAGAAGCCTTGTGCTACAGTTCTTTCCTCCCTCTTTGAGGGAAACCGTACTTTTCAGCATCAATGCTATGAGACAAAGTGTGCAGAAGTGTCGTCCATAGAGATCCGTACAGACGGCAGCTCATTCGGCTCTTTCGCTCTTCTTTTGTTTCTGCAATAGAAGGACAGACTCTTGCTGGTGCAGTAGAAACCAGAGCTAATGACAGAAGGCCCCTGTTGTGTGACAAGAGAAGCTTAATATGCACTTTGGACTTTTTTCTGCAACTTTTTTCAGTGACCATGCCCATGCCAAATGACAAAAAAGGTATTTCCACTTGGACAGAAATTAGACACTTTTTTAGGTTACATTTTTTTGCTTATTAGTTGACGCTTTTCTCAAAAGCGACTTATAATTTTAAGTATGAGTGATGTATGGATGAGTGACCCAGTGTAAGTAGTGTATCTAGCAGTGTAAGTCACCTTGGTGAATAAGGTGTGTGGGCTGATAACACAACATAGAGTTCGCTGGAAGTCACTTTGGATAAAAGTGTGATAAATAAGTAAATGTAAATGTAAGTATCTTACAATTATTTACCCATTTATTCAGCTCATTAATTTTTACTGGATCAATTTAGGGTGAGTACCTTGCTCGAGGGCACTACAGCAGAAGGTGCGACTTGAGCCTTTGGATCTGAAGGCAGCAGCTATACTATATTCTCTGCCACCCAAAAAACTGCCAGAACAAGAATAGAAGAGCTGTATGAGGGACAAACTAGAGTGTTGTGAGCAGTGCATAAAGACTTTACAAAGCAGGAGTTTATGTCTGAGCATCTTGAAATGTTGAATGCTTTAAGACTGGCCAGTTGTAGCAGGCAGGGCTGTCCTCACTTCAGGGAGTGACCAGGTGCCAAACAAAGGTTGGTGGGATTATGTGACTTTAATTCTTCCTTCCCATTTCAAGAATCTCAACTCACAACCAAAACTTTCTCATTAGATATACAAGTCAAAGAAACAGAAATGGCCTCTTGACGAACCCTTCCCGGGACCAGGCATCACACCCCAGACAGATCCCATCCTGCCACAAAAAGATCACGCATCACACGATCCTGCAGAAAACATTCACATTTTATTAATCAGATTATCACTTTGGTCTTGAATTGTAATATGTTGACATTATGTAAATGAATAATATAATATGTTTGTCTTTTGAAATTAATGTGCCAGAGAGAAACTACTGAAGAACTCTAAAGAACATTTGTAGGTATGATGGAGGGCAACGGATATGAATTTGTCTTCATAAACACAAGAATCAACATAAACGCAGCCATTATTTATAAACCACGCTGGACAGCCAGTGCGATGTAACCAGTGCCCATCTTAAAACATGATTGTGCATATGCTTTTGTGGGGTGTGTGCAGGATGACATCTACTTAAACCAAACTCCTGGAAAGTCAGCCTTGACGTTTTCTGAGAGTGTTTCAAAATAGTCTGCTGATAAGAAAACCAAGTTCACAAAAGGCTCGACAGGCAGGAAAATTACTCAACTAAAACCGTGAGGGGTTCAGTGATAACCCTTCGGCTTGATTAAACAAAATGAATGGGAAGACATTGAAATTTCCCTGAAAAGAGAACCTCTATCTCTTAGGTATTTCAGAATCTGCATATCCAGCTGGATCCTCCCACCCTGTTTTAGGAGTTCACAGGTTAATGAGGCGCTGAGAGCATGTTTTCAGAACAAGGGAAATCTCAGAATGGTTCTTAAGTGACTTGGTCCCTCCCATGAGACCTACGATCCTCTTCGTTGCTTCTTCAGGTTTGCTCCATGACTAAGCGGCGACCGCAATCAGCATGACCTTGACAACATCTCCCAACGACCGTCACAGCTAACCTGACATTTGCTCCAAACTGATAGTTCAAATGATGCTCCATTCAGTTGGTGTCATTGTAAAGTCACAAGCATTAGTGATTCAACATCTGTCATTGCTAAAATGATGGAATGTTAGTGGTTTATCATCACCAATTCAGAGAAAAGGATCAGCAGTATGCTTGGTTTAAACAGGATACAGAAACACATTACACTCCCATTTAGAGTAAATGAACGACAAACAAATAACTAATGCGTTTGTCTGCTGTTACCCAAGAAAGCTTTAAACTGTGAGCACTTTGTTTTTGTTTTTTCTTTACCTCCTTGAGTGGATTGTGGTTCCGTACAGTGGAGTCCTGATGTGTTTCGCCCAAGGCTGTATTCCCAAGGCTTGAGAACCATCCAGAAATGATTACATTTTCCATTACAAAAACCAGTGTGTGAAATGAGCTATATAATCAATATCCTGCGTTTGTAAGCTGCTCTAGATTCCACAGGGAGCGTGGCGTTTACCTTGCAAATCGCTGAAACAGGACTGGCTGCTTAACGACAACCTGCTCTCGCCGCACGGTAACCGGCGGGAGGTCGCTGTGGCGACCCGCCATCCAGACTGCGCTATGGATTTATGCCCAGGGCTCAAGCCCCATGACATCTATCACAGCACGAGCGGAAGACTGACAACTCGCCACTGACAACAAGGTTTAGGGTGTGGAGACCACTGGCTGGGGTTATTAGGACTAGGGAACAAGGGTGAGAAAAAGCTAATGAGAATCTTTGGAAGGTTCTGCAGTAAAATTAATTTGGCACACTGAGAAAAGTAAATTTTCTTTTTGATGTATTTCGTTCTTTTTTTTTTTTGGTTGGCACACGTCAATCTGATTTGCAACTCCAATAGATGAAGCACTGGCAGAGTGGTGCCCGGACAACAACCTGTCTCTGAATGTCAGCAAAACTAAGGATCTGGTGATTGACTTCAGGAAACAGGACACAACTCATGCACCCATCTAGATAGAAGGGAACATTGTAGAGAGGGTCAACAGCTTCAAATTCCTAAGGGTCACCCTCTCTGTCAAACTCACGTGGACTGAGCACACAGCAACCACCATCAAAAAGGTCCATCAACGTCTCCACTTCCTCAGGTGTCTGAAGAAAGTCAGGATGTCCACTACAGTCCTCACTACTTTCTACAGGTGTGCTGTGGAGTCCGTCCCCACAAGGTGTACTGTATCCTGGTGTGACAGCTGCTCCATACAGGACAAGAAGGCCCTACAGAGGGTGGTCAAAACAACTCAGGACACCTACACCACACACTGCCTCAGAATGACAATGCGCATCATGAAAGATCACAGTCACCCCACACGGGCACTTTCCTCTTCCCTGCCCTCTGAAAAACGGCTTAGGTCTATTCGAACCCGCGCTGCTAGGTACAGCAACAGCTTTTACCCCACTGCTGTAAGAGTATACAACACTCACCAGTGTGCCACCTTTTGTAACTGGAGTTGGACTGCTCCGTCCAAGCACATTGGTAGAGTACATTGTCACTCTAAGCATTCTCATTCTCTCATTCTGAGTTCTCTGACTGTCAACTGGCATTATTGTTACTACTGGTACCATTATTTATTGCTATTGCTGTTGCACTACTCACTGTCATTATCATTGTTTTTTTTGTGCAGTATTTCTATTGTCTTGTCCGTAGTCTGTGGAGAAGTATTCAGGAAGATTTTCATGATACATGTACATGGTACTTGTATCTATGACAATAAACTTGAAACTTGACCTTGAAACTTGAAGAACTTAACACAAATTACCATTACAATTACACTAGTGTAAATAAAGCCTTAGTTTTGTGACAAATATCTAAACTTTTATTACATTTATTTATTTAGCAGACAATTTTCTCCAAGCAACTTACAATGGATACTATGTAGTGTTATCAGCCCACAAACCTCATTTACCAAAGTGACTTACACTGCTAGATACACTACTTACACTGGGTCACTCATCCATACATCAGTGGAACACACTCTCTCTGGCACTCACACACTATGGGTGAACCTGAACAGCATGTCTTTGGACTGTGGGAGGAGACCAGAGGACCCAGTGGACACCCACACAAACAGCGGGAAAACATGCAGGGTAGCCACAGGGATACACACACCCATCCATACACTACAGTTGGTTTAGTATCACCAATTCATTCAAGAACATGTGTTAGGACTGTGGGAAGAATTTCACACAGACAGAGGGAGAACACGCAAACTGTATACAGACCGGACTGGATTTGAACCTATACTTGAACAGCCGAGGGGCTATAAGGCCACACCACCACCAGCTGTGCCACTATGCCACCTTGAAAACAGCCAATAAAAGCAAAATTATATAGACAAGAATGTAGCTCACTTAAATGAAAGATCTTTCACAGTTATTATTTTGTTTTTCTCCAACAGTTAAACCTTGACAAGGACAGTTCAGGAAGAGGATGTACAATAATGAATGCAGCTAGTGTTTTAAAGATAAAATATGAAAACATTGTTTTGATTTTCTAATTAATTTTAGGTGACACATTTGAGAACCAGTTTTTTCCGTATGAAATAATATTAAATTGAACCCCTTGCAATGGGAATTCACCTAACGGGGTGATTTCACAGAACAAATTAACCCCATTAAGAGAAGCACTGATGTACCACATGACAAAAGGTCTTCTTCAGGTGACCCTACATTTATTTCGCAGATGCATTTCTCCAAAGCAACTTCCAATGAACTCTATGTTGTGTTATCAACCCACACACCTTATTCACCAAGGTGACTTACACTGCTAGATACACTACTTACAATGGGTCACTCATCCATACATCAGTGAAACACACTCTCTCTCTGTGACAGACACACACACACACACACTATGGGGGAACCTGAACAGCATGTCTTTGGGGGGGTGGGAGGAAATCAGAGCGCCCAGCCAGAAACCCACACAGGAACAGGGAGAACATGCAAACTCCACACAGACTGAGCAGGAATCAAACCCATGTCCTCTCACACCGCCCAGGCGCTGTGAGACAGCAGTGCTACTCACTGTGCCGTCATGCCGCCCAAACAAGTAATTAAGTTGAATCCCTCTTACCAATATGTGTGTGTTTTAATGCAAATCTGAAAAAACTGACTTCAGTGGCTAGTTTCCACAGCAAATTGAGATGATGAACATGGTTCAAGAAACTAAACAAGAGGATCCTGAGATGAAAGTGTGCAGGGCACAAAAACTGCAAAACTAAAACAGGGACACCACCCAATGGGACCACCCGCTACAACCTTCGGCCCTGACCCTGACCCTGACCCCGCCCATAAATACGCCCACCCTCGTCAAACACTCCATTTCACATCCAGTCTTTGCAAGATGTGTAAGCTCTCTGAAGATGCTTCCAACAAGGGAATCAAAACGTTGGAACCAGTTTCCTACATGGCGTGGTCTCATCCAGAAAACTTAAAACCCGAGTCCACTGCAAAACTATTTAATTCCGCAAGGGGAGCAGTGTCAAACATAGTAGGACATGGAAAACAAGGAAAAATTGCACAGAAAAAGAGGAATGTTAAAACCTTAAAACCTAATATTTTTCTTGGAAAATAACTCAGAACTAAACCAAGACCTCTCTGACCCATTCTGAACCAAAAGTGAGGTCAAGCTGGTATGTGTGCTTGAGCTCCCATTCAGAAACCACATGTATCAAAGACCACTGTGCTGAACAGACAACCTGAACCATAGCAATGGAGAATGGAGATCATTTGGTGAGATCAGTCTCTTTGAGCTTTTTCCTAAATCCAAATGGGATTGTGTTTGGAGAAAGTCAAAGGTTTGACTCAGCTGATATTATTGTAACGATCCACGTTACTGTTTTAGGTGGGAAACCTGTCTAATGTAAATAGTTGCAATCTGGGGAATAACATGAAATGTGGGTGTGCAACCACTGCGGGCACTTCTGGGGAAAATGATGGGGTGACGGGGGGTGTGGTGGCGCAGTGGGTTGGACCGCAGTCCTGCTGTCCGGTGGGTCTGGGGTTCGAGTCCCACTTGGGGTGCCTTGCGGCGGACTGGCGTCCCGTCCTGGGTGTGTCCCCTTCCCCCTCTGGCCTTACGCCCTGTGTTGCCGGGTAGGCTCCGGTTCCCCGTGACCCTGTAAGGGACTAGCGGTTCTGAAAATGTGTGTGTGTGTGTGTGTGTGTGTGATGGGGTGACTGTGTCTACCAGTGTGTTGGGACAGAGCCTCGGGGCGCTAAGCAGGCTGGGAAGGCTGGCTGTAGGCACAGGTCCTAGAGGAAACGGGGTCCTAGGATCGAGAGCATTACTTTCCCGGTGCCGGTGTTCAAACAAATCGTTCTAAACAAACGCTACCTTTGCGTCCTTCTTCGTCCAATCCAAACCCATAGCGCTGCGTCCCACATTATGTTTCCATTGTGTGCATCTGCAATAGTATCGACAGCCAGCTCATGGGGATCATTGAATCCAGTGATCACTCTGCTCCATCACATATTTATCTGGAAACATATAAAGCCATTTTTGGTGTCCCAATACATCTTGAAGTGAAAACAATATCTCCTATTCCCGGGTGCTGATGATCCACACCTACTGTTAAATGGATGAAGGACTGATTTTATGAATCCTAAGATGAAATAAAATACCTGTCATGGTCTCCCCAATGACCAGCATTAAACACCATTGAACATTTATGGTCAGTTCTTTAGTGCAAGGTGTAGATTAAGCTTTTCTTCTGAAAAACGGTCCAATATCCCACAGCACACAGTTCAAGACTAGTTTTCCTGGAAGGGCTGAGGTTGATTAGAAGCCTTCAGTTATTAGCTACATGATGTGCAAATATTACTTGCATGAAATATTTTGCCCACTCTCTGTGGTTTGATGTCATCATACGAAGCATTCATTTCTGAAATCTGGTGTGTCAGCCGGCGGTTCAGAAAGGTCGGACATCACATACATCCGAAGCAAACAGATTTAGATCTATTGTAGAACGCAAAGCTCTTCTTTAGATGAGAAAAGGAATGTAATTCACAGAGATGAAACAATCTGGCTGCTTGAAACCTGCTACTGGGTTTCACAGTTGCTTAGCAACACATTTAGCATAGACCCACCATCTCGACTGAGGAGGTGAGCACCACTAGGAACAAACTAATATACAAAAATCTTGTTACTCCCCCAACACTGACACAAGTAGGCAAAAGTTCCGTGCCCCCATCATGCCACAATGCCACCATCAATGGACTCACCAAGAAGCTTCTAGAGGGCTTTGTAACAGAGGTTAAGGGTTGTCATAAAGAGTGAGTCACCCTACTCAAAAGGCAAACTCCTCTCTACACTCAGCAAAGAAAGCCTGACAGGTGTCAGTGTGAGGCACAGAGGGCACATTAACACCTCAGCCCTGAAAACAGTCAGGACAGGGAGTTCATGGAGCAATGTGAGGAAATCCATGTGGCAACAAGCAAGCTGCTGGACTGACAGTGGAGCAACACAACGTGAACGGAGATGATGCTCTTCCGTAGACTGGTGGTGCGATGTCTCTGGAGGATGAAACTGATCAGTGTTTTGGTTTTAGGGTGATTCACATTTACATTTATTTATTTAGTAGACGCTTTTGTCCAATGAACTCTATGTAGTGTTGTCAGCCCACACACCTTATTCACCATGGTGACTTACACTGCTAGATACAATACTAAGAATGGGTCACTCATCCATACATCAGTGGAACACACTCTCTCTGTCACTCACTCACACACTACTGTATGGGTGATCCTGAACAGCATGTCTTTGGGGGTGGGAGGAAACCAGAGCACCCACAGGAAACCCATGCAGACATTTGGAGAACATGCAAACTCCACACAGACTGAGCGGGGACTGAACCCACATCCTCCCACACCACCTACTCGCTCTGCCACCGTGCCGCCCACAGGTGGCATTCTGACATTCACAGGTGAACCCTGCATAGGCAGCCACAAGACTAAATCCCCCCACCCCCCACCGCAATCACCGCTTAGCTTAGTTCCCCCTATTTAATTTAACAGATCTTTCTGTCAGCACTCGCTTTATAATTAAACTGACATTTTCAGCTTTCAGTGAGAGCTCAGGAAAAAAAAGGCTTCCGATTGGATAGGAAGTTCATTCCCGCCATTTAAACCGCCAGGAAATATGGGCAAACATGCCGACAGGTCACCTAATGCATTTTAAACAGTAATCAACAAAGCCTCTTCACCCCCTCCCCCTAGGACCCATTTCTGATCTTCAGCAGAATAATTACAACGCGGCCTCGATTTTCTCAGCTTCCCTCTTTCTCCCTCCATGAGGCGATTCCCTATCAGCTGATGGAGTCACAAGGTCAATTGCAGAGTGTTTTCGAACCTTCAATTGCTGCTGTGGCGAAGCGGATATACACTGGGTCTCTGCAGGGATGAAAAGCATCAGTGTGAGCAGTGACGAGGACATGAGGTGTACAACTGAGGACCGCAGAACAAGAGCAGCTGCAGCTGCGCTCTGAGGTACGCCCACAAATGGAGGTGTGCAGGTACTGCGACGAGCAGAATGTGCACACACGTTTCCTTTCCTTTCAGAATATGCATTAGTTTCAGATCAACCTCAAGTGGGTCTGCCTACACCCATACAAGGCCAATGACCTTCAGACCAGGAACTCCTTGAAGGGCTAGCACATCAACAATGGCATCCATTGTGACAGAGAAGGATGAGGGTAACTGTGTGTATGTTGGGGGCCATAGGGGCATAGATGAGAAGAATGGAGGCCCTGGCAGTGTATCTCTGAGCTCTCACTTTCCAACATTTGCAACCACACACACACACACACTTTCTGAACCACTTGTCCCATATGGGGTCACAGGGAACCAGAGCCTAACCCAGCAACTCAGGGCATAAGGCTGGATGGGGAGGGGACACACCCAGGACAGGACGCCAGTCTGTCGCAAGGCACCCCAAGTGGGACTCGAACCCCGGACCCACCGGAGAGCAGGACCCAGTCCAACCCACTGCGCCACCGCACCCCTTCATTTGTAACCAGTAGAACACAATAAAAAAACCGAGAAAAGGCCCTTCGCACAGCATGTAGAGAGAGTGACAGACTCCCCTGTTGCGTAGTTACAGCTATCGGGGGGCATTTGACACCATAAGCGAGAGATGAACACATTCATGACCCAGATCCGTTCTTTCTGTGAGTCAAACACAAAAATATTTGTACAACTAAGCAAAAGTTTCCTCTGGGTGAGTGACAGGGCTGTTGGAGATCGGTGAGCCAGCCCATGGACTGAGGAGCACACACAGAGTTGGGCAGAAAAGGGATTCCTCGCTGGCTTCGTGGCCTGCCTGTCACCCGGAGTGGGGCGGGCCGCCCAGGGGAAACCAATATAGACGACTTTCATAAGACTCGGATAAAGCAGGGGAAACACGAACGTAATAAAAGAGCCAGCCGACTTTTATAAAAATATACGCTTCCAGGCAAGGGAAATTGAGCTTTCCTCGCCAGTGGTGTGCCGCATGCGTAGAGAAACACATCATTCATTAACCTATTGCCAATGTCATCGCTGCCCTCAGTGCTAATTCCTCCTGCCTCAATGTGCAGAACACAGATACCGCGGTGCATTGCCTTCTCAGCGGAATTAAAACACAAGAACAGATGACTTTCATAAGATCTTCGGTTAGATAAAAGCTGCAACCCTCGCTGCTCCTTGGGGGGGGGAGGAGAAAACAAGAAAAGGAAAAACAAACATCAGGCTGCGTCACGGATTCGATAGAGTCGCCGAGCGCGGATCGTTTTGCAAGTGGAGCCGCTGCAATAATGATGGTCGAACTAAGGGCGCAAAACCCGATTTCAGAATTGAGACACGCCATTATTAAAGCAACATCGCTCAAGCTGTCAGCCTTTCTGGGCTTCCATTCGTTCTGCCATCGCAGCCAGTGCTCCATCTTGGAGTAAAGATGTGTCTATTGTTGTTATCAGCTCTTTTCTTATCTCGCAGTTTTTCCAAAGTGATTTACAGCATTTGACCCATTTATATTACTGGGGACTGATACTGGATTAGGACTTGAACTGGCAACCTTCACGCTACAAGTTACAAGGCCCTAACCAAACCCGCCTAGCTAAATATTGTGCTGCATGCGCACAATTGCAGACACTTGGGTGCTTTAAATATTACGAGCTAAATTAAAAAGACACACACTTCCCGGTGCTATTTGGCCATTTCTGGAACAACGCGGAGACTCTTATTAAGCTCGATGGTAAACACATTTTTATGGACTTGAATAACGTGCATCGAACGTTTTGAAACAAAGTCGTTTGAGGCACCATGCAATATTAATTGGAGAATAATGTTCTTGAATGCTGAGGATGAATATTTAATGGTCTCTGGTCGCTTGCTGAGCTAAAAATCCCGCACTCACGCTTAAGGAGCCAGGCGCTCTGGGGGAGGGGAAGATGTGGAGGAAGGGAAGAGCGTATTGCTGGAAGGGTCTCACTTGGATGCGACCCCATGACCTCAGAACCTGGAGGGTTCTCCCCAAACCTTCACCTCCCAGGGTACCACCAAGAGAGGAGCTGCCATATTTACAGAATGGGTCAGAGATACAACAGTTTGCTCCATACTGGACTCAGAACGGAGAGTGTAGCAGTCAGACAAAAACACTTTGACTCAAAAAACAGCACAGCTAGACTCTCAAATGTCAAAACGATCTCTCTGCTGTTAACCTGAAGACAACGCTTACCATCTGAATCACAACAGATACTATGTTTTTCACCATTGCACTGTTCTTGCAGGTATTTTGCTCTATGTTAAACGCAAAACCTTTCGTGGATACACTCTGGATGGGCTGTAGGGGATGAACCTGTATTTCTTCAGCCAGTCCAACAGAGAATTTTGCTGCCATTTACCGAAACAATTCAGGTAATTAACCAAATTGTACAAGGGGAATAGCTTCTTCAGTATCCAACAACAGACAGAAAACATAACTGCACATTTCAAGTGTGAAATGGTATCGAGTGTCGGGGCCTGGAGGCGAAACATTGCAACGCACTGAGAGAGTCAGCTTCTCTGCGATTCTGCGGGTGTCAGGCCCCATATGGTCCCTCAGTCTCATTTGCACATTCTAATTGCGGTGGTTTAACAGGCAATGTGAGCAGTGCAAACGGCACTTTCCCTGCAACTGCTTCAGCTCTGACAAGAAAGTGCTCCCAACAAGAAAAAAGTACTGAAACAGAATTCATCATCAGCCCAAACAAACACCCCTACCTCTTGCCCCCGAAGCCTATTTTACAAAAACACAGTAAGCCAAAAAATGAGGAATTTAACGTTGTAACAATGAAGAACCCCAGGCTGGGGGAACAGACTTGACCTTTGAGAAGGTCAGATCCATCAGCTCCGCATCCAGCTGCTTCAAGTCTCAGCGCAGTCAGGCAACGAGCTGTGGAGGCTGTCGAGACACTTTGGTGGGGGGAACCACTACTATCCTCCTGTTTGGGGTCCTGCATCTGTATCCACCTCCTACTGAAACCTTGAGGCAGGAATTCTGAACTTGTTTGGTTTGTGTTAATGGACATACACCCTACAACCTGGGTCCGATGGAGCCACAGAGAACTACAGGTGGTCGTCGACTTACGACATATGGGACTTATGACGACCCCGACTTACAAGAGCCATCCCATCAACCTTATTATATTATTTTCAGCTTCTGACATTTTTTGTCACAGGGTCTAATGACAACCGCTCCATCTGCTGCACAATAACATCAGGTGGCCGCACTGCCACATGGCACCATATTTACTACTGACTCAGACAGTGTGTCGATGGGGATTGCATTTTATTTACGAAAACATTTTATTTACACTATGTTTTATTTGTGAGTCCGTTCAAGTTGCTTTTTCCACAAAGGCTAGCAAACAAAAGTGTGAGTATTTTGGCGGTGCAGAAAAGAAAAAGCAAAAGAAAGATTTAGAAATGGAAGTGAAAATAACACAGCATGGAAATATGATTATTTACTGTGCTGTATTTATATTGTTATTCTACACTGGTATTATTTTTTACACAAAATAATGTGGGTAATTAGTGAAAAAATTATAAGCAAGCCTTATTATACACTGTAGCATTCATGCATGTTGTTGATACATCCTTAATGGTTTTAACAATACAGCATAAGGGGGTTTGAGACTCAGGACAAAGCTGACATGACAAGGTCATCGGAACAGAAATCCATTGAAAGTCGAGGAACACAAGGACAACCAAGAAAATGCACAAACACACAAATGTTTCATATATACACATAGACACACAGGTTTTCCTATCATTTATGGCTCTAACTTTCTATTAAAATAAATGAGACTGTACTAAGGTCTTCAATGTTTTTATGCATTTTGTTGAGTGGAAAGGTCCTTCTAAGGTCTCAGAAGGTTCTTAGCCACAAGGTCAGAAAAACATGGGATATGCAGACAGACAGACACACACGCACACACAACGCAGAGGCACCCCGTTGTGCTTTCTGCCTTTCCAGCATCCTGAGCCGGGAAAAGAGAGTGACCCAAGGCAGCGGCCTTTTCCCCGCTGTTGTGTAATCCGCTCTGAGCCGCGACGGCCCTTTCTTCTCCTTGAGTGCTTACTGCACCGTTGTGCTGACGAGGCGAACAAACGTGCAAAGACGCTTTAATTCTGCTCTTCGAGGCTGCTTTGCTTGGCCGCCTCTCAGAGGAGTCCTGGGCAAATCGCCGGCCTACAGGCCACGCGTACAGATGGGCCGCCCCGAGTCTTACTGCTGCTTTCATTCTCTGGTTGAAAGCAACTTGTTTTCTCAAATTTCCAGAACGTTCCCGTTAGAAGTGCTTACTAGCTGTCAGTCAGCAGTACAGAGAGAGAGTGTTTGTGGAGATAACCGTGAAATGGCTGAGGGGCTCATTTTAGACATCTGGACAAAACCCTAGAGCCAGGTGACCCAGTGCAGTATTTGCTGGGCTACCTCCGAACTTCATGATGCATGCGATGCACTACCTTGAGAAAGAGAAGGGAAGACAGACGGACAGACAGACAGAGACAATATCCCCTCCTGTCCACTGGGGATCACTTAGTTTCCCACTTGGTCCAATGGAGGCACCTGTTACTAGACAGTTCATTGCTTAACAGTGGTGGGGAGAAACCTGCTATCACATGGTAACAGTCCAGACCCCTCTTTGGCCTTTCTCCCACTACCCATTTAAGCATAGCTTCACTTGATGGGGGATAATGGCAGCCAAAGTGTCAGTGATAAATCCATCTTATAGGTGTCAAGATGATGGACAGATTTCCTTTATACTTTTCATACACAGCTTGGACTGACCCTGGTTCAGACTTCTGTTTCTACCCAGCAATTTTCATTTCAGGTCAAACAAGTTCCAAATGGTGAAACTGACCAGCAGAAGAACTCAATCATGCATCACAATTTCGGCCACGGTGACACAAGTTCATGAAACAGTATAATTTATTATTTACATGCTCACAGATGTACGTAAAAAACAGCGAAGCAATTTGCACACGCCATGGGACTTCAATAATGCAACAATTCAATTGCTTACAAATCTGAACACGGCTTGTCTGTTCTTCCATTTATTTCCATTAAAAGACAGCACTGAACCAATTTTTAGAATAGAGAGGAAAAGAAATCCAATAAAAAAGCAGCCATTTCAAGACATATCTGTAAGGATGAAAAATGAGAAGGCAACAAATTATTTTCAGCTCCCATCCCCACCCCCCACAGTGCCCTATCACCCCGGTTGGTCTGACATGTTTCAGTATTGACCCCTCTACTCGTCCACGCAGACTTATGCTGGAACACAAGTGATGCGGTCAATCGATTCATTTGTTAGAAAGTAAAAAAGTTAACGCTTTATTATTCCGCAGAGCAAACGCAAGCGCCATACTCATAATAATTTCAAGGCTTTAGTGAATGCCAAAGCCACGAGGTAAAACTGGCCCTTCAGAAAAGCTAACGAAAAATGTCACACGGAAGTGGCTTTTAAAAAGGCAGTTTGGAATATAATATGATCAAATAAAGAAGCAGGACAGTAAATGGAAGACAGCATTAAGGAAAATATTGATTCTGCCCATCCAAGCACATCTCCGTCAATGAGGCACCCCCGGCCCCCATACGGCGTTGCCTAGGAGATGCGGCAGATGAGCCGCCGCCATTTATGGCTTCAACAACACTATAAAAGAACAACAAGAACAAGAAGAAGAACAAAAAGCAGCTCATTCCAAATGTTCCTCTATGAGCGACAGGAGACAAACTCCTTGCTGAAGGCCATTAGTGTCTGCTGGGGTGAAGCTGATGTGAAAGATCGAAGGGGCTGAGATGGATGGGCCGGCGGACACTGCGACCCTAAACCAACCAGTCTCAGTGAACAGGCCATCCCCATGACCACATTACTGCATTTCTCGCAGTCAAGGAGGGCCATGACGTTCTTATCCTGGCCGTGAGTGGCACAGTCACACTCGTACACTCAAAGCTCAGGACTGGCCATCACAATAGGAACAAGAAACAAGAAGAAGAGCAACTTGGGAAGGATAAGGAAACACACACACGCACACACACACTTTCTGAACCACTTGTCCCATACAGGGTCACAGGGAACCAGAGCCTAACCCAGTGACACAAGGTGTAAGGATGGGGGGGGAGGGGACAGACCCAGGACGGGACACCAGTCTGTCACAAGGCACCCCAAGCAGGACTCAAACCCCAGACCCACTGGAGAGCAGGACCTGGTCCAACCCACTGCACCACTGCGCCCCTCCTGGGTAAGGAAACAGGAATCTGAAAAAGTAGCAAGGAACAGGGAGAGTAAAATGGGAAAGTAAACAGGTAAAGGTACAGGAATAACAGAGAGGAATAAGGATGAGTAAAAAGAGCGAGGAACAGAACACAGGGAAAGAATCAGAATCCGATTTATTTGGCCATGTGGCGCAGTGGGTTGGACCGGGTCCTGCTCTCTAGTGGGTCTGGGGTTCAAATCCCACTTGGGGTGCCTTGCGACGGACTGGCGTCCCATCCTGGGTGTGTCCCCTCCCCCTCCGGCCTTATGCCCTGTGTTGTCGGGTAGGCTCCGGTTCCCCGCGACCCCGTATGGGACAAGAGGTTCAGAAAATGTGTGTGTGTGTGTGTGTGTGCGCACACATACAAGGGATTTGGTTTTGGTTCACAATACCTCATAGTGTGGAGCAGACAAGACAAATACATACATACATACAACCAATGCAAAAATGTGTTGACAGCACCGGAGAATAAGAGAAAATTATGAGGGATGAAATAAATAATGAAGAGGGATGGAATAAGTAAGAGAGAAAAAGTATTGCACAGGAAAAGGCATGTGGAACAGAAATATGGAGAGGAAAAGGAACCAGAACAGGAGCAACAGGAGCAGCATCAAAGATCAGCAAGCAGTTCCTGTGTTTTATTGCGTTGAAATAAAAGCCAGGATCTCCAACAGGAAATGAGTGATTTTCATGACAGAAAACAAAATCGGCTGAAATCTGTCAATCTGTAATCAAATCAATACAACATTTTTTTACTAAAAAAAACCTTGCTGCAAAACGCTGCAATTTTTCTTCTGTTTCCTGTGTTCCTCTCCGTTTCCCTCGCTGCTGCCATGGGACGTGCAGCTGATGGTGTTCTGGCTGTCGGAAAGCAGGAGAGCGCCTTTGTGGGCCCAGGCGAGTGGAAATGCACACAATGTTGTCCTGATTTTTCCCTGGCACTGGCTGCGGGAGAGCTCTCGAAGGAGAATGTACATTGGGGTGTCTAACGCGTGGCCCGCAGCCACAAACTGCCTGCCGTTTTAAATAATATGTAACTTACTAGTGCATGTTACACCGACACTGACAAAAAGTACTATCAATTCTCTTGAATCACATGACAATGCACCTGCAGTCCGACACACTCGGTAGTACGCCTTGACCGCTAAGGGATGGAAGAGCAGACGGTGGACAGTGGAGCTGCTGTCCCCAGTCCCCGAACCTTGGCTGCAGTGTTGTGTTCAAATGCAGCTCTGTCATCTTCAGCGTCAACACCGTAAACTCTGATGAGGGCAGTTGGGTTTCATATGCTCTCATTTTATTGTCGTTAACTCTTTTACAACGCGTTGGGTACTCCTTGTTAGTAAGATTTACATTTATTTGGTTTTCAATGTTGAACAAGGCTTCCAAATTAGGAAGGAAAAGTGCAGAATTCGTGCGAGAGCTGTGCACCTGTACTTCTTTACTGGTGAAGCTGCCTAATGTTGAAAGAGACAAAAACACAGTGTCAACCCCTTACATCACTGATGATGTGTCCAGGTGCACCGAAAGATGTGTGCACTATATGAATGAAGAATAAGCCTGTTTGTTGTGCATTGAAGAGACTTCAGGTCTTACATTTATTTATGCAGACTCTTTTCTCCAAAGTGACTTCCAATAAACTCTATGCAGTGTTATCAGCCCACACTCCTTATTCACCGCAGTGACTTACACTGGGTCACTCATCCATGCATCAGTGGAACACACTCCCTCTGTCACTTACACACTTTGGCAAGCCTGAACAGCATGCCTTTGGACTGTGGGGGGAAACCAGAGCACCCAGAGGAAACCTATGCACACACAGGGAGAACATGCAAACTCCACACATACTGAGCAGGGATTGAACCAACATCTTCTTGCCCCACCCAGGCACTGTGAGACAGCAGCGCTACTCGCTGTGCCACCATGATGCCACATTCTTAATTTTTAAGGAATAAAACCAGTAAAAGATTACGACTTGAAACGTGCATTTGCATTTGGCAAATTTCGAGGCCCAATTTGAGAAGACAGAGTGTCCAAACTAAAATGCAAACTTTGGGGACAGCAGTGACTCCTTCAGAGCAAATGCTCCAGTTGGAATCACCAATCAAAATGAAGTGTTCAGACACTGAAATTGCCAGGAAATAGAAACCTTTTTTGGATGGCAGATGTGTGAAGAACGTTTTGAGCGGGTTACTGATATAACTTGTTCTGCAATGCAATGAGGTAAAAGGAACTTATTGTGACAGAATATGGCTCACTCTGCCAACAAGTTTGCCATCAGCGTTGAGATGACGTTTCATAACGGAAGGCCCACATATTGACTATTGTTATTGCAATTATTTTATTAATGCATAAATTGTACTTTTGCTGAGATGTACGTCGCTTTGGACAAAAGCGTCTGCTAAATGAATAAATGTAAATGTAAATGTATTGTTATTATTGTTATTTTATTCTGATTATTATTCTGATTTTCAGTGTGTTTGTAAATGTCTCTTGTGGACTTTTACAAGAATGATGCCTCCCTAGAAAAGTACCTGATGTCCATCTGCATTTCAGATAAATGCCTTTTAATAAGGATCATAAGTCTTGTTTAAGCACTCCGTGCAATTAATACTGTTGAATTATGCAGTAAAATAAATTAAGAAATTCCATGTAGACATTTAAGTTTAAATAGGAACGTTATGAGGGTGCAGCAGGTCGCCCTGCCACGTCACAGTGCAGGGGCTTTTTGGGTGTAGGTTCAAATCCCACACACTCTGTATGGATGTCACGGTGTTTCCTCGGAGCGGGTGTGCTGGACCCAAGTGCGGAGCACAGGAAGGTTGTTCAAGGGGCAATCCAGAAGACATGGTTGAGGAGACAGGCAAGAGAAACTGATGTGCGAACGTAGTCCGAAGGGAGAATCCGAGAAATGTAATCCAGGAGAGAGACAAGGAGTTGTGGCAAGCCGGAAAGTTGAGTACAAGGAGGCAAGGAGCAATTAGGAGCGTGAGTGAGTAACGAGGCTGAACAAGGTTCCGCAGCTTCCTATGGTCCGGGCTGCCCTTTTATGTGCCCGGACCCTGATCAGCTGCCAGTGTTGCTTGTTACTGAGTTGGAGGGCGTGACAATGGAGATGTCATCTTCTTGAAAGAGTTTGCAATAATGGTTGTGAACCTTGGCCAAAACAGACTGGACACCCCTGAATTACATCGATGTACGATACCTATCCTCCTGTACCATTTTCACCCAGTCTCCTTACATGAAAGGAGTGGCAGTTCTCGAGAAGTCTATATCTCCAATTGTTTGAAACTATCATAGATTTAAGACGTTATTAACTACAGACTGTCTTTTACATTCATCAAATGGTTCATTACACAGCTTCCAAATAACCAATGACCTCATGGAAAAATAAGGCCAACTTCAGCGTTACCAGCGACTACTCGTCATCAGTTCCTTTCACACATTATCACACCACCTTTTCCTTTTTTCCTACCTTATCAGAAACAGGAATGTTGACAAACATTTATTTCAGAAACTCCACATCACTGGGTGCAATTGAATGTTTAGGGTACACTGTTAGCATCAGGGGTACAACACTGGGGGAAAATTTAACTTATGATAACAATAGCCTCAGACACTACTGTGACCATACGTGACACATGTCTATCAATATCACGTCATGAGAATGAGGTTCCAAGTCATAGTTGCCATGGAGACTAATGTGTTCCATTTTCTTGCCCCCTGGTAGGACGTTATTGTAAAAGCTGTAAAGGTGTCCATGATTATTCTGGTGAAGGTGTCAGTCAGTGCTTCTTGTGAGCAGAGGGCACATTCAGACCTGATTCGTACCTGTTGAACCCACAGCCCCTGCTACATGAGGAGGCAAGGAGGTGAGTTGCGCAGCTATCGGCCACCTAACGGCAGTACCGCAACACAAGGGGCATCTTGGCGAATGCAATTTCACAGATAGCAACACAGATGTAACGGAGAAGACGGTTTAACTGTCGGCGCTGTCTTTTTCCAATTGTGTACAACTACCAAAATAGTAGCTCTCTAAATGGTGTGTTCCGTTTGCACTGGGGTGTCCTGGGGCTATTAATAGGTAGCAGTTTAACACAAGGCAGTTGGCTGAACAAGATCTTTGAAACCAAAGTTGAATGTAATGGTTGTTCCCATTAATAGCTGGCCGTAAGTACTCTTTAGACATGTATTTCTTCAAAATTAAAATAATTTTTATTCAGTATGAACATCAAAAAACTGAAATTATGGGGTTTTTTTTATATTTTATGGTACTACGAAAGGGCAGTTGGAACTAGCTCTACTTACGGGTGGGCCTGGCTGAGTTTTTGAAATGCTGCTCTATACAGAAATGTTTTCTCAGAAACTGAAACATGTAAAATGTGTGAAAAAGAAGAAAGAGTGTGAGTGCACTGCAGTCATCGTTTACCGAACAGCCGTTTACGTCACGTACGTGCCAACTGATATAACTTGTCCACAAAGGTCTGGCTGAAATTGACAGACAAAAAAAAAAGTGTCTGTCTCTGTCCGTGCTAAAACACTCCCATGAGCCCACAGCTGAGCCGCACTACTCAAGCTGCAGACGTCTCATCCTTCATGTCATATGCATTACCCTGTTCCTTCGACAAAAGTGAGAACCTCAGTACTTTATTGCTTCCCGTTAAATTCACCACGCAGGAATAACATCAAAAGTGCAACTGAAAATGAATGCATGTCAGTTCGCTTAAATGGGTTGCATTTGAATGGATTTTGTTGTTATTACTTGAAATGAAAGAACTTGAAATTGTTGATAATGGTAGATTGAACCGTAGAAATGATGGATCCTTATCTCGCTATTCTAAAATTCTGTTAATTCTTAGCAGAAGTGGAACATTCAAAACCCTGTGATGAATGTTTGAATTGTGGAACAGAGTTCCACCTTAATCTCTGCAATTAATGAGTCCCAGAGTGCTAACGGGGCTCTGGCCAGCCTCACTCATCCCATCTGTCTCAAGAACCACACATCCAGCCAGATAAGCCCAGCTGGCTAACATGGGTTTTTGTTATCATTCCAGCCCGGGTGCATGATCGATGCACCCTCGCTCTCCGTCCACATAGGAAACATTGGAATCTGTTTCCCTGAGGCCAGCTCCTCCGGCCCCACATCGGTGCTCTCAAGCCAAAACCAGCCTCTCAATCTCTGCTAATCTGGGTTCCAATATGGAGCCTGCCCATCCCCCAGCCAGAGAACCATGTTCTCACTCATTCACACTCTCAAATGAACATGACAGCAGATGCAGGGCAAGTTTGCTAATATTCAGGAAAAAATAGGGTGAGACAGGCTGAGAACACAAGAAACTCGATAAATAGCAGTGCCAGCTTGGGAAGAGAGACATTGGGTTGGCTAAACAACGACAGAACCTTTGAATCTGCTTAGCATGAGTATCTGAGCAAGGCTATTTATCACTCCCCTGGTAAGTGAATACACAGCAGGCCCTGGCCAGATTATCAAATGTGGCACGCCATGTTCAAAAACTGCTTGAAGAGAATGTGATCACTAGTGATGAACTTTCAGAGCAGGAAACAACAGTGGAACAGGACTGTTTCTGGGATGGACCTACCCACCAGGGTCCTGCAAACACTTCCTCTACTGATACCTGTATTTATGGGTCCTCACCCTAAGCCTAAAGTGCAAATTCTTAAGTGCTACATTGCCCACCAGCGCCTTTAAAACAGGTAATTTGCAATCCCACCTGTGAATTACCAGCAAGGAGTCACTTCACTAAAAAACCAAAAACTGTACAGAGGGCAGCAAAAGCTATGAAATGTGGCATGTTGATGGCCATAGGAAATCCACACTCTTTTAAGTGAGCTATTAAAGTTCACTGATGACTCCGGCAGTTACTGAACTGACCTTAAGTCGTATTAAAAACTCTTAATGTGGGTAATTTGAGCAAGAACTTGAGGTTGCTGTAGTAATGCCAAACTAAACCTATCATCTGGCATGATGGGGTCTTAAATCTTTTTTTTAGTAACGTCCCCCTGGATTAAAAAAAGGCACACATTATAATTAATATAATGAAACTGAATTGTATGCCAATGAATTACAGACTGTTGTAGGTAATCAGACTTGTTGCTGTACAGTAACAACAGCTATACCCAGGGCTTCCACCCAGCTTCCCCACAGCCCCGGGACAGAGTACAAGGGAAAGTATTGCTCTAAGAACAGGTGCTTGCACCACACAAGGGTCGACAACTACCCTCATCTTGTACTTCTCAATATATTCCTGAAGAAGTATGGTAGAACCAGCTTTCCCATCCTGGACCACTTTGCAGGCCAGTGTCCCCCCCATGTGTTACTCCAAGCCAAAGCCATGTGTTACCAGTATACATTTACTCATGTAGTTGATGGTTTTCTCCAAAGCAAGTCATTATGCTTAGCTGCTTGCAATTATTTACAACTAATACATCTTTATGATTTTTATTGAATCACTTCAGGGTAAGTACCTTACTCAAGGGTACTACAGCAGTAGGTTAGTTATGAAACTGCCTATTTCAACTACAAGGCAACAACTCTAAGGACTGTGCTACCTACAGCCCATATAACTACTGATTTATAGTTATTTAGGTGACACTGTTCTCCAAAGTGACTTAAAGCATTAACTTATAATTATTCACCCACTTATGCAGCCATGTAATTTTTACAGGAGCCATTTAGGGTAAGTACCTTGCTCAAGGATTCTACAGCACAAGGGGGACTTGAACCACAGAGCTTCAAGGGCAAAAGCAGTAGCACTAACCACTATGCTACCTACAATTTGAGGCCTAGACACCACAACAACACCAGATCCTCAGAAAGCTGTTTATTAAATCCAACATTACCCCCAGGGGGACAGTATCTCACCCCTGGGGCTGTCAGCAGATTAATCAGATGGCATGCTGCCAGCAGGCACACTGAAACTGGGAAGAAAAACATGAACGATAAGGCCCAAAAACAAAAAGAATACAACAAACAAAGAGCTTGGGTCTAAGATGGGTCAGACGCACTTTTCTCCTCTGTGCTACAACAAAAGAAACACACAGATGCACTGCGACAAGGTGGAAATGGGAAAGGAGCAGTGAAAAGTTAAGGAAGACCTAAAGAAAGAATAAAGAAGAATAAGGTAAGAAGGGGGGGAGAAAAGGGAACAGGAAGCAGGTGGAGACACAGGTTGGGGTGAGAGAGAAGGCTCACACAGCTTATTTTGTCATGGAAAACAATGTGAAATTGACACATTTTTCATCATTGCAAAGACTGGCAAACACAAGACAATTTATGTTGTTATAAAGAAACAAGTAGAAACCAGCAAACCTCGCGCGAAATCCAGAGATCTGCATGTCACAGAAAGCCTAACAACTTGACACAGCAGCATCACACTTTTTTTCCTTAGTTAAGGATCACTTCGAGAAGGAGAGACTGAAAACTCTGAGAACAGGTCATGGGTGATGGGCTGGAACTGGACCAGGCATGGCTACATGGGGCCAGAGAGTGCTCAGGAAGCCATAGTATACAGCGAAATTTGCACTACACCTCTTAGTTCAACTATTTTTAACCTTGAGGTCTTTGAGACGGGGGGGTCGTCCATTGAGCACAATGAGCTGGCTGCCATTTCAATAGTTAGGTGGCGCTGTCCAGGTGAGGCGGGGCTAGAAAGTCAGTTGCCCTACCTCACACTGCGGGCACCAGACAATGCCATTTTTACACACTCCTACCACTCGTTGATGGAGACTGCAGATCAGAACTAAGCAGCAGTCTAAGAGATCAAATTCAACGTATAATCGGAAGAATACATTCTTCATCTAAGTCACGTAGGACCCACACAAAGGCAGGCAAAATCTGGCCTACCTGAAAACTATGTGGAGCTCTCTCAACCCCTGGCAGCAAAACCCCAGCGACTACCAAAGGCTCTTACACAGTGTTGGTTGGGGCTACCTGACAAAACCCCACATACCTGTTCTAACAATTCCATCAGACAATCAGACAATCAAGCACCCACCCAAGTATTTAAAAGGGAGAGTCCAAAATCAATCAGGTACATTTTTAGTAAGTGCCTATCTTGCCTGAGAGAGTAGCTCAGCCTGGCATATTGAGTTTCTGTGCGCTTACCTATTGTCCCAAGTCCCTATTCCCTGTTCTTGTGCCTCGTTCTTCAGTCACCAAATCTCCTTGTCCAGAAGCCACAAAGTCTTCACAGCACTGGATCTTCAGTAATCAGTGTTGTAATTCAACTCCACAGTTTACGTCTCTTTGTGATCGTGGCAGGAGTGGATTTAGAAAACAAGTTTGAGTGACAGAGATCATGGCTAATAATTCTCAGGTTTTAATGGGGCAAAATTCCAATCAGAGGTAAAACATGCAACAATGTTGACCACTGACCAAAAATTGTTCTACTAGTGTGGATTAATGCTTATAGTGAGTCAGAATTGTTTCATCGGCAGTTTGTGGAGTACAACGCTCATGAAATTAATGAAGAGAACCATATTTCTCAAAAGGCAGCTGGAAGTTTCATCTGATATGTTCATTCTTGTAATGACACTAGTAAAACCTACTGAATTAATGATACACTGCTGCACTCAGGTTCTGAAAACCACAAGCATGAAGAGTAAGAAATTCCAGGAATGATTATATGATGTCCATGCCATCATGTGCCCATAGCATGCCTAAACCAAAAGTTATGCAGGACTGACCCAGAAAGACCCCAACTATAGGTCCAGTGTGAACCGTACTTATTTTGCCCCACATCAACCAGATCCAACACGACATAACTATGTTCAACTGACCCAACTATCCCCAAGTAGTTATGTGCAACCTATCCTACCAGCCAGCTCTGTGGTGTAAGAACTCATTCTTCCTGTGAACATTGTGAAAGGGTCTGCATACGGGTGTGTTTGAGTTCCAAAACCCTTTCATATGTAAGTATTACTTGGTGACTATGGCAGCAACAGTAGGTATAGGGCCTCCAGAAGAAGCGATGGCAATAGCAGGGTTGTTGCTTTCAGAGTAGGTGGAGTCACAGGGCTGTGAAAGCTTCAGCTACAGGAGATAAAGTCAATAAGAAGGTACAAGGCTTCACCAGTAGAAGATGGTGAAGGAAGCACAACAAGGAGTTCAGGGTGTACAGATGGGTGCCACAGGTCGAACAAAATATGAAGGATCTACCTGCTGAGGGGTCTGAGGTGAATTCTCCCGTAATGATGTTGTCCATGAAGAGCCAATGCTGGCTGGCAACGTATGAAGAGCCTAACAAACAACACAGTAGCCAAAAATTAATACAAATTAACAGCACAAATTGTCCATAAAAAGCAAAAAACTTTGTGGTTTCTCCTCATTAATTACACTGACACAGAAAAGGAAATAAAAATACAACTCTCACTCTGCTGAAGTGAGATAAGCAGACAATTTTAAAATTGACATTCTTCAATGGGGAATGAATATAAAGAACCCACAGGTGTACACGCTGAAGCACAGCTAAATATCTCACAGCAAGGCTGAGCCAGAAGCCATTGATCGGGTGGGTTTATATGTCACCGCACAGTGGTGTTTCCAGGCACCAGTCACAAAAGATGAGATCACGGACCAAGTATCATTTAAAAAAGTAAAGGTCATGGGTCGACCACAAAAAAAGTGAGGAAACGGTGAGAAAGTTTTGACAAGGGGCCTCTCCTCACAGTTATATTCACCACATAATCAGTAACACGGAGGTTTTCAACCTACTGATGCACAATGTTTGAAGGCTGCAGCTCATCTGCAAATGGTTTTGAATTCTTGAACTATTTGGTGAAATTCTTTCAGCTTTGGCCAATACGGGGTTTTCAGTCTGGTTTTTAAACAGAAGTCATTTCTACAGTCTTTACACTATATTGGAAAAAAATTTAAATACATGTATTTTAGACCTGTTTCTCACAGATTCTACTCCAGCTATGTTATCATCCAGTGTTACGGATTCAAGAGGGCAGCAGTGCAAGGGCGGCATGGCACTACAGCGAGTAGTGGCGCTGTCTCACAGTGCCTGAGTGGTGCAAGAGGGCATGGGTTTGATCCCTGCTCAGTCTGTGTAGAGTTTGTATGTTCTCCCTGTATCTATGTGGGTTTCTGGCTGGGTGCTCTGGTTTCCTCCCACAATCCAAAGACATGCTGTTCAGGTTCACCCATAATGTGTGAGTGACAGAGAGAGTGTGTTCCACTGGTGTATAGATGAGTGACCCATTGTAAGTAGTGTATCTAGCAGTCTAAGTCATCTTGGTGAATAAGGTGTGGGGGCTGATAACACTACGTAGAGTTCATTGGAAGCTGCTTTGGAGAAAAATATCTGCTATATTAATGTAAGACACTTCCCTTTCACACTGTAAAGCGTGCAGCACTTTTGACCCCTTTCTCCTCTCCAAGACTGTCAAGGGCCTTCCATTTCTCAGAGTGACTGTTTTCAAATGTCAGAGAAAGAGTAATCATTCTAATACTGTGATAATTTATTTATATACCCACATTTTTATATCCATATTCATGAAAATCCTTCCATAAGGTGACTGTCAAGATACTGAAGAAGTGGGTAGCTGAGCTGGTTTTGTATAGCTTGAGATATTTCATCCTAAATTTTGTTCATTTCTTGATCAAGAAGTCTGGATAACAGAAGATTTAGTCCTTACATTGGAATGAATAATACATATTCACATCACTGTTTACATTTATTCATTTAGCTGAGGCTTTTCTCCAAAGCAATTTAATTATTTACCCAGTTATACTGCTGGATAATTTTACTTGAAAAATTGAGAGTAAGTACCTTGCTCAAAGTGGACTCGGGATTCAAAGCTGTGATGTTAGGGTCCAAAGGCAACAGCTCTAACTGCTACACTACCAGCTGCCCCATGGGCACATACAACTACATACCATCTCTACCACTTGGCAGATCACAATCTCATCTATCGCATGTCCAGGTATAAGCCCATTGTACAACAAACAGTGACCATCAGGAAGACGATGAGTAAATGTTCGTCAGAGGTTTATGAGGCCCTCAGCGGCTGCTGTGAGACCACCAACTGGGAAGTGAATATAGACAGAGATTCATGGTTACTGGTTACATACATTTCTGTGAGGACACCATCATGTCCAACATTACTGTACACTACTTCCCCAGTAATAAACCCCGAGCCACAACTGACCTGAAGGTTTTTCTCAGTCTTTCTTATAAAGGGTGTGTGACAGGGAGGTAGTGATGAAGGTGTAGAGAGAGCTGAGGAGGAGGACCAGGCATGTCATTCACCGCTATGGATATAAGGTGGAAGACAAACTGAGACAGAATGATATATGCGTGTTTTGGAAGAGTCTGTTGAACATCACCACTCATAAGGGGTCCAGTGGCAGCACACTGGATGGTGATGCAGACAAGGCCAGTGAGTTAAACCAGTTTGTCATGAGTTTTTACAAATCCACAATGTCTGTCTAGTCCATCAGCTTGTGCTTCTGGACATTCTATCCTAGCACAATTCACTGCTCCCATTTCCTTTCCCGTTTCTGCTTACATACTTTCTGCATACATTCCCTTCCCTTTCCTTCCCTACCTCTGTCTCCACTCCTCCACCACGAAGTGGATGTGGTGTGGGTGCACTTGGACGATAGCCTCAAGTGGTGTAACAATGCTCACCTTCTGTATAAGAGTGACCTTTATGTTCAGTGAAATCTCTGGTCCTATGAGTTGTTTCTAGCAGTATAGCCTTCTTATAAACATGTACTAAAGGAACAAACTGTTGCAGCCCAACTGTCATAAGACATGTGAAATGTAAATTTGACTGGAGTATGTGCCATGGAATTTTTCATAATCTAAGGTAGGAGTACCAGATAAAACTTCTTGTGATGTCGAATTCTCCAAAGTCAAACTGGCACAGCCCAGGGTGTTTCTGGGTACCTATCTCTCCTCCCTCTTTCCCTCAGTGATGGGAAAGTTAAACAGAATTAGAGAAATGACTGACATTACCTCATTGCAGAGATAGTTGTCCGGTGTTTTGAAAGAGTATGTTCACATCCTCTTACTCATCCTTCACTTCTGCCAAGCCCTCTGACTTGACCTTCACCATCGTAATGTCATCTGACTCATCCACAAAGGCCATTCTGCAAGCTGCTATTGCCCTCCTTGTCTGTCAGTCTTTTAAAGCAATTTTAAGCAAATAAGTCTATATCCAGTCATGAACAGCACACAACTGTCAGCCAGTTTTGGGCCTGTCTGTCCTCTATCAGTGATAATAAGATGATGGTCTCAACTGGATTTTTTGCTGCAAAATGTTTCTTTGCACAACCAGTTAAGACAACTATTTTTCTGACTGTTATGGAAAACTGAAAAAGAAAACGTTGATGATTAACTAATTTAGGTTTTCTTCACTGTTTCGGGTAGGTACTCAAAACTGATCAGGTAATAAGAAATCTACCTCCGCAGTGAAACCTTCAGAACGCTTTCCTAAATTAAATAAATGAAAATATTAAAGGAAAATTAATTTTCATCCTGGAAATGAAGCTGAAGTTCCATAAATAGCCAGTGGTGTACCATGGTTATCTCAAGAAGACGAATTAGTAATTAAGACTATTATAATAAAAATAGCTCGAAAAAAGAACATATTGCTACTTCCCCCATAGGTATAAGACATGAAGATGGAGAGATGTGGTATCAGGGCCATCCATAGGAAATGGTTCAGATGAATGCGGAAACTCTGTCTACATTCAAGAAGGGTCTGAAAATTCATCTTTTCCAGACCCATTTCGCCCAAGATCTCTCCAGCTCATGTATGGTGTAAATATTCATGCACCGTAACTTCATGAGCATCACCAGATAAAGCCTTTAATCAGCCATTACTCCAGCATTGTGTTTGCTTGTTTGTGTATTTTCTAATATAAAAAAATAAGAAAATTAGTAGAAGGTTATCAGGATTTGTCTATCCTGTGTTTTATGCACCTACTTGAATGATGAACCTCGGTGCAGCAAGTGGTAGGTAACAAACTAGGTTTGCTTGAGTCACATGTCTGCAGCTATGTCTTTCTCTTACTGTAATGCATAAATTGTACTTTTCCTGAGATGTACATCGTTTTGGACAAAAGCGTCTGCTAAATGAAGCTGTATGTTGAGCTGTCAATGACAAGAGCACGCACACACTTGCTGAAGCTGCTTGTCCCAAGTGGGGTCATGGCAAGCTGAAGCCTAACCTGGCAACACAGGGTATAGGGCTGGAAGAGAGGGGACACACCCTGGACAGGATGCCAGTCTGTCACAAGGCACTCCAAGCAGGACTTGAACCCCAAACCCCCAAGAGAGCAGGACCCAGCTAAACCCACTGCACCACTGTGCCTCTGCACTGCCTCTTAATGACAAGAACATTTTTACACTAATCACAATCCACTACAAAAGACTGACTGAGGTGTTTCCTTCCATTACTAATTGTGTATGAGAGCTTATAATTGCAGATGGGAGTTTTTGTCTTAGTTGTGTCACCTTCACGCCCACATTACAATCGACAGCACCTGACACAGATCAAGCACCGGACACCAATCAGTACACACATCCATAAAAGACCCTCTACAGCTCCCGTTCCCCTGCTGAATCTCGCTGAGACAACCGTCCCTCTGCGTCATGTCCTCCTCTTCCTCGTCCCTTGCTTCCTGTCTCCATTCTCCGGCTTTCGACCCTTCGCATCATCCCTTGACCACATCCATGGATCCTCACTCTCACTCCACTGACTCTTCACCCATCCCCGACAACGAGAACTCGCCTGACCCCTTGGTTCCTGACGAATGATCCTGCACTTGGGTCCAGCTGCCCCGGCGTCCTCGCTTCCGTGTAACAAGTTGCTCATTGTCGTTTTGCCAAAGGAAGCCTGTTGAGAACTGTCCAAAAGCCAGGCAGTTCAGGTCAATGGAATGACATCAGAAAAGGATGAGAACTAGATAAATATCTAACATCTCGTGAACCACCAGATTGCTTCGCTCAGATGAAGGCCGCTGCCATTCTTACATTTGTATTTTAATTCAAACTGCTAAAGAAATATAATGCACTTTAGGAGGACGGGAAGGCACTTTGAGATTTCTGCAAAGCCCTGTAAATTCACCTTGTAAGAAGCAGTTCTTCAGAAGAAGAAGACTTATCGTTGAATGATGATTTTGCTGAGCACACCACAGGAAAACTGCAATAGAACAAAGAGCCTCTTATGTGTGTAGGGGTAAGGGCTGCGGAAGAGCTACTTCACGTCGCTGTTAACCGGCTGTCTCTGCTGACTTACTACACAACACAAAACACATCCTCACATTTTTCTATTTCTCTGGGTAATAGGTTTTCAAATGTACACAATGAAGCAGTGTCGGTTACAATCGCAGAAAACAGCACGAGATGCATTGAGCCTGGGGACTCTTGTGCCCCAGACCTGGAGGAGTTCTGTGAAGAGAGATTACACAATAAATGTTTTACCCGATGCTTCTTGAAGCACACTCTCCAAACGTTAACAGCCTTGTAAAGAGCCACGTTATTAATGTTGCTGTAAATTTTTATGTATTCTATAAAACCAGCCCGACAAACGTGATTTCTAGATTTAGCAGCTCTCCTAGGAAAGAGTCTTGGAAAGGCTTTGGTTCCAAGAAACCTTAAGTGTAAATTCCATTTGAAACCAGTAGACCTTATCATTTGGCCTGTAGTGGGGCAGTGGGCGGCACCACCTTTGGTTGCAAAAGTTGCAGGTTCAATTACTACCTTTTGCTGGAGTGCCTTTGAGCAAGGTACTTACCCAACCTTTCTCCAGTAAAAATTACCCAGCTGTACAAATGGGGAAATCGTACATTGCCTTGGAGGAAAGCACCAGCAAATGAAGGGGTCAGCAGTACTTGCTGGTAGATCTCCTGGGAGGCCAGTTCAGACTCACACTCATATTGTTTTTAACCCAATACAGTTGCCTAGATGCCCATCTGAAATTGAGCATTTTCCCCAGAGGAGCTGCACTAGGGAAATGTTATGTGCAAATGCAATAGTGAGACTGTAGCAGGGTGTCCTGTGTGCCAATGCTAGAATTAATAGGTATGAGCTGGGATTCAGTCACATCTGTCCTGTATTTTGTGCAGTGGAAATGAAGAGCACAATCTCATTTCATCTAGCAAATTCTTTACAGTAGCCCATATGCATAGATATAAAGGTGGTTCTCGCCTAAGTGTAGCAAGAGAAAATTGAATTTTTGCATCTGTAATATGGATCCTGTCAGAGAAACGCGGAAAGTTTTCAATTCTAGATGAGAAACCCATCGTATATACGTGTACTGTGAAACGAAGGTGTTCAGCTGATATTTTTCATCATGGTTCAGTGAATGAACCCATAAAGAGTAGTACTCTCTTTGTGTGACATGTTCTTAGAAAGCTCTAGGGTTTTGAACCTTTATAAGCCTCTGACTGAAGAGGCATGATGCAACTCCATCCTTCAATGCATTTCTCATCGCCGTAAAGCCAATTAAAAATTAAAACAAAGGAACGGAAAAACAAAGTCATTGTTTCCCGTAACATATGGACGTCTTGCTTGTTGCCATGGAAACAGTCTTTTCCACATGTAAATAGATACAAACTGAGCAGAGATCGTAGTGACTGAAATTTGATGTGTCAGTATGTCACTGAATGAAGCAGAGCACAAAAGCACAATAGAAAGCTTATTTGTACACAGTAGATGGGGAACTAAGGACACTAAATGAAGATACCATATTGTGCACTAAGCAGTGTTTCCCATGGGTTATGGAATATATGGTTTAGCGTTGATGAGTAATATCTGTGTTAGAGCATGGTCTGCCAGTTCTGGGTCACTAGGTGTCAATCCTTTGCTTCTAATTGGGTGATCTTGAACACTGGATACCGGCTCACACAGAATACAGTCAAATCTGCACCAGTGTTTTAAGATCAAATCTTTTAATTTTTTTACTTCCTTTCATCTTTCACGGAAGCTTCTGCTGTTCTCAGGACCGTGTGTATATTTGTGCACAGCCGTACTTGACAGAGTATCCATAGTACATACCCATCTGAATGAGACAGAGAGGCTGTTTTTAAAATTTGCACGGTTGAAAATCAGCAAACAGCAGAAGTGAACTTCACAACATTAATTTTAAAAAGTATGGAATGTGAAACCCCATTAGTATGTTTTCAACAATGCTTCCTGAAACCGTTGCCGTCAGGCAAGGACTTTCTCATTACTGTGGGATGGACAGCTCTTGTATTAACTGGACATGTAGATGTTACTGGTAGCACTGATATGAAATTACAAAAAAATCCTTTAGCTCAGCTTCACAGGCGTCTACTGGAGTCTCTCTGACACGTAACTTTTGTTCTGCGTTGCAGCCTGAAGAGGGCAGCTGGGTTAGTGGGACTGATGGGCAGGAGCGTTGCGAGGGAAGAAGATAAGAAGTTATAAACGTGAACGTGGCCCCTGGATGCTGCTGTGATTGTTGGGTTGTGCAGCAGGCAGAAGGAACACCTATAATGTTATCTCAGCGACCTGCAGCTACATCCATCAGCATGCAGGATCCTTCCTCGCTGGGCTCAGCCATCTCTCTCCAGGACTCTCCCCAGTACCCAATCCATTTAGCCCAGCAGAAGTGTCAACTTAGTGATGGACAGTTGCCCTGTCCACTGAGCCCTGACTTGTATTTATGACACGCCAGGCTGACTGAATACAGGAAACAAACACCTTACAATGTTCATTATTCCGCATTTTATTTACTGCCATTATATGTTCCTTAACTAATTCACTGTGAATATTTATCAAAACTGCATGAATACATTTGAATATAACAGAAAATGAAGATAACTTATGCAATAACATTATTCAAAGCTAGGAAAAACGCAATTATTTTATGAGATCAGAGGGGACAAATCTTTGAGTAATCTTTTTATTTCTTTTGCTAAAGTGCGGAGAACATATCTAAATCAGATAATGTATATTGGTGCAGTAATGAGGAAGAATAACTACATGGAAGAACTTTCTAACATTTAATTTTTGCGGAAAAACTGAAATTTAGCTTATTTGAAACATTTAAATAAGTGGAGTGTTGGGAAAATAACAACCTTTTATTGTCATTTCAACTGAGGAAGCCTCTCTAATCCCTTTACTGAGCAGCACGAGCAGAAATGCCGTTGAATCCATCTTCCAGCACCTTTGCAGAGCCATGCTGTTTGCACGAAGCCTGTGCTCTGGGTTTGACAACAAAGGAGTATACGTGTGCACTCATTCTGCACAATGTACACCTCAGTGTTATTGCCAGGGTAAATAAGAGATGCTCACATTTTTTTGATTGCAAACGTTCCTCACACTTTCATACGCTGAAACACATAGCAGGATTACATACGCAACACAGCAGAAAATAAGACTAAAATAACTAATTGCTTTTACATGTTCCAAAGCATGCATTTTGAGATATTTATTTATTTATTTTACAAATTATTGTTCATTTCAGTTGGTTGTAGTGTAAGAGCTGCTGTCATTTCTGGATACTGATTGCACCTCATGCATTACACACTGCGCTGCCATGTAGTGTGTTGGCTCGACGCGAGATCGATGACAGAAGTAGAACATATGTCTTATTTATGTCTATCCTCGTCGCAGGGGTATTAGTAGAGATAAATGCGGCACTTCTTCTCCATGAGTCATTACACCACCCTTTCCCCTTTTTTGTGATCCTCAGTCTTTTCCTTCCCCCTGCACTGCAGACCTCTTTCGATAGCCTCCAGCTGACCGAGGGGAAGCTTTCTGGTTCTGTTTGTTTTGTTTTTTAAATTGTCACTCTCTCGGCTGTTTAATGATCCAGGGCTGATGGGAGAGCCGAAACACTGGAAGAGCCTCGTCTATAACGCACTACGGTCGCACTGAATTCATCGTCATTTGAGATGGTTCTTCCAGCTGAGATTAAAGCAGAAACATTGCATGGTTCTTATAAAAAAAAAAAAAAATTGGAAAAATCATAAAGTGTGAAAATACTGTCTTCTAACTCTAAAACTACTATTATGCATTTCCAGCATTTGGTATATTCAAAATTTGATTACAAGGTGCTAATAGA